>NC_088189.1:12698990-13335503 GCF_028769735.1 Zonotrichia leucophrys gambelii | reverse complement strand
ATGGATGATGGCCACTCAGATGCCCCAATGTCCAAATAATTTGGCTCCAAACATTGAGGCCGAGGGGCATTGTGGTGTTTTCTGTGGGGTGGCAGGGCTGCAGCCTTGAAAATTGTTAAAATAAATGAGCATGGAACACATAAAAGCTTAAACAAATCCTCCCTTTCTACCACTTTTTCCATAACCCCAGTTTTTATTAAACTGAAACAATTCAATAAAACTGTTAGGGAGGAGGAGGGATTGAGGAGACAAAACCAGGGAATGGGAATTATGAAGAAGGGACAATAAATAACAGAAAAAGGAAAACTCCATTGTCTCTATTAGTAGTTATTCTGTAATGGAGGTGAATAAAAGTATCATCTTATGATTAGCATGCTGGTGATGATGATGGGTTGTTTCTATTTCTTTCTTCTTCATCACCACATTGCTGATGCTTGTCTATTGTTGTTGCAGTCATTGTTGTGGTCTCAGTGTTTTGGCTGGTCCAGTTCTGAAGATATTATGGGGTCCAGATAAAGCTTCATATATATTCCTGGAATCCACTTGGGGCCTGCACTGTGGAAAGCAAGCATATCCTCTCCCCCAAGTAATTAATGGGAAAGGGCCTCAGATGTCCTTAGTTTCAGGATCCTTGATCAGCACAGGCAGCTTCTCTTCAAGATGGGCTCTGGTGGAATTAGAAAAGTGCCTGACAGTGGGGGAATTTGACTGTGTAAAGGAGTTGTTTAAGAAATTGATGACATACAAAGCTTTACAGAGTTTCTAGATGGGAGATGATGTTTTGATCCCCCACACTGCTGATCAAGCACCCACTTCATGTTTCAGAGGACCCTTTCCACTATAGACTCTCCAGTTGGGTTGTGAGGGATGCCTGTGCTGTGTTTGATGCCCCATTAGTCCAGGAAGTGCTTAAATTGTTTAGATGTGTATGCCAGACTGCTGTCTGTCTTAAGTGCTTGTGGCACTCCTAAGGTGGCAAATGCCCGGTAGTAATGTTTAATTACATCTTTAGTCTTCTCGCTGACATGGGTGGCTGCAAGCACTGCACCTGAAAAGGTGTCAATGGACACATGGATATATTTTAAATGTTGAAAAGATGCGTAGTGTGTAACGTCTTGTTTGCCAGATGTCTCCCGAAGCCTCGGGGATTAACCCCAGTCCCCATAGATGGTAAAGCAAATATCTGGCAATTGGGGCAGGGGGCTACAATTGCTCTGGCCTGGTGCCTTATAATCTTGAATATCTGCACAAGAACTGGCACATTCTGATGGTAGAACTGGTGGCTTAGTTTGGCCTGATTGAAAATATCTGGTAGCATGTTGGAATTGCTCATGGTCATGGCCAAGAGGTCTGCCCTCTGCTTTCCCTAGTGATTGGTCCAGGGAGGTCAGTGTGTGACCTCACAGGCATAATATAGTAAGGTTGCTCTTGGTGGAAGACGAGATAAATCAGCTTTGAGAGGAAATGGAATAATTTGGGATTTGACACCTCCCTTAATAAAGCATGCTCAGCTCTTTCAGCTACTCCGTCAATAGAAGCCAAATCAGTGACCAGATTAAAAGGATGTTCGAACCTCTCAAAGGCTCTAACAACAGCTGCTAATTCAGCAATTTATGGAGACCCCTCAATGACCTGGACATCAGACTCCCACTTCTGAGTGTCCAGGTTTTTCAAAGTCATAACTGACTTGTGGGATCTTCCAGAACCATCTGTAAAGAGTGTTAGGCCTTTGAGAGGAGTTTTATTTTTTAATGAATTTGGGACCAAATTAAAGGCCTCATTAAACAATTTGTGTTTTGGGTAATGTATTGAAATTTGGCCTGGGTAGCAGTCAAGAGCAAACTGGAAGTGCTCATTGGTCTGGAGCAAAGGCTCCAGACTGTGTAGTGTCACTGGAAGATATATACATGTGATATCACACTCCACAAGGATCTGGGGGCGAGCTCTGGCCTTTGCCATCAGCTGCGCTGTCAGCTCTTGTGGGGTGGTGATTATTTTGGTAGGCTGATGAGAAAGGAACACCCACTCAATAATCAAAAGTTGGTCCTTGAGTAAGGTGTCCCACTGAAACAAAAGACCATGAAATTTGGGTGACGTACCCAAGATGGTAAACTGAAAAGGAAGGGCAGGGTCAGCACGCTGGGCTTGCCAGGTGGATAGAGCTTCAGCTACTTTTTGGATTACTACCTTGGCTTCTGGTGTGATGGTACATGGCAAGTCAAGACCATTGTTGCCTTGCAGGAGGTTGAAGAGAGGGGTAAGGTCTTCCTTTGTGATCCCCAACAGCAAACTAACCCAGTTAATGGAACCGCAGGGTTGGTGTAGATCTCTCAGCGTCCTGGGATCATCCTTGATGTTGAGCTGCAGGGGTACGATGGTCTGCTTTGTAATGCAAAGACCAGGGTAGTTCAAGGGCAGGTACGCTGAACTTTGTCCCTTGTAATCTCAGATTCCGCCTCCTCTATGGTACTTATGATGTTTTGTAATACAGTTTCCAAATAAGTGTCAGTCTGGGTGAAAATTAAAATATCATCTTTATAATGGAAAATAATCACATCAGGAAATGTCTTTTGGATTGGTGACAAAATCCAGGCAATGTACATCTGACACAGGGCAGGTGAGTTCTTCATGCCCTGCGGAAGTACTTGCCACTGGTATCTCTGCAGGGGCGCCTGCACATTTAATGAAGGTACAGAAAAGGCAAATCAGGGAGCATGTCTGGGAAGGAGTGGAATGGTAAAAAAGCAGTTCTTGATGTCAGTGACTGTGAGCTGCCAATCTCTGGGGAGCATGGAGGGCAAGGGAAGGCCAGGTTGCAGGGACCCATGTCCTCCAGGACCTCACTGATCTTACGGAGGTGCTGTAGGAGCCTCTACCTGTCTTTGCCTCATTTTTTAATAACAAAGACAGGGGTGTTCCAAGGGCTTGTAGAAGGTTTTATGTGGGTCTTGGATAACTATTGTTCAATGAGGGACTAGAGCGCCTTTAATTTTTGTTCAGGAAGGGGCCACTGATCCACCTACATCTGGCACATCCGGTCTGTTGGTTTTCCAGGTGAGTAGTGGGGTGGCATGCTCTATAGTGGCCCCAACTAGAAATCCTAAGATGGTTGTGGGATTTCTAGCCTAGCCCCCCATTGGGACAGTAGATCCCTGTCATGTGGCCTTGTACCACAAATGGCCTTACTGCTAGGTTGCCACCTGTCCCTCAGGTTCCTCAACGGTAATAAGGTGTTTGCTCCTCAGAGATGTGACAGCTCCTCTGATCCCGGAGACTGTGCCACAAGGGGACACCAGCTCCCAGTCGCTGGGCCATCAGAGCAAGAAATGAGGATGACATCCGCTCCCATATCTGCCATACCTGAAAGAGATACTAATTTGTTTTTTTAAATTCATGTGGCATTTGATTTTTGGTTTGTCCTTCCCCAGCACCTGTCAGGTAAATGTCGTAATTGTCCATGTCCATAAAGTCCTGTCCATTTAAGACATACATTTGTGCAAATGGGGCTCCTTTACTTAAAAGGAACAGAGAGTTGGTACATGTAACAGAGATGGTGATCTGTTCTGGGTCAACTAAAACAACCTCGGGGATTACCTGGATGGAATTTGGAGTATGTTTGACATCTCCAACTAATAAAACGTTTACCTTCCCTGGGTCCAAAGTGTCCTGCTGGAATATAGGCGATGGCATCATCATCAAATTGAATGGAAAGTGTACTGGACAGCACCCTTCAGGATTTAGTTGGTTGGTCTGTCAGAAGAACCAGAGCAGGCTCTGGAAATCGCAGTCCTCTGAAATGTGCCTGCCAGATGTTGGTGCTCCTGGATGGTAGGGAGACTGGGGAGGAACAACCTGCCATTTTCTGTCATTGTACGGGGTTGTGTCTTGCTCTGCAGGCCATTTCCCAACAGATGCTGGTACCACTGATGACATGCTCTGTTTGGCCCAGGGAAAGGGAATGGACACTGTGCCTGCATGTGCCCCACTTGGCCACAGTTGAAACATATGATGTTGCTTTGGGTGGCCATGGCTTCCACATACCCCTACTCACAGCCAGGGTGACTGTGTGCTCGATGCAGCTGAGCTTCGTACAGGCCTTCACCATCTGTGAGATGGTGGGCTCAAGTTCCAGGGGGAGTGCTCTAATAACCTGTCGCCCTGATTTTTTAAGATTTTCTAAGCCTTCTGATGTTGACATTCTTGTAGCAAACTTTCTCACACACTTTCTGTAAATAACTTACTGTTTTGCATTCTTTTATGGAGAAGGAAAAATTTGATGGACTTTTGGTTTGTCCAGTGTCATTGGAGAGGTGGCACTTTCACCCTCCAATCCACTGCCACTTTTGGAAAACTGTAAATGCTTGAGTCAGAAAAAAACTTTCCCTTTTTCTTCACCTTGAGAGCAGCGGTGTGCGCTTGTATTGTTTCATGTCCTATAGTGACAATAATCTTCTTACATTTGGTCTTGGCACTCAACACTGCCAACTTTTTGAGCAACTCCACCCTGGCTTGTTGATCTGCTTCTCCAACACATCCTTGAGCCTGTCAATAAACTTAATAAAAGTTTCATCAGTACCTTGGCAAAAAAGAAAAAGTTTTGTTGGGATAGGAAGCCATCAGGTGTTTGGAGCAGTGCAGTGCAAACAGCAGCTTTAATGTCCTCCAGAACAGGTATAGGGAGATCCCTGGCCTGGTCTTTGGGCTTATCAAAATCACCTTTTCTGCATAATTCCTCCAACATCAATGGGGCTTTCTCATCCTCAGCCTTATGTTTGGATAGTAAAGGCTTCAACAATCCTTCACAGAGACTCCCATAACAGGAGTTCCGTGGTGGACAGCAGGAGTGACATGACATCTTTGATACTATGTGGGGTGATGATATGGCCCAAAAGAGTCACTTCAAGAGTATTTTCAAAGTAGGTGACTACTTTGGCCGTTTTGCTGTTCAGTTCAGAATATGGCTCCCATTTGGGTTTCCTTCCTCTCTGGAGAAAGACTGGAGCCAGTTATATAGCTTCTCAGCCATCTCCAGATTACCACCCCTGACAGCCTCTCGCCTGACTCGTGCCCAACCTCTCTCAGGCCTGGTGGTCGAGCCTAGGGAGTCATTGTCACTGTCCTCCTCCTCCAAAGAGGATGAGAAAGCATTGACGTGGATATGAGCCTTCCAGCTGACCGGGACCTCTCATAAGGTTGGCACCATTTTGGCCCATAGAACATAGAAAAGGGAGAAAAACTGGGATAAGGGGGTGCAGGTGGACAAGGAGCAAGGTTCAGGCTCAAGCTGGTACAGCTGGTGCCAACTTGGGAAAGGGACAGAGAGGGGTAGGAGGTCGCATGAGGCAGGTGGCTCTCCTGTGCCACAGGGCAGGTTCCACCTCCCGACTGACTCTCAGGGAAAGAGGGAATAGGATTAGGGAAGGAAGAAGTTGACAGCTGGGGTAAACTGGGTCATGCACTTTCCCCTTTTCCCTTGATCAACTTATAAATTGAATTAAACAAAGGATTATATTTCCCCACCTAAAAATACCCTTTAACCTGTTTAATGTATAAATTTTTCCCTACTTTTTCCCAAAACTTAATTGAAACAACATCTTCCTGGGTAACCCCTGGAAAGTATTTAAATAAAAAGTGAATTAAAGACTTTAAATCCCCCTTAGAAAACTTAACATCTCCTGCTACAAGGGTCATCTTAACTTGGACATGAACCTCCCACTCCCCAATGGATAATTTAGTTCTCATTGTGGTTAAATGAAAATTTTCCACCCACAAAACAAAGGAAAATGAGAAACTGAAAATTACTTGTGGAGGCACCCTCCCCCAGTGCCTTTAACACTCACCAAACCAACAAGTCAAAAGAAAAGGTCTCATGGGGGTCTGTTGTCTCTGGCCAGTCCTCTGTAGCGAATCCACAAACTGCACCCTTGAGGGCTGCTGGCTCACCCTTTGGAGAATACCTTGAAAAATCAAGGTAATCCCTTCTGGGAGCTGGAGCTCCGAGGTGATTTGTGTCCAGGGACAAAAGTCCACTGGAGACACTCTCAGGGCAATTTTTAAAAGGCCCCTGTTTGGGTGTGAGCTGCAGTGGCGTGGCGGGAGCTGCTGAAATCATCACCTACCCAAGAGTGTCTCTCTCAGGAAGGGATGGCTCAGCGTGCACCGGATGTTCATGTCACACGATGCTACTTAATGGTTGATGGAGAAAGATGAGCAGGAGGGGTTCTACATATGGTATTCCAGTGGCGTTTATTAACACACACAAAGGAAACCAGGGACAAAAAACCAAGAACAAAGGAATGTCCAGAGTTATGTACAAGACAAGGGAGGCAGAACATCAGCTCTGAGGGCCAATGGGTAAAGGAGATAGGGGCAGTACAAAGGCAGGACTAAAGGGCAACAACCAGCTGGTATCCAGGGGAGGAATGGTAAGGAATAGGGACCAGTAGGGAAAGCAGGAGCAAAAAACCTTCTAGAACTGGGGAGAGGAAAAGGGATGATGTAACTTTGCTCATTGACATAAAGGTGTGGGGAACTATGGGAGAACATCTTCTTGGGTCACCCTAACTTAAAGGGGGGCTTCTTCAGGGCATCCCCTTCTATATCTTGGGATGCAACAATGGTCTTCCACATGGTGGTAGCAGCTCTGTGGGGTCAAAGCTCTGTCTCAGGGGGTCTGGGACACAGCATTGTGGCCTGGGCTGCAGCGGGGAGCTGAGCTGGCTGCCAGCCCTGCCTCTGCCCCCTGTCCCTCAGCACACAGACAGCCCAGCCCTGTGGGGACCGGCCCCTTAGGAGCAGGGAGGGAGCATGGCAGCACGCTGGGGGCTGACATGCCAGGGAGGGCAAAGGGAGTAGCCAGAGGGCCCTGGAATTCTCTGTGTGTCAGACACCTGGGACAGGCTGTACAGGCTGACAGGCTGCTGAGGCCTGAGCCTTGTGGGCACGTGGGCGCCGTACCTGTCACATGATGGGGCCACACGCAGGAGAGCCATCACCACATCAGCGGGCTGTGCCTCTGTCAGATCCAGAAGGGGCCTGTACAGGTTGTAGTCAGGAAACTCGTTGGCCGCGAGCCACTGGTGGATGTACCTGACCATGGCGGGCACCTGGAGAAGGCAGGGGAGGCTTGGAAAGCTGCCAGAGGGAGTCATGTGCCCAGCTGCCCCAGAAAAGTGCTTCCCTTGCCACCACACCGCCATGGCCTCAAGGCTTCCAGTGAGCAGCAGGTGTGGCTTGGGAGGCCAAGCAATTGCTGGGAGGATGGAAGCCAGGCCACAGGCTGCTTACTTGCTTAGGAGTGGAAGGCCCCTCCTCCACAAGCATATCCAGCAGGGCAGCACTGGTCTTGGTTTTGAGGATGGGAGGGTACGCTCTGAGCACGCTGCCCATGCCGCTGGTCTCTTCCTCCCGAATCCTCTTGATGAATTTGCCAACCATCTGTAGCAGAAGGGCAAGAAGCCAGGGATGTTGCATGGAGTGCTGCGAGCACGGTGCTGGGCTGAGCAGTGACAAGAGGCCCAGCCCGGCCGGGGATGGCTGCAGGTACCTGCGCTGTCCTGCGGAAGCGGCCACGGGTGCGTTGCTGCTCTTGTGTGCGCCGCACGGCTGCACCTGGCAAAGAGCGAGCGCAGGCCGAGCTGAGGGGCTGCGGGAGAGGCCGGAGAACACAAGGCCAGCCCTGCGCTGCCCAGGCAGGGACAGCCCCGCCACGGCCCAGGGCATGGAGCGCGGCTGTGGGTTGTCTGCCCCGGCCACTGCTCTGTCCTGTCCATGGGCATGACCCCAGGGGATGGGATGGGATGGGATGGGATGGGATGGGATGGGATGGGATGGGATGGGATGGGATGGGATGGGATGGGAGGGGATGGGAGGGGAGGGGATGGGGCCATATTTGCTGCCGGCACCAGGTCTGCAGCCCAGCTCTGCTACTCACCCTTCTGCAGTAGCTGGAATTGCTTCACCTCTTCAGGCTGCTGTGCTGGAGCAGTTCCAGGGCCTTCTTGCTCCTCCTTCGCCCAGGCCAGCTTGGGCACGCTCACAGGTCTCTGCTCTATGTCACTGCCTGGATTCATGACTACT
This sequence comes from Zonotrichia leucophrys gambelii, assembly GCF_028769735.1. Classification (NCBI taxonomy): domain Eukaryota; kingdom Metazoa; phylum Chordata; class Aves; order Passeriformes; family Passerellidae; genus Zonotrichia; species Zonotrichia leucophrys. The sequence goes on along the minus strand of NC_088189.1, from coordinate 13,327,424 downwards.
TGCAGCGAAGTTGGCTGGGAAAAGGTCGGAGTCAGCAAGTGCTGGAGCCGTGCCTTGAAGGCACCTGCAAGAGTGGAGTCTTGGCAAGGCTACAGGAGAGCAAGTCCTGCACTCTGGTCTCGAGGGCTCCAGCCACAAAGACTGTGCAGACTTCTCGTCAAGGACCGTGCTCAGTGAATGCCATGGTCTGCCCTCAAGAGCACCTGCAGACGAGAAGCCACGGCAAGGCCAGAGGTCACCAAGTGCTGTGGTCTGGCCACGAGGTCGCCTGCAGCAGTAATACCTTGGGAAAGCTCTGGGTCAGCAAGGAACAAGTGTGCTGTGCGGGGGCTCCTCCCATCCTTTAGCATTGGCCCCTGCAGCTGCAAAAGCTGCTCCCCAGATCCTGGCTCCAGCACTTCTCATGGCTGTGATGACCTTTAGAGCGTGAACGTGGATTTTGTATCCCTGTGGCCTGATGCTGGCTCGGCCCAGAAGTCCCCGTGGCCAAAGGTTTCCTGCCTGCTTTGGTGGCATCGCTGCAAGGGCTGCTACTGTCAGAGCCCCCTCTCTGCTGGTGACAGCTTTGCTCTTGGGGACACCAGTCTGCAGCAGCCCAGGAACACGAGCAGTGCCCAGTTCCAGGAGTGGCATCAGTGGAACCCCCTGTGCACAGGGACCCCCAGCCCCAGGTGTCCATGCCAGCACCCCCAGGGACCTCCAACCCCAGGAACCCAGAGAAAGTGGAAACCAAAACTCTGCAAACGCTGCTTGTGCCCAAAGAATATGCAAAGAGAGCTGGGCTGTTAGAAACAAGGACAATGTATTTACAGAAGAGCAGAAACAATAAACTATGGAACATGTACAACATAAGAATTCTTATAACAACAGCAATCTATAAAAAATATTTACAGTGCAGAAGATCTGTTTAAAACATAGCAAACATATTTACAGACTAAAGGACATCTATAAAAATAACAACCTTAGAAATGTATTTACAGTATAGGGGACCTATAGAACACCTGGAATCTAATAAACATATTTACAGAAGAAGTTAACAATTTAGATATCTAAATACAGAATGGACTGTGTTCATCATCTCTGTTATTCCTGTATGTCTATGCAGGGCTCCTGCCTGCCTGGGCAGTCAGGGGGTGCCCTCCTCCCTGGAATGGCAGTGTACTTTCACTGGGAGAGGAGTGCACATCTTGCTGGGATTGCTGCTGAGATCCAGGCAGCATGAAAAGTTCAGGACTGATGCCAAGAGCAAGGAGCAGCTGAGAACAGTCCGATGCAACCAGAGTGAAGGGTGGTCTCCAAGCAGACTGAAGGCTCTGCTGGCTACAAGGGCAGTGGTTGCATTGTGCTCATGAAGAGATGCTGGAAGTTCCACCTGGAACACTGGCTATGACACAATGAATAAATGACGTGACAGAAGTTCCAGGGCCCCTTCAGATTGGGTGCTTTTTGTTGTAAAATGGTTGAATCCCTGAATGGTTTGGCTTGGGTGGGTCTCTGAAGATCATCTTGTTCCAACTTGATCAACCTCCCACCAGTCCAGGTTGCTTAGGGCCCCTTCCAGCATGCCTTGAATGTTCCTATGGATGGGGTTTCACAGCCTCTCTGCACAGCCTATTCCAGGGCCTCATCACCCTCGTGGGAGAAAAACATCTTCCTCAGATCAAAGCTAAATTGAGCTCCTCCAGTTTCCATCCATGCTTCCTTCTCCTCTGACCACAGGCCCTGCTGAACACTCTGTCCCCATCCTTCCCCAGGGCCCCCCAAGTCCTGCTTGGCTGCAGTGAGGCCTCTCCAGGGCCTTCTCTCCTTCTGGCTGAGCAACCCCAACTCTCTCAGCCTTTCCTCAGAGCAGAGGGGCTCCAGCCCCTGCAGCATCTCTGGGGCCCCCTCTGCACTCCCTCCAACAGCTCCAGGTGCTTCCCATGGTCACAACCCAGAGCTGGGGCAGGGCTGAGCCCGGGAGGGGCTGCAGCTTCATGGGCACCAGCGGGGAATTTTGTGTTATCCCTAGAGAGGAACTAAGCGCACTTGGATGCTGAGGGATAAAACGAAAGGAATGAAGCCTGTACTTCAGGCTTACATTTCTGTAAATCAACCTTTTGATTTACAGAACCTTTGATTTACAGAACTCCTTTGTACACTATCAGGTGTGCCAGTGCACCTGCAGCACTCTGAGTATTCTACAGAAATCCTGCCATTTCCATGTGTACTGATTGTCTGTCCAGGTGTTCTACTGAGATTTCTGTAGTTTGTTCACTGTGGGACAGTCACTGAAGATCAGTTGCTGCTCACCTGAAAAAGTAATTACCCTCATAATTACCCTTCCAGGGTGGAATGGGAACTGGGGTCTCAGGATAAACTCTACACTGAGATCTATTTCAAACTTTTCAAAAGAATTCAATGAGAATTTATGTGTAATTATAAGGAAATCCTCACTCTTATGTATTTCACAGGTTAAAGGAGACATGTATAACAGTGTGGCTGGAAAGTTCATCCCAGTTCATGACTGAGGCTTATGAAAAACGTATTTCAGACGTTAGAACAGAAGCAGATGTGCGTGTGACCCGCAGGCAAGGCTGAAGCGGGGCTGTGCCTCTTGCGTACGCAGCAGGCATTGGCTGTGCCTGGGGGCTGGCAGCCCTGCCCAGCACCTGGCAGAGGGCTGCAGGCTGGGGAGGGGAACTGCCTGCAGCCAAGTCCAAGGTCCAGGGTGATAGAGGTGCTCACACCTTGGCCCCAGCTCTGCCTGGCATCTCACCAGTTGTATCCATTGCTTTAGGCCCTGCTGCAGTGAGGGGTCTGTGTGCCCAAGGGTAACGCTTCATACTGAACATCTCATGGGATCCTCTGTGGGAAGTGAAACAGAGAGTGCTGCCTGCTAAGTGTCCATGTGGCGAGGCCTGGCATCAGGAATCAGGGCTGTTCCTGGCACTGCCCTGGGACCTGCTGTGGCTTCATGTTACAGAATCCCAGAATGGGTGAGGCTGGAAGGGACCACAGTGGGGTTTCTGGTCCCACATTCTGGGTAAAACAGAGCCATCCCACAGCACGGACCTGGAATATCTCCAGTGAAGGAGACTCCACAGATCTGTTCCAGTGAGTGGTCACTTGCAAATAAAGATCTTCCTCATGCTGAAGTGGAACTTCCTTCAGATTCTGCCCATTGCCTCTTATCCCGTCGCTGGGTCCCAGGGAGCAGAACCCGGTCCATGCTCTGAGCCCGCCCTGCAGATATTTATACATCGGCTCCTGTGCTGGCACCAGTAGCGGTGGATGCAGCGGCCGCCAGAGCCTGCTCGGGCACGGGGCTGATGCTGCGGCAGAGGCCGCAGCAGGGGACAGGTTCTGGGGACGGGCAGGTTCCGCGGACGGGGCACGTTCTGGGGACAGCTCGCGGACTCCCTGCCCTCGCTGCTCGCAGAGGAGGCGGGCCCGCGGCCGGCCCGGCCCGGAGGAAGCGCCGGCCGGGCCCAGCGCCCAAGCGCAGCCCGGCCCCGCCTCACGCAAGCGGCACCGCCTCTACTTAAAGCGCGCCGGGAGCTGCCGCTGCCTCCTCCTGCCTGCCGGCCACGCAGCTCCACCATGTCGGACCGGCTGCCCTACAAAGTGGGTGAGTGCGAGCCCCGGGCCGGCTCCGCCGTGCTCGGCACCGTCCTCGGGCCGGGGCGAGGGCGGTGCGGGGAGCGCGGCCTCGGCGGCTGCGGCGCCGCGCTGGATGCGGCCGCGGGGGGGAGGACGGCGGGTCCTGCCCGCGGCGGAGCCGGGCCCGAGCCCCCTGTGCGCTGGGGGAGCCGCCGCGGGGGAAGGGGGCTCGGGGAGCGGCACCGCCGCCTTCCCACTCGCGGTTGTGCCGCTCTCCCGGCCCGGCTGCCCAGTCCCTCCCCCGCCGCTCAGAGCCCTTGGCGGGAACAGGATTAGCTCCGAAGGTGAAAGTAGTTCCCATCCTGGGACCTTTGACTCATGTGCCCTGAAGGTTTTGGCGGGTATTTCTGTAGACCTGAAACTTCACAAAGAACCCCAGTTTTTATAAAGCATTGGGTGTTCCTTGGAGGCTTCATTCAAAGAACGTTGGTGTGTAAGGCTCAGATTCATAAATAATTTACCCTAGAGGCGCTGAACCTAAAACACTGCAGGATATTTTTAAAACAGCCCTAGTAAAGCTACCAAGCCCTTAAGAGGGGTAAGATTAAATCTCCTTTTCTTGATATATTTGTTTCTGTCGTCCTTTCGTGGCCTGTTTTCAGGCAGTTTTCAGTCCCAGTGGTGTACGGGCTGTGCTCCAGTCAGCTCTAGCACGTGGAATAGCTTCAGTGGCCCCAGTCTTCGTTCGTTCTGCAGCAAAATGCAATTAGTGTATCTGTATTAAACCCAGCAGTCTGACTCGGAGTTCTGGTGCTCTAAACAATCTGTGTTCACGAGGTAGGTGACAAAAAAAGCATCTGACTGTGGTCTAAATGGAATGGTGAACTTCTGAAATCTCTCAAAGAATCTCAAACCAAGTAAGAAGGACAGTCTGTGTTGGCGGCTGCTGCTGCAGAGGTGATGCAGCTGGGCATTACCTGCTTGACCCTTGTGTTGTTAAGGCTGGGGTTGGACATCCATGATTAATGCAGTGAGCCTGTCAGAAATCTCTCTTGCTCATTTTTTGCTGGACTTTTCTGCTGTAGATACTTTTTACAAAAGTAGAAGTAGACTGGTAACTAAGATAATTACAGTCACTTAAAATAATTTTTGTGGATCTAAGGGGAAAGGACTTGCAGCTTTGCTGTGAGGAACAGGAGCTAAGCTGGGTTCAGTTCCTGGTGCACTCTTAGGGAGCATTCTCAGTGTGGGAAGCCAGTGCCCTACAGCCAACCCCTCCCCACATGCAGGTCAGTACTGTAGAAGTCAGTCCCTGTAAGAAGTTTTGGGACTTTTGGGGAATGTCTGTAAAAAGTGCTTAAGGCTGTGGCTTACTGAATTCATGGACCTTGGGATGTATGTGCACTAGGTCACAGTGCACATATTGATTTATACCCTCTTGCACAGTAGCATGAGGGGCTGTTAGGTTTGGTCTAAACTTGTGTACCATAGCAAAGAACCAGGAAATAACTGGAATAGGGTCTGGTTTTTCTGCAACTCTGTCTCCCAGCTGTTGCTGGGTGTTCAGCTGTTGCAGCCAGTGCCTACCCACAAGTGTGTGAGCAGATACCAAGGTCTCAGCTATTCAAACTCTGACACCTGTCCTGCTTCTCTTGCAGCTGACATCAGCCTTGCAGACTGGGGTCGCAAGGCCATTGAGATTGCAGAGAATGAGATGCCGGGGCTGATGAAGATGAGGGAGATGTACTCTGCATCCAAGCCCCTAAAGGGCGCCCGCATCGCCGGCTGCCTCCACATGACTGTGCAGACAGCAGTGCTCATAGAGACCCTCATCGTGCTGGGGGCTGAGGTAATGTGGCTCTGAGCTTCTCCCTCTGCTCTTGGGTAATGCTCTGCCGGGTCACTGCTCCTGCTTATGTAACACCTTACGGAATCCTGGCAAACGTCTGTGCTTTTTGGATGAGGCTGCAATCTCCATGTGGATGGATTGTCTTCTCTCCTCAAGCAAGAAGCTTGTTCCTTGCCCTCAGCACCTCTGGGGCGTGGGGTGTGTGTGTTTCCTGTGGACAAGCTGCAGCTTTGCATGCCTGTTGTGCCTCTGGGCAGTGCCCACAGCTGCTCCCACGCAGCCATGCTGTGCTCGGGCTTGCAGTGCTGTGGCTGCTCATGCTGCAGCTCTAGGGACTGCCTCCAGCACAGATTAGCCTGTATTAAGAACCCCACTCTGCCCTGGTAAAGTCAGCAAAATCTAATGAAGTTTACTGAGAGCTCGTGCTAGCTCTTCAGCTGTGCAGGAAAAGAACAGGGGTGCACTGTGGCTTCAGGGACCGAGGGCTGGGTTCTCCACTGAATTTTTTATGTGACTAGGAACCAGTTACTTTGATCCATATTAAACTCTGAGATACTTAGAAGCCATTTACTGCCTTGTGTCCCATGCCTGACTTGCTGAATGAAGTTCAGACATCACAGCTGAGTGTTTGCTGTACAGGGCATGAGGAGAGCCAGGTATCTGAGCACAATCTGCATTGCTTGTGTGCTGAGCAGGGAGCTGACTGGAATTTGGATGGATTGTCAAGTATGTAAATGATCTGAAGTTCCTTCTTCCTGCAGTTTGCCTGCCCAGAGGTGCCCTATGTGGGATCCCTCTCTGGGAACAGTTAGGAATTGAGCAGTGTCATGCTGATTGAAAGGTGCTGGGAGAAGGAGGAGTTTCCTCCCTAGCAGTGAAGGTGTTTCCTCAAAAAGAGGAGGAGGTAGGTATGGGTGCTGTGCCAGGTCAGCCTGGGCAGGGTACATGCTGCTGTGCAGGTGTTCCCCAGCCTGTTCAGGGCTGTCCTGTGGTTGCAAATGGTGCAGTGCTGAAGGAGAGGTTTAATGTGGAGGTACACTCCTGGCTTTGTTCCAGCCCCTCCATGTGGAACTCCTGTCCCTCCGCAGGATTTAAAAGGAAGCAGTAGCCACTGAAATTTGGGAAAGCTCCTTGCTGCTCCTGTTGGTTGTTGTATCCCAGTATGGCTGGCCTAGGAGGCAGCTGTGTGCTTAGCTAAACATTGCCAAGCTGCTTTAAGCTGAGCATAACCCCAGATCAGTGATGTATGGGATTCATCCAAGTCATTCAGGCAGGTACCTGCAGAGACTTGGTTTCTTTAAGATGTGGTTGTACCTTTAAAGATGTGTGTTGCTGTGTCAACTCCTTGTCCTGATGCCTGTGGATTAGTTTAGGCTTTGATTTGAGTTCGGATTCAGCCCTGGTTCACCTGTTCTGTCAGAAGTTTGGTGCCAGGGAGGGAGGAATGAAACTGATAAAATCTTAGCCCATGTGATGAGGCTGTATCTCACTGCAGCATAGTAACCTTGGTGGCCATTTTTTGGCTGGGTTAATAAGGATAGAATAAATACTCTGTGCTTCATAATTTGTAACAAAAAATAATCCTTTCCATACCCAGTGATGTAAATACCAGGGTCTGAGCCTGTCAGGTGTTCCAGTTATTCTAGGCTCTATGTCACTACCACAAGTCTGTATCAAGTCTGAAGTGTAAACAGTATATAGGTATTCTGTATACTTTTAAATGTCATGACACCCATAACCTAAAACTGCACCTCTTCACCTCGGTTTTTGCAAGTTCCCCCCATGATGTCAGCTGCTGGTATGGGGGGAGCTTGCAAAAATCCAGGTGAGGAGGTTCAGCTTTAGGTTATGGATTTTGTTTTCCTGTGCTCCTTCCAGGTGTGTTTTCATGACAAGTGTTGATAGTGTAGGCAGCTTCCTACTGCACCCTTTACTTCAAAATGTCACTTTTTGATCAGGTAGGATGAGTATCTGGAAACAGGCTGGATGATTGTGCCTTATTGCCCTCTCAAGTTCTGTAACCAGTGAACCTGTGAATAGCTGCCAGTCAGCCCTGTGGGTAGCAGAGGGGATGTGGCTCTGGGATGTGGTGCTGTGAGCTGCAGTAGGTGTGCAGATCCTTTTCAGTGCAACTCAGCAACATGCTGTTGCTTTTCTAGGTGCCTGAGCCTAGTTATGAAATCTGAGGAAAACACTTAGCTCAGCTGGAAAAGCTTCCATGACTGGAACACAGAGTGGGAGGTGGGTGAGCATAATCTTAGAGAATGCCTGGATTGAGTGTAATGTTTCAGCTGCATTTCTGACCCTTGTGAGAGCCAGCAGGTGTGTTGCTGCATGTCCATACCCTCAGTGGACATTTGCTGCAGGGCTGTTCTGAAAATCTCACCTTTATTCACCAAAACTTCCCAAACCCACCCTGTTGGCACCCCTGAAGATCTGGAGTATGCTCTGGCTGTCTGGGAGAAGTGCTTGTGAGCAAGGAGGTGGCTGAATATATGGCACAACTAAAGCTCATTCACATTGTCTCCATGTGACATTTTCTCTTAGTCAGACACCCAGTTCTCACCTTATCTTTGTAGAGCTACTGAAAGAGGCAGGAACCTGCACTAATTTCCTTCTGCTCTTGCTCCCTTTTTAAGTCCTGTGTTTGCTAGAGAGTCCCTGATATCTCAGAACTTTGTTCAGCAAACAAAACTTGGTTGTTTTCCAGGTACAATGGTCAAGCTGCAACATTTTCTCCACTCAGGACCATGCTGCAGCTGCTATTGCAAAAGCTGGTATCCCTGGTAAGTTTTCCATGTTCTGGTTTGGCTGAGTTTGGCTGTACTGCCTGTTCCTGCTAAATCAAACTGTACACATGAAGATCTTCTGACCAAGCTTGAGGATAGAAACAGCCTATCAGAAGCAGTGGTTTTTACAAACCAGGACATTTGATTCAGGCTGTGTTGCATCAGCCTGTGCCCAGGTCTCCCAGCAAAGGCTGCTGTTGGGCTCTGCTAGATCTCATTAAGATGATGGAATGGGCTGGGTGATGAAATGGAGTGGTGTGTAGGTGTGTGCAGCTGGATGTGTTTGGTGCTTTCTAGCAAGCTCTATGCTAAATAGGCATTGGGAAAGGTAAGGGAACTGCTATGTGCCCTGTCACAGTGACAGGGTCAATACCCAAGATATTTTTAGGCTAGAATTAGCCCAGCTGTGTTCCTGCTGTTCCTAATATCTCTTAGGTGCTGTATTAGGACGCTGCTGTCTTGTTACTCTCAGGTTCCAATAAGGAGCAATTCTTCATGGACCATAAATACCTGAAGCTGTCTGCTGTGTAACTCAGCTGAAGGAAATGTAATCCTCAGTGCTGGGAACTGAGCCCAGCTGTTGGCAGAGGCTAAATTTGGTTTCTGGCAGTCTGCTTTGGGAGGGGGTCTCTCATTTCTATTATAATTAATTATTGGCACAGGTCTTTCACTAACTGTGGCACATTCTGTGGCAGCAAAGTGATCCCTTCATCAGCTCCTTTGGCGCTACCAGCTTCAGGCATTGCCTCTGGTGTGGGATGTCAGAGGGCTGCATGGGATTCTTTAGACATTGGGTTGTCTTCCTCACTGCTTTCAGCACCCAAAACTCAACTGAAGAGCCATTTACAGGTTGAGTGTTTGTCAAAGTGTGTGGCCATTGCCATTTGTATCTTTATTTTTGGCACGTGCTCTTTTTGTTAATATTGTGCCTCACGTACTGAATTTATGAGACCCTGGAGGAATGCTGGTCCTCTGGCTTCAATATGATATCCTGACACACATTAATTCAGAATGGGCAGCATGATTGGCACTTCATGGCTCAAGCAGTTTTCTGTGTAAACAGTGAAAAGATGACAATTTAGCCAAATGTTGCCCAGTATGTGTTTGAGTGGCTGAGTACCTCTGAGGGTTGAGTACAGCAGGAAGACAGTACAGATGCCTGGAAAGAAACAAATCCTAGTGGATGCAAGATGCCAGTGGTGGCAGCCTGTTGCTGGGACTGTACTGACCTAGAAATAAATACATCCTGATTAGAGCAGATGAGGCACCTCAGCTTGGATTTTAGTGCTGGCCTAGAGAGACTAGAATTTAAACTCAGAGTTGGTAAAGAGTTCATATTCTGCTGCTTAGCTCATGCTGAAATCTGGTCCCTGTTTTCTGCTGTGCTAGAAAATGCTGTGGTTGTGTATTCATTTATCTGTATCATTGTGTCCAGTGGTTTTTTCTAACGAGTGGGGTGCTGTGGATGTGAGTCTGCTTTAGTTTGCTTTGCCTTCTCCTTTTTAACATGGAAGAGGAATAAGGAGAACAATGAAGTCTCAAAATTTGACCATATTTGTGGCCTGGAACAGTGATTATTCTGAGATCTGTTTTTCAGTACAAACGTCCTTGCTGGCCTGCAGGCACAGATAATCATCTGTCTGTCAGCTGCTACTGGGAGCTGCTGATGAAATCTTCCTTTGGCTGCTTCACTACATGCTGAGTAAGAAACTGGCTAATGGTTTGTGTTTGTTCCCATGCAGTGTTTGCCTGGAAAGGGGAGACAGATGAGGAATACTTGTGGTGCATCGAGCAGACCCTGTACTTCAAGGATGGGCAGCCCCTCAACATGATTCTGGATGATGGTGGAGATCTTACCAACCTGGTTCATACCAAATACCCACAGCTGCTGAAAGGTGACTTGTGTTTTGCTTTGGCAGGCACAGTGCTGCCTGGGAGGCTGTTTGGGTGGGGGGTGTGTAAAAAGAGGTGGGGGAAGAGGACAGGCATGTGCAAACAGGCTGTGAAAATTCCTTACAGTTCAAGACCAGAATCTCTTACTGCAGGAGCTGTTCCCACCTCTGCTCTGTAGCTGCAGTGACCTGTCCTGGCCATAGTTCACTGGGCCCATTACCTGAGAATGACCTCTAGGTAGTTCTGCTGTCATGCCAAAAGCTTCCTGGAAGAGGGCTGTGTTCTAGAACAGCTCAGTGTCTGTTTGCAATTAACAGTTTTACATTAATGCATTTCTTACCCATTGTCTTAGTGCAGTTTTGAATGAAGTCATGACCACCTGTAGCCTTCTGTGGAAAATGAACAGTTTCTATCTTAAATACTCATTCAGTTTGTCAGTGAAGATGCTGATGAAGTCAGGGACTCTTGCTTTGATTTACCTTCAGTGCAAGTTGGCAAAACTGATCAGTGTAGTGTTGCTAGCATGTGTTAATGTGAAAGATTTCCGTGGAGGGAATTTGACATGAGCAGGCTGACCTGTGCCTGGTGAGTATGACAGACTCTCCTTAGCTCTGCCAGTGTCCATGAGCTGTGCTGCAGCAAGATGTGTGCCCAGGGTTGTTAAGGAGCACATTTGGTATGGGATGTGAAGGGAATTGGGTGGTGATACAGAGGGGTGTGTTGGTGCTTTTGTAGAGGGGAGGTTGCTGTAGAAGCCTGGATCAGCTCTCCTCTGACTCATGCTCTGCTTCAGTAATAAGATAGGAAAAAATCTGAAGGTGGCAGACTGTGAATAGGGCTGTTGGTGGGGAGTCTGGGGCTTTGCTCCTCATCCATGTGCTGCTGTTAAGGGCACCAGAAAGAGGGAAACTTTCTCTGTGACAAGCCTCACTTTGTCCTTCATCCTCAGCCCAGTGTCACTCATAATCCAACACTCAACACCTTTGTGTTATTTAAACTGATGGAAGGTTTGCATTGGTCTTTGCTCAGCCTCTCTTCCATCAAAGGTCTGGTGCTTCCTGGGTTGCCTCTTTATGATATACATGACCTCTTTTCCCATGTTTGTTACCCAGGAATACAATTGGTCATCCCTCTCTGTCTTCCTGGTATTGTCAGAGGCCAAAGAAAGTATTTCCCATGTTCATTCTTTGTTTCGCAGGGTTGTTTCCTTACCATGTACGCCTTGGTTGGTGTCTGTTTCCAGAGGTACTAGAGCTGAGCTCCTTTCACACTTTCTGCCCTCCTGTTGTCCTTCTTTATCCTCTCCAGCCCTTTTCACCTTCTTGCCAGTCTTGTGCTCCTGGTGGAGAAGGCACCAGTATAATACAGGGCAGTAGGACAATGGCTCTTGAACTGTCTCAGGTTTTGACACACATGTGTAGCCTGCCTCTGATAAAAAACACCCCTATCTGGGTTTGCTTCCTAAATTCGTAGAAATGACTCTTCCTCTGGGGTTTTAAAAAGTCTAGGGAGGATGCAATATCTGTCAGTGTTTCCTTTCCCAGAATGTGTGGCTGTCTGCATTGGCTGTAGTTGAAAAGCTTCTTGCAGTAGTTCAGTAAATTAAGACTGATCTCATCCTTTGTAGAGGATGACAAACCTGCTCTGTTTTACTTTCCAGTCCATTGCTCCTTGGAAACAGAAAAACTTCCAGAATGGGATTCATGGAGTAGAGTCTTGATCTCCTTAATCTGAAATCTGTGCTTAGCCTTTTACTGCAAAGTCTGTTCAAATGAAGAAGTGTAGCATCCAGTTTTGGTATCTTAGAGCTAACAGAGGCTAATGTATCTTAAGGGCTTGTGGGGAGATCTGACCACTGTGGAGGTGGAATGAGAGTGACCCTGGCAGAGCATGCACAGCATGAGGATTGTGAACACAGGAGACATTTTGGCATGAGGCAGCTGAAAATGCCATTTGCCATTTAAAGGCTGGCTAAGTTTTCTGGGTTAATTTCAGAGGGAATTGTCTTCCATGCTTCAGCTGCTTCTCATTAAAATAGTTTGGTCCTGGTGTGCAGCTAACAGTTGAAAGTAGTAATCCTTCAACTAGGAGATGAGTTAAATGTGTATGTGGAACTGCTCAGTAGGCTGCCTCTCTCCTGAAGTGTGCCTGCAGTTAGAGGGCAGAATGGCCTTTGTACTGTTGGCTTATTCCATTAAGCCAAATACCCTTAATACCAAGATAAATAAAGGAAGAAAGAGGGGAAACAAGAACTGACCAATGGGGAAAGTCATCTGTGCAAAAGCCCTGTGTGGGGAAGACTGAATGAGCCAGTGATTTGTGATTCCATTTGTGATTCATTGATCAGACTTGCTCAGGTGACAAATACAGGTCTGAGCATTTGACAAGGTTGTGTCAGTTTAATTCAAACTTGTCCTTGCTGCAGGCCCTTCTCTGCTCTCCTGTCACTCAGGCATTGACCATGAGTGATGCAGCACTTGGGGCAGCTGCAGAGTGGTTTAGAGCAGCTGTGAATGGCACCTGGGGCAGGGCTGGGGTGCCTCCAGGGAGGGGAAGCTGTTGGCATATGGGATGTGAGGTCTGCTTAGTGGAAAGACAATCTGCTAAGCTCAGGACTCACCTGGAGAGCCTTTGAAGGATGAGGAGAGTGTCTCTTATTTGCCAGAAGAGAGAGGGCAGGTTTGAACTGGAGTTTCTGCTCTGACCTACAAAAACTTTTCTTCAAGGAGGTGACTGTCCACAATCCAGGCAGTTGTTCTGGAAACTGATGCTTTTGGGAGACTGTTACAGATCCTCCACTTCACTGTGCACAGGGCTGCACTCTGAACTTTAAACTCTCCTTTTTCCTCTAAGCAAGCCATAAATATGCCAAAGCCTGAATGCATTCCCTCAGCAGGTGACCATCAGGGCAGAGGGGCTGTTGAGAGCTCTGTGGGTGGGTAGAAGTGGTGGGGATCAGTCAGCCTAATCACAGATTGGTTTGGGTTGGGAGGGACCTTTTAAAGGCTCTCTAGTCCAACCTGCCTGCAATGGGCAGGACGTCTTTAATTCAGGTTGCTCAGAGCCCTTTGAAGATTCCTAGGGATGGGACCTAGAGCACTTCTCAGGGCAGCCCATTTCACCCTCATTGTTAAAAAAAAGATATATTTAGTCTGAATCATCCTCTTTCAATTTAAAATCATTCTCCCTTGCCCTGTTGCAACAGGCCGTGCTGAGAAGTATGTCCACATCTTGTAAGCCCACTTCAGGTATTAAAAAGCTGCAGAGCTCTCTGGAGCCTTCTCCAGTTAATCAGCCTTTTCCCTCCTAGTGCTGTTGGTCTCATTTCCTTCACGTGCTACAGAGTGGTCTGGGGAGCAATGGGAGAGTCTCATGGCTCAGTCTCAGGCTGCACTGGGGAATCTGTCAAGAGTTCTGTTGTGAAAACCATGTTGAATTGCTCTGAGTTTCCTGCCTGGGCTTGGACCAGCTCACGGCTGGATTTTTTGAGGAGTAAAGATGGATTTGGACCAGACTTGGCATCTCTGAGTGAGCAGTGCCCTGGAGCCAGGAGGACCATTGTGTCATGGGGTGACATCACCAATTGGTAAAAGGAGGGGGTTGGCCTGCCCTGCTATGGGCTTGGGCAGCCTCCCCTTGAACACTCTGTGATTTTGGTCACTGCAAAGTAAGAAAAATGTTAAACTATTAGAGAGTGTCCAAAGGAGGGACACAAGGATGGTGAAGGACCTTGAGGGGAAGCCATATGAGAAGTGGCTGAGGTGTTCAGCAATAATTTACTGGAACTATAAAATGAGGATTTTGCAACAAGATGCATCAGAAAGCAGCAAGAATGGGCCCCCCCAGGAGGGGGACAAACCAGAAGCCGAGGGGGCCCCTGTGCAAGCCATGCCCTCACTAGCAAGCTACAGTCCCTCAGGGTGCAGAGAGGAGCCATCAGCAATCCTGGACAAGGAACCAGCTCCAGGATCCATCCAGGGTGCACCAGAGCTGGTAAAATAGTGGCGAGACATCATGGTCAAATTTCCATCATTGGGGATCTGCAGATGCCCTGTGTTCATTTGTCCATCCCAGGGCAGCTGCTGGGACAGCACAGCCCAGGGTTCCCCATCTCCAGCTGGGGGACCAGGGATGAGCCTGGCTGCATCCCAGAGCCCAGGCAGACTCTGCAAGTTTAACCAGGACTGGAGTTTGGGGAGGGTTGATAATGCCTTGGGGAGGCAAGGAAGAAGAGAGCATGGGTTTGTCCACAGAAAAATTTACTTTAAAATAAAATGAGCAGAGAGGGAAAGAAGTGCAAGAAAAAGTCCTGACAATGGCACTGCAGGAGGAAATGTTGAAACCCAGTGACACACAGTGAGGGAAGAATGGAGGCACAGTATCAAGGATTTAAATGCTGTTCAGGGTGAAAATCAAAGCTTGGGCAGGACCTTGAGGAGCACAATCCTTGCTTTGGTTCTGAGTGTCCTGGGGTGCATCAGGCTGGCTGGGGGAGGTGACAGTCCCACTCTGCTCTGCACTGGGGTGGCCCCACCTCGAGTCCTGGGGGCAGGTTTGGGCACCACAACATAAACAAGATCTAAAGGTGTTGGAGAGTCCAAAGGAGGGACAGGAGGAGGATGAAGGGTCTTGAGGAGAAGCCCATGAGGAGCAGCTGAGGGCACTTGGTCTGTTCAGCTGGAGGAGCCTGAGGTCAGATCCCACCAGGGCGGCAGCTCCTCCCGAGGGCAGCTCTGATCTCTGCTCTGGGACAGGGACAGGGCATGGCTGGAGCTGTGCCAGGGAGGGTCAGGCTGGATACCAGGGAAAGGCTCTTCCCCAGAGGGTGCTGGCACTGCCCAGGCTCCCCAGGGAATGGGCACTGAGGCTGCCAGAGCTGCAGGAGCTGCCAGGGATGCCCAGGGTGGGGCTGTTGGGGTGTCTGTGCAGGGCTGGGGCTGCCATGGCTGATCCTGGGGGTCCCTCCCAGCTCAGGACATTCTGTGCGGGCCGGGCTGACAGCAGAGGGCGCTGCGGCGCCGCGGAGCGCGGCCGGGCCGGGGCCGCTGCTGCGCCGATCCGGGCCCCCTTCGATCCCGTCCCCGCCTGCGTCCCCAGGAGCCGGGCAGGCACAGCAAAGGTGTGCGGGCGTGTGGCTCTGAAGTGCGTCCTCTGGTGTTCCTGCTGTTGTTCGAGGGTTTTCATCTCTTCCCTGCTCTCTGCTAAGGGATTATTTAATTTAAGCCTCTGGGGGATGCAGCCAGCACCTGGATGGGCTGATTTACACAGCATTGACTCCAACTAAGGTGAATACTTTTACTCTTCCCACAGGAATTAGAGGTATTTCAGAAGAGACAACCACTGGTGTTCACAACCTGTACAAGATGAAGGCCAATGGGACCCTCAAAGTGCCAGCTATCAATGTGAATGACTCTGTCACCAAGGTAATACAGACAGAGCCCTTCTGCAGTGTTCTGCTCTCTGACCAGCTTGATGTTGGGATGTTGTCATTGCCATGAGAGTATTCCTTCTCTTGCTGAGCTTCTCCTGATCTGGTTCTGAACAGAGATTTCTACCAGATCCTAAAAGCAAGGCCTTGATGTCATTGTAAATGCCCTGTTGTCAGTACATCAAGGATTTTTTTGTATGTGAGGACATCCATTCTTCTGCTGTTTAATGATGTGAACACACTTTTGGAGATCATGACTCCTGGGCACAGTCAGTACCTGTGGCAAGGAGCCTGTCTTCACTCTGAGTAGGTTAAAGTCTCTTTAAAGGTTTCAGATACCAGCTGGAAAAGAGAGTGTGACCTCCTTGAGCTTGTGCTGGTAAAGGTTGGTTGGTTGGTCAGCCTGTGGCTGAGAGCAGGAGGGAGATATTTATCCCTTGCTTAGCTTTAGTACTTAGCTTCCAAGATAAACCCTGGTGAATTGAGAATGAAGTGGAATGGTTTTTAAAGGGTGGTGGTGTTTTTTGGCTGCAGATGAGTTATAGTGGGAATTACAGGTGTACTAAAAGTTTATGCATATTGATGTTTTTTAAATCTAGGTACTGACTTTATTTCAAGTTCCCATACAGACATTGTCCTGTTGGGTTGTCAGTTCTCGTGTTTGGCCTGCCTTCTCTGCAGTTTGCTGTCTCCTTTCTGCTCACTAAGATGCACCTGACACTTCATAGGTAGTGGGCTAGAGTCCAGTAATGTTGAAGGAAGTTTTTCACTTTCTTTTCACCCAGATTTGTACCACTTGCATAATAATTATTAATACTGTTTGGTGGACTTGGAAATTCAGATGTTTCTAACAAAGCCTCTTAAAAGGATTTGGAATTCTAGTGCTAAGCAAGTGCTTGTTTGCAAGTATTGTTTGGTATTTACACAGTACAAGATTTGTACTAACCACAATAACAGATCTCTGGGAAAATGTGCAACTGAGCTGACAAATTCTGCTCTCCCAGTTTGATATTTCCAGTTGCTGCCAGCTTCCTGTGCTAATATTTGGAGAGACAAGGCAGGCACAGCAGCCAACTCTGTTCTTCCCCTCTGCTACTCAAATGTGTTTTGAGTGGGGCAGATGTCTGCATCCAACACTCTGCTCTCTTACCTGCATGGGAATTCACAGACACTGGAAGGCTTTGACTGCACTTGGGGGATTTGGTGATGAGGAATCAAATCTGACTGACCATGCTCTTTTCCTCCATGCTGCACAGAAAATCTGCAGGACTAGGAAAGAGGGACACCAACTGGTACTAGCTCTAGAATTTGAAGAATTGGTAACACAAAATTTTCTGATATATTAATGGCAGCTGTGCCTCTGGTAATGGTTATAGGCACTGAGTCATGAACTTCTGGATCTGAGGTATAATTTGTTACATTTTGGCCACGAGCAGTTTATCCCATTTCTGTTCACACTTACAAGAACTGCAGGTGTTGTGGGTGTGCCTTCCACTAGACCAGATTAGTTCCTCTAGGAATTTAATCTTAGGATTGCCTGTAGCAGTCAGTGCTAAGTAAAAGCAAGGATTGGTGCCCTAAGGCTGTAGAAAGCCAGGACAGGCTTTGAGACCAGAATTTTGCTGTCAATAGAGATTTTTTACTATTGCTTCCTTGCAGTACTAAAGCACAGCACAAGAGTAGTAGCTTCTTTTAAAACTCTTGGTCTCTGTAACTCCCCAAATAATCAAATCTGTTTGTACAGCCCCTCCTCCTGGTCAAAAGAAAAGGCTCCAGAAGAAGGAGCATCACAAAGATTAGCACAACAAGGTGTGTTTGAGTTTAGGAAGGTGTTCAAGGGGTGAGGTAGTATTTGATGCCTGACTTAGGTGGGCACTTTTGATTGGAGGGTCTGGCTGTCAATGTCAGTGTTGCAGTAGGAGGATGTTGTGTGATGGGGCATTAGGAGATGAAATCCAGGTGGTCCTGGTTGCAGTGACCATTATTGTGAATGGCTGCTTGCTGAATCTTTCTAAGTCTGAGCAATAATGAGTGACAGTGGGGAAGGATGTAATTGGGATCTTCTGGGGCTGCAAGAACCAGTTGCTCCTGTTTGATGTGGGCAGCTTGCTGCTCTGCAGGCTGCATGTGTCTTGCAGAGATAAGATGATGTCCTGCTGGTGTGTTTTGCCTTCCTGTGGCACTTGGTTCAGTTCATTGTCTGACAAACAGCAGCAGGGAGCTGATGAACATCTGGTTTAGGAACTCAGACCTACATTGGTATGAAAGACACTCAGGTTACCTCTAAGAAGTCTTTAGCAAGTCCAAGCCCTGGTCAGTAGATACAAGGTATTTATGAAATGCTTCTCACCATGTTGATGCCTATGTTTGCTATAACTCCATAGACTGAAACTGGATGAATAAAAACATCTAACCAGGTTTTCTCCTTCCTGTCCCTCACGGTGGTTAAAGTATTAAATGACTCTCCTAGTACTTGCACATAAGTCCATTTTCTTTCTTTAAGGAAATGCCACTTGTGTGGCTTTCATCTGTTCTGAAACTGCTCTGTTTTCTCCCTCAGAGCAAGTTTGACAACCTTTATGGCTGCAGAGAGTCCCTCATCGATGGCATCAAGCGTGCCACAGATGTCATGATTGCTGGGAAGGTGGCAGTGGTGGCAGGATATGGGGACGTGGGCAAGGGCTGCGCCCAGGCGCTGCGGAGCTTCGGAGCCAGAGTCATCATCACGGAAATCGACCCCATCAACGCGCTCCAGGCAGCCATGGAAGGTGGGAGCTGAGCAGAGCAGCAACTGAAATAATCAGGGCAGGAGATCTTTCTCCTTTTTAATGCCTTTATTAAAAAGCAGCTCGGGTGGGAAGAACTGATGTGTTGTGCTCACGCCGCTGCTGCTCCCAGGAGTGACTCGGAGGAGGAGGAAGAGTGCAGCTGTGTCCGCTGGTCTGCAGGCAGAGCTGGGGCTTCCATCCTCATGAGAGCACCAGGAGATTTCAGTTTGACATTCGAGGTCCTCTTTCCAGCTGTCTTTTTAGATTAGGGTGAGGGGTAAAAAGGGTCTTAGAGGACACTGGATTCTGTTCCTCATGTCTAGACATTACTTTGGTCCCTCAGTTCTGTGTTGGCTCGGTATTTTTAGTGGTTTTTGCTAGGTTTGGTGAAGAGCTTCTTCATTTGCATGCCAACTTCATTGTCCCCTCCTTTTCACCTTCTTGGGTGCCATCCTCCAGGAAGCAGCAGGGTGCCCCTCAACAAAAAGGGGAATTCCCAACCATCAGCAACAGGTAGTTAACAAAAAACTATTAACAACAAGGTGATTACAACAACAAACAGAACTCCACCCTGGCAGCAACTGGCCCAACCCTGAACTCTGTAGCCTTTAAAAAAAATGGGCAACTTTTCTACTCATAACAGCAGCTGGGGCATATGACAGGGTCTGTGTGTCAGTGGAGAGCAGTAAGTGAGAGCTGGCCAAGAAAGGTGCAGTGGATTTCAGCCCTGTCCCTGCTGAGGTACAGCTGAATGCAGTTTAACTGTAGGAATTCTTTCCTTGCAGTTAGGGAAGGAGTTTGTTACTTGAGGCCTTGAAGGTGTGTTTGGAATCAAGGATTCAGAGACTGTGGTGGTGGGGGGTAGGGCTAAGGGATTGTCCTTGAGTTGTGCAGTTCTAATCTCCAGTGTGGGATAAGGCTTGACTGGAATTAAAACATTAAAAAACACCAGGCCTTACCCTCGATAGGTTTTTTTGAAGAGCAGTGCCATGCTCTCTGTCTTTCCAGCTGAGCCCAGGGCATGCTGTGGAGCTGAGTGCCTCATGTCACTGTGCCTCTTGGTACCAGTTTATCCCATTTGTGTTCATACCTGCCAAGAACTGCAGGTATTGTGGGGACACTTCTTTTGCAAATTTGACCCTCTGAATCCCGTCTGACTGCTGTGCCAGACTGTACCTCTGGACACTGAATGCACAGATCCACAGATTTGAAAAGGGTGAGGGATAGATGGTTTTTGTGCCATGTTGCTGTTTAGCAAGACCAGTGTCCCACTAACTTGCATCATTTCTAGGCCAGGTGTGGGCAGAAACATTTGACTCATTCTTTCTCTGTACTTTTCTACTTCTAGTATTGTGTCCCACTTGTTAATAAATGTTGGTGGTTGTGTAAAGAAGTAACTTTTTCTCTTTTCAGGTTATGAAGTTACAACCATGGAGGAGGCCTGCAAAGAGGGCAACATCTTTGTCACCACCACTGGCTGCACTGACATTGTGCAGGGCAGGTATGGCTAAGACACTTGCTTTAGTAAAAGCATACCTGTACAGTTAGATTTCTTTTCTAAAATACATTTATAACCTGTCAGCAGTGTGGTTAGGGTTAGCACACAGTCTGACTTCTGGACATCAGAATTTAGCATGAATTTAGTGAGAAATTACGTCTTTGGTCAGTTTGGTTGGGTGTTGCCACGTTGCAGTTTTTCCTGACTTATGGAATGTAATGATGGCGAAAGCTGCAGAGAGGTGGATTGACTTTTGGAGAGTGAAGGCATCAGGGCTGAATTCTGTGTTAGGCCAGACAAATGTGAACAGAAGAGGAGGCAGGTAAAGGTTGAAAGTGGTTCCATCTGTGGGTGCATATCAGCAGCTGAAACCAGCCTGTTCTCAGTGTACTGCCCTGCAGTGTTTGGTTCTGCTTCTTAGATCTCAGTTTATAGCCCCAGCTCCACACAAACTCCTTCCTTTCTTTGCCATGATGACTGTACATGTTGTAATGGAAGATCAGATTAGGTGGGAGGAGATGTAAAACTGCTGAGAGCTTCAAAGTCATGAAGAAAATGATTTCTTCTGTGCTAGGAGAATAACTGCAGGTATTTGTTTTGACCAATCAAACAAAAGGTTATTATTTTCCATATTGGGAAAATACTTTCTCTCCAGTAAGTTTTTATATCTTTGGGAAATGTCCTTCCCTAGAAGCTTGAAAGTCTTTTCCAGTAGATTTGCCATGCCTGGAGGAGTTACCAGCCCCACACACCTTGTGAGAGTCAGTGCAGTTACTGAGCTGGGCACTTGTCAGAGCTGTGGGTTGGAGCATCTGCTGAGGGAGAAAACTGTGTGGATTAACTTTTGATACAACTTTTTTTATTTCACAGGCACTTTGAGCAGATGAAGGATGATGCCATAGTGTGTAATATTGGCCATTTTGATGTGGAAGTTGATGCCAAGTGGCTGAATGACAACGCAGTGGAGGCAGTGAATATCAAACCTCAGGTGAGGCAGCCTTTCCACAGGCTCTCCTGGAAAAAAGCCAGTAGCTACTCAGTGTATTTTTATTTTTCTAGAGAGTTTTCTCTTCAGCTTCTTTAGTGTTTCTAGCTTTGTTGGAAGCCACTGTTGCTCTGGTCAGAATGCAGATTCTGCTGACCTGGGACAAGCTGCACATGATAGTCTTGCGCTGACATGAAAAAAATTGTTTCCAGCCAGTGCCCAAGGCCCTCAGGATGATCTCTGGAGAGAGGTGCCTGATATGGGTACATCTTCCTCCATGTGTTCCCACTTTCTTGAGAGACAGGAGCCTACCCTTAGTGTGGTTGTAGAGACAATTAATTGCATCAAGTCCATTCAGCTTTGATGTTTGGGGCATGAGCAGGGGATATGCAAATGTGCTTGCTTCAATAGCCCTGAGCTGGAAACAATGCCATAGCTCAGCTTCCAAAAGCAAGGTAGATGAGAAATACAGAACAGGCCATTAGATACCCTATAAAACTTAAGAGCAGAGCCCATAAATTGCCTGGTGCCTGATCTGAATCTCCTCTTGTGGAGCTGTTTGCTCAGATACTGCTCTGCAGAACAGTCATGGTCCTAAGGGAATCTCAATGGAATGACTTTTGGGATTCTGTCAAGGTTTGAAAAAATTCACACCTCTTTGTTTTTAAAGTGTGGTGTGCTTTTTTAATCTACTCTGAAATTGAGGCCTCAGGAAAGCCTACCTGGTGCTCTGCTAAAGTTGGGTTTCTCTTCCAGACTTGGTGGCTTCATTTTAGAAACCTTTGTGGGCAGAGCAGGCAGGATGTTTAACCCTTGCTCAGCTTGCATGCCTGCCATGTATTTGTGTTAAGCTATGGCTGAAGCTGCACAAGGAAAATCAGAATCTGAAAATTTCAGCTTTTCAACTGTGTGCCTTGGAGCAGAGAAACAAAATTGAACTAGATCAAAACTGTGTTGTCACAACAGCATTGAGGGAGATCCATAAAGCAAACCAGGGTTTATCTGACTTGGTGAGGGACTTCTGGTTGCCTTTTGAAGGGGAAGTGCCCTTGCTAATAGCAGGATTTTGGGACAGGTTTTGTGCTTTTTAGTAATACCACACCCAAACATACCTCTCAGATCTCCATCTGCCCTTCCAATTTTCATAACTCCCCTGTGGCTTGTTGGCCACCTCCATCAAAGTCTTATTAAGCACCTGTGAAAGGTATGTTGGGTCACTTTGCATGGCCTTAACCAGGGCTGGAGTTACACCCTCAAGGTCTCACTGTGTTCAGGTTTGTTCTTGCCTATGGCCTTAGTAGAGCTGACTCTGCTCAGCAGCTCTTCTAGAGGAGCCCACAGGCACCTGCCTGCTTTCTGCTAGCTCAGGTTGTTTTAAAACTAAACCTTGAACTGATTGAAGAATACACATTGTTGAAGATTTAAGTGGGTGTTAATATGGCACCATACAAAAACTCCCTGCACAGAGGCAGTAAATCCCTTTTAAAATACTTTGCTTTGAGGGGCCAGTCTGGCATTGATGACAGAATGTAGTAAGGTGCAATGTGGTCCCAGGTGTGAAGATTGTAACAAGTTTCTGGTTAAAAAAAAATTAAATTACCTTTTGAAAAGGATGGAATTGGGGTCAGGGTTGTCCATATGGATTAATGCTGAAGAAATCTAACTTTCTAAATACTCAGATTTTTACTAGAACCTGGCAGCTTCTCTTCTGTATCCAGAAGCAGAGAGGGGAACATAGTACAAGAGCATGAAAGTTTCAGTACCAGTGCTGGCCTGATTTAAGAGATGTTTAATACTTTAATAAGAAAAACATCTTACTGTGCCGTTGTGACTGATGCGTGGCTTTCAGAGGATAGGTAAGGAGGAAATAGGCTTTTTACTGAAGAGCTGGCAGGTTGGTTTGGCTCTGGGTTTGCACTGCAGCCCTGCTCAGCTGTGTTTCAGTGTCAGAGACTGACCTGCAGCACAAACTCAACTTGGGAGGGCAGGGAAAGGACAAGGCCAATGAACTTTGGCTTGTAAGTTATTCCCACATAATGGGAAGGGAAGTGCAAAGCAGCCAGAAAGTTCAGAGCCAAGTAAATTCCAGTGGGGAAAAAGGAGGAGGCATTTGTCTAAGTGTGGAGGGGAGCTTATTGCTTGGATAACTTGAATTCTGGAGCAATTTATTGAGTTTACAAATCAGCCTGTTCTGTCTGCTTGTATATGAGATGGGTTTCCACAGTGCTGACTTAAGCCTCAGCTGGTACCACTGCTATTTTGTACTTATTTTACATTAATTTTACATTTTCTGTGTTCCCCTTTGCATTGAATGACTCCTGTCAGCACAGGTTGCTGAAGGTGTGGGGTTCTATGCACAATCCAGCTGTCCAGGAGCAAGTTATGTGGATATTATGTAAGGATATAAGATTTTGACACCTAAACCACCCAATTCAGACTTCAAAACTGAAATGCTACTTTAACTGCTCAACTGTCTTTCAGTAGTTCAGTCTGTAAATGCAATGTTTGTTATGAGTAACACTGTAGCTGTTCTCAGGATTTTTCATGTTTTGCTTCCCATCTGGTTCCTTCTTTTGTTACTTCCTCCCATATGGTGTTTTTGGGTGCACTGAGCACTGTCACTGCTGGTCCACAATGGAAAATTGGCATCCAAAATAACTGTAGCTGCTCAGGGGGGGATCATTCTTATCCCACCTGCTGAGTCAAATACCTGTTATAGAAAACATGGTTTGTATTGGATGGCTCTTGGCATCTTGCTGAAGTCCTGCACAAGGATGATTTTCAGAAGACTGTATTGTTAAAATTACAGCTTCATCACATGTGGCTTTTAACTTATAGGCCAAAGCTTTAAGAACAAAATTGAAAGTTGTGTTTTACTTAATATTAAATGACTTTTAGCTTCTGAAATTTAAATACAGCTGTGAATAAGGACCCTTTTAGGTCTGTCACAGTTGCTCTGCTGTGCTAGCAGAAGATAAATGGTCTGAAGCATTAGGCTTTGTCAAAGTTGGTTGCTGATTTTGTTTTAAGTGTTTCCAAAGTGTTTTACTCCCAAATGCTTGGTATGAAGTGAGCAATAAATACCAGTTAACACTGAATATTCTTGTGACTTATGGGCCATGCTGGTGTCTCATTATTGCTTTAATATTGTAACCTCCTCTACGGTGAGGGCAGGGCGGAGAGGAGCTAATGAGAGGTGCAAAGGAGAAGCAGAGTTTAATTTAACATTGCAGGAGTCCAGTCTGGCCCAGGCAGTTGGGGCACATGCTGAGTGACATTATCTCCTGAGCTGTGTGGGACTCTGTCTCCTTAGCCCATCTCAGCCTGGATTCTGTGTGCAGAGTCCTGCTGTCCCTGAGGTGGACTGGGGAGGATCATCCCAAGAGCAAAGCAGGGTGTACACCAGGAGCCAGGACAGCTGTTTGTTGTGTGTATTGGCCTTGCAGAGGTGGGAACAGTTCCAGGGGACCCTCAGCAGGCTGAGGGCTCCAGCTGTTACCTGTGTTAGATGCCAGAGCTCAGGACTGCTGCATGCAGAGGTGTTCCCTCTTCCCAGTCACCTCACACCAGTTGTGACCAGTGGGTGCAGATGAACTGGGATTTACTGCTAGCAGCACATTCCATCACAGCTGGCTGGGACTACACTGGCATGTGGAAAAAACAGGAGTGTGGACAGAGCTGGCTAAGGGAGTGCGGGCAGAGCTGGCTAAGGGAGTGCGGGCAGAGCTGGCTAAGGGAGTGCGGGCAGAGCTGGCTAAGGGAGTGCGGGCAGAGCTGGCTAAGGGAGTGCGGGCAGAGCTGGCTAAGGGAGTGCGGGCAGAGCTGGTTAAGTGAATTTGGAGAGCTGGTGAAGTACGAAGCAGACGCCGAGATGTGTGTGCTGTGAAGGCCAAGGTTGCTGCAGGCTTTGCAAACACCAGGGTTGGAGGGAGGGGTGTCTGTGTTACACCTGAAGTGCTGAGGGGCAGGGAAGCCCCCTGAGCCCCAGGTTTGCCCCGTGCCTGACGTGGCCCTGCTGCTCCCACAGGTGGATCGCTACACGCTGCGCAACGGGCGCCACATCATCCTGCTGGCCGAGGGCCGCCTGGTGAACCTGGGCTGTGCCATGGGCCACCCCAGCTTCGTCATGAGCAACTCCTTCACCAACCAGGTGCTGGCACAGATCGAGCTCTGGACACACAGTGACAGATATGCTGTGGGGGTGCACTTCCTGCCAAAGAAGGTGAGTGACAGCCACACAATGGTGCTGGTAAGGAGGGCAGCTTCAGGTGTGGCTTTGTTGGTGCTTGAACTCATTGAAGGTTCTGGCCTTCAGAGGATGTTTGGAGTGCTGGGTGTGAATGGGCTGTTCTTTTGTGTGCAGGACTGGGACTTGCCTGTCCTGTGACAGAACATCCAGGCACTTCTTGCCTTCTCTAAGGTGCTGGGAAGCCCTGTGCTGCCTCAGGGCAGTTGGAGAGCTTCTACCAACCAGCTTGCTCCTTCTACAAACCTGTCTAGCAGCAAAGGGCAGAGTTGAAGCTGGAGTGAAACTGAATCCCTTTTACTGTGGTTGATAGAGTCCTGATCCCATTTGCACCTGAGAGAGCTTATCACAATCTGGTCTTAATAACGTCACAAAAGAGTAATGACAGATTCCCTTAGATTTCCCTTTAAACTTATCTCTGTGTTCTTTGTTCTTGGGAAAAGTCTGGATTGTGTCACAGCTTGCATATTCCTTTTAGAAAACTTAACATGGTTTTAATTTTCCAAAACAAGACTGAGAATTTGAGATGGTTCATGGAAAAAGATGCTGGAGTTAAATCCCACTGCTTTTGCAGCACAACCAAGTGTGAGAGTAAATGTGAAAATACTTTCCATTTGGGAAGTAGAATGTGTATGTTCAGGCTTATTAATGAGGTGTTTCCTGAAGAACTTAAGTTTACAAACTCATCAGTTATGGATCAAGCAAAGCATACCAGAAATGCAGTGCAGGAGTAGATCAGCAAACTGCCACAATTTTTGTCTTCAAAGGAACAGTCCTACTGACAGTTCTTTTGAAAATAGATCCCAGTGTTGCTGATAAAATGTGACTTCATCCTCTCACTGAATAACAATTTTTAGTAAGCATATTTGAACTGGAAATACATAGAAATGAGAAGTAATACCCAAAGCAGTTAAATATGAATTTGCCTGTTAGGGGGGAGCATATGGCAGTGATCTCCTCAGGTTCGTCCACTGTGACAAAACACTTTTGACCCTCTGTGCCTCACAGAGGGCTTTATTCAAAAAATAAAGCAGTCACCTTGTCAGAACCAACAAAAGAACTTTCTGTGATAATTTTCTGGGTTAATGCCTTTCCTTGTTCTGTGCAATTGCTCTGAGGTCCAAATGCAAGACTTAACAATTACCAAGTACCTTACCCTGCAGTTCCTTTGACTGCAAGAATATTGCTTTGATTGGCCATTACAGACCTGCACACATTTCTGCAACATGTGTTCCTGGAAATCCAGGAAAACTCTTGTCTCTAAGCATAAATCTGTCCTGCTTAGCTTTGATTTTTAGGTGAGAATGTCTGCTTACCTTTGTCTGAATTTGTGTGTCTCTGTGTCTAAGTCTTGAAGTCCCCAAGCTGAAACAGCTGTGAAACAATTGATCCCTGCTGCTGCTTGAAAACCTCATCTGGGAATTGTCAGGAACTCCATTCCTTTTCCAGTGGGTGAAATCTGTCTTAAATTCACTGGAAATACACCTGTCAGAGCTTCACATGTCTGTCTAATCAACCCGATGAGAATACAATTTCTGATCCTTTTTTTGTTTCATGACATCCTGACAGGATGTACTAGGCTTAAATACTTGTTTCTCTTCTAAACACAGACCTTCCCCTTAGGTTTTCTTTCTTTCATGGTTTGCCTGGCTCTTTGGTGGATTTCATGGTTCACTGCCACCATTTCAACCATTTCCCCTTAGATTTCAGGTTTTGCCTTGTCACCTTTGGCTGTGCTGGTTCCCCGTGGCAGGTCCACAGTGGTCACTGTGAGCAGGCTGAGCTGCAGTGAGTTACCCTCTGTGCAGATGGAGCTTTTTACCTGGCTCATGGCATGGCATTACTTCAGAGTAGTGGCTTTGTTACCCCGAGTCTTGGAGGGGGAAATCCAGGACTTGTTTTTGAATCATTTAGGCTCTGCTGGTTCACAAGCTGGCCCTTGATTGTTTTGTTGATCTACTGCCCTTCAGTTATATTGCAGCCTTTCATGTCTACTAAAGTAATATAAAGGAAATATTGCTGGTCTTCTCTGTGCTGCTGGGATTTAGACTTGCCTTGTATCTGTTTCCTCTGCAATGATTGCCTGGTTTTTGCAGGAATTACAAATGGTCAGACTTGTCCTTGATCCCTGCTTGTGCTGTCCTTTCTCCCTCTGAATATCCCCTGTGGCTGTACATCCCCCTGACACAGCAGCTTGGTCACAATCCTCCTGTTTGTTTTCTGACTCTCCTGTACCTGCACTTGGAGCACTTAACTGCCTTCTAACATTGTACATTTTTCAGTTTCTTGAGTTTACATATCTGCTTGATACCTCAGGGATAAAGAAATAATCTCAGCCTTTCTGTGCTTGTGTCCTACAGCCCACCTTGGTTTTATTCTTCATTCAGACAATGCCAGTGGATACAAGTAGTCTTGCTGAACTGGAGATTCTGGAGTGAATTCCATTATTCATGTGCCCCTAAGATGGGATATCTGGAGAGGGCAGGAATTTTTTTCCAGTGTTAGGACTCTCATAATACTGCAGGATGACAGTGTAGTATGTCCAGGTGTTTTTGTAGTGGAAACTTTATAATTTCACCAAACTGGAAATTGTTTTATCTGAAGAGTTTGATCTCTGTTCTTTGCTTGCTGGATGGATGTGAATGTGTAAATGAGATTGAAATGGGTTTGATTATATAAAATTTTGTTTCACTTAACCTGACTCCCTCAAAAACACAAGGCTCTTCCATGTGAGTGCAGGTCTGTGCTCAGACAGATGAGGGATGTTGGCAAGAAGAAAGCTGTGTCAGGTTAAGTCCCCCTTGTTGCTGCTGTTGGTTTGCACATATTCATTCTCCCCTCTGGACTGTGACTTCATGAACTACCAGAACTCTGTTCTGATGCTTTTATCTCAATGTTTTGTTTTCCAGCTGGATGAAGCTGTGGCTGCTGCTCACCTGGACAAGCTGAGTGTGAAGCTGACGAAGCTGAGTGACAAACAGGCCAAATACCTGGGCTTGTCCAGGGATGGGCCCTTCAAGC
Organism: Zonotrichia leucophrys gambelii; assembly: GCF_028769735.1. Lineage (NCBI taxonomy): Eukaryota > Metazoa > Chordata > Aves > Passeriformes > Passerellidae > Zonotrichia > Zonotrichia leucophrys. Next base: position 13,299,365 of record NC_088189.1, on the reverse strand, counting down.
CAGACCACTACAGATACTGAGCAGGTGGCACTGCCCAAAGACCAAAGTGCAGGGATACAACCTTCCAAAGCTCTTGTGTGTGCTGGGCTTCTGAGGACAAGCCTTTTGCCATTTTCCTCTCAGTGCTGCACAACCCCTCCCCTTACCAGGGAGCCTTCAGGGCCCTGTCAGTGGATGAGGGTCACTGACTCCTGGAATTAGAATTGGTTACTTAGCTAATGTCACAGTGAAAAGGATGCTATGCACCTTTTGTTGGTTTGTAAAGCTCCAGTGAGGGGAGCAGGACAGAAGGTGGCTGAATGAGAATGTGTATTCTTGCCACACGAGTGGCTGTCAGCTTTGAGCAGCTCACCATGGGGTGGGGAACGGTTTCTGCAGGGAGATGCTTTTGCCATGCCCTGCTCCAATCAGGTAAATCCCAGCAGGACACTGGCAGTGTCAGGCCCTCTCCACAGCAGTGCCCTGGTAAAGTGCATATTGTGAAACTGGAGGAAATAGGGGGGATAATGGGTTGCTTGGTCTCCTTGCTGTAAAAGTAACTCTGCCTCCTGTTCAGAGATTAGAGCTGGAGCTTTTTCCTGGGTTTACTTCATTGGTTTTGGTCAGAACCAAGACCATTTTGTGCTTCTGCCATACCAGCTTGAGGAGGGGTGAGGCAAGAAAGACGTTTAGCAGCTTTCAAGAGTGTTGGGAGCAGCTGAGGAGCCACTGAGGGGATCATTGGGTTTAGGGGCCTTGTTCAATCCTCTGCAGACACCAGCAGCACACTGATACCCCCAACTTGATTTCTCTGAGTTGTCATGTCTGCTGTATCATGTTTGTCACTGACTTCAAGTGCTTTTATTAAAGATCTGACTGTGGCCTGACTTGTTTTGTGCAGTGGGATTTTTTGGGGTTTGCCATGGGTTTGTTTACCTTTGTGTGATCTTTTAGCTACTGAAAATATTTGATGTACCCACGTGGGGTGTCCTCAAGGCAAAAGCTCTTGCTGTGGCTGCTCTGCATCTTGTGCTGGGGCTGGGAAAAGCTGCTTCTCAGGAAATATATGAAGGGCTGAATCTTACAGGATAGTCACACAGATTTATCTCCATATGCCATGGAAGCTCTTTCTTGCCACTGTCCTCTTCAGTCCAGCATTGCACTGCAGATCGCCTCTGTTTCTGGATGTAAGAAGGTAAAAGTTTTAGAATGATGTTACAAAGTGCTTGAAATTCTCAGATTCATGCCCAAACCTCAGTGATCAGTTGGAACAGATGGTGGGGGGGGAGTGTGAAGTGTTGGAGGAGGAAACAAAAGAGATGAGTAAACAAGATGCTGCTCAGTCTTCAGCTTTTTTCATGGTTTTGTTTTGCATTGACCTCTAAAAAGCACCAATTTGAACTGAATTAGGGTCCCCATAACTGACTCCATAATCATTAATGGTGATTATCCTTCAAGAGACACACAGCAGTTGAGTACTCATCTGAATGTAGGTGATGTGCCCCTTGTGCTTGTGGCACAGTGACGGTGGAAAATGTGGAAAATGTCACTGTGGTAGAACAAGTGCAGTAGGAAAATAAGGACTGACTTATTCCTTAGTTTCCACTAGTTGGGCTTTGGCGTCTCGACCCATTTCACAGCTGAAATTTGCAATGCTGAAGTGCAAGGCTATAATTCTGCTCTTGGATTCCTAAAATTGGATTAGGAAGGGCCACCTGGAGGTCTCTGGTTTATCCCTGTCCTCATACGACAGGAGGGGACAGCCAGGGGGGGCAGGCTCTGCTCCAGGGATGGGACAAGAAATGGCCTCGAGTTGTTCCAGGGGAGGGTCAGGGTGGATATTGGAGGAAATTTCATGGAAAAGGTGGCCAGGCATTGGCACAGCTGCCCAGGGCAGTGGTGGAGTCTCATCCCTGGAGGGGTTCTAAAGCTGCATGGGTTAGTGGCAAACTTGGAAATTCTGGGGAATGGTTGGACTCCATGGTCTTGGATCTTTTCCAGCCTCAGTGACCTGGAATCACTCAGCCCTACTGCTTGCTTGCTCTTTATGGGCAAGAACACAGCTGATGGCAGAGTTCTGCTAAATCCTTCACAACTAATTTTTTTTCCCTCCTTTCTCTTTGTTTCCCATCCACATGCCATTAATTCAGAGCTCACTCTAGCCTGAGGTGGAGCATCTAGACTGCCTAACTACAGACTGCCAGACCCACTGTGGCTGCTTGACAATGATTTCAGTAGGAGCTAATGAATGAAGAATAGCACTGAGGGGAGCCTGACCTCTGTAGGTGCCCTGGCTGGGCAGTGTCCCCTCCCCAGCACCAAAACCTCTCAAATGGGCTCCTTTGGCATCCCACATCTGGCTGGTGAGTCAGAGGACAGTGAAAGGCTCCAGCTTTTCTCACTCCTGGGCCTCTGCACAGCAGATGTCCCAGTGAAACAGATTTTTGGAGTTCACTTGAGTTAGCAATATGAATTAAGCATTTAAAGTTTAGCTTGTAGATTTCTGCCTTGAATTTTAACCTTTTACTTAAGAAACCTCTGCCATGGTACAAAGGGCATAGGAAAATGCAAATTTCTGAAGCTTCTTGCGATAAAGAACAATACCAGGAGAAGACTGAAGAATGCAAGAAACCTAAAAAAAGGGGCTCCTCTGTCTCCAAGCTGATCAAAATCAACAGACGTACTCAGATAAGCTCCAAGGGACCAAAGCATACATGCAAAGGACAAAAGTTGACAAGTTCAATCATGAAAAAGACGCAGCCTTCAGACCCAGAGACCACCAAAAGACCCCCGTGCAACCACCACCATGAACAATGCATGCTCAGAAGAGTGTGGATCTAATTACCATGTGAGGCGAGGAGAGGCAGGGCCAGGGGTTGGATATGCATGGCAAGGTTGTGCAATGTAATGTATATGGAACACCTTTGTAAATAAAAATGTGGCTCAGACTAGAGCTCAGGGCACCAGTTTTCACAAGAGCTGTTGTGCTTGTGCCAGACGCTGACAATACAAACCCACTTCATAATTACATCAGGGTCGGGCGTCTCTTTATTCCGCATATCGCTTCACCAGCACTGGCGAGATGCGAGCCACGCCCGCTCTGGGTGGGGATCCCAGAGAGGGGGAGCTCGGTCACTGTGAACACAGGGAGGGCTGGCAGGGACAGGGGTGAGCCAGGGTGTGGGAGCGATGTGGGTCAGGATGGTCAGGACAGACGGACACGAGAGATCTCTGCAGCCAGGGCTGGAACTTGGGGTTCATTGCAAAGGGCCTGGGGGCAGGGCCCTGCTGGGAGCTGCCAGACACAGCCCAGAGCAGGCTGAGAGAGGAGAGGGGAGAGAGGATGAGAGGGTAAGAGAGGCAAGAGTGCAAAAGCACAGGAAAGTAAAAGGGGTAAGTGAGTGAAGTTCCCATTACAATACAATAAATCTTCTTCTGTGTTGAATATTCTGATTCTCACTAACCAATCTAGTACAATATACAAATCTTATAGTATTTACATACAGCCTATAAGAATCATTACATTACCATACTGTGTTACATTTTAAACCCAAAAACTCCTCTTTGGGCCCCTTCTGCCAAGCTGTAGGGTCTGCTCTGACCCTTGGGCCTGCCTGCAAGCAGAGGGTGTTGTTCCATCAGAAGGGGTTTACCTTCAGCTGGCCATTTCATTTCAATCTCGTTTATAGTTTCCATATTCCCAAAATCTTTTGCCGGGCAATCATATTGATAAGGCTTTCCTGTTCCATCCTCCCCAACACCAAGGTGAGAGTCAGGCTCAGCCTGGTGCAGCTCAGCAGGTCTGGTGTTGGGTGAGCAGGGCACGATGCACAGAGCACAGAGCAGCGTTTGCTCCCTGGGGAGAGGCTGTCCCAGGGCAGCCCTCGGGCCCCTGTCCCAACCAGGCTGGGCAAATGGACAAAGTCCCAAAGCTGCCTCTTCCCCCAGCCTTGTCTGCAGGCCCATTTGGAGGGGCAAAACTGCCAGAAGTGGGATTCCCATGTGTGCCCAAAGGAGGTGCAGGTTGGGGAAGTGTGGGCACTGGGTGAGGAATGAGGAGAGCTTTGTGTGCTCTCTTTCACACAACAGCATCTGGCTCAGATTTGCAGCTTCCTCCCACCCCTTATCTCCCCCATACCAGCAACCACAGGCTGAGAACTGGAATAGCAACTTCACTCTAGTTAAAAGCTGTTCCTTAAATTGAGCCATTCCTGGCTAATTTAGCTGGGCTTTTCCTGCTGTTTCTTTCTACTTGATCAGGAAAAAACCCTCAGTAGTAAAGTAGTGCTAAACCAAATTTGTTTCCACACTGGAAAAAGTTATTGTTTCATGCTGTGTCGAATTTCAGGTTGTTATTTAGCATCTTCAAGGGGTTTTCAATGTCCCGTTGCCTTCAGTGGTGTTGGGTTGTTCTGGATGGTAACAAGCACTGTTGTCCTGGCAAATTGATGGAATCTGGTGATCAAATGAAATTAATTATGAAAGATTGTACTCATGGTACAATCAGACAGCTCTGATTTGGCCAAAAGTAATCAAGTATTTGTCAAATGTCTGTCAGACTAACATTCTGTTAATGCTTTCCTTATTGTTACCAGAGAAAATATTCTTCTCTTGTAAAAAAGGCACCTCCTGCCTGTTTTCCCTCCATGGCTGAGCCAGAAGTGATAAGAGAGCACAGGCTGTACATTTTCCTCCATTTATCTCAACAGAAATGCCAGACTCTGTGATTTTTAAATTTGCAATATCATCTTCCTAGGTCCTGCTCTTTATTTTTCTGTGAGGCTGGAGCTGTATGAAATGGAGCTTGATGGAGGTGCACAGGTTGTCTTGGGAAATTCAGATCAGAGCAGAGGGGAACAAGGCTGAAGGGATGCTGCACTGGTGACTCTGAGTTTCATGACTGAGCTTGTTTTCATAGCAGTGGTTCTTCCTGCAGATGATATGAAGCTTCTTGGAAGCTAATTGTGGGTTTTTTTAGCCCGTGGGGCTTTTTGCTAAGACAAATCAAATGTAGTAAATGTAGTCTGGGAAGCCTCAGCAGGGTTTGCAGTAGCATTGTTTGCCACTGGACAGCTTTGCACCATTGTAACAATTACAATTATTTTTCTTCTCTTTTAAAATCCCCTTCATGCCTGTGGTTTGCACGCCAGCTTAGGGAAAGCAAAAACAAACAATAGGCTGACAGAACAATAATAAAAAACCCCAACCCTGTGAAAGAATACTTCCAGAAGTGAGTGGGATAAAAAAAAATTGGGTTTAAGGTTCTGCAGCATCTTTTTTATGGAATGGGGACACCCAACTTCTTGTCTAATTCCCTGAAACTGAACAGCAGAAAGATTAAATTATTGAGGATGTTTAGAAAGTTTGTAGTAAGGTTTTTACTTCTTGTTCCATCTGCAGAGTCCAGAGACACTTTTCAGTAAACCTGGTACTTTTCTGTAACACCCTGGTTTTGGTTTCGTTAGCTGGAAAATCATTTCTGTAAGGGAATATTTAATGGGCCACAGTCATAGGTATGTGCCCCTTTTCCCTGATGAAGCAGCAGCATTTTGGAAGTAAACTGAACAGACTGCAGAGGTTCAGGCACCTTAAACGCTCAGTAATTGGGCATGAGGTTTTGGGTAGAGCCAGGGATTACTGTCAGCACCTGCCTGGTGCTGACATTTGCTGGTCCTGCTCTTCCGCCTCTCCAAAACTTATGTCCTATGTGTATTTTATTAACAACTGGCTGCAGACTCATTTCTCCCTTTTTGGTGCCTGTCCTGGCCCTGAGATGATATTTTTTGGAGATAAATGCCAACATCTCTGACCACACTCCAGACTTAGAGGAAAGGAGCAGCGATGGAGAACGTTGAAGGGGGAATACAGGGAAGCAAACCATCTGCTCTGCTCATTTAGTGCTCCAAATATTTGCTTCCCAAACTGAGAAATTAACATGTATTGAATCACAGCTTTATAGCAAGGAAATCTTTGAAATACTAAAACCTTCATGTTTAAAGTGGTCTGGCTCTGTCAGATATTTTGAGGTTTTTTCAGAGGAGGAGGGATCCCTGGGTGTAGAATTACTTTGAATGCTCCTATTTCCACTTTAAAAGACTCTAAATTTTGATGTCTTTCACCAGAAAGTGAATGAGCATTCTTTGAATGAATTTGTGTACATATTTATAACATATGTATCTTTTAAATGCCACTTATTTGTTATGGAACACAAGGAAGAGTGAAGCTGTATATTCTTGTGGTAAATTTCTGGCTATTACTGTTGTAAGTCGCATAATACTGTTGTTGATCAATTTGAGACAGCTGTGCACAGTGAAGGGGAGCCCATATGGGATCCTAAATGACATTTCAGCTGAGGAAACTGCCCAAAATGGCAATGGTGCCACATGAACACTGCTAGGTAAATCTACTAGATTAGCTAAAATGTAGAGAGTGAGTGATGAAAGGGTTATAAAAGTATATTAGAGTATAATAAAGTCAGCAGATGATTTCCACTGATTCAGAGGGGTCTGCAGTGGATCACTAGGAAATGATGTATTTTAGTATTTTCCTGCCTTTATCTGTATTAAATGAAACCACATGAATTGTGTTATGACATTAATATAGCCATTTTAGGGCTCCCATATTTCAGGCAGGGTTTCATCTTTAAGGATTTCCTGGACGGAAAGATATGTGCATATGCCATGCAGCAATTGAAATAGTTTCTCATTTCACTGGAAAAAAAAAAAACCTTGCAGAAATTACTGAAGCCTCATTTTTCTTCTGGGAGAGTGACTTGACCATATGTTGGCCATCTGCATATCATCTGGGAAGCTTGCCAATAAAATCTCTGTATTAGCTCAGAAAGTAATCTGCAGGCCCCAGAGGTTTCGGGGGGCACGGGGAGAGTGGATGGTGGTTGTGCTCTCAAGCAGCCCTGGTGTCCCTGGCCTGCTGCTGCTCCTCCAGGTGGGAATGGTGTCCCCAGGTCACCCCTGCCAGCCTGCCATGGGTGCTCCTGCTGTGCCACAGTGTCACTGTCGAGATGGTCACAATCCAAAGCAACACTCCATTTTCAGCAGGCTTCAAACCTGGTTTTATTTTAGCATGTGTGCTTTTTATACGTTCTTACAAAATTAATAAGTTTACACTTGACTTATTGGTCAGGAAAGTCAAACAAAGTGCTCATTGGAACAGGCAGTTGCAGGTTTCTCTTATCCATCAGGATAAACTTGGATTTTATGGGCTTGGGTGTGACATTAAGCAATCAAGTCAGGAAAATACAGTATATGTTTTAAATTTACACAAGGCAGGAGATATGTGGAAAAGCTAAGAGTGATTTATTTGTGTTTCATCCTGCTAACCTCTAATTGGGGTAAAATTTCCATTAGTCTCTAGGAGGACAGTGATTCTGTCACAGAGCATTCCTGAGACTGTCTCTACACTTGAATTCCAGTTAATTTTCAGTGGAGGCATTTTGGTGTGTGACAGGTAAAAGTTACACACTCCATCTTTGCCATGTGCATGTTTTATCATCTGTTCTATCATCTGTGTGCTGATGACATTTCAGATGGGACCCTGGGGGGATTCCTGCACTGACAAACATCCCCTCAGTATAAATAACTGCTCAAACTAAATACATGGAAGCAAATTTTTGGTGTACGCATTTTGCTGATTTCTGCATCCTGTGTCAATACCTCATGCAATGTGATCTTTACCCAGAAAAGTCAAGTCACTAAGGCTAATAACAATTTCAGAGTATTTGATTATATGTATTCTTTGGTGTGACAGATGAACAGCAAAGAAAGCAAAGCCTCTTTCTCATCAATTCTAGTTACAAAGAATGCTTATTAATAAATCAAATTTAAAAATACATTACAGATAGATGCTATATTAAAAGCTATGTCCACATATGTTGAAAACAAATCTCCTTACTGTCATTGATGGCTTTTTTTCCTTTTCCTTCACTGCCTACACACGCTATCCTGTCCTTGTTTGGGTCAGCTGCTGTCTCTGGAGGCCCTGGGGTGGATCTTTATTGGAACAGGAATCCCAATATTACCAGTTAGATGGTGCCTGGGTCAGTGTGGGGCTTGCTGCTGAGCCAAAGGCGGCTTCTGTGGTGCTTTACCCCAGAGATACCTTGGCTGCTGGAGATTGCAGCAGGGCACTGGTGCCCAGGCTTGTCAGGAGCTCCGTTACCCTCAGGAGAGAGAGCTTCTGGCGATGGTGAAGAGAAAAAAGGAGAGGATTCTGCTGGAGGGTTATATCCAGATGTTTATTCCATGGTTACAGAGGTCTGAACCGGGGCAACTGCTGCTAACAGAGAGGAGGCCGCATGGTCTGATTAACCTTTTAAGCTCCGGGACAGGGGAGGGGGAGGGGAGAGGTGAGCTACCAACCAGGTGGAAGGGGCAGGGTCTCAAGGGACTAGGGACACCTATCCAATGTCCCCCAGGCCTGAGGGACCAACCACACGACGCCTTGCTGGTATGTTAGCCTGATTGACAGGGCACACTCAGCAAGGGGCGAGGGGGCAGGGAGAGAGGCATAGGCACAGCTGGGAAGGGACCCGGAAGTTTAAAACAGGACATTGCAACACACCGCAACAGATCTTGGCACTTTGATTTCCCTGTCTGAGAGCCCCAGGTTGTGCCACATCTCCCTCATGTGGATGGTGGGGCAGAGGGAGCCCTCAGAGGGGGCACACAGCCCTGATGTGCCAGAGGGATGTGCTGCTGTGCAGAGGGACCGAGCCAGGCTGGACAGCTCAGCAAGAGGAGCACAAATCCTGTCCCTGGGGAGGAACAAGCCCAGGACACGCAGGGGGACACCCAGCAGGGAGCCAGGAAAGGCCCTGGTGTCACAGACAGATTTTTGAAAAATCCTTTCATTAGGATCTTTTCTCCTGAGAAGCTGAGAAGCTTCAGCTTCTCCACGTTTTGCTGCTTTGGAATGTGATTTGGAGAATTGTTTACCCAGGATGTGAAATTGTTTTTACTTGATGACCAATGACAGCCACCTGTGTCGAGGCTGTGGACAGCCACAAGATTTCATTATCATTCCTTTCTATTCCTTTCAAGCCTTCTGATGAAATCCTTTCTTCTATTTTTTTGGAATAGTTTTAATATATAATTTTCTTTTAATATAATACATATATCATAAAATAATTAATGAGCCTTCTGAAACATGGAGTCAAGATTCTCATCTCTTCCCTCATCCTGGGACCCCTGTGAACACCCACCACACTTGGTGAGCCCCAGGTGAGGAACATTCCCACACCCTGGGGAGCACCAAGGTGACCAAGAGCCACCAGAGGGTGAACTGTGCCCTGGGCTGTGCTGGGAGCATTGTCAGCACAGCCAAGGAGGGGATCCCTCCCTGCTCCTCACTTTGGAGCTCACCCCTGGAATGCTGTGTCCCCTTTGGGCTCCTGAGGGTGAGGGAGACAGGGACACACTGCAGAGAGTCAAACACTAGGAAACATTTCTTTTCCTGGTTGTAATGGTGAGTGAGGGTGACCGAGCACCAGGACAGGTTGCCCAGGAATGGATGGAGTTTCTGTTGGAGAATTTTGCTCAGACATGGCTTGAAGGAAGAAAGGCCATGAAAATATACAGCTGATGGAAAAGTAAAAGGCAGCTGTAAGCAGCAGTTCCCAAGCCTGTTTCCCAGGCATGTTTCTATAAACAGCAGAGTTCTCAGGCAGTTTTCTCATAACAGGTAAACATTCTATCTTTGGCTATTTTGGGAATGTAAAAGTAAAAGACATGGAGGTTTTGAGAACCTTTCATATCAGGGTGAGAACACAAATCTTGGTTTCAATAACAAACCACAGGTACTGAAAACCAAAGGAGGGATTAATGTTTAATCTGTGACCTATGATGAGCTCGGATTTTGCAATATGTATGAGCTTAATTAACACTGTTATAAAAAGTGACTGATTGAATCAATAAATCGGAGTTCGATGCCGATCAATTAGGATGGATTGTCTCCCTTCACTTCAGTAAGTTTCCCTCCTTGGAGTAGTTCAAAAGCTGCCTGGATGTGGTCCTGGGCAAGCAGGTCCAGCTGGATGGCTGCCAGAGGTCTCTGCTGACCTCAACCATTCTGAGGTTCTGCAGAGCTGCAGTCCAGAGCAGCTGTTTGTTGGATTTCTGGCTCTCCTTCCCTTCCCTTCCCTTCCCTTCCCTTCCCTTCCCTTCCCTTCCCTTCCCTTCCCTTCCCTTCCCTTCCCTTCCCTTCCCTTCCCTTCCCTTCCCTTCCCTTCCCTTCCCTTCCCTTCCCTTCCCTTCCCTTCCCTTCCCTTCCCTTCCCTTCCCTTCCCTTCCCTTCCCTTCCCTTCCCTTCCCTTCCCTTCCCTTCCCTTCCCTTCCCTTCCCTTCCCTTCCCTTCCCTTCCCTTTTCCATGGTAAAATTATATTTTTCTGACCAGCTGGACTTCCTGGTATGAAAATGATCTTGTTTCCACATAAGAAGTAGTGTGATTATTGGTGTTTTTAGGAGCAATCTGATGCCTTGAGAGGCTGCCTGGAGCAGAGGCTAGACAGTGTTACTTTATCAGTTGGGATTTATTAAAAGGCCTTCAAAGGATGCACCTTGGGCAGTACAAGAGCCTGGCTGTGGCTCCACCCAAGATGGACACTGGTCACAAATTTTCACACTTTCATAAGTTTTGGTCCATTTCCATGTTGGGGTTAATTGTCCAATTACAGCTCCAGGTTCTGCAGTCCCATCCTCCCAGATTGCTCTCCTCAATTTGCTCTTGTTTGCACTTTTGGGGCCTTTTGGGCCTTTTTGTTGTTTGCACTTTTTGGACCTGAAGATGCAACAGTTTCCTTGGTTCTGGGGCTGGAAAAGGATTGTTTTGTGTGACTGAGCTGTGAGGAGTGCTTGCTAACACTTTATATGAAGTTCAGAGTTATATACTAATGCAGTACAGAATATGGAAAATATGAAAGCTAAAACTTAAGGCATCAAATCAACAACAGTTTGCTATAGTTATGAGAATTTTGAAAACAATTGATGGAACATAAATCTCTAGCTAGTAAAAGAAGGAGCCACATTCTGAAATCCATTATAATGTATTGTTCTTCCTTCTCATTCTCCTTTTTCATAATAACTGAGTGGCTACACATTCCTGAGCCAAGAAATCTGGCTAAAAGACACATGTATTTACAAGAATTCGAGCTTATTCCTTATATTCCTTAAAAAAGCTTATATTCCTTATAAAAGCTAAGGAACACAATGACATTCTGTCGTCATTAGGACTCTTTCTTAGATTAATCCAACAACTATATATATATATCTAATATGAACAAAAAATTCTGTCAATATCTGACCTTAGTTTTGAGTTCTGGACTTTAGACTGATTATTAGAATTTAAAAAAACACAAACTTTTACATGGCTTGAGCTGCTTTGCAGTGTCATCTGTATCATCTTTTCCTGCCTAGAAGATTTTTGTAGCCCTCAGCTGTGTTTAGAAATAAAACAGTAAACAACTGTCATCTCGATTAGACCCACACAGGGGATAAGAAAATTCCTGAATTCCTGATTAGAAATTAATGGCTAGAAAAATTTAATTGTGAAAGCTAAAGAGCACTGAAGGGACCCTGGTGCAGGCAGGTGGAGAGAACATGGGAGATGTGGGTTAGCCCTGGAGTGCTCCTGGGGTAACGAACAATAGCAGTTGGATAAAGGGAAAACTAAAACACTAAAAACAAGGAAGTAGCACAGAAGAAAAATCAGTAAGGGAGCAGGGGAGAGACACTGTAATTACAGAGGAGGTAAAAACAAGAGCTGGAGTCTGGCAAATAAAAAGTCTTCAGTGTCAGGGACATTTTCTGAGTCTGCTCCCTCCTTGCTGTCCTGGGAGTTGAACCAAGAAGGGTTTTCCTTCTGTGCCCTCTTGGATACCTCAAATTTAAGACAAAGAGCTTCAAGAACAAGAGAAATAAATTTTCTGTTGCCTTGAGCTTCAGCCATCTCTTTCTGAGCCTTTAACTCTTGATACAGCATGTGATGTATTTTTTTCCCCTGGTTGCTGCAGCACTTGAATGTTCCTGCCTGAATTCAGCCTTGGAGATGGTTCTGGGAGCTCCTGCAGCAAGAAAGGGCAAAGAATGGATTGTTTGGGATGGTTTGCTTCAAGATGTACATGTGGGACATACATTCATCTTTTGCTGATCTTTCCTTTCTTCCTCAAAGTCCCAGATATGTCTTCCTGCATTTGGGCTCTGTACATGCAGTGTCCTTGGCAGCAGGAGAAGGAAGGCGGAAGAGTTGATTCCTACAGATATGTCTGCAGAAAAAACAATCTGATTTTTATATTCCTAGACACAGATACATTTAGGTTTTAAGGATATATGTATGTCATACCCCTGGGAGGTACTGCCTGGTGGCAGAATGACCGAAACCCCTGAAGGTGAATGCTTAGCTCAGAATGATTAAATTGTCCTTTTAACCTTGGGTCCATCTTTGCAGGTGGAATAATCTACATAAATTCTTGTCCTGGTTTTTGTTGAATATGTGGAAATGGAGTTAAACTCAAACCCTGCATTTTCAGCCTGTGGCTGTGCTGAATGCTGGTGCTGTCCCTGTGGGCAAAGCCAAGCTCTAGTCCCTCACTGGCCTAACCAGTCCTGTTTTAGTGGCCATTTGGGTGCCATGGGGGCAGGTTTTATGGTGCTGGTTAGACACTTCTGCAGACTGGCATTAATATGATCCTTCAAATTAAAGCTCAAACCCACAGGAATCCAGAATTCATCATAAAACACAGCTCTTTTGCTAAAAATGCCTAATCAGTACCAATCTCCCTGGCTGCCTGCTCCCTGAAATGACATGCAGCTTGTGGTAACATTAGCCCCATTATAACGACTGCCCATTAAATTTTAAGAGGGGTAAATTCAACCTTCAGAACTCTCTATTTTCATTACTAGAGACATGGGGCAATTTGAAATATGCACTTGAGAAGCTAATGAAAGACAGAAGGCTTGCTGTGTTTCTGACTTGGCTTAACACTTGGGGTTTAACATCAGGCACTGGCAGATGGTCTGGAAGATTCTGCATTTGCAAAAAGCACAGTAGTGACAGCAGGAATTCAAGTGTGGCTTGCAGGTTTTGAAGGTTGGCACACAGTTAGCAGCAGGTGGGGGCCTTGGCTTTGGAGATATCTTGCGTTTAGCGGTTTTCTGGAAGACAAAAACACGAGAATTCATGGGCAGGTGAAATGAGGGTGGTGAACAGCAGGAGGTTCTGGGGGAATGAGCAAAACTGTGGCAGTGGGAGCTGTGCTAGCAATGCAGACGTGTGGTGGGGCTGGGGAATGGGGAAGGGTGGTTGAGAGCACCAACCTTCTGAGCAAAAGGACAAACCTCATTTTGGCCATGACTGGGTGGAGCTTTGGAAAGGGTCTCTAGGAAGGAGAGTGGCAGCAGTGAAGAAAGGGGTGCCAATGTGTACTCAGATGGTGAAGTTATCACTAAAACCAATTAAGATGTCATGTTTAGATCTCCCAGGTTATCAGATGAGTGAAAACTCCCTGTCAGTCTCATTTGCTGAGCTGAGAGCAGAGCGGTGACTTGGCAATGCTCCCCCTCCTGAGCCCAGCAATCCTCCATCCATGGGAATCCCCCCTGCACACACAGTTCAGGGAGGGCGAAAAGCCCTCTCATCCCCCAGGGGTGCAGCTTCTCTGCTGGGGATGTGGAAAAGTGGAAAATTTTGGGTTGCTCAGCACATGCCTGGGTCCTGGGAGGGACCTTTGGAGCCCAGTGGCTGCAGGCACCCTGTGCACTTCTGAAACTCACAGTTATGGAATTCTTTAGGTAGGAAGGGATTTGAAAGCCCATCTCATCCCACCCCTTGCCACAGGGATACCTTCTGCTATCCCAGGTGACTGCAAGCCCCATCCAACCTGGCCTTGGATGCTGACAAGGATGGGGCAGCCACAGCTCCTAATTTTCTTTCCGCTGTTATTGTTTCACATCTATTTTTACAACATTTAGAGCTTTTAATTGTAATTAATATGTAAATTATTTAAATCAGGGAATGACAGTAAAAGCTTTTCAAATGAATGCACCAAGGGAAACTCCAGAAGTGACAAACTGTTCTAAATACCCAACAAAGTTTTTTGAACAACCACCTACCTTGGAAGATTTCTTGATCTCTGCCTCTTTCCTGCTGACTTTCTGGGATTTTCTAGTTAAATCTTCAATGAGAATAGCAGAGGAAAATGTGGAATCAGTTTTACAGAATGTTATTTGGATGAGATAATCCTATATTTGTGTGAGAGGAGGCGGATAGCCTGCATTGCCTCCTCACTGCTGCATGTTTTGCAGTGATGTTCATCTCAATTCAGCATCCAAACTCTGTCACTGCTGCTTGTGCAAAGCAGAAGAGCAACTGATGTTTGTATTTTAGAAGAGATTTTTTACACATTGTTTGGTAGATGAAAGCAATGAATTACTTCAGAGAAATAAAATTAAAGGTCTCTGTAAAAAATATTGGAGTGTTCATGCACAGTAGTCACATAAACAAAAATAGGAAAAAATCTTTAGAATGCCATCATTTCTTCTGTTAGAATGTTGTGCTACATGCATAATTTTGGGAGGAATTAACAAGTGTACAATTAGCTGCTTTCCACAAGCAAAAACTCTGATTTGGCATATACTCTGCATCTGTGATGCCACCTTCCATTCTGCAGCTCTATGTCCCTTCTCCCCCCACAACCTCATTTTACATGATGTTACTTGCAGAGGTGTTTCATTCACGTGCCTGTAACTTTGCCCCCTCTGTATTTGTCACCATATGTAATTTTATGTATTTATAACTGTGTAAATCCCATTACTTGTTTTGGAGTTTGTTTTGGGCTCTAACACAGCAAGAGTGTTCAAGTGTGAGACACATCCCAGCTCACCGAGCTCTTGTGGTATTTTTGATACCTTTATTCTGGGTGTGTGTGTTTTGTAAAGAAACTACCTGTATGCAATAGGTGACTGAGCTAAAAAACATCCATATCCACACTGGAGAATGGTAGCTCCTTATCTATTCCAGGATCCTCTATCAATATGTTTTTGAATATTTTCTAATGGCTAGGATTTACTGAGTTGCAAAATGAAGACCAAATATTTTGAGCTGGTTTGGGGGGGTTTAATTTATTTTCTTGTATTATTAAAAGTCAGGGTTATGCATTTCTAGGAAGCAGTGGGGAGAAATGTGTTACAGCTCAGCAAATCTGCCATGCCAAAAGTATGGGCTCAGTTCTGTGAGAAGATGGAATATTAGCTGAAGGGATTGTATTTTATAGCCCTGATTTCAATTGGGACATTAAAAAGTTATGGGAATTGTGAGAGTGGAGGCATCAAGGATCACAAGGACCCCGAAATGGTGCAGCCTGGGAGGTTGCAGAACAGCACAAGCTCTGCTGAACTCTCAGTTAAACAACACTGAGTTAACTCAGGATTCAGAGGTTCAGATTTCTTTGGAAATGCATGTGTGGGACAACTGTTTCTCCTTAAAGATATATTGTCCTGAGCAAGAGCATTGAGAAAACACAGGAAACAAGGTAAGAACCAGAGTGCTTTAAACTAAAGCCCTAAAAAGGTGCAGAAAGGAGCTAAACAAGAGGTTTATTTTTTTAATTGTTAGCATTTTGACACAGTTATGAATGTTCTGTAGCTGACTATCTCCAAACACCTGTGAGTTTCTTGAGAGAAGAAGTTGGTGTAAATAACATGAAAAGAGTTAAGGCAGACATGAGGAAAGAATTTTGTGAAGAGTGAAGCATCACCCTAAAGACGCTCTTCCCAAACAGGACAGGTGGTCACTTGCCAGAAACTGTACAGACAGATTTGGTCCTGTCTTGGACAGATAAATTACTGACCCCTGGCTCTCCCCTACAGTGCTCTTTCCTTCCCCTGTTTAAAGGCCAGGTAAACTGAGGTCATATTAATACCTGTTAATACTGATGATTTTTCTACCACAAGAGCAGACCCCTAAAACCCTCACATTATGCTATTTTATTTTCTCACATGCACAAGGTTTTCTAAGCAAGGTTATTTCCCATATTAGCACAAGACCATTCTCTTCAGTATAAAAAGGCTTACAGTGTGATGGGAGCTGAAGTGAAACTGTAAAACTGAAATAAATTGTATTTTTATTCCTCTGAACTGAGGTTTACCACATTGTCATTCTTGGGTGCTGCAGCCACCACAGTTCTGTGCCCTTTGAAAGCTGGGGCAAATAATTCAGAATAATCAATGATTCAAGCAAAGTTATCCAAATAATTCAGAACAATCAAAAGCAGTGTTTCCTGCAAATCTTGTTAATTTAGCCCTGAAGGGCAGGTTTTACTCACCTACTATGGAGATGGGTGGAAGATCTGAGAGGTCCATTTTGCTCCTCCTGGACACGTTGCACTCTGTCTTCTCCTCAATGACCAAGTGGGAATGAGCAGCCCTGAACAGGCTGTAGCAGAGCAGGAGGCTGAGGAAGAGGTTCTTTCTCGCCATCGTGGAGAGGAAAAATTCCATTGTCATGAAAACCAAAGCTGGTCAAAACCTGTAGAAGTGATGCAGGGATATGAATCTCTGCAATGGTTTTCTGTCACTTTGTGCAGCTTTGGCAACAAATCTCTGACAATTATTTTATTTCCAGAACTTTGCCTCTGGTCCTGGAATATCTAAAATTGTAGTTGCAAGAGTGGAAAATGCTGTCTCAAATACAACTCCCTGAGATATTATTTTTTTCCTTATTCTTTTCTCAAAAGGTTTATTTCCCATAAGATGTGAAGGTCCTCCCAACTGAGCTTTATAATGGTTATTATATGGCCAAGGGCAGAAACTCAACCACATCATCAATTTTTTCCAGGAAATCTTGTCTACAAAAATGTGCTAGAAAGCATAAAAGAATAAGGACGATTTAAACCCTCCCCCCCACAAATTGTATTTCCTGTAAATTTTCTGGTCTTAAAAATAAATCATGAAGTAATATCTTATTTCACCTCCAACTGGCTGCTCTAATCCCATATAAATCACAGCCATAACTCATGTGAGTTATAAAAGGCCAGTGCTGTAAAGTGTTTATGTGCCTTGGGGTTATACACTGAATAACTTCCAAGATGTGCAAAGTCTGGGGTTTGGGGATACTCCTAGAGGCACCTGAGCTGTGGAGCGTGGCCATTCACCTGAGGTGACAGTCCCTGCAGGGTACACAGAGTGTGTCACCAACCTGCACTCCCTTTCTTGTACTTTCTTGTATTTCAAAGCTGATTTTTATTTCCAAATGCATCAGTTTTCTGCAGTGTCAGGGTTCTGGGAGCCCTGTTCCCCCAGAGGCACAGCAAGTCTCCAGATTTATGTATGGCTTTGTGTCAGTGAAATGCTGCTGGATGCAGTTAAAAAGAGCCAGTAAAACCAAGTGTTTTGGACCATTCATCTGGTTGTAATGACTTCACTACTGGGGAGTTAAAAAATGAAGAATTTCTGCCTTGGGAGGGCTTCAATCTGGTCACTGCTGCTGCACCAAGTATGTTCTACACCTGCTTTTGTAGCCCCATCAACCCACTCCTCCCTGGGAGGTGGTCACTGTCATGCTTCTAACTCCAATGCTTGGGATCAGTCTTGGAACTGTCTGTTCTGCACACCACGTTCCTCTGCACACCATGTTCCTGTGGCACAGCAGTGCTGGGGACATCGAGGCTGCTTCCACTGGTGGCTGTGGCTGTGCATGAGGGCACTCACCTCTGCTCTGGGGAGAAGACAAGGCAGGGAGCCATGAGAATCCCCTTCAGCCCTTATTAAAAAGAGGGAGAACAACTTCTTATCCAGACAGAGAGTGATAGGACAAGGCTGAATGGTTTTAAACTAAGAGAGAGAGGTTTAGATTGGAGACAGAAGCTCTTTACTCAGAGGGTGCTGAGGCTCTGGCTCAGGGTGCCCAGAGAGGCTGTGGCTGCCCCTGAAGCGTCCAAGGCCAGCTTGGATGGGGCTTGGAGCAGCCTGGGATAGTGGAGGGTGTCCCTGTCCATGTTGGAACTGGATGGGCTTTAAGGTCTCTCCCAACCCAAATCATTCTGGCAGTCCGTAATTCACTCCTGGACTCTGTCTGGGCTCCACTAGA
This sequence comes from Zonotrichia leucophrys gambelii, assembly GCF_028769735.1. Classification (NCBI taxonomy): domain Eukaryota; kingdom Metazoa; phylum Chordata; class Aves; order Passeriformes; family Passerellidae; genus Zonotrichia; species Zonotrichia leucophrys. Next base: position 13,281,289 of record NC_088189.1, on the reverse strand, counting down.
TTTGCAGGGATGCACGTGCTGGATCCTTTGTGGTTTATACATATGCATGAGCTGCAGCTTAAAGGGATGTATCTGAGCCTGGAGTTTTACAGGGGAGGATTAACCTCTGGGGAGGCAATGCTGCTGTGTCTGAAATGCTGCACAGCTGGAGTCATTCAAAGCAGATGTGAAAGTTCAGACTCTGCCTGGATCAGAGTCGTGGCTGTGGGTGAGTCTCCTTTGATTGAGTTGATTCAAATTGTATCATATCAGATGTGAAGAGCCTTTGATTTGATTTTCATTTAATTCTGAATCTGAGAGGAGAAAGTGTGTCTTGTTTAGAAGACTCTAAAAATTCCAGTAACAAAAAGGAACAAATCTTGTCATGAGAATTTTTTGTTGTCATGGTAAAATTGAATTTTCAGTTACTGCAATTTGGTAAAGGTGACACTTCTGGGTTAATTCTTTACCTACTTTAATCTTGCAAACTCTGGTACAGAAGCTCAACGCTCACCTGTGGCAGTTGCCCATTTATAATGGGCAAATTATAAATGTGACAAGCTGTGACAAGAAATGAGTTCTCCTCAAAAGTGCTGAATATACCAGGGTGTTTCCAAACAAACCAATTTTCCATGAAGAATTTTAATACGACAAATATTTGTTAGGTCAGGATCCTACTTTTTCTTATCTTCAGAAGAGTTGCCCTTTTATTTGCTCTTCTCCATCTCCTTTCACAAAAGATGTCCAAACCTCACTGAGATTTCTTGATGCTTCCTAAAAACTGCTCTAAGACATACCTATGTGTGTAAATAACCATTAGGTCATAACCATTCAGCTCACAACTGGAATTTCTTTTCATCTGACAGATTTTATCAGCCTGAGTATCCCCAGCGATGTTCATGTTTGAGGCAGATGTTTGCAATTCATGCAAGAACTAAATACTGACTTGTATGCCCAAAAGCTTGTCTATGTTTTCCAAATACACAGTTGGTCAAATATAATATATTGCCTAAAAATCATTGTCTGCTACACATTTAAGTTTCGTGATTTTTCAGATCTAGGCTTAAAGGAAAGAAAGAAATTTTTTATGGTGAGGGTGATAAAACACTGGCGTAGGTTTTCCAGGAAGGTGGTCACGCCCCATCCCAGAAAACATTTAAGGTCAAGTTGGCGGGTCTTTGAGCAACCTGATTTAGATGAAGATGTCCCTGCTCATGGCAGGGGAGTTGGACTAAGTTGCTTTTAAAGGTCCAACCCAATCTATTCAACAATTCCACGACAGAGGGCTTGTCTGTGGCAGGTGGATGGAGACATTTGGGCTCTAATTCTTTCCCTGCTCTGAGCTGGAATGACAAGAGCAAGCTGTGAGCTGGAAGCTGGTTTGCTTTGCACACAGTGGTGTTCATGCAGCAGATTTTAGTTTTTTAAGCAACTTTTTAGCCTTGTTGCAGGAAATGCTCTGTAAAGTACCTGTGGTGTTCAGGTCACTGTGTGCTGCCCACCTGGAATTTTGTCTGGCACAAAGCTGCCTGATGGACATCACATTGGCCTGCCCCCAATGTACCATTTAAACAAGCTTCCACCCCAAAGTGTTGTTTCTGTTGTATTTCCTTGTCTTTATCACAGCAAAATTGCCAACGGATGTGATTTTGTCTGAGCAAACAGTAAAATTTTACAGCTGACATCTGTTTACTTCAAACAGCAACACCTGAACCTTGGCAGGGGTGGAAATGCAAACCTGGCTTGGTTTGAGCTCTGGTGCACATGGGGGATTTCAATCACAGGCACTTGGGTGGCAGGGATTGTACAGCCCTGGGGTGAGTGTTTGAACCTCGAAACTGCACATATTTGGGGAATATGTGCATTTGTTCTGCAAAATTCTATCCACTGGCTGGAAAGGCAACGTTCCCTGGAGCAGAGGAGTCCGTGAGGGCTGAGCTCATGGAGGGATGAAGGAGGAGAAAAGTGGAATCAGAAATGGAGTAAAAAGGTGTTCATGGCCCCAAACCTGCCAGAGCTCCAGCAGTGTTTGGACAACGCTCTCAGGCACAGGGTGGGACTGTTGGGGTGTCTGTGCAGGGCCAGAAGTTGGACTCCATGCTCCTTGTGAGTCCTTCCAACCTCAGGATATTCCATGATTCTATGACTAATCTTGGGTTTCCTCTTTTGCATCATATTGCAAAACCCTTCCCTAAGTTTGTTTTCTTTTTCTGGCATTAAAGAGAGGTTTACTTTTCCACTTTGCCCATTATTTTCCTTCTGGGATTCATCAAAGGCTGATTAAAGCAATCAAACTATTTTCCTTACCTCTAGCTGTCTTCACATCTGTTTCTCTCTGAGAACTTACAATTAAAAGTTTATTTTCCTTTTGAGCCCCTAACAACTTAGAATAAATGGCTTTAATAGTGGAATCTTGAGAGTAGGGTTCCAATTTCCCTAATGTTACTAAAATGAGCAACCGTGATTTTTAATTTTAACATATGATATTTTAATTTTTGGTCTGGAGACAGTCTTGCCCAGCAATGAAATTTAAGCAGTGAACTTTAGCTGCAGTTTATCAAATTGTGTAAGGAAATAGTTAACATGTTGCAGTGGCCTTGATTGGCAAGGGAATGACATAATTTTATTTAAAACCAAAACAAAGGCAGACTTTGAAAGTTTGTTGACTGTCATCAGAGATCACAGCGCCCTTTTCTGTGCCGTTGCCTCTCTGCTTTGGATTATTATATTCAACATAAATAAAGCATTTTAATCTTTACCCCAATTGTTGTCTTTCACAAACATTTTCCCTGAATGTAAATTTGGAAAATGACAGATAATGGGAAACAACATTTTTCTCTTTTTAGTAAATTTTTTTGTGGTGTTCATATTTAAAGTCTTCATGGAAATTTGGTTTGCTTGGAAACATCTTGGTATATTCAACACTTTTGAGGAGAACTCATTTCTTGTCACATCTGATTTCACTCTGTTCAGAGATTTATCTTCATCCACAACAGACTGAAAAGTGAGACATTAAAGCAAAAAGTCTGCCATGAATGCTGGAAGGGACAAGTTGAAATTTTCTTAGATAGATTTTCTGACAATTTTATGTTGACTCACAAATTAATCAGCATCTTTATATAGAGCTGAAAACAGCTGCTTGGGAAAATGAGATGGTAAAGTAGGTGAACAAAGACCTGTAAAATACAGAAAACCATTTTACAGCACTCAGTAAATCTTCACCTACACTGGGCTGCTGAGCTTCTGCTTTGAAAAGGATCCTGGAATCATCAAGGCTGGGAAAGAACTCCAAGGTCACCAAGTCCAACCTTTGAACAAACACCACCGTGCCCACTAAACCGTAGGAGAGGACAGGGAAAAAAAGGAATGCAAGAAAAAACCCAAGGAATTAATGGCTGCCTTGAAAAGTGCTGAGATTTTTAGAGGGTGAGAGACTGAAAAATTGGGGAAATGAAACATGGAGGGTTAATGATGGCTCAGGACATCCTGAGGGAATTCCATGGTCACCTAGAACCATCCTATCCAGTGTGCAGAGCAATCCCACCTCAGCCATCAGGTTTCAGCAAAGGAATAGCAGTAAAAAGGGAAATGATGTATTAAGGAGCACTTGGAGGGAAAGGAATGGATCTCCCTGAGACAAACGGGAATCACCAGTGCCCCAGGCAGAGCTCTGCTGACCCAGCCACAGGGCTTCCTCTGCCTTGGAAGTTTCCTCACAGCTTAGGATTGACTGCACAGAATACACACAGAAAAGATAGGTGCTTTTCCAGGGCTGAAAATATGTGAAAACACATGAGGAAACCCAAAGAAATAAAACTAGCATAAATAAAAGAAATAAAACTCCTTAAACTAGCAAATCCTTTAAACTCAAATTTATGCAAATTGTGCAATTGAAATTCTGTCACCACAGAACTCTGTTTGTGGCTCTGTTTGGATTCTGACCTGAATCTCACTGAATTTCAGGTGTTTCACTCAGTGCTGGGGGACTGGGCTGATAATCTCAGTGCCCCTTTTAGGCATGGGCCTGCTGTACACCTCTGAGAGAATAGTGACAGGGCCAAACCTTGCAGAGAGGTTTTGGTGTTTGGGTGGACACCCAAACTCCTCAATCCCCTCCCCATGTTCTCCCGTGCCCCCCTGGACAGCTCTTTGCCATCCTCACCTGGCACATCTGCCTCTTTTCCCCACACTGTTAAAATGAGGGGAAAGTTGAGTGGCACCTTAATGTGGAAATGTGACTCTGCAGATTGGAAATACACTCAACATGTGCTTGATTCCAGCTGGGTTGGAGGAGGGTCTGCTCTTTATGTGTTGAAATGGATCCTAGGAAGCATGAAAAGGGAAAAACCAGCATGCTCCTGTTCCCCTGTCGTGTTCTGACCTTAGTTCTTAGACCATTTTCATGCTCTTCAAATCCAATTGCAAAAGGCGAATCCTTGATCACATCCAAAAGTGGATGGAATGAAAATGAAAATGAAAGGAATGGAAAAATGAATTTCTAATTTTGCAGGTACATGGATGCCCCATCCCTGGAATTGTCCAAGGCCAGGTTGGACACTGGGGCTTGGAGCAACCTGGTCTAGTGGCAGCTGTCCCTGCCCATGGCAGGGGGTGGCACTGGGTCATCACTATGGTCCCTTACAACCCAAATCATTCTGGGATTCCATGATTTTATGAATCTACACCACGGAATATGCTTTCCACAGCATTTGGATCTATTCATGTTTTACTCAAGTTCCACCTGGCAGTTGTGCCACTGTTCATGTTGTTGGAGGAGGACCCAAGGAGGTTGTTTTATACATCCTGCCCACAGACTGAGATGAAGGCTTGCTCTGGCATTGCTCAGGAAGTCCCGTTTCCAAATGTTTTCTAATCTTTTCACCTTCAGTGACTTTGCTAGGAGAGGGGAAGGCTATTTCCCAGCAAGAGAGGTCTCTGAGTGCACATCCATCCATCCCTCCCACCTGACCTTCAGTGCCGGTTCAGTACACTTGGCATTTCCTTATGGGAGATACCCCATGTATCCCCATCTGCTACTGATCATTACACAGACCCTCAATATACACCCAGTTTGCCTTTTTTCTGCAGCACAGAGAGATGCAGGATAATAAATACCACTACATTGCGCGGAGAGGAATGTCATGGCCCCTGCCCGCCCCAGTGCTTGCATGGACATCTCTCTGCAGGGTTTGTGTTTCATTAGCTCAGATCACTGGGGTTATAATTACCCCAGTTCTGCCAAACTCAGCGGTTCTGGAAGCCATGAGCAGTTCAGTGCTAATCCCACTGGGTTTTGACATTGAATCAGCAATTCAGGTTAATTTGTACACATAACTGCAGTAATCACTGCACAAAGGCATTTACACAAACTGCAAGAGAGGTTGTGTTTCTTCTGAACATGATTCCTTATTTTTCTGTCAATGATTATTGATTCCACCCACCAATATCTGTGTTTTCTCATTCAAGAGCCAGGATAAATGTCATTATTGGATTGTCCTGTTTGTGTACTTATTTCTAGGCATCTTTCTTTCTAACTTCTCTTTTCTGATTTGCTCATAAAAGATTGCCTGTGGTTGTGGAAAGCAGGTTCCAAGAGTGTTCCAGTCTCACACTTCATTCATTATTTCATGTCCTTCCTTTGCATTTTGCCTCATTTTTAAAAAATGCAAAGCACTCAGTTGTGGTACTTGGGTCTAAATATAAACTCAGTGTGGTTAAAACTGATTCATGTGTTGTCTATGGAGACAGCCATTTCTGTAGCTGAATTGTTTTTCAAACTTTCAAACAAAATTAGGTCCAAACCTGTTTTCTTTTAAGGGTGACAGTTGAGGCTTATTTTAGTTTTCCTCTAATACCTCTACTTAAAACTACCAGCTAATATTCTCCTCCAGCCCACATAATTTCCTTTAGGCTTCCCAGGAATGACCCTGGAGGCAGAGCTGCAAGTGAAGCTTGGTTTTTACACCCCCTTGCAGTCAGGGATTTCATCCATGGGCTCAGATGCTGCCAGACAGAGACATTCCTGCCTGTGCAGGACCCTCACTCGGAGCATGGTGGGATGGCAGGACACCAAACTCCTCCCTGCAGTGGCCAGGTGGCTGAAAGAACTCAGTTTCTCTTCTAATAAAATGGGTACAAATCCTTATTCTTCTGCATAAAATGGTGTCATCCTCACTTGTTTTTAAACAGAAAAAAAGAAGGACATGAATTTCTAGGATTGGGATTTCTGTGGGATGCCCATGTGTTACCTCCAGATTTCTGCTCCTTTTCACCCTTAAATTGAAAAAAAATAGCCTTTAGCATACTATTAACCAAAGTCAAACTGACAAGTGACATTGGAGGCCTTCTCTCAGCTCATTCTCATTCCTTTGGTTCTTTCTTCCAGACTCTGTCTGGTCTTTGGTGTATTCTTTTGTGTATGTACTTGGGGGTTTTTTGTGTATTTTTTGCTTATGTACTTTGTTATTTTTTGTGTATTTTTTTTGCATGTGTACTTGGTCATTGCCAAGAAAAGAGGCCTGGCCCAAGAGGCACTGTGTCTTCTCTAGTTCCCCTATACTGACCCCACAATCAGTTCACTAAAATGAATTGTGTTTGTTGTGCAGACAGAAGTGCACCAGAGAGAATTCTGTAGTGTTTGATGCAATATGCTGTTTCTGTGCAATTTTAACTTTTTTTTTTAACTTACTGAACTCAATCTACCCTTCTTGCTCCTTTTATTTCAATTTTTTTAGTGCTATTTTCTGTTTTCTTTCATTTTCAGCCATCCACTGTGCCCTGTTACTTTTGACAGAATTCCCTTTTAGCAGTTTTCTCTTGCCTGGCATGTATTTAGTTCTTTTTCCTTTGCACAATTTTATTGCTTCCCTACCTTTGTCCTCAGCATCTCCAGCTGGATAATCATGAGGAATGAAGCAGTGAAACTGAATGAGATGCAACAGTGCAGAGGTCACATTGAAACACTTTAACTTGAGAGCAAAAAACCACCCATTTCTGGATTTCAAATTAGAGAAGCAGAACTGGCTGTATTTTTCACAGCATGACCAAAAGTGAGAATACCATGCAGCTGTGTATAAAAAGGCAATTGAATTCTAGGGTGTGTCTAGAGAGGTATTTTTTAACTGAAATATGAAAGTGTTCAAAATTTTATGCACGTACTGGTCTTCATTTAGAGAATCATGTCCAGTTTTGGTCACCCATGTGGAGCAAAAATGTGCACAAGTCAGAATGAATGCCAGAAAATAATATTAATTGTTTGAGATAAAAGGCCATCCAGCAACACCTCCAGTGGTCCTGTGCCTTATACCAAATTTCCTTACATTCCACTGGCAAAAGTTCCTTTTTTTGCATCGATCCTTCCTATGATCTCCAAATCTTTGGGGCTCCTTGATGTCTACAGAGCAATTAGGAAGGTCAGACAATATAAAAAGATTTGCCAAGTGCAGGAATATGCAATCACAGGCATAATTTGGCTTGTATATATTTAAAACCCCTGATTTACAGATGCTCTATATATTATTGTGTACACAAATATAAATGCAACCTTTTTTAACTCTGTGTATGTATGTGAGGGAGGGGACAGCTCAGCACAGACTCTTTCAAACCATCCTGTGTGTCATTTTCTCTGACAATTATGCTGGTTTATCAAGCCCCCTCTAATTAGGTATGTGCCAGACTGTTTAGACCAAAGCCACTTGAGCTTGGATAGGCTGGAAATGAAAGAATCAAATTTCTCTCTGGAGGATCTTCAGCTGAGTTCTCTGTGCCATCATAGCTCAAATTTCAGGTGAAAAAGGTGGGAATCACAATTTCAGAGACAGCTGTGGTAAGACTGAAAAAGAAGAGTCCTCTTAGAAGAAAAACTTGTCCATCACAGCCTCCAGAACTCAGGATAAATGACTCTGCTTGTTCTCCTCTTTCCTGCTGCCTGTTTGGAGCCATCCCTGCTCAGACGCTCTGTTTTTTGTTCAGGATGGACAGAACAACAAGCCAAGGTTTGAATTACTTGAGAAAAGATTCAGAGGAGATGAAAGGGAAACCTTTGCCATGTGCAGGGTAGGGCAGCACTGCAATCCTTGCCTGTCATTCAGTCTCCAAAGTCAGGCAGATTTAGGCATGAATTAGAAGTCTGTCTGTCAGTCTGCTCTGACACTTCTCATATTCAAAACTTACACAGATTGAAAAAGAGCCCCCAAACCAGACAAATCTGCACCCTCCCAGGAACTATCCAGTGTGATGGTGCATGAAAAGCCCCATCAAGGGCTGGATCCCTATCTCACCTTCCATACAGATGTCAGATGCCACAACTGAAGATAGAATGAATCTTAAAAGCAGAAATAGATTAATAACAGAAATACTTAGACAGAACGAACATCTAAAGAAATAACTCTGATGTGAGCTGGGTTCTACCCAGGTGGCAAAGGGCCAGGGAATCAAGAATTCTACAGCCTGTTTGCAGGGATGGGGATGAAAGATGTGGCTGTGAATGGTTTCAGGGATGTGGCCTGAACCAGAGCTGTTGGGCTCATTACTGTTTGCAATGGATTTGGAAGTGACTACTGAAGCCATAATTTAGATGAACCTTGAGAAAGTAGCCTGAAATCTCCAGAACAGGACTGGATAAACAAAGTGCTGCTAAGTACCTAGAAGGGGGAAAAGCTGTAAGGAAAGCTGCAGCTTGCAAAAGCAAACAAAACCATTGGGATCACATGGTCTGATTTCTTCCAGGACAGGCTGGAAACCCTGCCGAGATTTCAGTATTTCAGGCTTAACTGAACCAAGTGATAACACCTCTGGTAATTTATTGCTCTAAATTTGTCTTATTTCAATTTCTAGGAACTGAATCCTTCTAAACCGTCTTCATTGTGAAAAATGCATGTACTTTCTTTTTCCCCTCCTGAGAGGTGCTTGGATGAGCAGGTAACTTCCTAATAATCTCCCAGCTCAGATGAACAGGTTGAGTAGAATTGCTAAATAGAAATGACTTCTCTTCCAGTTCTTTGGTTAGTGTGCTCTAGTGTGCAGTTTGCTCATTTTTCATTATAGCAGAGGTAGTGACATTGACATTGCCAAATAATCTCCTTACTCCATTCAAGTCATCTTTAACCAAGTTCTTGACCTTCTACGCCAAAATTTCGCTAGGATTTGAGTCAAGGCAATGTCCAAGCAATGCTCAATTATCCACAGGGCTATTCTGTCACTGGTAATTACCTGGCTATTCCCTGCCTTACTGACAGCTTCTCACCCAGCTTCACCAGTTTAACAATTAGCACCTAATCTCGGCTGTCTATTTAGCTTTCCTTCAACATGCAGCCTGGAATTTAAATTGTCTCTGAAGAGTATAATTTTATTTCCTGTTTTGAAATAATTCTAACATTCTGTTTTAATACCATCAACCTCTTATAATACTTTGTCTGTTTTAAATGACATGTGTTCCTCGTGCCAGGGTTGTTTGGAGCTGAGGGACAGGACTCTTGGATTGTTTGAAAATGTACTCATGCCTTCATAATGAGATTTAGGGGATTTTTAAAAAACATTCTTTAAGTGTTCTCTCCTGTTCCTCATTTTCTGTACTTTTAAGTCTTTTTAGCTCATTTGGGGAAAATCTAAAATATTATGATTTCCAGCTCTGTGGAACTCTCTCTAGAAGGGTGAACGTATAAGAAGGGAAATCAGGGAAGTGCCTTGGGATATTATATGAAAGAGGAAGCTGTCAAGATGTTGCTGCTTCATGTTCACTTTCCAGAGAAATCCTTATTTTAAATACTTATCCCTTTGCTGTCTTGTAAGAGCTTGCCTTGTCTTGTAAGACATTACTTTTTTGTCAAGTCCTTCTCCTCTCTTCCAGTTCATGACTAGATACAGGCTTTACTGACATGAATATGTGAGATTTCCTGTTGGTATTCCCTCTGAAGCCTCTGTTGTTTTGGGGTTTGTTCTATTTTTACATTCAGAAACAAATCGGCTTTTATGTTACAATCCAGACATCTAAAATGTGAAGTTGTTTTTTTAAAATAGAATATTTGATTTGTGACTGGTGGAGGCTGATGGGATTCGCCTCTGAAATCCTTTGGGCAGCAACAATCCTCCTGGCTATGCTTTAACGTAATAACTAAGAACAATGGTCAGCTTATATCTGGTAGTAAAAACAAAATGAATTTGCTGTCTGGCTGTTCCTGATCAGTTTTAAGCATCTTGCTTGACAGTCAGAGGACAGAGCCAGGAGAGGTGCTGAGGTCCCTGTGATCCCTGTTTGCTGAGGGTGGGGAACAGAGTGAGGAAGAGGAGCTGTGCTGCTGGCAGAGGCTCCCGCTGTCTGCCCAGGAGATGGGGTGCAGCTGTGCTGCTCGGGGTGATCACCCCAGAATGTTGCATCCTGGACTTGTTGGGGACCCAGGTGTTTCTTTCCTGCTGCAGGTGATGGGGCTGGCTCTGATACAGCACAGCTGTACCCTGGGATCAGGATGCTGGGGCAGAGCCCCCCAAGGGCTCCCTGCTTCCCTTGGATCCACGGAGAAGGGAGGAATTCCTGCTTAGCTCATGGCAGACACAGCTGCTGAAGGGAAACTTGAAGGGGCTATGACTAAGGGATTAAATTTAAAAGAGAATGCTAAAAGTCTTTGTGTTTCATGTGTAATGGGGTTTCTAAATATCCTATTTTAATCCCTGCCTCTGTCCTTGATGAGAGAGTCTGACTCAAATTAATCTTAGTTTGTAAACACAATTTCTTCTTGAGGGCACCACTTGCACATTGGTGACACATGTTGGCCTGTCCCAGCTGAGAGTGCTGAGTGACAGGGAGAGGGGAGACCTTCCTGGCTGCTGATGGGGGAGAAAAAGAAGGATTCTGGACACTCCTTCCACACCCTGGCAAGGCTGTGTTGTCCTGACCCTGGCACAGACATGTAAGAACACTCAGAGCCATTGGATTCACACGGAGTAGCTGCAAACTTTATCTGCTGTACTTATGTGCCTCCACTAGAAATGAGGGAAAAGAAAACAAGAATAAGGTAATTTGCATTGCTCTTGTCTGTGTGTGTGGGAAATCCTGGGATCAGGGAGTCAGATGTTGTGTCCCATATGGAAGGAAGACATTGGAGCAATCCTGGGTATCTGTGCAAGATCAGTGAGAGATCCGGACTGTCTCTACAAAGCTCTGTGAGGCACAGCTTTTCCACTGAAGGAGGGAAATCCATGTGTAGCCCATAAGTAGGAAGTAAAGATGAAGACAAATTTCTGCAAGGGGCATATTAATGGATGAACTGCCCACAGGAAAATAACAAACATTCTAAGAACAAAGAAACGACGGACAAACATCCAAGGAAAAATATGTGTGGTGCATTTGAGAAATGCTGTTCTTGGAAGCAGGAATGCAAAAGGATTTGAGATTGATGTGGAAGTAATGCAGTGTAGCATTGCTGTCAAAAGTGCAAATGGAGCTCTCAAATGGGAAAATGGGAGCAGCTTCAGTGGGAGGGGGGATTTTTGTTTGAGATTGGTGTGGCTGTGCCTGGAAGGCACTCCAAGAACACCACTCATTTATTGGGAAAGGTCTGGATAAACCAAAGAAATTGAAAAGTATGTCTAAAAAGAGACTCAAAGCTCAACTCCTGGAATTCCAAAGGGAAAGTGGAGAGTGTCTCAGTTCCTGAATGTGCTTGGCAGGATTGGAATGAAAATGGGGTGAAAAATGAGTTTTCAAGCAAGATGACAGAGATCTAATGGGATGAAGCTGCCAGAAGTAGAAGCCAGGTCCAAAACATTTCCAGGATTTTGACCATTCTGGTTCAGTAACAACTATACTTTAGAACTACTGCCTTTGGCTTTTCTACTACAGAAAATTGATTTTTAAGATTTTTTTTTCTTCCTAAGAAATACAGCTTCTAAGCAAAATTGCTGGATATTAGATCACTCTTTGTGTTATGGGCTAACTAATGACTAGAACTTCAGTTTTATTTATCATCTTAGCAGTCTGAAGCTGTCCCCAAGTGTGGATGTTCGCTTCAACTCTGGAATTTTGGGGACTCATAAAACCATGAAAAGAAAGATGCTGCTTTTACACTTATGGCATTCCAGTTTTCCTACCAACTTGACCTACCTCGCTATTTACTTATTGGATTTTTTTAATTTTCATTTTCTTTTTCGGTTTGTTTTTGTTTGCTTTTTTTGTTTGGTTTGTGGTTTTTTTCTGGGCTTGGTTTTTGTTGTTGGTTTTGGGTTTGGGTTTTTTTTTTTTTGCTTGGTTTGGTTTTGGTTTTTTAAATATCTTGCATTTTGATATCTCTAAAACCACTTTAGGTCATGGAAAATAAAAGTTACCTCCAGAGTATCAGGTATTGAATCAGACCTATTGAAGCAGTCCATTTCAAAATCTTAAGAATATACTGAAAGAACAAGCCTTGAAATTCAACATATAAATGTTTAAAAGCTCAGCGTGAACCTTAGATACATAGATATTATTTATTATTTATCTATATAAATATAATATATAAATATATATAAAAATAATATCTATTGTTATTATTATAGATAAATAATGATATTATTATTACTTATTTACATTATGTGTTAACATGTGTTACATCTGATGATTCACTATGGGCCACTGGATGGTTCCCCACTGGGAACTGGCCACTTTCTAAATTTTCCTTTTAAGCAAATACATTTCCACCCACAAAAAAGATGGATGTCTCTGCCAGCTGAGCCTTCCCCGAGTGTTCCCCAGCAGAACGTCCCTGCTGCCACCAGCAGCTGCCTCTGGGACCTGCAGCGGCTCCGAGCGCAGCTCCCCCTGCCAGGGCTGCTTTCCACCGGCGCAGGAAACGCCTCCCTTATGGGAACTTTACAAAAGTTCACGGCAAAATTAATTTAAAATGTTGCTCTGCAAGAGGAGGCTGATGTGGACACCCAGACATTTCTAACCGGGATATTTCTATTGTTTTCTTTTTCTATTCTTATATATCTATAAGGATAAAACACATACTTCATATTTTGCTATACAGTTATCATGTTGAAAGGATTCAAAATGCTTAATTCAATACTATTTGGAATGTATTGTCCTTCTTATTATCCCAGGTTGTTTTCTTAATGGCATGAGCATTTCAAAATGCAGAGAGAAGCAAATGGAAAAGGTGTAGTGAGCGTTCCCTGCAGGGAGTGCTTCCTTTTGTTTCCTAATCACTCTAAATTCAATATACTTACTGCAAATTAAATAAAAGTTTAACTGCCCGAGTAAAGAAATGTGAAGAGAAATTGTCTGATTTGATTAAAAGAAAAAAATATGACTATTCCACTTACATTGTGTTTTGCCATTAAATTTGCTTTTTTTAAGGAGTGTTATTAATATTTTTAAAATAAGTTATTAGTACATCTATCCAAATATCCTCCATGAGCATGCACACTTAATTAACAAGGTGTTAATGATTTATTCAAGGGTTTTAGTAGGTGTTCAGTCTGCAAAATACTGGGGACTGATTAATGTGTATCTTTGCCTCTGTGTCTGTGTGTAACATATTGAAGGGATTGCTAAAGGAAAAGAAATCTGTATTGCTAAAGAAAAAGAAATCTCCAACAAATTCCTTCAGTTTTCATGAATCGGGGTTTTTTATGTACCAGAAAAAGGAAATAATTAGGGAAAACACTCTGGTTTTTGTGTATTTTTTGCATTTGGACTAGAATGCTGTGAAAGCTTTCTGAGCCTGTTCAGCGGGGGGGGGGAAATTATTCTGTGAAGTGGGAAATACATCGGAAAGTGAAACTCTGATATTTGTAAAGCAAACACGGATGCTCTCGGGGAAAAAAAACCCAAACCAGAACAAATAACCAAAGAAAAAACAAACCCAACTGAAAACAACAACAAAAAAGGCTCCAAACCACCATGAAAACCAAACGACAAAAAATCCCCCTCCAGCCCTAATGAGCTGCAAAAGACCTTTGTGAAAGAGATTGATTACAGTGTATAAAATGAGAGACTTCAGCCTATCCCAATAAATTGCCTGGAATTTTAAAGGGGCAGGCAGGGGGACAGTCCAGTGACGTCTCCGCAGGACTTTCCTGCCTTGCTCGGAGCCTTTCTCACATTAAGAAGATGCCCAGAAATCCCAAAATCTGCAGGCACAGCACCAAAGGCACTTTGGAACGCAGTGAGCTCTCCTCTGCCTCCGTGGTGTGGCTGACAGGCAGCAGAAAGAGAGAGCTGTAAAGTAGAGATGGAGAAATAAAGCAGGGAAAAGCAGACGAAAATCTGGACAACAGAAAGAAATGAGTCCTTTTTGGAAAATAACAACTGCAATGAAATTACCAATAAAATTGTTCATTCTCCAGTGACTGCAGGGTCTACAAATTTGATAGAATTGAGTAGAAATGGATGTTGAAAAGAAAAATTCTGGTGCTGCAAACAGCAGTCAGAAATTATCTCTGAATTTTCTTTCTTGTTAACTGTGTAAAGAAACCGTTGCTTGCTGAACTCGCACAAAATTAAAGAATATTAAGAATATTAATGGAATACTGCACATTGGGATATGTGAAGTGTAGGATTTGTTTTGTGAGGTGCTACAGCTAAAGCTGACAGAAAATAATTAGTCAAAGACAAATATTATCAGTCCTAAAACAGATAAAATCCAATCCCTTATCTTTCTAGAGTTATGAAAGTATTGAGAAAATAGAGATTTATTTTAACATTATATCATAATTTTAGTTACTGCACGTAGACAGGGGAATAAAATAACAAGGCTAATCGATTGGAACAGTGTAAAAATACAGCTTAGGAAATGTACGTCGTTAATTTTAAAATCATGTAATAAAAGAGTGAAGAGAGATAACGTAACATCTAAAATAATTTCAGGGGGGAAAAACTTAGAAGTAGACTAAACGAAAAAGCAAAATTTGCAACAAAAAAAAAATAAATTGAAGAGACAGAAACACCAAACGGAACCGAAACGACAGAATCGAAACAACCTAAATCTCAGGCAGTACCTGGAAAAGAAGATTTTGGAGCAGAACAGGAAAGTGGAGCAAATAAATGCAGAAGAACAAAATAGTAAAATAACAAAGTTAAGAGAGTCTGAAAGCGTTGCTGCTTGCCAGAGCCGTGAGGGAGATCTGCGGCACCGCTCTGAGTAAAGGCGGGCAAATCTCTGCGGCGCTGCGCGGCGGGCAGAGGGGATCGCCTCGGTCCGGGCAGCGGAGCACAGGGAAAGTGCCCGGGAAGGTTCGGGGCTCTGGTCCTACCGAAGCTGAAGCGTGTCCCGGTCGCCAGGCCCAGGCCCGGGCAGCCGCTGCCTCGTCGCGCGGCTCGGCGGGCAGGGCGGGCCCTGGCAGCTCAGCGCGGCCGCCGGCCCGCGGCACTCCCCGCACCGATGGTCAGCCTGTCTGTCCTGCTCCAGCTCCTGCTTTTTATCAGTCCTCCCCTCGACCCCCACCCCCTTTTCTTTTTTTCCCCCCTCCTTCTCTCTTTGCCGTCTCATAGTAAAAAAAAATCCAGTGGAAAGTTGACCCTCAGCCCCTCCTTTTTCCTCCCGTTTGAAACCCACCAGGTCCGGCCGTCTTCAGGCAGCGGCGATTGCAGCTGGGATTTTGCTGTCACTGAGGTAGAAAAGGATGGGGAGTAGGGGGAGGAAAAGGCCTGCTGATAAAACCGCATCGGTTGTGCTCTGCCCCGCTTGTTTCGGGCTCCTTGCTGCAGGGTTCCCTGCCTGGCCCCCTGACGATCCCTGGGCATCCGCACGATCAGCGCCTCAGCCATTGCTGTCTCCCTCACTGGGAGGTTTTCCATCAGCTCCACTCCAATGAGACAGTTCTGTGGAGTCACTCAAAGTCAAAATGCCACGGAGGAAAAGCTTTTCTCCTTAAGCTTGGTAAAGGCATGTACAGATGAGTTTACCTGAATGTGGGTGTGATTATTCAAGACGTATCAAATGTCCCTTTATCATTTCAAGGGTTACATTATACACTTCCAAAGTATATTAGTTCTTTTTGTTGGCCATTTTGCAGCCATGTGCATGTCATGTGTGCCACGAGGATTGATTTTTGGGCTTTTTATGACTACTTGGGTGAGTTTTGTAGGAGGGGAGAGATAGAAACAAGGAATGGTTGAACTCTTTAGCTGCTGACAACGCTGCTCGCGTTTGCAACCTGGGGCACCAAAACCCTCTGACTGGAAGGACTTTCATAGCAGCAATGGGTTTTTAGGAAGCTGAAGGTTCAAATTTTATTTAACAGCCTCAAGAGTGGTTGTATAATAAAAGTTGATTGAGGGGTAGAAGCTGTGATATGAAATAAAACTGCAGCCCCCTTGCATTCTCTGTCTTATGAGCAAGTCTATATTTTTTAGTGCTGAGGATCTCATCAGGACTATTCTGGGGTAGGAAAAATGCCTCTTAGGAGGTCTTTTTATTACTTTTTTTGTTTCTCTCAGTCAGCCTGCCAAACTGTGACAGTTTAGGTGAGAAAGGTGATAGAAAGGTAACACAAGCTGACTTTACAAAACTTGGAAAATTTGCAAGGAAACACAGGGCCGTGGGAAATGCTGCCTTGGAGTAGGAACCACTCCTTACAACCCCCAAACTGGAAAATTCTGGAAATATCTAAAGCTGTTCATTTTGATTTTTACTACTTCTGATTGAAGGTACCAGCAGTTTATGATGTTGCAGTGTTTTAGAGTGCAGAACATCTGCAAAAGGAGATATACAGTACTTAGCCTGTGTTTTTTCCAAAAAGCATCCAGAATGTTAGCTTGGATCCTGGGACATTTAGGGGTTACCCACCAACAGAGTTCCTACATGACGGAAAGACATGTCCAGCCACCAGAAATATTGGGGACAAAATAGGACTTCTGTGAGTACTTGAGGAGCATAATTTGAGGGACCAGATGGAGAGGAAGATGATGAGGAAAAACACCTGAGTGGTGCTCAGAGCAGCTTCTCAGAGGAGCTGTGTGAAGACACCTAGAGCAGCAGGGGGGGACACAGACCTGCACGAACATATGGAATTTCTGAGGTTCTTGAGAGATGTTTTCCCCTCATTCCTGCTTCACTTTTGTTGGGTGATGGGTTTGAAATGGGGCACAATGGTAGAACTGGGTGAATTTCAGAGGGTTGGGATGTTAGCTTCTGAAACTGGCATTTACCACATGAAAATCTTTAACAGCAACCAAATGCTTCATCTGAAAGCATTTCAATTACAGAATTATGTGCTAATGTCTGCAGGGGAATTGACAGTATTAGCAGCCTTCCTTTTGAAAGTGCAATTTCAAAGTTCATGTTGAAATTTAATTTTTTTATCCCTCTTGAAATAAAAGATTAGTCTAAATTTCCCATCACAATCCCCCTACTTTTCAGACATTGCTGTTACCTCAATTAGGGACAAATTCTGGTTTTAGCTTGCCTCCCAGCCTTGAGACCCTGAATTTAAATCTCGATATATTGCAGACATTTATGCCTTTAAAAGAGAAAGAAATCCGAGGAATTTTTTCTGTGCTGCTTTGTAAAGAAGCTCCACTGTCATGCTGGACTGTGGTTTGGGTTGTCAGATGTGATGCAGAACACCTGGTTTGCATACACTGTACCAGTCTTGTAAAGATTTGGTGTGTGAGCACGTTTGGGCTTCTTTTCTTGGCTTTATCTCAGTGCTTCATTTTCTCCCTGTTTCGCTGTTTTTGTTTTCCATTCTTTTGCATTACAACAAAATCAATGTATTTTGCCTTTTCTTATTCATTCCCCTTGTTCCATAGTTAGCACATCTTGGCTTTTCTTTCTCCTCTGCTGTACATGAATGTTTTCCTCTATGATGTTTGTTTTCCCCCATTTTCCAGCCAAGTTTCCCTTCCTCTCTGATGTGTTTTACACTCTCCTTTATCCACCTGTCTTTATCTGTCTTTCCTTAATCGCCCTCATTTTTCTCAATATCCATGCTTTTTGATCTCTCTCAACTCCTCCCATTTTGTCAACCTCTCCATCTCCTCATAATTTCTTGTGGCTCTCTCTCCATGCCCTCCATCACTCTTTGTTCTGTGACTCCTTTGTGCCACCTCCTCCCTGCCCCTTCCCCTGAGCATCTCCCTGAAGATGCAATTGGTGGCACTGGGAATGGGTTGAGACAAAAAAGTCCTCACAAGGATCTGGGTACATATGGGCTCTGTTTGATTCACACCAGGGTGAGCGTGCACCCATCATCTACAAAGCCCTTTGAATAGTCTGTGGATTGTTATAGATCATATATTTTAATGGCCTTGTACCATCTCAGAAAAGGATTTGATGTGTTTCATGGGAATATGAGATCTGACTTCTATCAGCAGCATCTCTGATTTTTGGAGTCATGTTCCTGTAACAGAAAGCAGCTGAGCCGTCCTTGGTTTGCTGCATTTGTATAGTGCAAGAATCTAATTTATTAATACATTTTAAGCTTTAATCTCGGTTGCAAATGTTTTTATTGGAAAAACATTGCTATTCTGAAAACTTTCCTCTCTTAGCTTAAAGAGTACATTTTTTCTAATATATAAATAAGATAGTTAAGTGAAAATGCTGTTGTTTACAAGTCTGCCTCAAGTTTCAGTAGGCAGAAGGTTCTCTGCTTCTGTGACATGGCAATATGTGCAGGTAATCTAAAAGTATTTACTGGAAGGACCATCTGAAGGGACAGTTATAGATTTCACATGATTGTGCTGCTCACTCCTAAGAGGAAAAATAAAGGAAGTTTTTGGGCAGCAGAACAGTACAAGGATGGAAAACCCTGGCAGAGCAAAGTAAAATTTCAGCATTTTCATGCTTTGAGATTTGTTTTGGTTTGGTTTTTTAAATCCTGGCTGAAATCTTCTCCTGGAAGAACAAGCTCTCAAACCCCTGTACTTTGTAATAACTTTCTTTCATCCTCTAATATTAAATGACAGCAGTAATGATGTGCAATATCAGGTTACGAAGCATCTTGCCCTGGTCATCCAATGAGTCTGCTGGGCTGGGATGTAAATAAAACCAGCATTAACTCAGATGTGAAAGTCACTGCAGTTGAGATTAGCAAAGACAAAGAACAAAAGCTAGAACTAGATGAAATTCATATCCACATTGGTGTAAAATTTGCATAATTGGCTTGAAATATTATCCAAAGAAGGGATGGATAATTGGGTTCAGCACCCCCAGAGGTCTGTATTTCTTGAGACAATTGATTGTTTGTACTTTGAAGCTGCTTCCCATTTTCTCAATCAGCCCCATTTGAGAAGAGCTATTAATCTGATAACTTACTTGTCAAAACTTGCTAGGCAAAGCAGGACAGAAGCAACGAGAGCTGTGGGTAATTTAAGAGATGAATTTGTGCGGTTGGCTTTCAAGAATCCCAACCACTGTAATGGAGATCAAACACATCTCTGAAACAGTTCAATCTAAGCCAGGGATCACATGGTAGAAGAAAATAAGCAGGCCAGGAATTATTATCTCATTTTATGTAAGGTTTCTAGAGAAAAATAAAACCTATATATGCACACATAGAGCACATAGTGCTCCAAACCCCGGGTGATGCAAGTCCTCTACTTAAAATACTTGTGTACAGAGCCATAGAACAGAATCACAGAATATCCTGAGCTGGGAGGGACCCCCAGGATCAGCCAGGGCAGCCCCAGCCCTGCCCAGGCACCC
Organism: Zonotrichia leucophrys gambelii; assembly: GCF_028769735.1. Taxonomy (NCBI): domain Eukaryota; kingdom Metazoa; phylum Chordata; class Aves; order Passeriformes; family Passerellidae; genus Zonotrichia; species Zonotrichia leucophrys. The sequence goes on along the minus strand of NC_088189.1, from coordinate 13,261,688 downwards.
CAACAGCCCCACCCTGGGCACCCCTGGCAGCTCCTGCAGCTCTGGCAGCCTCAGTGCCCATTCCCTGGGGAGCCTGGGCAGTGCCAGCACCCTCTGGGGAAGAGCCTTTCCCTGGTATCCAGCCTGAGCCTCCCTGGCACAGCTCCAGCTGTTCCCTGGGTTTTGTCCCTGGTCACAGAGAGCACAGGTCAGAGCTGCTCCTCTGCTGCCCCTCATGAGGACATTGAAAACCCCAATGAGTTCTCCCCTCCAGGCTCTTCTTCTCCAGCTGAACAGACCAGGTCCCCTCAGCCTCTTGTCATATGGCTCCTGCCGATCCTTCCCCATCCTTGTGGCCTCCTTTGGATGCTCTCTAAGGGCTTAATGCCTTTTTTTATATTGAGGTGCACAAACTGCCCCAGGACTGGAGGCGAGGCCTCTGCAGAGCAGAGCAGGACAATCCTGTCCTTTCCCTGGGGAGATGCTGGGCCTGATGCCCTCCAGGACAGGAACATCTCTCCTGGCTGTCAGGGCACTGCTGACTCACATCCAACTTGCCATCAACCAGGCGCTCTTCCTGCAGCTGCTTTCCAGTATCCCTTTCCCAGTCTGTGCACACACCCAGGGTGACCCCGTGCCAGGTGCAGAGCCCGGCACCTCCCCTTGTTGAGCTCCATGCAGTCACTGATGGCCCAGTTCTCTCCGTGTTGAGCTCTCCCTGCAGGACCTTCCTTTTCTTTAAGGGAGTCAACAGCTCATTCCAGTTTTGCATCATCTGTGAACTTGCTCAGTTTCCCTTCCAGTCCTGAAGCCAGGTCATTTATGAAGGTGTTGAAGGGCACAGGGATGAGGATTGAGCCCTCTGGAACCTCAACAGTGACCTGTGCCAGTCTGATGTCACCCCAGTTACTGTCACATTTGTGCCCATCCCATGAGCCACCCCATCCACCCCATAATGTGTTTGTCCAGTGCTGGGATGGATGTTTTGCCCAGAAGAATCCTGTGAGAGACAGTATAGAAAGCTTTGCTGAAGTCCAAAAGAATTACATCTGCTGGCTTTCCTAGATCGACCAGGTGTTGTTCCACACTTCCATAGAAGTAAATCAGGTTGGACAAGCAGGACTGTCCCCTCATGAAGCCATGCTGGCTGTGACCAGTGGCTGCATTGTCCTCCAGCTCTTTTTCAATATTTCCCAGAATAACCTTTTTCCATGATTTTACTGGGTTTGAAGGGACACTGACAGGCCTGTAGTTTCCAGGGTCCACCTTCTTGCCCTTCTTGAAAATCAGGACAACATCTGCCTACTTCCACTCGGCTGGGACCTCTCAGAATTCCCAAAATCACTCAAAAATCATCAAGAGAGGCTTTATGATGACATTAACAGCTCTTTGAAGATTTTTGGACAAATCCCCCATTGATTTTTAGGGATTGAGCTGGGGCATCAAATCCCACACCATTTCAACCGGGATTTGATCAATTTCACAATCATGGTCCTCCAGCAGAAGACCCTGAGTCCCCCTTGGTCCATCATCCATTCTTTGCCTCCATCCTCAACAAGAATGACTGGGGGGGGTCCCAGTGCCCTGAGAATCAATTGAAGTCACTGCCATGTCAAATCAGACATTCATGACAGACTTGGGAAGGCAAATGTGAAAAAGCTGCCAAACAGCAAAAGCATTTCTGTAGAAGGAACATCAGAATAGAAATTTGCAGATTTTGCAGCTAATATTTTAAAAAGAGAGCAAATTATCACTGTCAAGCAAATCCTTATCCATATGTGTGAAAATGGATAACAGCAATCAAAACTAGAGGAATGAAGTGTCTGAAGCATCATGACAGGATGAGGTTTGAACAATACAATGAGTCATGAGAGTTCCTTTGCAGAAGGGCTGCCAGCACTCAGTGAGGTCTCCCCTTCTCTTACATCTGAGCTCCTGATCCCTCCTGAAAGCAGCCAACTGGGTTAAACAGGTTATACCTGATAAATTCTTGCTTATGCCCGGGAGTAAATATAACAAATATCCCAGAAACATCTGGTTATGCACATTTGTCTTTGCAAAGTTCAGTGGAAAGCAGTTTAAGACCTTTGTTTTTTTTTATGTGGCACATCCCTTGCTGCTGGTTCTGCAGTGTTGCACTGCTATAATTTTTTTTTTTGTGATAAGTAATGGAGAAGACAGGCATGTTTGAAAACCATTCAGAGAAAGCTCTGCGTTGGCAGTGGGAGAAGTGACAAATGAAGTGAAAATGAAACCAATCCGGTTTCTGCTTTTGAGTAAAATACTGTGAATTGAAGCATTGCATTTTGGTGTAATACTGCTACAGCTCAGGAGAGCTACATTATTATGTCTTTAATATTACATTATTATGTTTTACCTTAGACTCAAGAGGTCTGGTGTCCAATGGTTGCTCTGAAAGTCTGAAATGAAAGGATGCTGTTTTACTAGAAGCAGTCAAAAGGACTGAAACCACACGGCTACAGGTTGGTACTGGATTTACTGCCGGGTTTATGTAACATAAAAACCCTCAACCTCCCACTCCCTGTGGATAGTTTTAGCAGCTGGTCTGCAGGCTAAACAACTGAGTTAGCAGAATAAGAAATTGATAAAATTGAGTTTATCCATAGCAAAGCAGAAAGCAAGGCCGTTAGCACGGAAACCAATAAAATAGACACATAAGGGATGTTTGCAATTAGAGGATACATGCCTTACTGAGCAGCCTACGTGCCTAAATAATTTGTTGTAAACTCTTGCCAATTAATTATTGATGTTAATTGCTTTGTACCAATAAAGTACAATGTGCTATTGCTTTGCCTGATGAATATAATGAGCTGTTTTGATGTAACTAATGACTGAAGATCATGCTTTGTTAAGGGTATAAAACTTAAGAACAACTTGTAATGAAGAGAAGGCATTGAGGCATTGTTGCCTCTGCACAAGTTTGTGTGTGTGTTGTCTGTCCATCTCAACGGTGACAACTCCCTATTGATATTCTCTAGTTACTCTTTTCCCATCGTCTCTCATCCCTTTTCATTGCTTGGAAATTCATATTGTGAGTTGTCTTTCACTCTTAGGATTATCTAAAATATTTCAGTCAGATTTTACTTAATTTCTTTACTTGTCACCCTCATTTTTAGAATCTTGTGGTCAATATAAGATTTTGTTTTGCAATTTAAATACTTTAAATCCCTGTGAAGAGAAATAGAGTGTATTGATGATGGAAATATTGAAAATGGATTGGAACAATTATAGATAAAGTATTTATTGGAAAGCTTTATCCATCATACTTTTCATTATGTAATTTAATAATGGCAACTGCCCCTGAACAGTTAATCCTAACCATCTCTTTCACTTTCATATTTAATCAGGAAGAGTTTTAGCCGAAGACTAAATGTTTCAAATTTGTGTGATAAACTTGTCTGAATTGATCCTGCTTTCATATTTAAAAAAATTAAAAAATAAAAGAAAGAAAGAAAAGAAAAATAAAATCTTTAGAGGATGCGTTCTTTGTTAAAAGTTTCTTCACTTGCCTGAAGAATGAAGACAGCAAAAGCAAAGCATTAGGAACAATGAAGGGAAGAGAGGGGCAATAGCAACATGAACTGAAAGGTGGCAGATGTACTTTTTATTGTCAGTAACATTTTCAGGACTTTAAACTGATAATGTTTTTATGGAAGAAATTTCCATTACTCTGTGAAGTACCTTCTGTATTTCTGATCACTGCAAAACCCAGTGCCTCACGATGGCTCAAAATGTCAAATATGTTCACTATATATGTATATTTTACAGATAGAAAATTAGGTTTCCTAAGTGCTTCAGTATTTTACATGAAATTTTTGCATTCTTTGCATTTTAAGTTACAGGCTCTAACGATTGTCATGACAAACTCAATAAAAAAAACCCCCATCATTTTAATTAAACAGCTAATTTACATCCAGCATTCCTAACTTCGGTAATTCATGTTACGTTCATAACATTTTTCCTATCTTAGTGAGTTACTGTGCTGTGAGGGATATATCTGAACAATAAAACAGGCTGTACTGTTGGGATCTTGAAATGTCCTAAATCAAATTTAATTGTTCTGCTACAGCCATATTCTAGCTAATCACAGAAAAGGATTTTAAGGACCCCATAATATTCTGTAACAATTGCCATTTTTCCAGCATCAGACATTTCTCAGTAGTACTGCTGTATGTTTCGAGATAAAGCACTAAATTTTTCCATTGCAATGGAATTTGAAATGGAGGGGCGAAAATCCACAAAACCAGTATCACAATACATTTCTAATTTTAAAAATTATTTTGGTTTATACTTTCCTGCCACTTAAAATTTAAGATACAGGAAACAAAGATCAGTGGTCTAATTACCCTACAAAAAAAAATTATCTGGGCTTGCCATCCTCCCTCACCAAATGGAGAAAAAGGTCTCAGAAATTTGCTAGACTTAATCTGAAAGTGCAGAACGTGTTCAGCTCTTGTGTGGGAGCCGCAAACCAAGGACGTGAAACCCAGTGGGGGATTCAGAGACCGAGGCACCAAATTCATCAAACATTCAGAACTTCTGCCTTCTTATTTTCTATACCAGAAAAGCAGCAGGCATCTGATCCTTGTTAATGCTATCAGTGTGTTTACAGGTTTTGGAGTTCTGCACAGGTCATAAAAACATCTTGTATAAATCTGAACATGCATGATGATGTAGCATGTTCATAAATTTATTAAGAGTTGCTGGTACAATAACAAGAACGTTTTGGAAGTGGTTTAAAACAACCCAACTCAACATTGAAGGAAATCTCTCCTTAAAAAGCTAAACTCTCCACAGTGAAGAAGCTACTTATTCTATCCCCATAATATAAGGAATTTGAGGCTGGTGTGTGACAAAACTCTGGAAGAAGTAAAAGTATGTTTCATATGAAAAGATGTTTATAAACCTTAGCTGTCCAATTTCTAAAGGCAAGCTTGTAATTTAAAAAGCAGAAAGAAAATACTGTCTTGCCCATAATGGAGATTTGCAGAAATTAATATGTTAATTTAATGAAAACTTGTCTCCTTTTTAAATATATTCAGTTTATATTTCACAAAAAATGGTGAGTAGTTACAATCTTCAAGTTTCAACCAACCTGTGCTGCTATTTTAAAAGTAAAAAATATACATCAATTTATGCCTACATATAAGCAGAATATTTAAAATATAGATTTTTCTGGCCCCCGTATTTTTGTTTTGGCTTGCTAAAATATCTGTATCACATTTAGAGTTCTTGCGGGAGCTGTATCTTCTGAAAATATTGTGTTGTAATTTAAAAAAATAATGAAAAATATAAAATCATTAATAACTTATAAATAAAAGCAAAGCATCCACTTACACCACAAAGAATATACTCACCCCAGAAATGTAGCTGAGGCAACTCTACTTCCAGCCAGGGTGGAATGTCATAAAATGCTGTACATTGACTGGTAAGTCTGGCTTTTCTCATGGCAAGAAAGTCCACAGCGACTCAGATGAAACTAATCCTACTAAATCCTTTGATTTATCTAGAGCTTCTTTGGGAACTCAGCTTTTAAGGCCTCTATCTAGATTTATTTTCCCTGAAAGGGAGCCACCAGAGCAGAGGAGGAAAGGGAAGAGCTCTGGGAGCGCGAGGGCTTCTGGCACTGCAGTGTCAGCCCAGGGGAGAGAGGCGCAGCAGGGTGTGCTCAGTACATCTTCTTTGGCTGCATCAGAGATGAACCTCCACTCTGCTTTCCTGGTTTTATAAATCAGACATGAAGTGAAGGAGGGATGTGAGCAGTCTTGCTTATACCAAATATCCAAAGCACGTTGGTAGAGGCTGTGCTTTGGAAGCGTTATCATTTCTTCCCTCCCTCTCCAATCCGATATCAACTGGGAATTCTGCTGTCAGTTCACCCCATCCTTTAGTTAAACAACAGAGGTTTGTAATCAGGGATGTAGGGTGCAGGAGACCCACCCAAGGGCATTTCTGGAGAAGCAAGAAACTTCTGACTTAGTTCTACTTTGTGGGTTGTGTTGTGTGACTGTGTTCGCAGGGGTCTTAGGATGAGGGAAGAAAGGAGGATCTGACTCCGTGTTTCAGAAGGCTGATTTATTATTTTATGATATATATTATATTAAAACTATACTAAAAGAATAGGAGAAATAATTTCTTCAGAAGGCTAGCTAAGAATAGAAAAAGAAAGAATGATAACAAAGGTTTGTGTATCAGACAGAGAGTCTGAGCCAGCTGACTGTGATTGGGCATTAATTAGAAGCAACTACATGAGACCAATTACAGATGCACCTGTTGCATTCCATAGCAGCAGATAACCATTGTTTACATTTTGTTCCTGAGGCCTCTCAGCTTCTCAGGAGAAAAAATCTTAAGGAAAGGATTTTTCATAAAATGTGTCTGTGACAGTATTGCTTGTTTGGTGCCTTTGGTGTTGGCAGCTATCACATGTTGAAGGCAAAGCCCCATCATAAAAGGAAATCTATAGCTTTGGCAAATTCCTTCCATGAATTACAAAGTGATCAGGTGGCCTGGGTTGAAAGGGACGTTTACAGTTCCATCCCCAGCCATGGACAAGGACATCTTCCACTGTCCCAGGCTGCTCCCAGCCCCATCCAGCCTGGCCTTGGGCACTGCCAGGGATCCAGGGGCAGCCACAGCTGCTCTGGGCACCCTGTGCCAGGGCCTGCCCACCCTCACAGGGAACAATTCCTTCCCAATATCCTAACATTCACCCTGCACCCATCAGTGGGAAGCCCTTCCCTTTGTCCCATCATTCTAGGCTTGTGTAAATAGTGACTCTCTCTAAATCTTACTTGTCCGCTCCTTCAGGTACTGGAAGGCCACAATCAGGTTATCCTGAAGTACCTTCTCAAAGAAGATGCCTTCTTCAGAATAGTCTGATGGGATTTTAAGAAAAACACCCACTTGCACCCCCAAAAAATAAATTAGACTTTGCTAACCAGGCACTTCACCCGCTCTGTGGTCCTGAGGCCTCCAGTCACCTCTCCACCTCACTCATGGTGGGCAACAGCAACCTTTGAGCATCCAATGCTAAAATCAAGCCACTGAGTGCTGGGTTTCTGCCTAATTTATGAGAAATTAAAAAAGGCCACTGAGCTTTGTGATCTGTAGAGAAGGCAAATGGCTCTTCTTGGCTTCTTTGTCTTGGTATTTTGTTCATCCTTTGTCAGGAAGTTCTGATTAGACCCTGGCCTCCTCTGCCAAGGAAGATGGTTTGTGGAACAGTGTGCAGATTAGGACTTGGGGCTGCTGCTCTTTTGTCCCCTTCTCCAGTGGGAAACCTCTTCCTTCCCCAGCAGAAGAGCATTTCCTTCCTTCCCACCCTCAGGACACTCACTGATCCCAGGATGCCATGGCACTGCTCCAGCAGCTTGTTCAGGACATGGAGAAGAACTAATGGCCCCCAAGGGGAGGGGGAAGAGGAATGAAAGCTGGCACTGGCTCCTCATTTCCCACTCCTGAAGGAGAGAAGGGACACACTGTAGGACTGTCATGGTCTGGAGACACAAGATGGGGCGAGGACACAGCAAGCTGGGGGTCAAGTATTGCAGAACAGAGTCTGACTTGGCCACACAGGGAAGGAAGGTGAGGCACAGAGCTGCCACAATGAACACTGTGGGTGTTTGGGGCCTGGTTGGAGTGTATGGCCAGCATTGCTGCTGCCATGGTGCTGGTGTCATCCATCCTGACACTGGGACAGTGTGAGTCAGATGCTGTCCAGCAGCAGTGACTTGAGTCAAGACTCTGCCAGGGCACTGCTGACGCCAGGGAGGTGGTCAAAAGCCTCTGATGTTGGAAGAATCCACAGTGTTTTGTACAACCTGACTCATGTACTCCTGGAATTCTTTGTGTTCAAAGGGACCTTAAAGCCCACCCAGTGCTACCCCTGCCATGGCAGGGACACCTTCCACTGTCCCAGGCTGCTCCCAGCCCTGTCCAGCCTGGCCTGGACACTTCCAGGGATCCAGGGGCAGCCACAGCTGCTCTGGGCACCCTGTGCCAGGTCCTCCCCACCCTCAGAGGGAAGAATTTATTCCCAATATCCCATCTAACCCTGCCCTCTGGCAGTGAGAAGCCATTGCCCCTTGTCCTGGCACTTTAGGCCCAAAATCCCTCTCCAGCTCTCTCAGAGCAACTTCAGGCACTGGAAGCCTGCAATAAAATCTCCTCAGAGCCTTCTCCAGGTTGAACAATCCCAATTCTCTCAGTTTCCTTATAGGAGATGTGCTCTAATGATTAAATATTCCGCTTGTCTGAACCACACTCACAGAAAAGAAAGGTTCAGATAACACCAGAAGAAAGAACTCTTCTCTACCTCTGTCTTGCCCTTGGTCATCACCCTCCACTGTGTGTTTCAAGGACTGGGAGGAGAGGCTGTTCCAGCCACCAAATGCCCCTTGTATTGATGACAATTAAGGGGATGGCACCAGGACAAGGGGAGAGGAAGAAGTCTGGAGCTCCAGCATCCAAACCAGTTCCTGCTTCCCTGATGCCTGGGCAGGGCACTTTGCTGAAGTGAGTCCTTCAAGACCTGCTTGACCATCACCTCTGCCACCAGGGCCTTTTCTCAGCCCTGCCTTTCTCAAGTCTAAAGGCATTTACTGGAATGGAAATTTTTATTAAGCAATAACTAAGCATGAATAAGCATTGTGCAGCCCTAAAAACCTTCTCCTTCTTTTTACTGCATGCAACACTTGTGGATTTTTATTTTTGCTAGCGGCATGACAGCATTGCACAAGGAGAGCTGTGCTTTTCCACAGCCTCAGCTGTACCACACACAGGCTGGGAGAGCATGTTGGTCAGTGCTGAAGATGGGCACTGCAGCTACACATGTAAGCAATCTACTGCCTCCAGTTTTCTCAAGAAGGCAACAAGGACACAGAACCCCTTGAAGCAGATAATAGCATAAAGATTGGAGCCATAGAAAAGATGGTTAAATAACATGTCAGGCATTATTTCAGTGAGAAGAAATCTCAAGAGTCTTTTTCACAAGTTTTGGGGCATTGCAGGCCATTGCATAAATGATGGTCCATAGCTGCAAGTGAGGCTTTCAGTTGATTAAAATATTGTTTATTAACTGGTTATGAAATTGTTTTGTAGTGACTTTTGTTGTATGCAGTCAAGATAGAAAACCAAGAACAGTTAATCCTTCATAATCTAAAGAGTACTTCATTTCAAGATGTAACCACAGAAAATCTGCATTTCATTTTTAAGGGGAAATAATATAATTTTATTTCCTTTTCAGTTGATTTTTCTGTTGTTTAAATTACTTTAATTTGCATCAGGCTGAGCCTGGCCTAATATATGATTAGCAAATAACCTTGCTAGAACAAGGTGGAGACTTCCTCTCAAAACTTCTGATTCTTTCAGCTTTCTGTGACAGTGATTACACAGGGAATTTCCCTCAGGGAGTTTGGTTGTATATTCACCAAGCATTCCTCTTCCGGTGCATAGTAGTTGAAAATTTAGCTGAGAAAGGTAATTACATATTTTTGGCAGTGAAGCTGTTTTAAGAAAAACATCTTTTGCTTTTTCCTGAAAGTGTTATAATTCTGACTGAAGATGCAATATAATATAATACAATATTATATAGGATGCAGTCTCTTCTGTCTCAATCTATAAATTTTTCTACCATCCCCTTTCAAGCAACACAATTTTATTATGCAATTTTTCTGTCAGCCAAGAAGTAATAAAATTCAGCACTGGGAAAATATATTTCATAATGAGAACCAAATCTTCAAGTAATTGAAGTCAACAGGTCCAAATGGAGTTTGGTTGGTCATTTGAAACAATCTGTAAATCTTGACTCATGGTTCTGTGTACTGTCATGGACATATTTTATGGAAAATCCTTTTGCTAGGATTTTTCTCCTGAGAAGCTGAGAGGCCTCAGGAACAAGATGTAAACAATGATTATCTGCTGCTGTGGAATGCAACAGGTGCATCTGTGATTGGCTCATGTTGGATGTTTGTAATTAATGGCTAATCACAGCCCAGCTGGCTCAGACTCTCTGGTCAGTCACAAGATTTTATTATCATTCCTTCCTTTCTATTCCTTGCCAGCCTTCTGATGAAATCCTTTCTTCTATTATTTTAGTATAGTTTTAATATAATATATATCATAAAATAATAAATCAGCCTTCTGAAACATGGAGTCAGATCCTCATCTCTTCCCTTGTCCTGGACCCCTGCAAACACCACTACAGTGTACCTGGTGCAGAAACTCCCAGTGATACAGCTTGAGAAGCCTGTGCAAGTGAGCACAAAGCACCAACTTTGCAACAAAAAACTAACTTTGACTCAAAGAGAAACATGTCTTTTCTCAGGGTGGCCTAGTTAACTCCACAGTCCCATCAAGATGTGCAAGAAGGCTCTTACCTTTGCACTTACCTCAAAATTAAATGGCCAAATATTAATGGACAGGGATCTGGTAATAATTATGGCAGTAATTATGGCAATAGCCAATGTTGGCAATATTGGACAGGAATCTGGAATTGGCAATAGCCAATATATAAAGCCCTTCTTTTTTGATCAGTTCTCATTGTAGTATTTATCTAATTTCCCAATTTATCTGATTTCCTTTCTAATTAGAGTGATTTCATTAACATAAAACATAACATCTGTCAGAACAATTGTGCACACAGTGAAGGCAGCATATTGCAGAGAAAACTTTGGTGTCCTGCCACCAAACATGCTCAGTGGTTTGTTTTGGGGCCCAGCACAGCTCCAGGAGCCCCTGTCACAGAGTCCTGGCAGCCCAGGAGTTAATGTGTGTGTAAGGCACAGACCTGCCCTGCAGACATGTGGCTCTCCAAGCCACTGCATTTTTGGAAAAATCTGGAAAATGCTTGCAGCAGCATCAGAACAGAGGGCAGGTTAAAAACTGCTTTACTCTATAATCTGTTGTAAGACAAATGAACATGGATTGTTTTCATCAGCTTAAAGAAGGCACAGATTTTAGATGAATATGTGGAAAGTTAGAGGATAAATGAGGGACCCACAGTTTTGATCTTTTCCCTAAATGGATGATGTCAAGCAACTGGCAGACACTACTGCAATTTGTCCATCAGAGCTGGCTGCAGTTGAGTGGTATTGGAATATTTCACAGGAGACTTTATTTTCTTCATAGTGGAAAAAGCCCATTCTTTATTCACATAACTAGTTTTTATACAGTTTTACAGACCTTGTGTGTGACTCCAATTAGTCAATAGCTTTCTTACCAACTACTTTAGTAGTAAAAACTATTTTACTTATCCATCAAATCTCTCTACTCTTCAATTGTTTACATATTTTCTTCACTAGTTTTCACAATTTTAATGTTTATACAAGTGCTAGTTGTTTTTCACCCAGGAATAGATTGTTATGTTAACAAACTACTCACAACAAAACTATTTTCACGTGACAACTTGCAAAAAACTAACTTGACAAAGCCAACCATCCATTTAACAGATTTTATGAAGCCTTGCTTTTATAATTTTTCTACCTTACAACAGAATGGGCCCACAACACTGCCAGCCCAAGTAGCTGCATCTTGGACAGAGACAATGTATGAAGCTTTGCAAAAGGGTTGAGTAATGGTGTAAGTGCTACAGGCAGGGCAGGCTGCCAGCACTGATCTGCACCTTGCAGCACTCTGCTCCCAGTGCAGCAAAGACTTGCTGCTCACAGCTCCCCTCTCTTTACTTAGCATCTTCTCCTTTGCTCTATTCAGGGAGTTAGGAGCTTTCTTTTTAACTTTCCACTCCTGCTTGCATTAATTTTATCTCAATATTAAAATATCCCATTCCTCTGATCCATGACATGCCCTTCTGGTATTACAGCAAAAGTGGCCAAGAAATCTTTCTCTTTTTTTCTTTTTTTTTCTTTTTTTTTTTTTTTTTTGCACAAACCTCCTGTCACATCATTTTTAAACCCCTGTGGTGTCAGGGTGTGAGGGGTCCCCACCCTCCCAGTGGGATTCCTCGTCTGCTCCAGGCTGCCTGGAAATGGGGCTGGACTGGGGGTTCCTGTGACAGCTCTGTCCTGTGTAGGGCTGGAACTGGTGGGACAGTGAAGACAGAAGCAGAAGAGCCACATTTTGGGGAAGCCTCACTCCAATGAGGCTGTGGGGCTGGGAGGGGTCCAGAAATGACCATGGTGGTGCTTGCAGAGCACGAGAAACTTGGCTGATCCTGCATCACCTGATGGTGCTGACATGCAGAAGGGATCACCCTTCACCTCTGCAGGAACCACCCAGATGTGTGTCCCAGAAAGAGCAGGCACAAAGCACCTCTCTGAAGTGTTTCCACACTTCTCTATTTCCCATCCAACTCTTCTAAGAGGAGCTCGAGGAAGTCTGTTATCTCTTCCACTCCTGAGCCAAAGATGTGTTCCCAGAAATGCTCTGTGAGTGGGATGTGCTACTCCAAACATCCATACGGCTGCTGGGGTTGTCAGTCTTATTTACAACCAGTGTCATCTATAAAGTCAAATGGAATTTAATGAAAGGTTTTACATAAGAGAAATGGATGCTCAGTTTCTTTTGTGCCTACGGAAAAAATGTTAATCATTGCCAAGATGATGCTTATATGGCTGGTGGCAGGTCCCCTCTTGGTGCTTTTTTGGGAACTGGGAAGAAGAAAAGCCTCACCTGAGGCTGGCACACATCACTCAGCTGTGGAGCACGTGGTTTTCCTTTCTGCGAATGGACAGAAATGCTACAATAATATTATAGTTTTCACTGAAGGGAGCTTTCTCAGTTTTGCTTAGTGGATGGACTAAAGCTACTCCTCTCTTTTTGTTTAGGACAGGGTGTCTGTATTCCTGTCCAGAAATCCTGGACAGAAAACAGAAATCCAGGAGCAACACAGAGGGAGCAGGAGGTCTGAGCAGAGTTGGCGTGGGCAGGGCTCTGCCTGGTTTTGGGCTTCTGAGCCACGACACTGCTCCAGCTCCAGCTGATCTGCTGGGGCCTGGGACATTCTGTTCTGCCAGTGCTCCACCACAGACATTCCTGAGCAGCACACAACATCTTCATTTTGTTGTCCATGGGTGGCACAGGCTCAGCATCTCTCTGGGGGCAGATGGGAGTGCTGAGGGGATTGCAAGCTCTGGGAAATCCATGGAAACCACCCAATTTCTTCAACATCTCTTACTTATCTTCCACCTGAACTCAACTTGTAGTGGAAGAATGGGTTGTGTGCAGCCCCACACACCTGGAAAAAATACATTACCTAGCAGATATTCCACTGGACCTGGTATTTTCACCACAAGTTTTGTTTTGCCCCAAGTGCAGTTTTAGGGCACAAACTTGGTGTTCTCAGCTGCAATGCTCCATCTGTCACATGCCTAGAGGATGCTGTGGCATTTTCATACTGCACTGGGACATACCTGTGCCAGAGACTCAGGTAATTTTAGTTGTCTCATCCTACTCAGAGAATACACATATTTTGCTATGCTTTCAGTTGCAGCAATCATGTTTCGCATTATATTGTATTCAAAGTGTCTGCTAAACACCAAAAAAAAGGTGAAAAAATGATAAAAAATGTATGATTTAGGAATATAATGTATCATGGAATTATTTTTCTGGTGCCCAGAGAAGCTGTGGCTGCTCCATCCTTGGAAGTGTTCAAGGGATGGGGATTGGCCCAACTTGGTCTAATGGAAGGATCCCACTTTTACTGTCCAAAGACAGAAAATGGCTCATTTAAAGTACCTTTCCCTCAAAGAAACTTGGGAACTTCCAAGACTACTTGCAGTGAGTGATGAAGCAATTAAACAAAGGCATGAAATTTAGTTTTGTCAGCAAATGTTTTGGGAAGCCTAAGTGAATGCATGTTCACTAATGAAGCAGCAATGAACAAGACTAGGAGGAATTTTCTGTTAGGCAGACATTGAGCAATAAGCAGTTGGGCTATTTAATCTGGTTCTCTAGGACAACAAAAGATCCTTTGTTGCTTATGGGCTTTCTGTGAAAAGTATGAAACTTATAATAACTCAAACTTTGAATGCCTGACAATGTAGATAGTGAGTAAATTGAAGAAAAACTTCAAAGGCTGAGTCTCCAGGCACAGAATAGTGGGTTTGTTGGAACACATTCAGCAAGTTTGTAAATTACCATCCCATTTCTTGATTCTGCAGGTTTTCCAGAATTCAGAATATGACTTGACCAATTTTTTTTTAATCCTTAAAATGAAAACCATATTCATCTGTTTGGATCAGGTTTTGAAAGGCTTGATATATCAAGGCTGGTTCAAGATCTGAATGCTTGAAAAGGGCAATGGAAGGAAAACACTATCACCACTTAAGGCTGACTATCCATAGCAGCATCTGGCCTTGATATCCTCTTAGATCTATGATAGATCAATTCTGGTGTTTGAAATCCTGCACAGGGTGGGTCACATTCCCCTCCAGATGTTCCATAAGGTTTTTCTTTCAGTTGGCTGCATCTCCTTGAAAGGGTCAGTTTAAAATAATAAAGTCTTGGGGGCTGAAGGAAGTTTTCAGGCAAAAATCTGATGAGTCCTTGAGAAATAATTCCCACGTCAAAAATGTTCTTTGTTCTTTGTTCGGTTTTTTGCAGAGGTCAATGCTCTATTGTCATTCTCTTAATAAATCACACATTTTTTTTCTTGTTTCTCCCTTAAAGGCTCAGTTTTGTGCAATGCTGCAGTGCTTTGTGTAAATTGTGTAGGTTTTCCCAAGGATGGGCAATGAACTGAGGGAAATCCTGGCTCACCATAAAGGGCACATGGGGCCCAGCACCACCTGTGTGCTCTCAAGTCCTCACCTGGACTCCAGGATATGGTGGCACTCAGTGTTCTCTGCTCTTCCCTTACCCACATACATCAACTTCCTGATTCCTATTTCCCAAACCTGAGTCTCTGTTAATTATCTGAGCATGTCTACCTGAAGTTAATCCAACCAAATTAATAGTACATAATAATATTACCCTGATCTGGTGACCATCAGATCAAAACGAGATGAGTGGCCAGGTAAGGTCCCTTCTGCTCCTGCCAGCTTTGGCTGTTCAAAAGCATCCTCAGTGGAGAATACTGAAGGTGAAATATGAACCTGTGAGGGTAGGCAGGCTCTGGCACAGGTGCCCAGAGCAGCTGTGGCTGCCCCTGGATCCCTGGCAGTGCCCAAGGCCAGGCTGGGCAGGGCTGGGAGCAGCCTGGGACAGTGGAAGGTGTCCCTGCCATGGCAGGGGGTGGCACTGGATTGGCTTTAAGGTCATTTCAACCCAAACCTTACCATGATTCCATGATTTTGTGATTCTGCTTTTCCTAGAAATATTGAGGTTTGTGTCTTTTCCTTCTATCTTCTGTAAAAATTGCATTTAAAGACTAAAGACCAATACCCAAATTTGTTTTCAGTGTTCAGCTAGATGAAGGAGCATCACTGACACACAGGCCTTGGTAGGATTTGCCAGGGTGGCCTTCAGGCAGGGAGAGAAAGAGGGTTGCAAATTCCTGTTCCAGCTTAAGTGTATTCACCTGGCAAGAACAGATATTCTTCAGCCACAAAAACCTTACTTGAAATGGAAAAGAAAAACAAGAAACATGTCCAGAAATGCCATCCAGTGAGGCTGTCAGCACAGACCTAAGGAAAATCCCTATGCAGTGCAGGCTGAAAAATGCTTCAAAGAGCTTAAAAAATTATCAACAAAATTAGAGTAGCAGCTGAACTAAGCGTGTGTTTCTAAATCAGTGGGTTTGTTTTGCATTTCTCTCTTTTACTCCTTTCTCTAGATGGAGCTGCTTGTAAAATAGTCCAGAAAACTGATTCAAATATGTTTTCAGTTTGTTCTGGTCACTGTTATTATGATTATGGAATTAAATTTACATTCATATTTTCCCAGCCTCCGTGCCTTTGAAGTTGCTGTGGTTCATAACTTTGGTACCGAGGAGATCAACCTGTGCCAAAGACTCTCAGAGGAAACAAGAGGAATAAATCCTCCCTTGCTCAACCCTGCTCAGGGTGAAGCCCACAGGGACCTGACACCTCTTCCTGAGCCTTGGGTGTCCTCTGACAGCTGCTTTGTGCTAAAATCATGCCCCTGGGACACATCCAAGCAGGACAACTTCTCCAGGGGCTGCCCTGGCTGTGTCCCTGCTTGCTCTCTGTGTCCTCTGCTTCAAGGCAAGCATAATAAAGAAATTGGGAATCAGGAAGTTCAAGTTGTCATGATGGATGTCAGGGAGGAAAACTGATCTCCTGAAACAGCTTTGCTCAGAGCTCCAGGCAATGAGCAGTGCAAGGGGAAGTGTTGCAGTGCTCACAGGAGGGAAATCCCACAATGATGCTTGGAAAGAGGTGAAAGTGTCCCCAGCAAAACAGGCACCAGGGAACGCTTGAGCTCTGGCACGGGATTCAAGCTTGTGTGTCTTTGTGTGGGCTTGAGGGTGGGAAGAGAAAGCTAAAAGCTGGGCTCTGGAATCTTTAAGAGATCCCAGAAATGGGATTTTGGGATCCTCTACACAGAAGATAACATTTGTTTTTATGACCTGGTGCAGTCAGTAACATTTCCTTTCCTAAGGAGTCCCCAGACCAGTAATGATTTCCCCAGGCAGTCACTTCTCAATTTGCTCTGGGCATGTTTAGTGCAACACCTTTTATCTGGTAAATATTTCAAATATTAACTATTTTTAAAGGGAAGTTGTTTTTGCCTTCTCTCAGCCTGCATTAAATCAACTCTTTTCAGCTCCCAAAGCAAGGGCAGAGACAGCAAAACTCTGAGAATATCTGGAGATGTTTGCCCATGTTGGATTGATTCAAAGAGGCTGCCCATGGGACTGTGGCTGTGCATTTCTACATTGCTGCTGGGACTCAGCAGCCTCTAGAATTTTCTTCTCCTTATTTGCATAAATACAACTTTGATTATATGGAATAATGAGTTTAAGCCTAAATATTCAGAATTATAACTTTTCAAAATGACAGTTTGAGAGGCTGCAGTGTTTCCCTGAATATAGAACAACTGGCTGTATTTATTTACTTTAACTGTTACTGCCATTTAGAAATGACAATAAATTCATTTATTACATCTGTTCTTTAAGTATTTATTATGCAGATTTGTCTGTGAAGAAATGGTAAAATAATACACAAAAAAGAAAAAATAACAGAAATGTGTAATGCATTTATATTTCTGTCGAAACAAAATTTATTATTTCTGTAGAAAATTCTGGCTGAATTCAAGAAATTGAACTCCAGAAATAATAAGAATGGCAGGGGGGAAATAAATAAAATTCTAAAAAGTAAAACTCACTGGAAGTATATTTAGTAAATTTTTATTTGGTTTATTTATTTACCCCCTGCTATTCCTATTCTTTTTAACAAGAGCTTATAATACTAATAACTTATGAGAAGTTTAATAACTTATTGGAAATTTAATAGGCTATCAAGCTTCTATTAATTTATTAGAAGGGTTTTTAAATAAAAAAGAAATAAAAAAACTTCTGAAGCAAGTTTAATGAACTTCAGGAAAAAAACAATAGCAAGGTAAATAAAATTCTAATTAGTTTAATAACATCGGTCTATTAATATCTTTATTAAAGACCTGGTTTTAATCAAATTGTGAAAGAAATTCTTTGTCATGGAGATGGGAAAACCTCCTAAAGGAGTTGTGAAATGCAGATAGTAGCATCTAAGAATACTCCTGTATTATTTCTCTGAGCTTGTGCTGAAGTAAGAGCTTTCTGCTGTTTTGTGTGCTCCCTTAGTGAGAGAGAAGTTCAAGGGTTTTTAAATATGCATTTTGAAAACTGATCATTGATTGCAATTTCAGAAAATGTAACCTCTCAAGAGTCAGTTTTGTAGCAAACCCCAGGCTGAGCCGAGAGATAAAAGGAGGCTTGATGGTGATCCGTGAACTAAAAGAGAAAGAAATTAAAGTTATTTGCTTCTCCTTGCAATCAAGGAGAAGCAATCAAGAAATCAAGCAGTTCTTTGAACTTCAAAAATACTGCTTAAATAGATTCTGCTGAAGGCAAAGTATTTACAGACTGTAGCATGAAGAGAAACATCTGCTGGTGGATGGCAGCTGAGAACTGAACATGGACCACAGTAGGACAACATCTGGAAGTGACACAGTGCTGAGTCTCCCTGTGAAAAATGAGATTTTTTGGTATCTGTGCAAGGAATGTATCATTGGGAAACTGCTCAGAACTGTGCCTGGTTTTGTTGCCCTTTTTCCATTGGCCCATTTGTGTGCGAATAAGCAAACCCCAAAACCTTTTGGTGTTTTCCAGCAGCTTTTCAACTGCTGAGGATGAGTGAAGTTCATACAATTTATTCAGCCTTCTGTCTTCAAAACACAACTGAAATGCTTTCTGGTGTGTTTGAGAAGCTGCCCTTGAGTGAGGCTGGGCAGAGGGGTTGAAATGAAATAGTGGGAGCTGAAATGTGTGGGATTTGTCCAGCAACCAGAGCTGTGCTGCAGCAAAGGAGCACTCTGCCCAAGCTCAACAAATAACTGCTGCAAACCTGCTGCTGGGGGCATGTTCCCCTTCCCAAAATCAGGTGGTGCAGGCACAAAGTGCCTCCTTTATTTCTGCCTAACTTTACTTGGTGTTTCCATCCTCTGGCAAGCTTAGGGCCTCTCAGCATCACCCATGGGACAAGTTCTTAGTCTGAATTTAATTTTCCTATGACTCCAACAGTGCAGAAGGAAAGTGTGTTGACCAAATATCTATACAATTATAAATATACATTATAAATATATGGATATTTCATTCCCTAGTCCAAGGAGAGGTATGGGAGCAGAGATGCCCTTCCTGGCCTTCTCACCCCAGCCTATGATCAAAACTCTCACAGAATTCAAACTTTGACTCAAAAATAGCATTTAGCCACCAGCCTTTGCTGATTGTTCCTCAATCCCAGCCTCACAGTCGCCCTGCTGCCACCAGCTCAGTTTTCAATCCAGATATTTGTGCAGTATCACAAAATTTTTCTGTTTGCCAGGCCAAAGTGCTTTAATCTACCAAAGGAACACGTGGAGCTGTGCCAGGGAGGTTCAGGCTGGAGATCAGGGAAAGGCCCTTCCCCAGAGGGTGCTGGCACTGCCCAGGCTCACCAAGGAATGGGCACGGCCCTGAAAATGCCAGGAAATCTTGTGGTCATCTTCTGAAACTACAGTGTGATGGGAATTTTTGGTTTGCTTGATTTTTTGGTTCCCCCCTCCATCTTAAATTGAACTGTGGTGTACATTTTGCTAGAATTAAGAGTAGTCATTTACAAACATATGCCTGTCAGGAGGAAATAGCTCTCTGCTCCACAGAGACACCCCTCTGGTGCTGACCAGCACATGCTGAAATGGTCACAGTCAGGAGAAGTGGGAATTAAGTCATGAGTGTCCCAAGGGAGCCCTTTCACCAATTTGGCTGATTTTCAGGTAATAACACAGGACATCTCAGAAACCCCAACTGACTGATATAGCCAGTTCATCTCCCTCTCATCCATACAAACCCCACAGTTTTCAATATCCTGAATTAGACACAAAACAGGGATTCTATTCCAGCTGCCTGATCTGAACTTTATCTGATTTCCTGGAACTTCAGAGCCCTGAATGGGTTTCGTGTGACCTGGAGGTTTTTGTGGCAGTAGCTGTTCAGAAAGTGGAATTCAGAATGAAGGTTATAACACAGCCTGCAGACTGTGATTCCAGGTAGCCAAACTGATGGTACCTCCTTCAGTACAAAGAGAGCAAGAGAAGAAAAAATGAAAGAAAAGAAAGAAAACTTCCTTTCCATGAAGAAAACTTCCTTTCCAAGGAATGGCTGCTTGGCAGAAATGCTTTTCATGAGCTGGGACTGGCATTTCTGGCACCCTATTCCTTCAGAAACAGTCTGATCTCCATAGAGAAAAATGGGTCTTGGTGGCAAGTAGGCAGAGCTCTGATGATAAAGGAAAAGAGCTTTGAGGCAGGGGGGAGTGTCCTTATCACAAAGTGCTACAGACAAAGTTAATTGGTGCTGAGAGAAGTTACTGGGTATGGCCAGTGAAGAAAGCTGGACTAATTTTGAGGCATCCTTGCAGGAAAAGAAAAGGTATCTGGGATCACCATGGCTTTTGTGCCTTCTGCAAGGGCCACAGCACCGTGTGGGGACAGGAAATTTGGCATTTGGAGCTGGCAGCAGGGGCGAACCTGGCAGGAGCAGAACAGGGTGATCACTGGCTCCATGTGTGTGATGCTAATTCTTGGCCTCATCAGGAGATTGTAATAACACTGCTTTGTTCCACAGCTGGAACCCTGGATATAGAGAATTTCAGACTTTCTATGCTGCCAGGCACTGACCCCCAGGAGAACACGGCATTGACCTGAGGCTGTGGAGAAGCTTCCAAAATGGAATGACAGAACTGAGATTGTGGGTGTGGAGTTTGAATAGAAGTGTGAAATATCACAGGGTGGAAACTCAGAGTTTAAGGGTTTAGAGTACAGTAATAGATATAAAGCAAGATGGAGGTTTTAAAGTGAGGGCTGGTCCTTCTTCTTCACCTTCTTCTCCATGGGTTTGTGTGGTTTTGTGTAATTGGATAAAAATGTCCACATTGCAGGTGGTTCGTTATTGGGTTAAAAGTAAAAATAATTTAGGTATCATTTCTTAATTGGACAGTTTATCATTAAAAGACCTTGTAGAGAGAGAGATGGGGATCCATTTTTAGTTTGAGTGAAGTGCTGTAGAGCTCAGGGTTTGTGAGACTGTGACATAAGAAGTAATAAACATCTGATTTCCAACAAGAAAAACCATCTCACAATTTAATCCCAACCTTGGCAAAAAGAAATTAAGACTTGACATTCCACCTTATTGTATTTCTCCCCTTACTAACATCCAGGTAACTTCTGTTCAGGACTGCTGGGCACAAGCCAAAGCCAGCTGTGCCCCCAGGCGTCCCTCAAACCCCTGCAGAGCCTGGGTGCCTCTCTCACCTGCATTAATGTATCACCTATTACCACAAATGTGATGTGTATTTAATTTCTATATTCCTATCACAGCAATTCCAGCAGTTTAATGCCTTGCCCTTGCTTCTCTCACTGACTCACAGGGATCCAGCTCTGGAGTGAAGCTTTATCACAAATTCCACTTATTTTCCATGGAGAGAATTTGGAGCTTGATCAACTCTCTGTGTTTTCTTATAACTCTCTGTCTTGGTTTGTAAAGACAGGAGTCTGCTAAGGAAGGCTGCAGCCTCACTGAAATGGAAAATGTAAACCCTCTCCCTCCAAGTTGCTATAAATTTTAAATTAAGGGGCTCTCAGGCAAAAAAAAAAAGTGGGAGCAGGAATAACAGTTCCTTACTAGAGAAGAAAAAAAAGATAAAATAAACAATGCAGTAAACCAGAACAACACTGCCAGAGTCAGAACCCAACCTGACATCCTGTGGGTCAGGGTGTTGGCAGCAGTCCCATTGGAATTGGGGCTCAGCCCTCCTGCAGTGTCAGGGCTGGTTCTGCTGGAGCAGGGATCCTGGAGAAAGGTGCAGTCTCTTCCTCTGAAGATGCAGTGGGAGAGGCAGCTGCTGTTCCTCTGGGGAATCCAGTGCAGAAGCTGTGCTGGTGTTCCAGAACCTCCAGATTATATCCAGGTAGGAATGCTTGGCTCCTCCCTCTGGGCTGACATCTCCCAGTGGGATGCTGTAGTTCTTATCAGCCATGCAGGGACATTCAATAGCTGTTATCAGCAGGTGTCCCCCTGGAGGGAGGAGTGGGTGTGGAAGAGATAAGGAAAACTGCCCACTGAACAGAAGACAACTGCCGTACAGATGGCAATAGAATACAATTTGTTTGGCAATCCAAGACACTCTGAGTGAATCAGCTGCTCCCAACAGCATTTGAGGCTTACAACTACAGAGCTCCTGCCTAAGGGAATATTTGACAAAAAACCCAGAGGAAACAATACAAGTTGACTCTGAAGTGGTGGCTTTGTGCAGAAATTCAGGAACTTGAAAAATACTGGATTCTTCTCTTCTATATTTTGAGGTTTTAGTGTACTATTAGTGTATTATTAAATGCTGGGGGTTTTTTGTTGAAGTTAAGATTGAAAGTATTTGAGATAACAGTTTGTGTTTAGATTTAAATGTTTATGTTTTTAAATTTATGTTCTAGTTTTATAAGTAGCGAGTTTTGTAGTATTTTATTAATAAAGCATAAAATAGTTAACTATTTTTATTATAAAGTTTTTAAAAGTTAAACTATCTAATTAAAAAATGCTTAAATTATTTTTATTTTTAACTTAATAACTAACAACTTGAAGTCTTAAGTTACTTATCTGTAACTTATATTTTGGTTTCAGGTTTTTCTGACCCACTGCTGGTGGAGAAGTTTTGGGTGATTTGTTGGTTTTGGGTTTTGTTGACTTGTTAGGGTTTTTTAAGAGAATAAAACAGAGTGTCTGCATTACCTGAACCCCACTTCTTCATGTAAATCAAACAATTGAAAGAATACACCTTGCTCTTGCAGACCTGGATACAAAATGAGTTCATTGCCATCCACAGGTCTTTCTGTTGGTTGTCATTGTATTGTCAAGAAAAAAAAAACAACAGTATGTCTGTCAATTATTTGAGTGCCTAGATATGTTAAAAGGTGATGAAGAGTCTGTTGCATGTCTAAAAGTGGCTCTGGTGGCTCCTTTCTAAAGACAGATGCTTTTTGGTGTGGTTTTTTTTTTTTTAATTTTCTTTTTCCTCTTGGTAGCCCAGCTTCAGCTTGTAATCAAATACCATCCTCCTGTGAAACTAAAGCTGCTGTTTACTGTAAAGATGCGTTCCTTAAATTGTTCCTGTTGATACTGGGAAAGTTGTGTCTTGGTTTTTGCAGCCCAGTTTATGACTGGAGGGATGTCACTGAGGGCTGGCTCATAACTGCACATGTTGGTGAGCAGGGTGAGGCTCCTCTGCATCTGTGGGGGATGGAGTTAGGAATGCTGGGTCCGTGGTCATTTATCTTAAATAACCTCACAGAAACATCTTTTTACATTGTTTGAACACATAATTAGGGAAAAAGGAAATCTGTGGTAAGAATCAAATCATCCAGTTAAAAATTACAGAGAAAACTTCATGTCTGAAAACAGAACGGGTTGGAATTATCTTGTGTGCCTCTCACTGTAAAGTGAGATGGGAGCTGTGGATGTGGTTTATTTACCTGCCAGTGAACCCTTTTCCAAAAACACCAGTCTCATGGGTGCAGGGAGGAGGAAGCTGGATATTGCCCTCATCATTCAGGAGGGGTTCTGGCAGGAGCAAAGCTGGCATCCAGCTGTACAGAAATCGGGCCCTGACTGCTGTGGTTCAGCTGTATTTCTGACCTGATCATTTCCCTTCTGTCTCCTCTCTGCCTTAGCTGGGCTAATACAAAGAGACAAGAAAAATCTTTCCACATACCTGACTGCGGGCATTGAAACAACTCCAGTTTCAAGATCAAAGTCAGACAACTCGGGGTTAAGGAGAGGTAAAAGCTGCAGTTACTGCTATGGAGAGACAGGGTAATGGGAATAAAACCAGACATCTGCAGTGCTGGTCTTACTGCAATTATCCATCTGCAATGGCTGTTGCTTCAAGGGAAAAGCAGCTCAAAATTCACAGTGAAACCATGGGCTGTTTGAACAGCATTTCAGCAGCAAGGAGATATCTTTGAAACAGCCTCCTGAAGGCTCTGCCATTGTTGCAGCAATGGGAAAGCAAAGGAGGAGCTTAACAACAATCAATAATGGAGGTAAAACCTCTTGTCATTGATGTAAAACCTCTTGTCATTGATGTAAAACCTCTGTCCTGATTGCCAGGAGTGTAAGGGCAGACAGAGCAGCGCAGGGGTGGGGCTTTGGGCTCTGCAGAGGATTTTGTGACAGGGACAGACAGGATCTGGTGCCCTGTGGGATGTAATTATGGGATGTGATGCTGGAAGACGTTGGCTTTTACAGTGGTGCCCTTTAATGAGGTTAATGACTGTTTAAAATGCCCCAGAGGCAGAGTGACACTGCTGCGCAAATCCCAGATCCCACCCCTCATCCCCAAGCTTGTGATGCTCACAGCAAGCAGATTTGGGGATGTCAAGTCTCTGAGTGAAATATTCTGTTTGGAGACATGTGTCAGATTTTCTCCAGTAGATCTGCATTGATGTAAATTAGTTCATATGGTGATATTAATTTGATTAGGGAAATTAAAGTCTGTGACTATGACACAGCTCTTATTTTTCTTCTACTTCCCTCCTGGCTAGGAAGGTAGATGATTTTAAGTTTAAACTATTTTTCAATAGTTTATATTATTTTTATTTATTTACTGAAAAATGGGTCTTGGGAGAAGAAATACACTAAGTTTAGCTCTTCCTTGTGAATATAGAAAATGTGGAATAGGTATCATTGAATTCATGTTAATGATGTTTTATTTCAAGTACTGTGGGAAAAGCAATGGAAGGAAAATAAAACTTTTTCTTTGGCTTCCTGAGGCAGGAATAGAAGAAGGGAGGGATGGTGATTGTACCCACCCTCATCCAAACAGGCAGCCTGCATGGAATTTTGTCACTGCAAGGCAAATTTTTTAAAAAGTGCTGTCCAGGTGAGGTCACCTCAGAAGTACTTGTTAGCCAGATTTGAAGAGAAATAGGTTTTCTGTTTAATGCACATTTCATACAAGGATTTGGAATCTCTTCTGAAAAGAGAATCTGTAATAAAGCCAACACTGAGGCTGTTCCTGTGCTTGTTGTTACCTTGCCAAAAAAATCCCTTTTACACATTATTGCAGGCACTTCAAAAGCACTTTTTTGCTACTCCCTTACCAATACTGCTAGAGGACCATTATTTCTAAGTCCCCCAAATTAAAATGTCTTTGTTTTTTTTTAAATCTTCTGCTACTTCTTCTGCCATCAGTTCTGGTGTTTATGACTCTGGACTTGCAAAAATAATCTGGAATTGTTATTACTTTCCACTCCTCATCTTAAGACACTTTTCCTTTGCATGTTTTCCATCCCATCTCTTTGTCTTCTGATGTAATTTTATGCTCTGCTATTCTTTTCTAAGTTCTGTTTTAAAATCAGCATGGGTGGAATTATTGAATCAAGCAGTAATCACTTAAAGAGATTTATTTTATGCTTTTTGCAATGAAGAACTTTGAAGCAGAGAGGTTTCAAGAACTTGACTTTTTGGATGCACTGAACACAAGGGCAAGGAAATTTTGTGTCAGTTAAACACAAATCAGAAAATGCATCTTCATAAAATCAAAAAGTTTTACAGAAATAAATGAATTTCAATGAACTCTCTCCAAAGCCCTTCCAGGTTTTGATGAATTCTTTCCTGGTTTTTCTGATGCCTATTTCCCTTGGCTTTGTGTTTTCTTTAGAATAGTGATCTGAAATGCCTGACTCTTGTTTGGTGGTTCTGCTTTTGGGTTGGTTTTTTTTTTCCCTTCCCTTTTCATAAAGAAGTTTTTAGGGACAATATCTTTTTTTCTAGGATCCATCCTTACCTCTGTGCAGAAGCAATCCAATCCACAGCTGCTGCAGCTCCTGTCAGTGCTTTATCAGCTGCTCTTTCCCTGTTCCAGCAGCGCCCAGGGTGATAAATGATCATCCCTGGGAGCCTGGGCTTCTGGCAGTGCCCCATCTCTGACTGTTGAGCATCTGAATGTTTCATTTCTTAGGTCCAAGGCAGTTTTGCTGTTGCTTGCTTCCTGGAAACAATTGTAATTAAATCTGAAAGTCCCTTATAAAAATTGCCCTTATTTCTGTTAAAACTTTTTTTACAAGCTCTGCTAACCGCTTCAATCTGTCCCCAAGTTCTCAGAAGGGACCTGTGTGTTCTTCTGCCTATTTCTATGTTGTTTTTAATTTATGTGATTTTCCCATGTTCTTTTTATTTGGTTTAGAATCATGGAACCACTGAGGTTGGAAAAGACCTTTAAGATGGTGTCCAAACATAAACCTGACACTGCCAAGGCCACCCCTGAACCACGTCCCTCAGTGCCATCTTCACGTCTGGCAAGTGCTGAGGTTTTCTGAGAGGCTTTTCTGTGTCCTGCACAGACAGGACCTGCTGATCACGCTGGTGATTTGTGCTCAGCTCTCTAAAACCCCCTTGCGTGGATCTTTCTCAGCTCCATCTTGTCTTGCACCAATTATTTCTCCTCTGTCCCTCTCCCTCCATCCCCATTTATACTTTCCCAGTTTACATACTTAAAAGAAAATAAACATATGGCCAGACTTACAACTCTCCATTTCCAGCTGTGCTTGATTCTAATTTCATAATTGCTCATTTTAAAGCTATTTAATGTGCCACTGTTGGTTTGTATGGTTGCAGTTTCTCAATCCCTGTTTTGCACCGCGCTGCATCCCTCTCTGAACGTGTGACACTTGGCACTAATGCTCTAAGAATACTCTGTACACTTTTCATCTGCCCTCAGACTGCCAAAGGCCTTGCACAGAGGAGGAATCAGCTTCAGCACAAACAGGGAGTGTTTGTGTGGCCTCTCTGTGGAAATGCAGAGGTGGCAGCAGGCAGGATCTGCTGATTCCCAGTTACAGGTGGGAACTCTGAGTCCCATCAACAGGAACTGAGTGAAAACAAGTGTAACTGATTATTATGAAACTCAAGAGTTGCCTGTATGTTCTGGTTTTCCTCTAGAAAACGAAGCAGTTTGAATGTTTAAAGCTGGTTAATTCAGTCCCCTCTTGAGCTCTTTGATGCAAAGGCTGGCTTCAATCTGGTTACATCTGATAGGAGGGGCTGAGGACAATGATAGAAAACAATTAATTCTTACTCATTTAATCTTGGGATCCAGTAGGATTAGGAGTTTTTGTTTTCAAGTGGCCTGGTTGCTGTGCAGGATGACAGAGTAACCATGCCACAGTCTGAACACAGGAATAAAAATCCATTAATGGATCTGCAGAGGGGCTGCAATGTGCTGCTGTGCAGCCCCTTCTGCTGGCCAGTTTAGAATTCAAAGAAATGAAATCTCTGTATGGCACAGTCCCCTCCATGCAGGTACACAACTGAGTGAATTCTTCTGCTCCTGGGAGATTTTCAGCTCCAACACTCAGAATCCAGAGAGTGCAGGGGATGCACCAATTGCTGGGGTTTGACTGAGAGCAAGCAGGATCAAAGAAATCATCTGAAATATGGATGGAAATGTGAAACATTGCTATAATTTTAGATATTTGTTCTTATTTTAACCACTTAAAATTTTTCCCCTCTTTGCTTTGGTTTGGTTTGTGGGATTTTTTTTAATTGGGAAAAATTGTCTCATTTTTTTATCTCTTTCCCTCGGGCAAGAACAAATACAGAGAAATGCAGTGAATGTCAATGCCTCCTTCTGATCTCTCCAGTGCCTCCAGGGCCAGCAGTCAGAAATACCACGAGAAAAACATAATTAATTAACTTAGTATTGCCTTTTGCCCAACCTGGAAATGAAACTCGAGATCATTTTAGTAATATAAAAGTAGATCTTTATTTGAAGGTTTCAGGGCAGTTATAGAAGGATGTCCACAAAAGCCCACGCCCACAGGGGTGAGTACATTTTTATAGGTTTTAGGAAATTAGCATAATTGATAAAAAGCACCAATTAGCAGCACAAGTGATGAGGCAATTCCCCCCAGGTCCAGCCCCTTCTCTGGAGCCCCCCTTGGCACTGGCTGTGCTCTGTCCATGGAATGGATCTCCAAGAGTTGTTCTCAGCCTTGTTCTCTTCCCAGGAAGAACCAAGACAGCTCTGGGATCCTGAACCCCTTGGGGCTTGGAGCTCTGGAATTTGTTTTGTATTTCTGCCTGGGGAAAGGCCCTGGAAAATTACTGGGAAAAAACAGTCACTAATACAATAGGTGACAGAGTTACAAATACATGTGTGAAGAATACACAGAACGTATCAAAGAACGAAATGCAAACCCCAAGCAGCATCACAGAGGTGTATTTAGTAGCAGTCACTGACTGAAACTCCACATGTAACTCACAGAACAGTTCCTTTCAACCACCAGTGGAGGCCCAGCTTCTATTAAAATAAAAAAATAAAGATTTTATTCCATTTGCATTGTCAGATGAGGCAGCAGATAGTTTTGGCAGTTACAGGGAAACACCCCTAAAATTCATTCAGTGGATTTTTCCTCAAGTCTTAAAGTCAGCTGTGATTGTGGGGATGATTTCATCTTCCTAGAGACACCTACAATGCTCCAAGTAAGCAAAGTCACCAAGCCATACCTAAGAGAAATTTCTGAAGAGCTTCACAAGTGCACAGAACACCATTCCTGAAATTCTCAGGAAAAGCACAGCTTTTATTATCAGGGAATTCGAAGGAAGTTCAGCAGGTAAAACATGGTCACTTCTAAAACTGAGCTGTATTATCTCATATTTTGTCACATTCTAAATTAATTCTAAGTGAGAAAACTAAGGGAAAAAAGAAATCTGAAACAAAACCTGGAAACACATATTTTTAGAGCTTTAGAAAGGTGCTTTTTGTGTTTCATGTTTGCTTTGACACATTGAGTATGGATTGTTGGTTTGCATTAGAGTTTGACTTTATGAAAAATAGGTTTGGTCCATTTGCATATTGGGGGTTAACCTTGCAATTACAGCACCAGGTAATGAAGTCATTGACCCCAAGTTTGCTGCCCCCAACTCCCTTTTGTTCCCATCTCTGGGCCCTGAGGCAGTGAGGTGTCCTTGATTGCCAGGCCTGGAGAGGAATTGTTGTGTCTGCCCAAACTGGGAAAGCAGCAGCTCACACTGAGTGTGGAATTCAGAGTTATACATTAAAGAACTGCAGGGTTACAAATATATGAAAAATAAACAAGATAAAATCCTAAGGCATCAACATGAAATGAATGGAATGGGTGATCCACAGGTGTTGCAATATTGGAAACACTCCACTTTAAGTATAACGGTTTATGTTGATTTTGCCAAATTGCCAAGGGGAGCCTGGAGCTGGTGCCACAGGGGCTCACCAGTCCCTGCAGCTCTTCCCCCCAGCTCATGGCCAGGGTGGCTTTGCCATTTCCCAGCCATTTGTCAACCCTGCACACCCAGCCTGTGCCCAGCTGGTGCCACTTAGAGCTTGGCCTAAATTAAAGCTGGCCCTAATGCTTGAACAAAGTGAAATGTTATGGTTTCAGGCTCTTTCTGTCCATTTACAAAGTACTATCTCAACTTCAAGCAAGAAGAAAACCAACCCTTCAGCAAATATTTCTCATTGATGGATGAAAAATCTCCCCGCAACTGGATCTGCTCAGTTTTCTCCTCCTTGGCTTGGATCACACAGCTCTTGACTGAAATGTTAAATATTAACTTGATTTCTTTGATTTATCAGGATTTTTTTTCATGGCTGAGGTTGTGTGATTTCAGGCACCCTGGAAATTTCTAGTGCCTTCTGCCCCACCTTATCTTAGGGAACACTCTGCAAATTCTAATTTACCTGATACTGGACAGGTATAATCTAAGGGGAGGGATACAGGTAAATAATGTCAGAGCAACTATAGGCTAATTCTACTTTAAAAGAAAATTCACCTTTTGAGCCAAGGCCACGTAGAAATGTTATCTACAAGTTTTTTCATTAACCAGCTCACTCAATCTGCTAATTCAGACTATTTTACAAAGGAATCTCTATTTTCTCTATTTTTTATGATTCCAGCAGTGCTGGGAAACACAATTCAGCTTAAACACAACAATAATGGGGGAAGCACACCATGGACAAGGCCTGTGGAAATGGAATTGTTAAATGTCATCTTGGGAGGTTTTCTAGGATCAGTAGAAATAGCTGCTTTATTAACTGGCATGCAGAAAAAGAAGAATTAGCTTGCTTAAACCTATAAGGATGCAGTTATCAACCTTTTTCCTCTTCCTTCATCACTGCTTCCTCCAGGTCTGTAAAGGACACTGTGGATTTCCTTTTATCCACGGAACTCATTTGCTATGGTGATGCACAATGACAGTTAATGCAATGTATGTTCCCAGATAATTTGCCCATTTGCAAGGAACTAATTTTGTCTCAAAACAAATAATTTCTTCCATGGATGTCAACAGCAAGAAGTGGAGTTGTTCCAGTCCTTGCTGTGAATGATGGGGAGCTCAGGATTAAGAGCTGTGCTGGGAAAGAACATAAATGTTAGCTTTGAACGTTAAACAGTGCTGAGCATGAGTTAAGCAGAGCACTTAAAAGCATGGAATGGACAGAATGCCCTGGGCTGCGAGGGACCCCAGGATCAGCCCCAGCCCTGCCCAGACACCCCAACAGCCCCACCCTGGGCACCCCTGGCAGCTCCTGCAGCTCTGGCAGCCTCAGTGCCCATTCCCTGGGGAGCCTGGGCAGTGCCAGCACCTCTGGGGAAGAGCCTTTCCCTGGTATCCAGCCTGACCCTCCCTGGCACAGCTCCAGCCATGCCCTGTCCCTGTCCCAGAGCAGAGATCAGAGCTGCCCTCGGGAGGAGCTGCAGCCCTGGTGGGATCTGACCTCAGGCTCCTCCAGCTGAACAGACCAAGTGCCCTCAGCTGCTCCTCATGGGCTTCACCTCAAGGCTCTTCATCCTCCTCCTGTCCCTCCTTTGGACTCTCCAACACCTTTAGATCTTGTTTATGTTGTGGTGCCCAAACCTGCCCCCAAGACTCGAGGTGGGGCCACCCCAGTGCAGAGCAGAGTGGGACTGTCACCTCCCCCAGCCAGCCTGATGCACCCCGGGACACTCAGAACCAAAGCAAGGATTGTGCTCCTCAAGGTTCTGCCCAAGCTTTGATTTTCACCCTGAACAGCATTTAAATCCTTGATACTGTGCCTCCATTCTTCCCTCACTGTGTGTCACGGGGTTTCATCATTTCCTCCTGCAGTGCCATTGTCAGGACTTTTTCTTGCACTTCTTTCCCTCTCTGCTCATTTTATTTTAAAGTAAATTTTTCTGTGGACAAACCCATGCTCTCTTCTTCCTTGCCTCCCCAAGGCATTATCAACCCTCCCCAAACTCCAGTCCTGGTTAAACTTGCAGAGTCTGCCTGGGCTCTGGGATGCAGCCAGGCTCATCCCTGGTCCCCCAGCTCGAGATGGGGAACCCTGGGCTGTGCTGTCCCAGCAGCTGCCCTGGGATGGACAAATGAACACAGGGCATCTGCAGATCCCCAATGATGGAAATTTGACCATGATGTCTCGCCACTATTTTACCAGCTCTGGGGCACCCTGGATGGATCCTGGAGCTGGTTCCTTGTCCAGGACTGCTGATGGCTCCTCTCTGCACCCTGAGGGACTGTAGCTTGCTAGTGAGGGCATGGCTTGCACAGGGCCCCCCCCGGCTTCTGGTTTGTCCCCCTCCTGGGGGGGCCCATTCTTGCTGCTTTCTGATGCATCTTGTTGCCAAATCCTCATCTTGGAGCTCCAGTCAATTATTGCTGCCTTCCTGTGGTGGCACAAGCTGCCTTCTGGCTTGTGCTTGCTTAGAGCAAGAGCCCACAGCAGCTGCTTTGGGAGGGCAACCAGAAGGGCAAGGACAAAGCAGGTGTTTTGTGAGCAGCCCCTCCCTCTGGCCTTGGTGGCAGCTGTTCCATGGCTCAGCTGCTCTGAGCTCATTTTCTCTCAAGCCTGCTTGGGTCACCTTCAGGCCATGATGCTGCTGCAAGGGAGGCAAGGATCCAAAGGGAGCAGGGATCCAAAGAGAGCAGGGATTCAGAGGGAGCAGGGATCCAAAGGGGGTAAAGATTACTTGATCGTGTGTTGAAAATAAAAGGGAAAAGAGGGAGAAAAGGGAGAAGGGAGGGGAAGGGGAAGGGGAAGGGGAAGGGGAAGGGGAAGGGGAAGGGGAAGGGGAAGGGGAAGGGGAAGGGGAAAAGAAAAGAAAAGAAAAGAAAAGAAAAGAAAAGAAAAGAAAAGAAAAGAAAAGAAAAGAAAAGAAAAGAAAAGAAAAGAAAAGAAAAGAAAAGAAAAGAAAAGAAAAGAAAAGAAAAGAGAAAAAGAAAAGAAACTTATCTGAGAATGATAGTGGAGCCCTGGAAAAAGTTAAAGATAGAATCTAAAATGTTAGGCTTTGTGCTTTCCCAGATCAACTTTCCCAGATCAACTGCACCTGCGTAAGCAGTATGATAAATTATAGAATAGTTACATCTGATGATTGTTTAGTAATTACATATAATTACTATGTAACCATAAGAAGAATAATGAGAAACTATGTTGGAAATTCAGAGAGGGGCTAAATTTATGTATACAATAGAACAATATAAGTTAAACAATTAACATGAAAGTTGTATAATGATAGAGTATAAAAACATGATCATTTCGGATGTATCGTCGGAGTCAGATTTGGGTTGGATATACCCCTGACACCCTGAGCTCTTAATAAAAAGCACTGCATATAATCCCCCGTGATTATGTGTTTTTGAACGCTAACAAGAACTGAATGGGTGCATTGAATTTTCAGTGTTATTAAAGACATTTATGATAGAGGGCGTAAAGTATGGAAAAGGCTTTAAAAAGCCACAAGAGAAAAAAAAATCCAACCCCCCAAAAAAACCAAACAAGATGAAAACAAAGCTGACTGCCAAGAGAAGAATACTCAGCCCTAGACCATAAAGAACACAGTCTGACTTAGAAATCATAAATGAAAACAACTGTCAAAATAAAGTTCAGTAGGATGAAGAACAGTCTAAATCTTAAAAAAATAATGTCTTTTCATAAAGTGGCTCATAACAGTACAATGATTGATTAGGCTCAGCTCTGCCCAGTGACATTTATAGTTCCAAGGTGATTTTTTACTGTGGAATTTTGGATTTGTTTGCCATGTAATTAGGAACATACACATTTTTCTGCTCAGCTTTTAAAAGTGGGCATGTTCTAGCCTAATGTCTCTACTTTCAGCAGTCATTGATCCTGATGCTCTGAGCATTTCTCTGAGCTCCCTGGAGCTCAGTCCTGCTGCTGTGCCCCTCACACAGCCTTGGAAAGCACTGAGCTCCTCTGCCCTATATGCCAGGAGCTCAAAACCAGCCCAGGACTGCTGTCCCCATGAAATCTTGGGCTTCTACAGCAGTTCAAGGGAGGAAAATAGCAAATCTCTTTGGTAGGCTTCTTATTTCCACCATTTTGGGCAAATTTTAAAGGCCATAGAGGTTTTCTGTGAGAAAGCCAATGAGAACCTGTCTCCACTTAATACCAATGTTATTTTAAATGGCTTCACTGAACACAAACAATTCCCTTTTGTGCAATGCAAACCCCAGAATTGTGGGTTCTCAACTTTGGCCTCTCATTGATGCAGTCAAAAAGAAGCAGCAACTTTAGAGCAATGAAAGACTCTAAGTCTCCTTTATAACAAGTCCTGTGAAAGCAAGAGACTCCTCCAGTATGTTATTTTAATTTTTTTTTTTTTTTTGCATTTTGGAGATTGTAAACATGTCAGAACTAATTTTTAAGGCTGCTTTGGCCATCTGGGGCTATTTTATTTTGCTTCTATCATGGGGTGCATGAGAAGAATTTAGAAATTCAGTTAAGCAAAAGACTTGCAGGACCTGCAGTTGCCTTTGGACGCTTGTACCTGATGCAGGAGTGACGACTTGAGAGACACCTGGGCAAGCTGCAGCAGATGAATCTGTTAACACAGAAATGTAACTCTGTCCACAATACAAGGGTTAAGGTAACTTTAAGAAAATCCAGATTTTTCAAGGTTACGTGACCAAATCCCAACCTAAAGTTATTAATCAAAAAAGAGATCATGAGTACTGAAAAAGAGATACTTTGTAGGATGAGCTAAACATCTTAGCACTGAGGAAGAATAGTGCAAAAAGTATAAAAGCATTTAATAAAAGAAACTTTTCTTTTGGTTCCTATTTAGTGTCTGTTCCTGCTGATTTGTTTTTGTAAATCAGAGTATTGATGGAGGGAAAAGCACTCCTAAGGGATTTTATTGACTTGTTAACAGCACTAACAATTAATAGAAATTGCTAATAGCAACAATTGTAAGAGCAGTCTATGGACCTGATGGGAATCAGGTTTGACCCTTTCAGATGAGGCAATGATGAACCCCAGTCCAGCAGTGAAGGTTTGCAATATGTTATCGTAGCTGCTGATCACTCCTACAGAGACACCTGGAGCCTGGGGGCCTCAGGGGGTGTAACCTCCCACAGCTTCACTCCTGGTCCCCAAAGTGCTGTTGTATTCCCATCTCCTGCCTCCAAGTGGACTGACTGCACTCCTGACAGAGGAAAACACCAAATCCTTGGGTTTTAGCCCAGGGGTTTCCTCCTGTTTAGGAGAATTTTCAGGTTTTTGTGTCCATATTATTTCTGGGATGCAGGGTGTACTGCCTGGGGAAATATTCCTGCATAAACAAGACTGATGATATTGTTTTATATGACAGAGAACCAGAGAAATAGCATATAAGAGCAGTTGTGTTCAAACCAGGCCTCTGTGCAGCACCCAGATTTTAACTCAAGAAGCTCCTAATTGTGTGCAACTTCTGGCAAGGGCTCCATGTCAAAAGGAAGGAGGCATGGAGGGTGTTTGATGTGCAGCAGGGATAATCAGTTCCTTACACATGGACCAGGGTGATGCCAAGATTAGTTGTTTGCCTTTTTTTTAGATGCCTTTTCTATACCTTTTATGTATCCTCAGTATTCTTAGCATGCATTCTTGTAATTCCTTAAGTCTGATAACTTAGCAGAGTCCTGGTATCCTGTTAGGCCAGGAGACCAAAATCCTAAAGGCCTCGTGGTGGGACACCATAAAACCCTACACAGTCTTGGGAAACCAAGATCCCCTCTAGAATATATCCTGTGAAGTGGAGACCTTCCCATCCAGGGGGAATTCCACAGATGGGGCAACATCATGCCATCCATCCAGGCCTCCCATTGGGAATCCTTGTTAGATATGCTAATTTGTAAGGTCTATAAATTATACACACCATCTATTGTGTGTCTGCACTGTCTTGGTTTGAACAGACAGGTGTCCGCTACGGAAGGCAGGAGCTTCCCTTGAAATGGAAAATGTAAAACTCCTCCCTCTGAATTATTGTAATTTTGAAATTAGGGGCTCTCAGGCAAAGACATGGGAGCAGGAATAACAGTTCTTTATTAGGAAAATTAAAAATACAAATGCAATAATACAAAAAGCAGCACTGTCAGGGTGATCACAGGCCCTGTCCCCTGTGTGTCAGGGGGTGTCCCAGCCCCATCCCAGGGGGGCTCAGCCCTCCTGCAGTGCCAGCTGTGGCTCTGCTGCAGCAGGGATCCTGCACAAGGGGGGAGTTTTCCTCTGCAGCTCCAGGGCTGCTGCAGATGGGCCTGGGCTCCCTCTGGCCATGCAGGGCAGCAGAAAGCTGCTCCTCTGGCAATGCAGGGGGCAAAGGCTGCTGTGCTGGGCCAGGCTCAGATTGGATCCAGGGAGGAATGCTTGGCTCCTCCCCTGGGCGGAGCATCTCCCCATGGGATGCTGGGATTGGATCAGCCCTGCAGGGACACTCAGTGGCCATGGACAGCAGAGATCTCCTGGAGGGAGGGTTGGCTGTGGGAGAGAGAAAGGAAACTGCCCCAGGAACAGCAGAGAACTGCCCCAGCTCTGACAGGTGGCAAATAGAACACACAGCCTTAAATCATACCTTGCAACCCAGGACAGGGCTGTCAGCTCCAGGAGAAAAATCAGGGGGATTGGTACGAGTTCTGTTCAGTCTTTTTCTAATCAGCACCTTATTGTGCAAGGTAGGAAAGTATTGCAAGCACTGGAGCAGTCAGCTGGGTTAAGGGACACTGTGCAACTCACCCACGTTTGTAAATGGGATTTCTGTGCAGTAAGGGTTGGAAAATGGAGGCTCAGTGGATTTGGTACACAGTGAAAAGAAAAATGAAAAGTGTTATTCTGGGCCTATCATGGCCTTGCTCACAGGGATGCTAAAGTTGGTTCAATATCTTTGAGTTGCTGGCCTGAAAATTAACATTTTTGTTCATAATTCTGATGGTAAGGATCTTCTTTGATTCTGTGAATTATTTTGAAAGCAAAAAGAAATAATATTTGGTTCTTTGATCTTATTTTCAAGTGGTAATGTCATAGAAGCAAGCTGGAAATGCCTTTCTTTGACAGGGAGAGGAAACTGTTCAGTCCAGAAAGTTGGTGTATTTGGCAAATTTGAAAGCCTTTGCCTTGCCTCAGTGGTGACAGCAGAGCCACAGAGAGCATTCAGCAAATTTAAGACCAGGAAAAGACATCAAGGGGACCAATGGCTCGTGAGCCATCCCAGCCCCTGTGCCCTCAGCATCAGCACAATGGAAAGGCAGGAATTGCACTGGGAAGAGGGAGCAGCTGGAAGGTGTAAAACAAATATGGAATAGACCTGGCCCTCCACACAGTGCTCCGGCCTTGGTGCATGGAGAGAGCCAGTGCTGGACACTGGAAGAAGAAAAATGGGGTCTGTGAAAGGGTGCAGTAGAGATTAGTAAGGGATCTTTCCATAAGGAGACTGGGACCTAAAGAACTGCACTCCTGGTTTAGGGAAGCTGGAAGTATTCCAGTGAATGAACCCTGGAGTCCTGGTTTCTATTTGGCTGCTGTAAGAGTAGAAAGGGTTGAGCAACAGGCAAAAATGTGAAACTGCCACATTATTTTCAACAACTTCAAGGTATCTCTGAATCTATAAAAATGTCAATTCTTCAGACTTTCAGGGAAGACACAATTTCCTGCTGATCTGATCTCAAAACAATTAAAAGCTTCAGCCCAGCAGTTAAGCCCTTGAGGCAGAACCAGATGTGTTGTGTGCTCCTGGGTGAGGAGGGAGCTTGAGGCGTGACCCAGCCAGCCCTGCCAAGGAAGTGCTACTGCTTCTGACCCAGCAGTTGTAAAAACTCAGTTAAATGCAGCTCTTGTGGTAGCAAATGATCACAGTGCCATGTGAGCTTCAAAAGCAAGAGCAGAAGTAGAAAAGAAAGAGGAAAAAAATTATCTAAAGGAACACAATTCCAATGAAAGCAGAGAAATATATTTGTGGATGAAGGCTGCTGTTTGTGGTCTTTTAAATAAGAGCTGGACAAGGCTCCAAATTATAACCAGGTGGCATCTAAAATAATTTTAGTAGATGGCCTGACCCCAGAAATGTGTCCATGTGTCTACCCTTAGGGTATGTAGATGTGGGAACAGCATGGGATGTATTAGAAAGTCTGGGGCAGGCAGGAATAGATTGAAATAATGAATATAGTTTAAAAATAAACAAACAGTAAGGCAAAGGAATAGCCTTTGCAGCTGTAACTCCCTGGCATGTTCCCTTGGGGAAGGACACAAAAGGAGGGTGACTGGGCAAAAAGAAAAATGGAAGACTTTGTGGAGCTTTAGATAAATAAAGTAGGAATGGATCAGCAACAGGAGGAACACCAGCTCAGTATGGAAATGGCCTTGAGGGACGGGGGAGGATGTAAGACAAAGCTTCAGGATGTGCCCTGACAGATCCCCAGGCAGAAACCAGGATGGAAGAAGGGAAGGTGAGCCCAGGGCCTTCATCTCATCAGGTGTGGATGACACAGGAAAAGCAGGAGAGGGACGGGACCCTGCAGGTGCAGGGGCTGCCCAAGGTGCCAGGGCAATAAGGGGATGCTGCTGTGATCTGGGGTGTCCACACCTCCAGCACGGGGGCCACCACAACAGCCATGAATCTGCTATGGGGTGCACAGCAAAATCCAAAGGAATTTGACCTACTGAACTACACACTGCCTTCAGAAGAGGAGTTAAATAATCTTGTGCACAGCCTAATGCTACTGCCAGGAGAGTAGGAGCAAGAACCTTCTGCCTCCAGCCTTTTTGTGGTAAACTGAATTAATACTGGATTTAGCAAAGCACCATCCTCATCTTCTGTCACAGAGAAAGCTGAAATACCCTTGGCCACAGTGGAAAGCAGGGAGCCAACCCAGAGAGGCTTGGTAGAGCAAGGACTGGTGCTACAGTGCCACATCCCTACAGGGATCGTGTTTAGCAGAGCCTGAAAGCAGCTGCCAGGGCTCCTCAGCAAACCCCTTTCTGTTTATTAACAATTCCAGTTTAGTTTTTCATGTGGGAATTTGTGTCAAGAAGGTTTTTATTACTGATTTTTAGGGTTTGACACTGTTATGTACCAAACACCTTTGCAGCTCACGCCTGTGCTGGGAGCCCTGATGTGAGGGGCTGGGACAAAGTGTAGCCAAATTAGCAAGTGCTTTACTCACCCTGCTACTAAGGGGTGTTGCTACAAGCTTGTCTTGGCAAAAGACAGCAGCAGGGCTTGGGTTCAGCAAGGGTTTCACAGTGCCCAGCTGTGAAATCATCCTTGCATCATCTGGAAGCAGGAAAAGTTATCCAGAGTTTACCTGGAAAGTCTGTGCTGTGTATGTGGCTGTGGTGTTCCATGGTCACTCAAATACAAGATCAAAAATTAATTACCCAAGCATTAGTTAGGGTTTTGGAAACAAGATTCAAAATAAATTGGGAAGAGACCTGCCTGGTACAGAACAAACTGAAATGCCTGGAAGTAGATTTGGGTGAAAAGGCTGACTTTGCAGGAGCTCTTCTGGAAACACACTCATTTCAGAGCAGCCAGGGTGTGTGAGCCAGGTTGGTGAGAGCTGAACAAAGCTCTGAACCCCCCGAGTGGAAGTGTCTGCAGAGAACTGTGCAGCCTGGCACGTGTGGCTGTAAGGGGCTTGTGCCGGCAAGGAGGCTGTGAGGGAGGGCAGGGTTTGGGGGGCTGTCAGCAGCTCTCCAGCCACAGCCATGGGCAAGAGCTGCAAGAGAGAGAAATTCATTTGGATGTGCTTTGCATTCTCAGATAACTCAATGCCCTCAGAGAAGAACGAAATTCAGGACTATTGCCCTGACCCATGCAGCCCAAATAAAAATAATGGGGGAGTATCTACTTGTAGGTTGTGCCATACCTTAGGGTTATGATATTTATTTCTCCTTCCCTTGGTTCTCAGTTTCTCCTTTTTTTTTTTCCCCAAAAAAAGAAAAAAAACTTCAAGCACAAACAGAGCAGAAGTGAATGCTGACAAATAGTGAAGTCCTACCTGTTTCTGGGCACAGAAAGTCCAATCATTGTCATTTGTCCCTGTTTCAGAATTCCCCCTTGGGTAACTGATCCTTGGGGTTTTTTCAGCTGGCTACAAAATTAGGAATTGGAAATATGAAATGGAAGAATTTGCATTTCAAACTGCACAATAAATTCCCCAAAAGAGCAAATAATCCTGTCAGTCTCAGGAGTCACCAGAGTAAAAACAAAGGTCATCGTTTGAAAGAGTGTGGCTAAATTATTAGAGCCTGTATAGGTCTTAACTTCAATGGCTTAAATTCAGTTTTCCTTGATGAATTCTCACAGTATGAACTAGAAAGCTGTGTACATAATTTTCTTGTTTCCTCCTTTTTCTCAATTTCAAATATGTCTAATTCAAGGCACATTTGTTCAGTTTGCTAGATCTGAAATAATTTTTTGTTGTTGTTTCTGTCCTGCACTTCAGGCAAGAAATTCTCAGCTAAAATCTCAACAAAAGCTGGCAAAAATATACCCAGCTCATATCTTGTTTCTTAGCTAAATGGAACTGTTAAAGATAGGCCCCAGATGGGGCAGAGCCTCAATGCACAAACAGCCCCAGCCCTGCTGAGCCCTGAGCCCATGGATGGCTCCTGTCCTGCCCGTGGTGCCCCAGTGGCAACCTGACACTGCGTAGGACAGCCTGGCTCCATGCTCAAGTGGCCTGAGGAAGAGAATTGATAGTGGAGCCCTGGAAAATGTTAAAGATAGAATCTGAAAATATTAGGCTTTGTGTTTTCCCAGATCAACTGCACCTGCGTAAGCAGTATGATAAATGATATAATTGTTAGATGTGATGATTGTTTAGTAATTAAATATAAGTATTATATGATCATAAGAAGAATCATGAGAAACTATGTTGGAAATTTAAGGGGGGCTATGCTTGGCTGAAATCTATGCATACAATAGAACAATATAAGTTTAATAATTAACTTGGAAGTTATGTAACGATAGAATATAAAAACATGATCATCTCAAATGTATGGTTGGAGTCAGATTTGAGTTGAATACTCCTGATTCCCAGAGCTCTTAATAAAAAGCACCGACATAATAATTTTCGTGATTATGTGTTTCTGAACGCTAACAGAATTATTTCTGCCACAGGCATTGGAGTCTGCCCTGGCTCCATCCTGGATGAGCCTGTGGAGAGCAGGATCAGAACTGCAGAGCTACAGTGCCAGGACACTGGCTGAACCTTAACCACTGAACCTTAACTTCAACCACTGAACCCAACTATTTTTCTTTGTTCAGGGGCAAATTTTGGAGATAACTTCTAAAGCAGCTCCTCTAGGAAAGCAGATTTAATTGGCTCCTCTTTCTAACTGGTCTGGGAGAAAAATACTTCTTTGGAGAAAAGTGGAAAAAACTTGTTTATTAAACAATAAAATCTAAGCAATATTAAACAATAAAACCCCTTGCTGCTCCAAAGAGATGGCAAACTCAGAAAGTCCCTCCCCAGGCTGCAGCTCAGCTCACTCAGTCTCTGATCAGTCCCTCGGTGCTGGAAATGCCGTGGGCCAGGCCCGGCCACAAGTGGAGCTGCTGCTGCTCCCCTGGGTGTTCAGCCCAGAGCAGGTTAAACAGGGCCAAAGAAAAGGGAAAAAGCCCCACAGTGCAGGGAACTTCTTTGCCTCAGCTATAAAACTAACTAAAACAAAGGAGAGCTCTGTCCCGCTGTCTGTCTGTCTGCAGACAACACATAGTTCAGGAGAAGGAATGTGGAGGAGCAAAGAGCTCACTAGTCCACTTCTGGATGTTGATTTTTCAGACTTGTGATAGGGCCACAAATCAATCAGGGAGCATGTCCTGGGGTGACTTTGTGATGCTCATATCTCCACTCATCTGTTTAGCCCAGAAATGACTTTTGCACCTTTAAGCCAAGTGGGGGAAGAAGCAGCACAGGGTTTGTTTTCAGAAGATTCACTTGTGTGGTGGTGTTTGCAGGGGCCTTAGGATGAGGGAAGAGATGAGAATCTTGACTCCATGTTTTAGAAGGTTGATTTACTATTTTATGACATATATTATATTAAAATAAAATTATATATTTAAACTATACTAAAAGAATAGAAGAAAGGATTTAATCAGAAAGCTAGCAAAGAAAAGGAAGGGAATGATAATAAAATCTTGTGACTGACAAGAGAGTTTGAGATAGCTGGACTGTGATTGGCTATTAATTAAAAATAACTACATGAGATTAATCAAAGATGCACTTCTTGCATTCCATAGCAGAAGATAACCATTATTTACATTTCGCTCCGGAGGCTTCTCAGCTTGTCAGGAGAAAAAAATCCTAGCAAAATGATTTTTCATCAAATATGTCCATGACATGCACTCACTCCTCCCCATTCCTGCTTCTGGACTGTTTTGTGGGAAGGTCCCATTGCTGTGCTTGAGCAAGGAGTGGCTTCTTCCAAAGACACCTCTGGTGTTAGCTGTCTCTTTCAGGAGCACCTTCAAAACATGATCTGCCTGGATCATTCTCATCACCTTCCTTAAGCCACTCTAAATCACTTGTTACCTGTTCCCCATCCTGCCATTCACCCTCTACCATTGTCCTGGGGTGACGTTATGATGCTTGTATCCCCATTCATCTGTTCTGTGCCTTTAAGACCGGCTCTGAAGAGTGGAAGTTTTGTTTGGGTTTCTCTTATCAGGAACACAGAGACGGGCAGTACATAGGGCTGTTTTCGCTTCTTGCTTTTGGCTTTCTGATTTGCTCGCTCTCTCTCTGCTCTCGCTTTTGCTTCTGCTTATTAGCACGTTCTAGCTAAACAGTCCACATCCCTTCCTGGACTGTTTCTCCTCTCCTGTTTCTGGGACCATCTCGAACCTGCTCCGGACTGGAACCTGGGAACACCAAGGGTTTGAACCGTTTGGCTGCAGCAGCTGCCCCAGCGCCGGAGGGACTGAGAACAGAGCAACCACCCCCGAAAGAGACTTTCTGATTTTGTCATCTTTCTCAGAGTGGTGTCATCTGGTATTGTTCATTTTGTGTGCTGGGGAGTGCTGTGCCTGTTAAATAAACAGGTTCTTTCCACTTCTCTCTGAGGAATTCTTCCCGAACTGGTTGTGGGGAGGGGCCATGTGGGTTTGCTTTCTGGAGGGGCCCTCCTTTGGAGATTCTCTACCAAATTTGCCCTAAACCAGGACAACCATCCAGTGCTGAGCCACCAATCAGGAAAAGCCAAAATGCCTCTCTTACCTGTTGGTTGGTACTTGGTGTTCACAGGTGAAGGGAGGAAGGAGAAAAGCTCCCTGGGTGGAAGCTTTTTGGGATATCCTGCAGAACACCCTGAAATGTGATGAGGGCAATCCGTTTGCTCCATGTGGCATCAGTGGCAGGGTGGCTAGAGGGAATCTTTCCTTTAAACATTCACCCCAGCACTGGCAGTCGGGGTGCCAGGAGAAGTTGTACCTCTATGCCAGTCACCT
The DNA here is from genome assembly GCF_028769735.1 of Zonotrichia leucophrys gambelii. Classification (NCBI taxonomy): domain Eukaryota; kingdom Metazoa; phylum Chordata; class Aves; order Passeriformes; family Passerellidae; genus Zonotrichia; species Zonotrichia leucophrys. The sequence goes on along the minus strand of NC_088189.1, from coordinate 13,219,304 downwards.
CTGAGGCAGCCTGAACTCCTTCACAGGTTGCTAACACTAGAAATTAGGAAGAGAAATGTCACCTCCATTCATATCCCTTGCTTGGCAAGGGGCTGAGCCACTGGAGGTACCAGGTTTGGAAATGAGGAGTGGAGATGTGGAGAGCAACAGGGTTTCTTGTTGCGGTGTGTTGCAATGTCCTGTTTTAAACTTCCGGGTCCCTTCCCAGGTGTGCCTATACCTTCTCCCTTCCCCCTCGCCCCTTGCTGAGTGTGCCCTGTCAATCAGGCTAACATACCAGCAAGGCGTCGTGTGGTTGGTCCCTCAGGCCTGGGGGACATTGGATAGGTGTCCCTAGTCCCTTGAGACCCTGCCCCTTTCACCTGGTTGGTAGCTCACCTGTCCCCTCCCCTTCCCCTGTCCCGGAGCTTAAAAGGTTAATGAGACCATGCGGCCTCTATTCTGTTGGAGGAGTTGCCCCGGTTCAGACCTCTGTAACCATGGAATAAACATCTGGATATAACCCTCCAGCAGAATCCTCTCCTTCTTCTCTTCACCATCGCCAGAAGCTCTCTGTCCTGAGGTAAACGGAGTTCCTGACAAGCCTGGACTTGCACCAGTGCCCTGCTGCACTCTCCAGCAGCCAAGGTATCTCTGGGGTAAAGCACCACAGTGCTGCCTTTGGCTCAGCAGCGAGGGTCACACTGACCCAGGCACAATCTAACTGGTAATATTGGGATTCTTATTCCAATAGTTTCTGAAAGGGGAGAAAGATAAACCTTTGCAGCTGGGTTTCTTTCTCCCATCTTTGTTTTTAAGGACTCAGAAATTTTCTTTCTTTTCCTTTCTAGGAATTCAATAGATTCTCTAATCTGCTGAGATTTACATTAATTACAAAAAAAAAAATGTGTCTGGTCTTTCCTTCTTTCTGTTTATTCCTTTCTTTCCCTTACAAACCATCCATTTTTTGCTTTCTTTTTTAAAATTTTAGTTCCTGTAGAGACTTGGATTTCAAAAATCTGCACTTACCTGTGGCAGTACAGCTGTGCAGAGATAATATATCATTACATCCAGTTCTAGGCTCTTTGCTTTCTCAAGAGGGAGACAGTGGTCCTGATGTCTGGGGGCATTTCCACTGGGTGATTAACCGGGGTTCATTAGTTTTCATCTGCAATTTTTCTGATTCCATAAGGTTTTGCTGTTGACAAATCTGTCCTACTTATAAAGGTGTAAGAAATCCTTCCCTGTGAGGGTGGGCAGCCTTGGCACAGGGTGCCCAGAGCAGCTGTGGCTGCCCCTGGATCCCTGGCAGTGCCCAAGGCCAGGCTGGACAGGGCTGGGGGCAGTCTGGGATGATGGAAGGTGTCCCTGCCATGGTAGGGGGTGGAACAGGATGATGTTTAATCTCTCTTCCAACCCAAACCATTCCATATGCTCCCAGGTGCTAAATCCCAGTAAATAAGGATGAACTCTACTGCAGATTTATTCAGTTAACATTGATGTTTTGATCCCCTCTTGCGTTTTTTCTTCACACATTGCAAGAATCAAAATGTGTTTTGCTGCAGCCATACTCAAGCCATGCCAATTGCATTAAAACCAAAAAGTCAACTCAGAGGGATATTACATCATAAAATATCTAATAAACACAGAGGTAAAGCTGATACATCCTTTGTAGATAGTGTCTAATGTATATAATATGTTGATTTTGTTCTTTGCTAAGCTATAAATAGCACTTTTTTTATTCTTTTTAAATATAAGATTTAAAGGTCGTGGTGTGGGCAACCATGTACTTTTAAGAATGATTGGGCAATGAAGAGAAAACCATTTCCATGTTATGTTTGGGGTAGCCTCAGGTGGTGCACAGGTCTTAACTTCTTTTATTCCAGTGCATGCCATTTTTATTACATACTTCTCAATTCTCTGACTTCCGCATCGGGAACAGAAAATTAATTCTTTTATCTGAATTACATGGAGCAAATTTACAGGAGTTTCTTTTACGCCCCCATTTTGCTCTGAATAATCTGACCAAACCTGAGTGCATCCAATGGAGCACTGAAAACCCACCTAATTTATAGGATTTCTTCTAAAAAAGAAATCCAGACTATGCCTTATTACTACAGCTACTGCAAAACCAGTGCCCCAGGAGATGATACAGATAGAGAGGGGATGCTTTTTCCTTATCTGAAGAAATGCATTAGTGCATAAGGGTCAGCTGGCACATAACTTGTAAACCCATGAAATGGGCTGCTGTGTCCTAGGCCAGGGACTGAGCCAGCCCAGGTGTTGTCACCAGGTTTGAGGAGCATCATGCTGACACCTGGAGAGGGCTCAGCTCAGGGACCAGAATTTCTCAGTCAGCTTCTCAATGTCTGTCCTCTTCTTGGTAAATACAAATATTCCTGTTAGTCTTATAACTCTCTAGCCCTTTTTTGGATGCTCTTCAGTAAACTATTTTTATCTCATGTCTATGACTTTCAATCTATATCACAGAGGTAAGAAAACATGTTTGTGACCTGCTGCCTTTCACTTTGTTCTGTCTTCCCTTGCTCTTCCATTGAGTAGAACAGAACCTGAACCATGGGGGCTGAAGAAGACATCCAAGATCATCAATCCACTGTTAACCCAGCACCACTGTTCACCCAGTGCCACATCCATGTTTTTTAAAGCCTGCACTGTTTCCCTGGGCAGTTGTTCCAATGCCTTACCACCCTTTGTATTGTCTTAGGTTACAATGGAAGATGTAACCAAAATTATGTAATCTACCATCATCGTAACAAGCTGTTAAAAACAGCTGGGGCAGTGTTCTTTATCTCCTCCATGACTCATCCCTGATAACTCCCTCTAAGAGATCTCTGCTGTCCATGGCCACTGAGTGTCCCTGCAGGGCTGATCCAATCCCAGCATCCCATGGGGAGATGCTCCGCCCAGGGGAGGAGCCAAGCATTCCTACCTGGATCCAATCTGAGCCTGGCCCAGCACAGCAGCCTTTGCCCCCTGCATTGCCAGAGGAGCAGCTTTCTGCTGCCCTGCATGGCCAGAGGGAGCCCAGGCCCATCTGCAGCAGCCCTGGAGCTGCAGAGGAAAACTCCCCCCTTGTGCAGGATCCCTGCTGCAGCAGAGCCACAGCTGGCACTGCAGGAGGGCTGAGCCCCCATGGGATGGGGCTGGGACACCCCCTGAGACACAGGGGCCAGGGCCTGTGATCACTCTGGCAGTTTAAAGCAGCCTTTTCAGCCTTTATTCTGATTTTCCTATGAAATTGTTCTGACTTGGAATTTCCTGCTGGTTTGTTTTCAAACTAGTATACCCATGACGAATCTTCCCCCAATATCCAACTCAAACCTTCCCCGGCACAACTTGACGCTGTCCCTGTTCCCTGGGAGCAGAGCCACCCCCCACCCCGGCTGTCCCCTCCTCTCAGGAGCTGTGCAGAGCCACAAGGTCCCCCCTGAGCCTTGTTTTCTCCAGGCTGAGACCCTTCCCAGCTCCCTCAGCCTCTCCTGGGGCTCCAGACCCTTCCCCAGCTCTGTTCCCTTCAGACATGATCCAGAAAATTTGATTTTCTCTATAATAAGCACAATCTTGTGCAAGTCTGTCTATTTCCACCTGTTCTTTTCTTTAATTTCTTACTTGAATGAAGAAATGAATTAGCATAGCTGTACCTTTGCAATTTATGTTACAAACATGTGGAAGATATTTCAGTGCAAAGAACTGGAAACTTGGCTATTTTCCTCTTTTTCATAATTGGTTGGTCTAAACATTAACATTTCTTTGAACACAAGGAACATATTTTATAGTCAGAAATACTGTTTTTGCAGATGGTTCTGTTTCATCTCAGTAAATAAGGCTTTGTTTGGGATTGCACTGAAGTAAACAATGTGGTTGGAATTTCAGAGAAGAGAATGCAAAGAAAGGAAGAATGAAAATTGAAGCTATTTAGCTTTGTCTCAACTTGAAAATCAAGTTTCATGTTTGGGACCTTTCCATCAAATCAGAATTTTGCAACTGTTCTAAAAACCTTACAGAGACTATTTCATTCCCTTAAAGTCTTTCTGGTAGAAGAAGAGATGTCACTGCCTGGAGAACCATTTAATTTTGCAATCTTTCAATTACAAAGATATTAAATCTTTTCTCAAACACAAAAGAATTATTTGAGCCTACTTTTGATCATAATGCAATAATTTCCAGAAACTCAATAATTTTTTGTGTTTTTTACAGAGAAGACACCCAAACTTTATAGATCCTAATGGCATATGAGACCGAGGGATGGGTGGATGCTTTTTGTTGGATTATCTATAATCAATTATCCATTCTATTTGCAGGCCTAAATATTGGGGGGGATATGTTGCTTCACATTTCTTTCTTTCTCTCTTTCTTGACAGAAAATTGGAAACATCTTGAGTTTCCTGGGTGCAACCATCTCAAAGTGTGATTATGAGCTTGTCTTCAGCCTGGAGTGTAAGTGGTTTCTTAGTCCTTTGCTTCTCCAAGCCATTGGCAAGGATTTGAGCAACAGCACCAAGTCATCAGCGAGACAGAACTTTGTGAGGAATAATGTGATAATCCCCAGAATGGAGTTTTGCATGATGTGGAAACCCAGGGCACTGGGAATATTTCTCTGTCTGCTCTGGGGAGCCCTGACTCCCAGGGGAGCACTGACTTTGACCCTCATTCATGGAGAAAGTTTCCTAGACTTCAAAACAGACTAGAATCCACAAAAGTGTGAAATAGATTATAGAGAGTAGTGTAGGTGTGCAGCTTGGTGAGAAATTGAGGGTTTGGGATTTTTAGTGTGTTGTGGATGGAAGCAAGAGGGAGGGCACAGGGTGTCATCCTGGGCTTCTTCTTCATGCTGCTTCTTCCTCTTTCTTCATGGGTTTGGTGGCATTTTGTAATTGGGCAGAAAAGTCCCCATTGCAGCTCTTTGGGATCAGTGATTTGTTAAAAGGGGAGATAATCCAAGTGTCAGTCCTTATTTGAATAGTCTTAAAAGACCTTGTACCAAGAGATTGTTGGCCATTTTGTGCCTTCTAATGAAAAGCTGCAGAACGCACAGTGGTGAGACTGTTTTGCTGATAAGGAATAATAAACACCTGAGTCCCAACATGAATTACTGCCTCAAGTGGCTTCAGTCCAGACCCAGAGAAATGGATACCTGGTACCCCCACAGCATGAGTGCACAAAGTCCTTGCAGATGGGATAAATTACATCAAATATCTTCAGGTAGAAGGAAAATCTGCCTTACCAGCTCCTCCTGCTCCCCAGACAGGCCACCCCTGTTCCTGGTTTCCTGTCACTATATTTAGAGTTTCCATAAGAGTATTATTTTTCCATATCCAAGATCACTCTCCTGAAGCCTTCTTTTGAAGGCTGCATTTTTGGCAAAGAAAACCAGTGCTGTTTGTCCAGGATAAATGTGTCTTCTTGTTTCATCTTCTGCCCTCCTTCCTGTCCTTTAAAACAATTCCAGGGATATTACTGTAACCTGGGATCCTCTTCAGTGTTGCAGATTATCCTCAACACCATTTATATCATTTTAAGTTATGAGAAAGCTAAAGGAGGAGCAGCAACATTCAAAGGAAAAACTGTGAAACAAAAAGATAGAAATGAACAAACAGAAGTCAAAAATAATCAGGAATGTGGGAAATGGCTGAGGAAGATGGCACCTAGCTGCTTGTTGGGGAAGGGATATTTCTCCTAAATTGTGTCACCTTTTGGGACTGCTGGGTCTGCACAGGCAGTCTTCTCCCAGCATTCCCAAGAGATCCCCACCACTGGCCCGAATTGGAAAGGTGCCTTTGGGTGCCCCACCACCCCCTGTCTGTTTTATGCATGTTTTGCCTGCTGATCTTGAAGATAAGCACCTCAAATTTCCCTGGAAGTGCAGGGGGGGGCTCTGGAATATTTGAGCAGAATGGTTCTTAATTGTTAAGACATTTGGGCTTTCCTCCTAATCAAGCAAAGTATTTGAAATGCAGCAGCCTTGTATTAAAACATATTTATGACTCAACCAAGCATCAGATGGCAGGAGAGATTGGAAATGTACATTTCTGTTTCCCCAATCATTCTATTGCTCCCTCAAAACATGTTGTTCCCAAAATCCTTGTCCAGGCCCTGAAGCTCTGGCCCATCTGGCTCCACTGATGATCCATTGCTCTGGACACCTCAGGCACACGACTCAGGAGTTTGATTCCAGCCAGGCTTTTCCTCAAGGCTGCTGTGAATCCAACCCTCACCAACTTGGACAGCCTCCCAAATAGAGTCAAGAGCAAAGTGTACTTCAGGAATCCCAACCCAACACCTGATCAGTGACCTTTGCAAAACTCAGCTGTTCTTTAATGGATCAATCATTTTGGCAAGGTGGCAGACAGGAGGCTGTGCCAGCCTCCCAGGGCAGGAGCCACATGGCTGCTGCTGGCATTTGTCGTACTGCTTTCAGTGCGATCTTGTCACCTCCCTCTCAGGACTGGCTCTCCCTGATTTAGGCACTGATTTAGGCATCCAACTGTGGCCAGCAGGATGTCCAGGATATCCCAGAGCATGCACCACAGTCATGGGGACTATCATGTTCACGTTCTCTACCATGATGGTGCTGCCTTTCTTCATCCCTCATTGAAGAGTCTTCAGCTAAACTGCATCACTCTGCACTTAGCATTGCCTAAAGTTTAAACACACAATTTATGGATTTTAGTGAGTGTGATCTAGTGAGCAGTAGCTCAGCAAATGTGGCAACTTGCCACACATACCCTAAATTCCTCATGTGTTGTTTCCTGGTTTAAATTGTGCATGAAAGCATCTTTTATATATTGCAATGTATAAGTGATGAAGCAGACAGAAAGAGAAAATATTGAGGCAGAAATAGAGAATGATGTGTTACAGAATCTCAGAATGGGTCAGGCTGAAAGGGATCATGGTGAGGCATCTGGTCCCACCTCCCTGCTCACACAGGGCCATCCCAGAGCACATGGAACAGGGTTGCATCCAGATGGTTCTGGAATGTCTCCAGTGAGGGACACTCCATGCCCTCCCTGGGCAGCCTGTTCACGGTCACTGCACAGGGAAGAATTTCTTCCTCCTGTCCAGGTGGAACTTCCTGGGCATCGGTCCCTGCCCGTGGCTCTGGTGCCGTCGCTGGGCCCCAGGGAGCAGAGCCTGGGCCCTGCTCTGCCCCTCCTGCACACGGGGACAGCCAGGCCTGAGGCCCCTCTCAGCTGGGGCTCCTCTCCAGCCTGAGCAGCCCCAGCTCCCTCAGCCTTTCCTGGGCACCCAGATGCTCCAGGCCCTTGCTCAGCTCCAGGAGCTCCTATCCCTGCTGTGCTGGGGAGCCAGAGCTGGACCCAGCACTGCAGATGTGCCTCCCAGGGCTGAGAAGAGGAGCTGGATCCCCTCCCTGACCTGCTGCCAATGCTGTTCCCGGTGCTTTCCAGGATCCCAGTGGCCTTCTCAGGCCTCAGGGGATAATTCTGAGCACTGCTGGCTCATGGTTAGTGGTGAAGAAGCAGGGGGAAAGTTATTTGCTGGTGTGATCCCTGTTACACACCAACAGAAGCTGTTATTCCAGGTACCCTGTTTGAGCTGACCCATTCACAGACCTTATCACTCTCTTCAGCTTCCTGAAGGGTGGCTGTGGTGGACTGGGGATCGGTCTCCTTCTCCAGGCAACAACAGACAAAACAAGAGGACACAGTCTCAAGCTGCACCAAGGGAGATACAGGCTAGAATTAAGGAGGAAGTTTTTCACAAAAAGAGTGGTCAAATACTGGAATCATCTGCCCAGGGAGGTAGTGGAGTCACCATCCCTCGATGTGTTTAAAAAAAGACCGGATGAAGCACTTGGTGCCATGATCTAGTTGAGGTGTTAGAACATGGGCTGGACTTGATGACCTTAAAGGTCTCTTCCAACCTAGAAATTCTGTGATTCTGTGATTCTGGAGATGGGCCAAGTGCCTGCCTTCCAAACAGCACCAGTGGGCTCAAAACACAGGAAGGGAACTGGCTGAGAGTAAAGTACCTCCAGTTTTCCTTGAACAGCTACTATGCTCTGTGAAGGCTGACATAGAACAGAGACTAGACAGAGCTAAAGAATGAAGTAGGGATTTATTAAGAGGCCTCAATGGATCCACCTTGGGCAGCAGAACCCAAAATTGCCACAAAAATGGACAACTGCTCACGGGGTCTCTCCCTTTGATCAGTTCTGCTCCATTTGCATCTTGCAGTTCATTGTCCCATTCCAGCTTTAGCCCATACAGTCCCATCCTGCTTGTTTTTCTCTCTCCAGCCCACGGTGTTTGTGCTCCTGAGGCTGAGATTTGGATCATTTGTCCTTGGCACCCAGCTGGAGCAGGAATTTTGTCTCCCTGCCCTGTGCACAGAGCTCACCATCCCCTCATATGAATCCCAGACCCACACACTAAAGCAGCACCGAATCTGAAAAATATTAAAGTTAAAACCTGGGACATCACTACATCATATTTTTTTTTTCCTAAGGACTCCAAGTTGCATATAAATCTCATTAAAACCACATACTAGATGTGTTAAAGCTATAGCAAAAAGTTGTCTGGTGAGGCCAAAGATGACAACAAAAAGAGTGAAAAATGTTCCTTGGTAAAAAAAATTTATTTAATTACCCGATGATGAATACCACTCACTGGGAATTCTCAGTTCTCCTGTAAAACAACACTGAGCTGCAATTTTTCATAGTGAAGTTTAAAAATAGTTCTTGATGGCAACTGTGTGGAAAGCAGCTATATTTTTCAGGAAAGCTGCTATTGGTTTGAGTTGAAGAAAGTATTTGCTTCCTGTCTGCAAGCTGAAAGTCTCCAATGAAGTATATGACCTGGATGTTATCTCTACTTTCATTTCAGCTTCAAGTTTCTTGCAACAAATGGCTTCAATTATCACCGTAAGAGAGGATTTTTATTTTCTGATATTAAGAGACTTTGTTCTAGATTCTCCAGGGAGAGTCTTTCTGCTCTTACTTGCTCAGAAAGAATATAAGTCTTGATCTGGGTTTTCTAAATTTCACTGGTATTAAAAATTACAGCAATTGTCAGAACTTTTTAAATGCCACTTCAGGTAGAGCAGGCAGGTAAACTGCTCCATTCGAGGATTTATGCCCTGTGGAGCAGGCCTGGATAAAACACATAGCTGCAAGCACAGGATGCATCCCCAAAGAGAAAATGGTTGGGGTGACTCCACAGATTTGTTCCTACATCTCTCAGGGCAGGAATTGTCTTCCTATATACTTCCAGAGCCCATGCTGTGAAAGAGCCATGGACATGAGGGAATGAGGCTAAGGAATGACCTCATGGATTCTCCATGTGCATGCTGGCTCAGGCCTTTCCCAGAGGTTTGGTGGCATCTGGTGTCCAGCCAGGGCCAGCCCACCACGTGCTTGTTCATCTCTGGGGGTGGATCTCAGGTTTCTGTGGTGGAGATGACCCCTGAGGTGTCAGAAAGTCTCTTTTGTCCCAGCCCCATGACCAAAGATAAAGCTGAGATTCCTCAGCTCTGCTTTTCAAGGTTGTTTATTTTCTCTTATCTATTCCATTCTTTCTCTGACCTGCTGAGTACTGTCCAGCAGGTCAGGTTGTGGCACAGTCCCTGCCCTTGGGATGGTGTTGGCTTTTTATACTAAAAACTACATGTACTTTATTTACAATAATTTTCCAATACCTATCACCCATGTTAGACAGTCTGTCTCTACTGTAAACCAACCCAAAAGTGTCACCATCACAGCAGAGGATGGAGACGAAGAAGAAGAAGAAGAAGGAGAAGAAGAAGAAGAAGGAGAAGAAGAAGAAGAAGACGAAGAAGGAGGAGGACAGGACACGCCCAGATCCCTCCATCTTGCCTCTTCAACCCCCATTCTAAAAACCCCAAAATTCTACATTTTCACCCTGTGATAAATTCACTATCATTCTACTCAAACTCTTGTGGCTTGTAACTCTTCACAAAGTTGGTAATTGTTTCCATGGGTTAAAATCAAAGGCACGGGTGTTTTTGACTCCGTGCCAAGGTCTCTGAGCTCCCTGCCAGGGTCTCGAGTCCTCCAGGGCAGCCAGAGGAATGTTCTGAGTCCCAACAGGTGGGGAGAGCTCCAGATTGTGCTTAAAACAGAAAGGAAAGGCAAGAGTCAGGCACAGAAGAAATCTCCAAGTCACCAGTGAGCGGATGAGCTAAACATGACTTTATGGGCTGGATTTATCTCTGTCCTGGGTTTCTGTTCCTTGCTGTTTACCATGGCTTGGCTCTGCCACTGCTGCAGCAATAACAAAGTCATAAATTTGGTCTAGACACAGGACAGTCTGTTTCTCCTAGAAAAAGGCAGGGATAACAATAGGCAGTGAATTGGATTTTCTTCCCTCCTGGCAACAAAGTGAAGTAACTTTGGGATGGCAGACTGCTTACTGCAAGGGACTTGAGTCACTTATTGGAGAAGTCTTTCAACAAATGAAGGATTCCCAGCCCCTCCTGTGCAGAAAGGACAGCAGGAGCTGTCCCCCTCAGACAACTCTTTCCCAATGGCTCCCTGGCTGGGCTGTCCCTCACCTTCCACCCAGTGCCTTGATTTACAGCACAAATCTGTGCGTGCCCTGTCTGTCTGTGTGAACTGTGGCACCAAGCTCAGAAAATCACTTGAGTTGTGGACTCAGGGGGTGCCAAAGAGAAGGAGATGCAAATGGCAGGGAAGTGCTGAACATCAGGATCCCTGGGCTCTGCAGCCTGTGGTTTGGGAGCAGTGTGTAATCCAGAGCAGAACAATGGGCACAGATCCAATGTCAGCCATGGCAAAGCTGGGGTTTGTTCTGACAGGCAATGGAATTGATGTGAGATGGTCCAAGATGCTTTAGTGCAAGGGGTTCCCAACTCTGGGTAAATTTTTCAGGGGAAAGAGCCATGTAGAAAGGTGTCGTAGACATCTTTTTGTGAAAATCCTTTCTTAGGATTTTTTTCCCTTCTGAGAAGCTGAGGCCTCAGAAACAAAATGTAAACAATGGTTATCTGCTGCTGTGGAATGCAACAGGTGGATCCGTGATTGGTCTCGTGTGGATGTTTGGATTTAGTGACCACTCACGGCAGAGCTGGCTCTCGCTCTCTGTCTGAATCACAGATCTTTGTTATTCATTCCATTCTACTCTTTGCTAGCATCCTGAGAGGAAACCTTTCCTTCTGTTCTTTTTAGTATAGTTTCAATGTAATATATATATATCATATATAATCATATATATAATAAAATAATAAATCAAGCCTTCTAAAATATGGAGTCAGATCTACGTCTCTCCCCTCATCCTGAAAACCCCTGTGACCACTGTCACAGAAAGGGATTTTACTCCCTCCCCAGTGCTGCTATAAAGATGTGGTGCTCACAGACCAGGGAGGAAATGCTAAAACAGTCATGCTGGAACTCCTGAAAGTCAGGCTGTCTCCAAAGGGGCTTCTCTGCAGAAAGGGTTTCATTACAGAATGAACAATCTCCCTCCACTGAGCCAAAATCTGCCTCTTCACCAGGGCATGACTAAAACCAGCCTCCTGGGCTAAATCACTTGAGTGTTTCAAGCAAACATCATCTTCCTGCAGGACTTGGGTCCAGCCTTGGCCTTGACTGTTGCATCCTCATTTAGGAAGTCAGCAAAAATGAAGGGTGCTCTCAAGGGTGCTGCTAGAGGCCTCCAAACTGTGCAAACCTCCCAGCTCTTAAAATATGCTCTTAGAGAATATTTTAGTAACTGAATAGCTTGAACCTTTTCAAGATGTACATGGGGATGGATAAATCTTTGTGGCACTCATATTCTGACACTAACACCCGACTGAAAATTAAAATATATTGTGTGGGGTGGAAAATGCAGCCAAATGAGAGTGTAGTGCGTGAGGGCAACAAAGCAGCTGGGTATGAGGCAATGCTTCATAAATCTCCAGGCATATTTTAGCTGCTTTGTCCATGCCTTCAGATGATTTACAGATCAAGGTGTCAGGAGAAGAAATATGGTTTTCACTTCTGCAACTTGGGCTCCTTTTGTTTTCTTTCTCACTTGTCTAAATATAAACAAAATTATTCAATACCAAGGCAGATGTTTACTTGTTAGGAATGTCATGCCTCTCTTACCATGAAAGAAATACTTACAGGAAAGCATAATATTATGGGAAATACTTCTACTGAAATTACTCTTTGGGAGGCCAGAGTTTTCCAGACAGCTCACTGGGAAGATGATGGTGCTACTGTTAGATCAGAAGGGGTGCCTGCTTCCCTTTTCCACTTAATGCCTTTCTTTTCTGGACCTTTATGTTCAAACACAGAGATGGGAACCAATTTGTATTTAGATTGGTATTGCAGTTAAAGACAAGCCCCATTAGATGGGTGGGCAGAAACCCTGGGCTATTTGCAGCCTTTGCTCTTCCTTTTACTGTGTCCCACAGACCCCAAGAAGGGGCTCCTCCCCTGCTCCAGTGGCCACCGGGATAAGGCTAATTGCTACCTTTTTTCTCTTTTTCTTTTTCTCTCTTTTTGTTTGTTTGTTTGTTTGTTTCATTGGTGTTTTGTGGGGTTTTGTTGTTGTTTGTTTGGAGTTTTTTTGTTGTTTGTGAGCAATCTGTTGGTTTGTGACCACTAATCCATTTCTGTTTGGCTTATTGCTGTAACACAGAATATTTTCTCTGCAGCTGTCCACCACCTGCAGAGACTGAAGAGACAGCAGCAGCCAGAGCATGACTCCTTTGCCATGTCCCTTGCTGGAGCAGAACATCAGCTCCTGCAGACAAGCAGGGCAGATTCAGGATTGCACACACACTGGACAGCACAGAGGAGGAAAAGGGAGCACACATTCTTGCTCTGTAGGGATTCAGATTTCCTTCAAACATGGAGCTGGGAGACAGTTTTGTTTTTCCATTCTGTAAAAGCTCCAGTCACGGAGATGAATGCCCAGAACCTGCTGCTGTAAGAACCTGTGAAGAGGAGGGAGGGACACTCGAGGCTGCCTTTGGAATTCCCTCTCCCAGCTGCAGCTGGGTTGTACCTACAGGTCCCAGGTGTAGGAGCTGCCCACCAGTGGAGGTCCAGCAGATCCAGATGTGCTCATGTGCCCTGAACACTCCATGAGGCTTCCCTGGTGTATTTGGTGCTGTTTGGTTCTGCCAAAGGTGCTCTTAGCACAGCAAACACAGCCATGGTTATCCTTATGGAAAAGATTTCCTATGGGAAATCTTGGGCACTGGAGCAAAATGAGATTTAAGGTCCCTTCTTCCCCAAAGCATTCTATGATCTTCCTTTGCTTTTGTGCACAAGTGCAGTTTAAACTCCCAGACATTTGTATCCTGCAGACTTCTGTCTCTCTGGTGACGACAGCCACTGAAATCACCCTCAGCTCCCAGGATCAGCATCTTGTAAAGCAGCAGGTCCAGCAACCCACGTGCATCTGGAGCAAATTAAGTGTTATTTTTCTGAGTATGGATTTAATGATAGTGGTGCCTGCATGCTCACACTATAAACAATCTTTGTGCATTTCTTTTCAAACTGCTCCTAAGATACAGAAGCAGCATTCTTGGCCCAACAGAGCTTGCAAAAATTTTTAGTGCCTTGAATACAGGTTGGCCTGAAGTTAGGATTTGAAAGGCAATTCCATGAAGCTAACAGGCCAAAAATATTATTGTTTGTAGAGAAAGCCCTGTCTCATATTCATCTAAGACACATTTATCCTGTTTCACTGCATAACTGAATCTTCTGCCTGTTTTACAAAGCTATTTTTCTTATTTTTAGCATCTACACCTGCCGCTCAGATCCATCTGAATTGTGCATAATGGAAAAAATTCTTACATCTTGTTTTAAAATTGCCCTTTTTCAGAGTTTGTTCCTAAGGAAGGCTGAGCACTGGTGTACCCTGTGCAGGGGCTGCACAGCTCCCACATGTGCTCCAGTGATATTCAAGTGAGAAATTAATGGCAATTGGGCACTTGATATCCTCTCAGAGCCTGAGGCAAAGAGTCAGCAAGTGTTTCCAAGTGTTTCCTTCTGGCTCCACATTCCAAAAGGCCAGTGCTGTAAAGTGCATTGTGGGTGAGGATTCCAGCCCAGGAACTGTCACAACACCTGGACAGCCCCACAAAACATCTCTGGCAGATGCTGTCCTGGCCTTCCAGGGGCACCAGCAGCCTCAGAGGGACAGCATTCCGTGCTCCCAGGCCAGCTGAGGTGTGTGTGGAGCCAGAGGTCGGCGTGAGATGCTGTGATGCTGGGAGTCTTAAAAGGGTTTTTTGCTCGTCCATGGCTCTGGAATCTATCAAAACGTGATTAAACCATCCCCTGTCATTAACCAAATCAGCTCCTTTGTAATTTAATGAATGCTCTCTGTGGCTCTGCTGTCACCACTGAGGCAAGGCAAAGGTTTTCAAATTTGCCAAATACACCAACTTTCTGGACTGAACAGTTTCCTCTCCCTGTCAAGGAAAGGTTTTTCCAGCTTGCTTCCATGACATTACCACTTGAAAATAAGATCAAAGAACCAAATATTATTTCTTTTTGCTTTCAAAATAATTCACAGAATCAAAGAAGATCCTTACCATCAGAATTATGAACAAAAAAGTTAATTTTCAGGCCAGCAATTTAAAGATATTAAACCAACTTTAGCATCCCTGTGAGCAAGGCCATGATAGGCCCAGAATAACACTTTTCATTTTTCTTTTCACTGTGTACCAAATCCACTGAGCCTCCATTTTCCAACCCTTACTGCACAGAAATCCCATTTACAAACGTGGGTGAGTTGCACAGTGTCCCTTAACCCAGCTGACTGCTCCAGTGCTTGCAATACTTTCCTACCTTGCACAATAAGGTGCTGATTAGAAAAAGACTGAACAGAACTCGTACCAATCCCCCTGATTTTTCTCCTGGAGCTGACAGCCCTGTCCTGGGTTGCAAGATATGATTTAAGGCTGTGTGTTCTATTTGCCACCTGTCAGAGCTGGGGCAGTTGTCTGCTGTTCCTGGGGCAGTTTTCTTTATCTCTCCCACAGCCAACCCTCCCTCCAGCAGATCTCTGCTGTCCATGGCCACTGAGTGTCCCTGCAGGGCTGATCCAATCCCAGCATCCCATGGGGAGATGCTCCGCCCAGGGGAGGAGCCAAGCATTCCTCCCTGGATCCAATCTGAGCCTGGCCCAGCACAGCAGCCTTTGCTCCCTGCATTGCCAGAGGAGCAGCTTTCTGCTGCCCTGCATGGCCAGAGGGAGCCCAGGCCCATCTGCAGCAGCCCTGGAGCTGCAGAGGAAAACTCCCCCCTTGTGCAGGATCCCTGCTGCAGCAGAGCCACAGCTGGCACTGCAGGAGGGCTGAGCCCCCATGGGATGGGGCTGGGACACCCCCTGACACACAGGGGCCAGGGCCTGCGATCACTCTGGCAGGGTTGGTTTGTATCACTGCATTTCTAATTTTTTTTTCTTCCCTAATAAAGAACTGTTATTCCCACACCCATGTCTTTGCCTGAGAGCCCCTTAATTTCAAAATGATAATAATTTGGAGGGAGGGGTTTACATTTTCTATTTCAAGGGAGGCTCCTGCCTTCCCTAGCAGACACCTGTGTGTTCAAACCAAGACAAGCCTCCTCCTGTGTGTGCAGCTTCTGCTGATGCAGTCACCTGGTCTGACCAGTGCATCTGTCCCTGCAAAAGTGTGGGTGCTGCCAGAGTGGCAAGACTTGCACACTGAACAAAGTATCCATGATCTGTGGAGATGAAGAATGGCTTAAAATGGGGGTTTAAAGCCCACTCAACATTTGTTTTTTCCTTTATTGCAGATTTATTTTGACTGGGCTTAAGTCAATCACTCATAAATTTAGGTAATAGGAAGACACGGAGCTGCTTCAGTGAAATATCTGCATTCACAGATCTGTGACAGTTTAGAAATGGATCTAAGTGTTTTTCTTTTCACCAAAGACTTTGTTGGAATTCCAGAACCAAGATGTTATTTGGGTCTGTTAACACTTAAACCCTGCTGTTGATTGATGCTGCCAATTATCACCAGTAGATATGTGTCAACTTCCAGTTAAGGGGCTTCTATGAGAAAATAACCTAAATCATATGTCCATGTGTATCCATTTTCCTCCTACTCACAACTTGTGACAGAAGCTGTGCCCTGAATTGCCAAGCAAGTTGTATTCTCTTTGCCATCTCTGTGGCAGTTGTCTTCTGTTCAGTGGGCAGTTTTCCTTATCTCTTCCACACCCACTCCTCTCTCAGGGGGGACACCTGCTGATAACAGCTATCGAATGTCCCTGCATGGCTGATAAGAACTACAGCATCCCACTGGGAGATGTGAGCCCAGAGGGAGGAGCCAAGCATTGCTACCCAGATATAATCTGGAGATTCTTGAACACCAGCACAGCTTCTCCACTGGATTCCCCAGAGGAACAGCAGCTGCCTCTCCCACTGCATCTTCAGAGGCAGAGACTGCACCTTTCTCCAGGATCCCTGCTCCAGCAGAACCAGCCCTGACACTGCAGGAGGGCTGAGCCACAATTCCAATGGGACTGCTGCCAACAGCCTGACCCACAGGGTGTCAGGTTGGGTTCTGACTCTGGCAGTGTTGGTTTCGTTTACTGCATTGTTTATTTTATGCTTTTATTTTCTTCCCTATTAAAGAACTGTTATTTCCTGCTCCCATATTTTTGCCTGAGGGCACCTTAATTCAAAATTTATAGCAATTTGGAGGGAGGGGGTTTTCATTTTCCATTTCAGGGGAGGCTCCTGCCTTCCTTAGCAGATACCTGGCTTTCCAAACCAAGACAAGGTGGTATTTCCATCAGATTGGGAAAATGTTTTTTATGCTCTTGCACCTCATTCCTAGGCACATCTTTGATATTTTTATCCACATGCAGCTTTCTGTCATATAGACTAGGAACAGAGTGCTTCCTGGCCATTCAGTCAGGATATACTCCCTGCTTAAATGGATGCAATTAAAATGTTGTGTACACAGGGTGGGCCTGGACCAAAGCTAGTGACAATTTTTCCTGAGTGAGGTGTGAGTCAAGAAGTGCAGCAGTGCTTTGAGCACTTTCGATCTCAATTAGCCTTTAAGGGAAGGAAAGTCTCCAGTGAAAAAAGTGATGCCTCTACAAATGTGAGTCTTGCACCTGTTTTCTGTGAGAGGAGAAAAGGCTGATGGAGACAGGGAATAATGGTGCAGTTTTGGTTATGTACAAAACATCTACATGTTCCTCATGTGCAGGAGGGACTAAACACCAACCTTTTTCCTGGCTCTAGGACCAACCCAGTCTCACCTGTTCTTGCTTAACCACATGTAGAGCTTGTCCAAGCTCTGTGTTCATTTTCCTGGCTGTTTTAATACCCAAAGATGTTTTTTTCTCTCTTTCTCTTTCTCTTTCTCTTTCTCTTTCTTTTTTTCAATCTGTACTGGAAAGGGTACCTATCAAAAGCTCTGTCTGCATATTATTTTATTCCCAAATGGATTTTTCTGTGATTTTTATCAAGCAGAGCAGTAAACAGTAACAATCTGTGCATTAGGGCTCCAGGGAGCTCCTGGACAGACTCTGCACCTTGGCTACCAAGGCAGGCTGGCAGAAATCCGACTATAAAAGTTACATGTTAAAAGCTGCAGTTCCCAACATGAGCATTTCTCACACACTGGACAAAGCATTCGCTTCAAAAGACACTCTCTATGGCTGTCCTGGCAGAAGTTTAGCAAACTGAGCTGTGGCAGAGGGGAAGTTGGGATCTCTACACCTACAGTTTTCAGTGGATTTTGAGTACCTGGTTTTTCAGTAACTGTTGAAAATGTCTGCAAACACC
This sequence comes from Zonotrichia leucophrys gambelii, assembly GCF_028769735.1. Taxonomy (NCBI): domain Eukaryota; kingdom Metazoa; phylum Chordata; class Aves; order Passeriformes; family Passerellidae; genus Zonotrichia; species Zonotrichia leucophrys. The sequence continues at coordinate 13,201,533 of NC_088189.1, read as the reverse complement.
ATGTTCAAATTATAGCAAAGAGCTGGAGACAGTCAGGAGAAGAACAAAGTCCTGCCTTCCCCTCCTCTCCTGAATAGCGGGTGGTGTTTTTAAATTTCCCTTTGCAGGGAACACACAAGCGGTGTCAACCATAAACTTCTGGATTCACTGTTTCTGGCCAATTTGAACTGAGAGCTGACTGATCTTCCAATATTCTGGAAAATATAGCGCTCTGAGTTGTACCACGAGTCATCGTGCCTTCACTTATACCCTTTCCAAACGAGGTGCAGGACAAAGGGGAAACCCCTGGGTTGCTGGGGCCAGGCTGCCGCGTTCGGGCTCTGCGGGGCTCCGCGGAACTGCCCGGGTATTCCTCAGGAATGGCCGAGGGAATCCCGGTGTCCGTGCTCGGGCAGGGCAGGGCAGAGCACTACTGTGGGCAGTGCGGGGAATGGCGCAGGGAATCCCGAATCCTGTTGTCGGTGCTCGGGCAGAGCAGGGCGCTGCCGCGGGCATTTCCCGGGAATGGCAAAGGGAATCCCGAATGCCGGTGTCCGTGCTCGGGCAGGGCAAGGCGGGGCGCTACCCCGGGCAGTGCCCGGGAATGGCGCAGGGAATCCCGAATCCCGTTTTCAGTGTCCGTGCTCGGGCAGGGCAGGGCACTGCCGTGGGCATTCCCCAAGAATGGCGCAGGGAATCCCACATGCCGGTGTTGGTGCTTGGGCAGGGCAGGGAGGGGTGCTGCCGCGGGCATTCCCCGGGACTGGCGTAGGGAATCCCGAATCCCGGTGTCGGTGTCCGTGCTCGGGCAGGGCAGGGCACTGCCGTGGGCATTCCCCGGGACTGGCGTAGGGAATCCCGAATCCCGGTGTCCCAGTGTCCCGCCCGGGCAGGGCCGGCCCCGCTCCCGGCACCATCGGCCCGAGCTGCTGAGCACGGGCGCCCTCTGGCGGCGGCGGCGGGCGCGGCCTTCCCTCGCGATCCCCTCACGGATCGCGGCCCACGCGGAGCCCTGGGGTCGGGAGCGCTCCGAGCCCGGCCCTCTGCGATCACTGCTGTGCCCATGGCTCTTCACACTCACAACCCACAGGGATCGCAGCATTACAGAACGGTTCCAGTGGGAAGGAACCTTAAAGCCCATCTCGTTCCATTCCCTGCCAGGGACACCTTCCACTATCCCAGGCTGCTCCAAGCTCATCCAATCTGGCCTTGGCACACTTCCACGGACACAGCACCCACAGCTTCTGTGGGCAGTCCGTGCCAGGGCCTCACCATTTGTTCCTTCCCAATATCCCGTCTAACCCTGCCCTCTGGCAGTGTGAAACCATTGCTCCTTGTCCTCTCACTCCAGGTCCTGGTCCCAAATCCCTCTTCAGCTCTCCTGGAGCCCCTTGAGGTACTGGAAGGGGCTCTAAGGTCTCCCTGGACTCTTCCCTTTCTCAGGCTGAACATGATTCCACAACCTCAGTTCAGGAGGTGTGTAGTTTGAAGTTTAGGCTGCTTCAAACAGATGTGATGTCTTCAGGTTTTAGCACCGTGGCACAGTCTGGCTTCAGCATCACAGTGAGCTCAAGAGCAGGGCTCAGAATTCAGCCAGGCAAACCCATGAGAAATTTGTTTGGAGGGCTGGATAATACTCAAAAACAAACTCACAACCTCCATCAAGGTGTTTCCTATGACTGGGATTTCCACTGTGCCATTGCCCCAAATTCAAGGTTGCATTTGAAGTTTATTCCTCCCAGACTGTGACTGCTCATCCCTGTAACTTGGGTAACTGCACAGTACTTGTATTGCACTCAGATTCTGAGCTGTAGGGATCTGAGCCTTTGTTACTGAAGTTAAAATTCTATTTGATCTGCTGGCTCATAGGCCTCTTCCTTATTGTCACAACTGTTGCTCTTCAATAAAATAAGAAAAAATGTAGAGTAAATCTGTCATTCTGTGTGTTTCTATAAGCTCCTTAACCCAGACTGTGCTTTTCTTACCAAAATTTATGCGATAGTTTTTTCCCAAAATATCAGATCAAAGACAAGTTCCACCAGGTCTTGGCAAAATGTAATTGGTAACAACTAATTAGCAACTAATGCACCAGAGCGCTCTTCCATTTCTGGAGCCTAATTAATTAATAAGGAAAAAATAAAGAATAGGGCATTCCTGCATCCTGAACAGTCTGTCAGCATGGGAAGAGGAAAAATAAATATAAGGTGATCTTCGAGGTGTGATTTGATGTTGTGGGGCTACAAGCAGGAGCTTCAGACGCAGTGTTTTGTTGTCTGTGTGGAGGAACCCCAGCCCAGCACTCCTGAGGTTGTCCAGGTATCATGCCCAACATTATGTTGTGTGTTATTCACTGGGCAGCCCAGCTGAAGGGAATCTCAGGATGTTCAATCATTGAGTATCTCATGGTATTTGTCATCAATAAAACACATTGCCCAAGTATTACTGATAAAGAAAACAGAGGATCTTATTCTACAATGTGTTAATAGGTATGTTATGGATGAGGCATTAGGGAATTATCTGACTTGCTCTGGTACTGCCCAGGAATGTGATGCTCAGAACTGGGCACTGAGCTGTAGGAATATGGACCTTAAGTGAGGTGCAGGAGACAGCAATGGAATCAAGAACAAAAGGGTTGGAGGGGCTGGATTTGCATGTTTTGAAAATGAAGGCTGTGGGGGCAAGACAAGAAAGGGCAGAGTGATATTCCAAAGGCCCGTGGGTTATCACACAGGGAACACTGAGCTGGTGTGTCCTCAGGGACACCGCAATAGCCACTGGGTTAACTCACAGCAAGAAGGGTGAAGAAATTTTGTTGTCAGGCACTTGAGGAGGCTGTGGAGGGGATCTCTTTTGTCCATGGTGGTTTTTAAGAACAGCATAGACACACATAAGTGGGGAAGATACAAAAATATCATTATCCTGTCTCAGGACAGGAGGCTGGTCTAGGCAAGCCCTGGGCAGTGAGGAAGGTGTTGGGGCAGTGCAGGCACAGCCAGCAGCACTCCATGTGCTCCAGCTTCATGCCAAGGAAAAGCATTCCAGAGCAGACAGGCTCATGACAGGAATATCAAAGCAAAAGTCTGCAGCAAGAGAAGGAAGAAGAATTTGGTGGGAGACCATGTTCAGTGTTACAGCAACACCAGATATTCCTGATCAATGTATTTTCTCCAGTGACCAGGGACAGAACCCAGGGAATGGCTGGAGCTGTGCCAGGGAGGGTCAGGCTGGATACCAGGGAAAGGCTCTTCCCCAGAGGGTGCTGGCACTGCCCAGGCTCCCCAGGGAATGGGCACTGAGGCTGCCAGAGCTCCAGGAGCTGCCAGGGGTGCCCAGGGTGGGGCTGTTGGGGTGTCTGTGCAGGGCTGGGGCTGCCCTGGCTGATCCTGGGGGTCCCTCCCAGCTCAGGACATTCTGTGACTCTCTGATTAAAGAAGAGCTGCCTGCAGTACCTGAAAATCTGCAGCATCCCTGTGACACAAGAGCAAGTGACAAAGACACAAATGTGGGGCCAATACCCAGGGAAATGGGGTGGTGCAGAACCAAGAAAGAAAAGTAATCCTCTGAAGCTGGGTTTCGGGGTTTAACAGAAAATTCCTGTAGTCACCTTGGGAGAAGGTAAAACTGCTCCTGTCCTGGTGCCTGCTTTGTCTCCACAGTGATGGCTTTGCTAACAGAGCGTGCTGGGGGCCCTCACTGCCCACTGAGGCAAGGGGGAAAGACAGAGAAAAGGAAGACCAAGGATAGACAAAATGGTTTTTTTTAGGTGATAACAAAGTTAAATGATAGAGTGTGCATAAGTTTAATGGAAAGTTATGGACCTCCAAGAATCCAAATGGCCTGGAAATATTAAAATGTAAAACAAACCCTGTAACAATGTTTGGGTTGATGCTGTGCCTGCTCTGACACTATACCTTGCATGAAACAGATGACCTTTAAATGTCAGAGTTGGTTGGGAGGCAGACTTTTAACACCTCGTGGTAAATAGCTGTTTTCATTGGTGCCACGCTCTTTTCTTAGGCAGTGTTAGGGAAATGGAATGAGGAAGGCGTTCCTGCCCATGGCAGGGGGATCAAACAGATGATTTCTAAGGTCCCTGCCTACCCAAAACTATGTGTGATTTTATGACAATGGGATTGGAGGATCTGAGATATGAGGAGAAGCTGAGAGAGCCTGGTTATTCAACCTATAAAGACAAGGCTCAGGGGGGTCAAATCAGTGTGATACAAGACAGAGCCAGACTCTTCTGGGTGACAAAAGGGGCAGAAGACAGAGGCTGAAATACAGGAAATTCTGCTTAAACCTAGAAAAATGACATTTTATTGTGAAGATGGAACAGGCTGCTCAAAGAAGTTGTGGTGGCCAGATCCTTAGAGATAATCAAAACCCAGCAGAAGAGCTTGAGGAACCTGTTCCCACTGCCCCTGGATGAGCAAGGAGCTTGGACCAGATACTCTGAGAGTCCCTTCCTACACCCACAGGTCTCCAATTTCAGGGATCACACAGGCTGGCCAACCAACCTGTACCCACACAAGCTCACCAAGGTCAGCTCTCTCTTCCAGCTGGTACATGACACCTGCCTGGGGGCTTTAAGCCACTTATTTATTTAAATAGTTTAAACTATTTTTAATTATTTAGGAGTAATTTCTTCACAAAAGGGGTGATTAGGTATAGGAATGGGCTGCCCAGGGAGGTAGTGCAGTCACTGTCCCTGGAAGTGCATAAGCAAAGACTGGATGTGGCACTCAGCACCATGACCTAGTTAATACTGTGGTGATGGCTCATAGCTTGGGCTTGATGATCTCAGAGATCTTTTCCAGCCTAATTGATCCTGTGATTCTGTATTTAAGAGTGAGGAGAGGCTCCCTGCCATAGGAGCTGATTGTGTCCCAGGAGCCTTGATCTCCAAAGGTATTTCACCTTATTAAAAAGCAGAAGAATGTACATTCTTAAATACAAAAAAGCCTTCAATGTTCTGACAATGGGGTATTTACAACAGTATGTCCCATTAGAGACATCAAGGGCTCACTTTTAGGATATGGTGGAGATCTCTGTTCAGAGCAGGTCAGGAAAAGCTCAGCAAACAAAGGAGACTTGCTGAAGGGAATGCCAACACCAAGAGAGAACAGTGGCACAGCTGGAGGCCTGTCATTAGTGGTGGCCCCCAGGATTCACTCCTGTGCCCACTATTGTAGAACTTGCCCATCAATGGCTTGGATGAGGCAGTGATGCCTTCCCATGAGGGTCACTGTGCATCCCCTCAGAGGGATCTCAGCAGGCAGAGAGGAACCTTCTGAAATCCAGCAAGGAACAGTCCCAGGTACCTGCACAGGCTGGGGCCAACCTGCTGGGAAGCAGCTTTGTGGAGAAGGACCTGGGGGTTCCTGGTGGACAAGGAACTCTCCACAAGCCAGCAGTGGGTCCTTGTGGCCAAGGGGGCCACTGGGATCCTGGAAAGCACCGGGAACAGCATTGGCAGCAGGTCAGGGAGGGGATCCAGCCCCTCTGCTCAGCCCTGAGAGGCACATCTGCAGTGCTGGGTCCAGCTCTGGCTCCTCAGCACTGCAGGGGCAGGAGCTCCTGGAGCTGAGCAAGGGCCTGGAGCATCTGGGTGCCCAGGAAAGGCTGAGGGAGCTGGGGCTGCTCAGCCTGGAGAGGAGCCCCAGCTGAGAGGGGCCTCAGGCCTGGCTGTCCCCGTGTGCAGGAGGGGCAGAGCAGGGCCCAGGCTCTGCTCCCTGGGGCCCAGCGACGGCACCAGAGCCACGGGCAGGGACCGATGCCCAGGAAGTTCCACCTGGACAGGAGGAAGAAATTCTTCCCTGTGCAGTGACCGTGAACAGACTGCCCAGGGAGGGCGTGGAGTGTCCCTCACTGGAGACATTCCAGAACCGTCTGGACGCAATCCCGAACGATGTGCTCTGAGATGGCCCTGGCGGAGCTGGGATTTTAGACCAGCTGCTGCCCGGTGGTCCCCTCCAGCCCGCTCCGTGCTGGGACACGGAGCTGTGCGAGCACAGCAGGATCTGGGATTAATTTCGTTCCGTTCCGTTCCGCTCCTATTCCGTTCCCCGCCCCTCAGCGCCGCCCTCAGCGCTCCCGCCGCCGCCCGGCGCGTGCGCAGCGCGGGAACGCCGCAAGTCGCGCGAGGCGGCGCGGCGGGCGCGCGCAGGCGCGGGGCGGGGCGGGCGCGCGGCGCTGATGCAAGAGCCGAGCACGGACTGACCCCGCGGCACCGAGCGACCCCGGCTCCTCCGGCCCGCGGCCCCGCCGCAAACATGTCCGGCGACGAGGTGAGACCCGCCGGCCACCGCCGCTGCCGCCCGCGGGAGGGCCTCGCCCGGGGGCTGCGCTGCGCCGCGCCGGGGCCGCCGCCATGTGGGCGCCGGGCCTGAGGCCTGCGGCGAGCGCGGCCTCCGCCCTGCGTGGGGCCGGGGCGGGCGGGGGTCCCGCCGGGCCGGGGCTGAGGCAGCGCGGGAGGCGCAGGCCGGGCCGGAGCGGGGCCCTCCTTGCCCGGAGCCCCCGCGGGTGTGTGTGCGGCCGCCGGTCCCGGCAAGGCCCGGAGCTGCCGGTGTGCTGCCGGCGGCCGCCCTGGTGCGGAGCAGCCGGGGAGGGAGGCAGATGGCACCGCCACCGCTTCTCCATCGTGTTCTGCGCTCTTTAGCGAAACGCAGCCTTTAGGAGCTTTAATATCTCGGGTTTTAACCTTGAAGCCGAATAGCAACATCTGGGCAAATAATAACAAAACGTTTTCCGGGTCCGGCGGTGTTTATCTAGGCACAGTACCGGGGAAGTTTATACATTCGTGTCTGAGAAATTTTTCAGTTGTAAATGCCCTGTGTTGGCAGCTTTGCTGGCCTCATTTCCATTGCTCTCATGGGGAAAAGGAAAGTTTTCCGTGTGTGAGGCGCTCATCAGGCTGGTGTAGCCCTTGGGAAGCTGTGTATCTTCTCTCTGGTGTTGTTTGAAATACCTGTGTGGCTTGTTTCCTTCAGAGCAAAGTGAACACTCAGGCCTTGCAGAGAGACTTGTCCTGCGTCATAAAGGAGAACTGCTGTAATTAGGACTTATTTTAGGGCTAGCTGTCACTGACTTACTCAGCTGCTTTAACATCTAGAATCAGTACGTTGCATTTTTGTGCCTAGATGTGTCATGGGAGCTGCAGTTCTCGTGCCTGGGCTGTTCTCTGCACTCAGGAATGCTTGCATCAGGTGCTGTCGTACTCAGGTGATCACAGGGCCACGGAACAGTTCATGGAGTGTCATGCTTTGAATTTAGTTTGTATCAGTAAAACTGCTTTTCTTGCATAGTGGATTAATTTCACATTGAGGTGATTGCTGGGATCCACAGTGAAGCTGCACCCCTGGGCTGCTTTATGTGACAGAGAATAAAGCTGATGGCAGATAACCCAGTGGAGCTGGCACTGTTCCTCAGGCTGGTGTGCACTGAGTGCAGGTGCCTTCCAGAGCTGCTGGGTCTCTGGTGCTGGGAGCCAAATACTTTGATATTGGTGTTAAGTTGGTGAAACTTTTTAAAGCCTGTGAAGTCAAGGAGGGTGAAGCCATACGAAGACAAATTAACACTGGAAACTGGGATAGATGGTAAGAAGTTCGTTGTGTTGAGCTGTAGCTTAAGGTTTTCAGAGTTGTGTATGAATGAAACTCATTGCTGGGAGCATCCCTGAGTGCTGCCCAGAGCTGGGGCACAGCAGGAGCAGCACAGGCCCAATTGTGGGGAGCAGTGGTCTGTTAACATCTGTTCAGTTTGTTCAAAATCCTACAAACTACATAATCCTGCTGAAGATCTAGAAGTTCTTTAAACCCTGCTGTTTTGTGAAGCTTCAGGCAGTAACAGTAGAGAGTGCTGTGCTTTGACACATTGAAGTGCTGCTTGGTCTTAAGGATTTTGCTCCTCACCCTGGACATAAGGCAGTGTAAGGACACCTGAACTGGCTTGATCAGGGCAGGGGTGGTGTCTGCCTCTTACACATGCCTGTGTTTATTTAGACTAGGGAAATCAGGTTTATTTGTGACTTCTGTTGGAATCCCTGCCATTTCCCACTGTCACAGCAGTTCAGAGCTTCATTGCCTTCAGTCTTGAGTTGCATTTGGTCTGTGAAACTTTGATTTTGTTCCCCTCTCTGTTCACTTGCTAATTTTCTGTAAATTGGGATTTGGACTGTGTAGGCACTTGCAGTAAGGAGCAGGTATATGGAGATGGATGTGAGAAGGAACCATTGGTCTACAGAGGAGAACACCCCATATGGGAATTTGGCTCTGAGAGCAGGAACAGAATGGGAATTTATAATTTTTTTCACACAGGAAAAGCATCCAGGTTTGTTGTGTTTGTGCTGGGGGCTGAGGTTCCTTCAGTAAAAAACCTGCAACTTTGTAGTTTGTCAGCACTAAATGGTGTCATAAAGTTCAGACTGAGCCAATGTGCTGAGCAGGGAAAAGGAATAAAGAAAGTTTGGAAACACCTGCCTCAGAGAGCCAGAGCATGAGCAGCTGGGTTATCAGGCTGGTTCATCTATGTCGTGACTTGTTAAAGCAAATGTGACCTGAGGCTCCTGCTGAGGCCTTGTTGAAGCCCTTGGTGAACAAAACATTTCAGGCTTAGGCCTCCTCCTCCTCAGGATGTGGAGTGTGCAAGTTCTGAGTAGGTGCTGGGTGTGCAGAAGCCTGGCTGGGGTGGCCCTGCTCAAGGCCACGGGGGTTTGATGCTGATAACCAATCTCCTGCATCCAGGAGATGTCGTGGTGTGTCCAGCTCAGTGTGGCCAGGCTGCAGACACTCTGTCTCTGTAGACACAAGAGATGCTTGTGGGGGTTCCAGTGTCTTTCCTCCAGAGATGCTCATGGTGTCCAGTGTCTTTCCCTCACATGAGTGCTTATGGTGCTTCAGATGTCTTTCTCCAGAATGCTCTATGGTGGTTCCAGTGTCTTTTCCCTCACAGGAGATGCTCTATGGTGGTTCCAGTGTCTTTTCCCTCATGGGAGATGCTTTGTGGTGGTTCAGATGTCTTTTTCCTCACAGGAGATGCTCTATGGTGGTTCCAGTGTCTTTTCCCTCACAGGAGATGCTTTATGGTGCTTCAGATGTCTTTTCCCTCACAAAAAGAGTTATTTGGGGTGGGTGGGCTGGTTCCTTCTTAGAAGCTGTTACATCTGATTGAGGCATGATCTTAGGTTTGTCTCACATGAGACAATCAAAACCTCTTCAGAGTCTTGGAGAGCATCTTGCTGGAAGTGAGTCAGCCCCTTGTGCTGGATCCCAGGCTGTGCACTGCCATGCAGGCAGCTCTCCTGCTGTCCCAGCAGCCTGGGGAGTCCAGGAGGAAGCAGACATGGAACCAGTTGGACGTGCTGTGATTTCTGTGCATTGCAGCAGCATGATTCACACCACTATCTATGGAAGCAGCAGAGAAAAGCCCTCTGGCTTTCTTTTGAGGATCATTCCAGCACAGTGTGTGCAACTAAAGGCCCACCTCAGCAGCTTGAAAGCCTCAGAGGCCCTGGTGTATGTGCAGGCTTTGGGGATGTTGTGCTTCAGACACCCAGAGCAGTTTGATGCCTTTGGTAATGCCTGTGTGGAACATGGATGTTTCAGAAAATGGCAAGAATATCACAAGAACAGCAGGTGTAGGAGAATGAGAAGTGCAAGGAAAGGTTGTGTTGTGGGGAGAGGAAAACCACCAGACTTCAGGGGGTAGCTGGGCAACAAGGTGTAGAACTGCTCCGTGGTGTAGTGCTGGTTCTTTCCTGAGTGAGGGTGTTCATGATGGTGAAGTACAGCTCTGTGAGAGCATTCTTCCATTAGTGGACAAGGAACATCAGAGAAAGTGTCTAAAATGATTGTATTTCATATACACTGTGGTGTGGCAGTCCAGGCAGATGTGTGTAACAAAGTGACCAGCTGGGATGGCAGCTTGTGTCTGAAGTGAAACAAAAAGCTTTCATGTGTTGGAATCAATCCCTCAGGTCTGCAGATGATGAATAGGTTAAAAGTGAGTCTGGGGTTAGTGCCTTCACAGCCAGACAAGGTGAGTTAAGCTGCTTTGCTGGCTAAAGAGCTCATTAACAGCTTTTAATCACTTGGTGTCTGAGGTTCAGTTTCCCAGTCTGGGGAGGGAGAAGGATGAGACCATTGCCATTTCAGTGTTCAGAGCTGGTGCAGGTCTTGCTCTATCACCAGGCCCTTCTAGGTTTCCTCCTCATCCAGAGTGTTCTTATTCATGGCAAATCTTGCCTTGAATAAATCTGGGAATCAATGTGTCTCACAAGTGGAAGTGATATGTGATCACACCATGCGCTTTGGTGGGGTTAAATTGTCCTCTGTGTGGAGTGGTGCTGTATTACTGCAAAACTGGAGTCCATAATGGTCAGAAAAGAGAGATGGTAGCCAGTCTGTCAGACAGCCACAGCTTTAACATGTTTTCAGCTGCACTAATAAATAGGTGGCAGGAAACTTGGACTGCAGGAAAAGCAGCAGATGCTGTGAACTCTGTGAGTTTTCCCTTGTAATTGACACAGTTGAGGTTGAAGCTGAAGAGCAGTTTGGGAAAAGTTATAAATAATAAATAGGGGATGATTATTGAGCTGCTAAGGAGCTCTTGACTTTTACAGATGATTTTCGATCCTACTATGAGCAAGAAGAAGAAGAAAAAGAAGAAGCCCTTCATGCTGGATGAGGAAGGAGGAGGAGACCTACAAGCAGAAGAGACTCAGCAATCAGAAACAAAGGAAGTTGAACCAGAGCCAACAGAAGACAAAGATGTTGAAGCAGATGAAGAAGATAGCAGGAAGAAAGGTAAAGTGAATCCATGTAGATAAACTCTCAGAGGTGCTGTTTGGAGGCTGCAAGCCCAGTTTCAAGAATTTGGCATCCCAGAGTAGAACACCAGAGCCTTGGTGTGTTCAGAGATGTGTGAGTTGTCTCTGCTGCCTGTCTGGAGGGCAGCTTGGCCTCTTGCTTGGAATCACGTTCACAGACACCACCAAGCTCCCAGGGGCTTATGGAATTTGCAATTTTCCAACTCAGTCCTTTGTGTAAAGCACTGAAAAGAGACTCTCTAAAGCAGTGTGAAGTTTTAAATCTTCCACGTGTAATTGTTGCAGTAATTCCACAATTATGGCTCTTTTTCATTTGAACAACTAAGCAATGGTGTGAATAAAAGAAACATCATTAAAGGAGTTCCTAGTGTTTGGACCATTCTGAATGTGATAACCACAGTGTTTTTTGGAATCTTTCAGTAAGTGTATGATTGTGTATAAAACCTTGCTTCTTAAATTGAGCCCAATGTAATTTCAGGATTACCTAATTCAGAGTGCCATTAACTTAAATCCAGTTTGTTGCTAAATTGGCTCCTGCTGCAGACCAAAGAAACTGTATCTTCCTCCTGCACTTCTCTTTTTTTTGTCCAAGCATCTCTAATGACAAAAGTGACTAATTTATCTTGTGCAGCAGAAAGAAAGATTGAACATTTAAAGAATCAAAAGACACAGTGAGAAGGTGCAGAAACTAAAGCAGTATTTGGGGGCAGAGGGGAATGATCTCTTCAAACCTGAAGGATATCCACAGGGGTTACACATCATTGCTCATATGTTATTTTTTGAAGTTTTAAAGATTTGGATGTCAATTAGAGGCCTTAATGTCTGAACTGTTTCTACAGTTACCCTTCTTTAGGCAATCCTTTGGTTTTGTTTTTTAGATACAACAGATGACTTGGATGATTTAAATTTCTTCAATCAGAAGAAAAAGAAGAAAAAAACAAAAAAGATATTTGATATAGATGAAGCAGAAGAAGGTGTAAAGGTTTGTTTACATAACTTGACTATGGCTGAAAATTCTCTTGCTTCCATTTTCTTGAGATTGGCAGTGCAGGAGTTGTCTCAAGTCTGTCATTGTGTCTTGGTGCAGTTCATAACTGAACTTTACATGTCTTTCATTTTTTTCTGATGAACATGTTGTTCCTGCCTGGGCTGTTTGTCCAGAAGTGGGAAAACCCTGCCTGCTCTGCACAAAGAGCAAGTGATTCACCAGTCTGCAGGAAGAGCTGCTTAACCTCAAGGTTAATTGTCTTTTGGGGTTAGAGAGATAACTGGATGTCAGAAGCCACACACAGAGCAGTCCTCTGAAGGCCAGCACTTGAAATGAAGTGCACATATCTGCCAAGAAACCTGTTTTCACTCTGGTGTTTTCTTTAGAAAGGATTGGCTACTGTGCTGTGTTCCAGAAGGTGTACAAGATATTTTTACTCTTCTCAAGTTTTATTCCAAGTAGTGTTTTTGTATCACATGTCAGTGTAACTGGCAAGCCCAGAGAGCAAGAGGACAGAGAAATGTTATGTTATGCATAAACCTCCTTTTCAGATTCTGCCTTTTGGGGGAAGAAAATGTTCCTCTGATCTGCCTCAGAGGACAAAATACTTGCTCTGTGTTCTTTCAGTGTGCAGAATTGTGATAACAAATTAGAGTAGCACAGCTTTGCTTTCCCTTACTGCTGCCATGAGGGGTGTTCTGTTCCCTGCTGTCCTCAGATGGCTGCTGCCTTTAAGTGCAGTCTGACCTTGTTCCTGGCTAGAAGTTCAGCCAGAAGGTGCAGATCTGGCCCTGTTATGGCAGTAGTGCAGGGCATAGAGCTCTCTTCAACATGCTGGAATTCCAGTCCTACCTGTTGGCTTTCAGGGCTGTGGTGGGTGTCAGCAGCATTCACCCCTACAGTGGGGTTATTGCTGGTGCTGTTAGGGCTGTGGTTTACATGGATAAACTACAGTCTTGCTTCTTTGCAGGAATTGAAAATTGAAGGAGATGTGCCAGAGACAGTAGAACCTGAAGATGACCTTGATATCATGCTGGGCAATAAAAAGAAGAAAAAGAAGAATGTGAAGTTTCCAGATGAAGATGAGATAATGGAGAAGGATGAAGGTACAAGTATAACCTAGCTCAGTGAGATGGTGCAAGTGAAATGTAGTCCACCTTGTATGTGAATAAGTTCTGTCCAAATGCCTTTTTTGTTCCAAAATTTATCAGAAAAATGTTCTCTAAAAGCACTGTATAAATTTCCCATGAGTGCTGGTAGCCCTTTTTGACAAAGAGAGAACACTTGAGTCCACATCTGAGTGAAATTTTCTCCTGTGTACCTTTTAGAAAGCATGAAGTTAAATAATGTTTCTTAATTAATCCCTAAAAACTTTCTTTACAGCATTTGAGGATGAAGATAGCAAAAAAGATGATGGAATTTCTTTTAGCCTTCAGTCAGGACCTGCGTGGGCAGGCTCAGAAAGGGACTACACATATGATGAGGTAATGTTCCAGAGACTTTTAAAACATATTTTCCATGTTCATCTGCATCAGTAGAGCCTTATGCTCCTATTTCCTATTTCTGACTTCAGAGTGAAGGACTTGTAGTGAGAAGCTCATGAGCAGAATATTAAAGGCATATAATATAATATAATATAATATAATATAATATAATATAATATAATATAATATAATATAATATAATATAATATAATATAATATACTAACTATAATATACTACACTATAATATATACTAAATACACTATAATATACTATACTATAATATATATACTATAATATACTATAATAATATAATATAATATAATATAATATAATATAAATATAATATAAATATAATATAAATATAATATAAATATAATATAAATATAATATAATATAAATAATAAATGAAATATAACAAATATAATAATATAAAATTAATAATGTAATATAATAAATATAATATAAAATAATATCGATGTAAACAATAAATAAAATATAATCATATAAAAATAAATAATAAAATATAATATAAATATAAAATAAAAATATAATATAATATAAAAAGGCATCTTTTTTATCACAGTAACTTTCACAGGGGACAATATTGGTTCAAACCTCTGCCATGGGCAGAACAAACCCTGGGGGAAGCAGTGTTGGGATTTTGCATTGATCAGAACACTTTAAATGTGTTCTGAACAGCTGGGGAAATGCTCTTGGGCAAAGGTGGTCTGATACTCACTGTGAGTGCTGTTAGAGGTGAGGTGCTGTGAGGAATGGCCAGCTCTCACATGGCTGTGAATTCTTTCTTTTGCAGTTGCTCAACAGAGTTTTTAACATCATGCGGGAGAAGAACCCGGACATGGTGGCTGGAGAGAAGAGGAAATTTGTCATGAAGCCCCCGCAGGTTGTGAGAGTAGGGACCAAGAAAACGTCTTTTGTCAACTTCACAGATATCTGCAAATTGTAAGTTTCCCCTTTGGGTTTCCCAGGAAGAGCAGATGGATGCACTGCTCTGTGCTCCTGTAGAGTTTTCTGGCAAGTGGCAAACCAGGAGTGGAAGCTATTTCAGTCAGGGAGCTCATTACATTTCTCTGTGAGAAGATATTTCTGAACATGATTTCTTGAGATAATTTCTAATTTTGTATTTAAATTACAAAAATGGTACATGGGCTGAAACTTGGTGAGTTCATTGGGTTCAAGCAAGTTGGGTCACCAGTGACATTTATGTGCAAGCCTCGAGGAGAAGGGTGGGAAAAGTTCTTTCTAATTTGAGCTGACTACAAATACTGTTCTCTTGGTAAATGATGTGGACTCCAGTAGGGTTTTCCCACTGTTTTCTGCAGTGATATCTGTCTTAATTATGCCATGTGAAGGCAGCTCTGTTCTTTGTGAGCACTTTTGGGAATGCAGATCTGATGGGTATCAAAAGTGTGCCAGAAAACAAGCCTGGTGAAATCCTGCTGAGGACCTGGAACACTAAGGGGAGTTGTTAATGGTAGCTACTAATGTTTTCTCAGGGGTTGGGACAGTAAGAATGAAAAATCTTTAATGGAAAACTTTTCACTAGTTGCTGTAATTTTGAGTTGGGGACAGTGGGAGTTTTTTTGTGTGAACTGTTCAGGTTTCTTGTGTCCTCAATAATTGTGTGTGTGCTCTTGGTGCAGACCCCTGGCACTGCTCCCTTTGAAACTTTCTCCCTTAAATTGGATTTACCCTGCCAGTCCTGTATGAATACCAAATTTCTCTGAGGGGAGAAGGTTAAACATTTCCTTACTTTATTTTCAGATTACATCGTCAGCCAAAACATCTCCTGGCATTTTTGTTGGCAGAATTGGGTACAAGGTAAGGCTGCTGGGCTGTGTGTGTGTGCTCAGGATTGATATTTGTCAAATATAACATTTTTGGGGTTAGATCTGTATAGATGGGCTGGAACATGAGGGGTTTGCTCCCTGCACTTCAGTGCTGTGCTGGGTGGTTGAGGAGAGAACATTTTAGTGAGGAGGCACAGAGGGAAACTCCAAGTCCAAGTCTTGTTCACTCCCCTGAGACAGACAGGTGAGGGCTGTGCCTGGGCAAAACTTCCTTTAGGAAGTAGCTCTGAAGTACCTCAGGATTTTGCATTTTTTGTTCCTACAACACAATTCTGTCTGTGCTCTTCTTGAAGAATATATCCTTGTCTTGCTTCATGTTCTTGATTTGTTTTACTGCTTCACACTGCAAATCAAATAATTAATTTTCTCTTTTCTATTAGTGGTTCAATAGATGGTAACAACCAACTGGTAATCAAAGGAAGATTCCAGCAAAAACAGATAGAAAATGTCTTGAGAAGATATATCAGTAAGTAGAACTCCCTTTCCCCCTGCAGATTTCTCTCAGCCCCTTGTGATGCCCATGGGCCCCAGCTGTGTGCCCACCATGGAGGAGGCTCAGGAGCCACAACTTTCCTTTATCATGGAATAATGCAAATACAGGTGCACTAAAGCAGGCCAGGGAAAGCAGCATTTGAGAACTGCTTGTTTTCATCTGAGCCTCATATCTTGGCTTTGCTGAGGACTGTGGAAAACAACAGTAATTGTTGATTTTGCAGTCTGTTGTACTCGTGAATTGACAGATGCAGTGTTAAGATAAGTTCTGTTTAAATGCCTTTTTTGTTCCAAAATTTATGAGAAAAATATTCTATAAAAGCACTGTATAAATTTCCAATGAGTGCTGGTGCCCCTTGCTGACAAACAGAGAAGATTTGAGTCCACATCTGAGTGGAATTTTCTCCTGTGTACCTTTTAGAAATCACATAAGCATGAGGTTAAAGAATGTTTCTTAATGAATCCCAAAAACTTTTTGTGCCCCAGCTGGTCAGAGGACTCAGATTGTGTCACAAAGCTCCTGCTTTAGTGCTGTGTCAGTACCAGAGCTGCTGACACCTCAGCAGAGGAGCTCAGGGAACCCAGTGGCAAATCTGTACAGGTTATTAACACTAAAACAGTGTCAGTGCTTAATGTACCACAAACCTCCTCTTGGTTAACCAGGGTGATTTTACTGCTCCCAACCAGCCCCTCTGAGCTGGTGGGTGTGTTTGAGCAGTGTTTGCAGGCAGCTGTGCAGCAGCAGGGACCCAGATTACTGGAATAGTATCCAAGAAGGTGAGAGGCCAGGCTGGGAGAAGGATTTGAGCAGAGATGTTGAGCAGAAATCAGTGGCTGCACAAGAATGCAGCAGTTCAGATTCAGTCTGGATGGAGAGCAAACTGCAAAGCCTCTCCAGCTCCTAAAAGAATTGCTGGATTTTCTCTCTGAGCTGTTGCTGCTGTGCTGAAGCTCAGTGCCTTGTTGAGGAGCCAGGTCACAGGGGGATCAGGACAAGCCTGTGGAAAAGGTGAAAGGTGAAAACCTTTCCTGGATTTTGCAGCAGTGCCAGCAGCCCCACGCTGGAGTCTGCAGGGGCTGCATCCCCTCAGTGTCCATGGGAGCCGCCAGGGCTGGGCTGCACCTGCCTGGCCCTGCCCTTGCTCTGCTCCCTGCATTTGCAGCACAGCTGGCAGTGCACAGCTTGCTCTGCTGACAGGGCTTTGTCCACTTTGGACAACTCCAATGGCTCCAGTTTGGGTGTGGTGGTGTTCACAACGGTCCCAGGACGAGGGAAGTGACGAGGATTTGACTCCATGTTTCAGAAGGCTGATTTATTATTTTATTATATATGTTATATTAAAACTATACTAAAAGAATAGAAGAAAGGATTTCCTCAGAAGGCTAGCAAGGAACAGAAAGGGATGGAATGATGATAAAATCTTGTGACTGACCAGAGAGTCCAAGACAGCCAGACTGTGATTGGCCATTCATTAAAAACAACCACATGATATTCGAATTAAATACCAATATAACCGGATGGGACGTGCCTGGGCTTATCTGGCCCTTGCTGCTTGACCAAAAGGTGGCAATTGTGGTGTTTTCACCTGAGACACTTTTGGCTGCTTGGGTGTGTGATGTTTCACCCCACAGACACTTTTGGCTGGCTGGGTGCTGCACTGGGCCCGTGGGGACAGGTCCAGGCCTGCAGGAGCTCTGGTGGTGCTGGGATGGAGCTTCCCCCCATAACAGGGGCTGCTCCTCAGGTTCCCCTCTGCCAGAGAAGCTTTAAGGCGATGGTGAAGGAAAGGAGTCGGTTCTGATGGAGGGTTTGGATCCAGAGCTTTATTCTGGCCCACAGGCCTCTGAATGCAGCACCAGCTCCAGCAGAACTCCCTGAGCCCGTGGTTGCTGCTCCTTTAACCCCGGGGAGAGGGGCAGGGAAGGGGCAGGGAGCCACCAAGCAGGGACAGGAGGGGAGGGACAAAGGGACAAAGGACACCTGGATGGCCCAAAGCCCCCCAGGGGTAGAGGGCATCCTGTGAATCTGCCAATCACTCGATGCCCTTCTGAATGCCAGGACTGACAGACAGTGCTGGGAGGGGAAAGGAGAGGGGACTGACACACCTGGGGAAGAAATCTACAGGGAGAAACCTGAGGTATCTGAGGCAAACCATGACATCACACTGCCAACCCCATGAGACCAATCAACAATGTACCTGTTGCATTCCACAGCAGCAGATAATCATTGTCTACATTTCATTTCTGAGGCCTCTTGGTGTTGTGTTATATATCAAGAGTTCCACTATCAT
Source organism: Zonotrichia leucophrys gambelii (assembly GCF_028769735.1). Taxonomy (NCBI): domain Eukaryota; kingdom Metazoa; phylum Chordata; class Aves; order Passeriformes; family Passerellidae; genus Zonotrichia; species Zonotrichia leucophrys. The sequence continues at coordinate 13,183,602 of NC_088189.1, read as the reverse complement.
CATAGTGCAAGGATTCCATATCACCAGAGCTTTGTACCTTCTCGATGTTTCTGGTAGGCAGCTCCTCTAAGCACTGACTGTTCTGGTTCTTGCAGTAACCATCTGACTGCAGATTCCAGCAATCCACTGTTCTTACTGGCTACAGGTGTGGCCTGTTAAGATTAGGAGCAGGCCTGATGTTTAGTCATTGGTTCAGCTGCAACTCTTTGGGGGATAAGATTACCTTCATGTACCCATACTGTATCCCACTACATCTCAGCTTCTCAGGAGAAAAAATCCTAGCGAAAGTACTTTTCCTAAAACACACCTGTGCCAGTTGTGGTTAGTAGCTAAAGCATTGTGGTGAGCAGCTGTCCCTTTGTCCCTGCAGAGGAGTACGTCACCTGCCACACGTGCCGCTCGCCGGACACCATCCTGCAGAAGGACACGCGGTTGTACTTCCTGCAGTGCGAGACCTGCCACTCGCGCTGCTCCGTGGCCAGCATCAAAACCGGCTTCCAGGCTGTCACAGGCAAGAGGGCACAGCTCCGTGCCAAGGCTAACTAGCTTTGCTAACCAGCGCTGCAGTTGGCAAAGTGTTCTGGGGAATGGGACTGGACAGGTTTGCCATCCGAGTGGATTTACCGTTGTATTAAAGCGAGGTTGTAAAAACCACAAGAAATTTTGGCTTTTGATTGATTGGTCTGTGAAATCCTTGCAAGATGCAGATCCTCAAGCTGTTCACATACATTTGCTCATTGAATATATTTTACCAACTGTAAGGAGCGTGGTGGGAAAGGAGGTGCTTTTTAATCCGTTCAGACTTCTGTAAAAGATGAGATGAATTAAAGATACTATAACAGTGAGTGTCTTGGATTTGGATTTTTCCTTCAGTTTCCTCTTCAAACACTGCTGGGAATGGTTGGTGTGTTGTTCTGCAGATCATGTCACTGAGCTATGTCCAAGACCCAGAATGAAGTTTTAAGATAAAGGTTATTTTGCTTTTACATAACAGGCTTGTTTTAGTTATGCTGTCGTGAAACAGAGAAACCAGGCACAGAGTGCCAGGGCTGACAGGCCAACATGAGCCCTGCTCCTGCTTGTACAGCCATGGGTGCCTTGTGCACAGGCTTACTTAGGCAAAAATAGCTCTGAGACAGTTCAGGCACCAGGTTGGTGCTGAATCTTAACACAGAATCAGTAAACTGTACTGTAAGTTTTCATAGTGTCATAGTACTAAATTTTGCAATTTCTAATAGAGAAACGTTTATATTTCTGAAGTCCTGCACTCTTCATCACTTTAAAAGAATCTAAATGCAGCAAAAAAACAAAAAAAAAGTAATAGGTCTAAATGTCATTGTATTGTGGCTGCAACACGGTCTTCTATAAATCCTGAATTTGCAGGAGCCACTGCCAAGTAATTTGGGTTCCAAATTAACACTTTTTGCTTCAGGATCTTCCCATGCCCTTCCTGTGCTGGCAGTGCCAGTGACCTGAGGGGACACCTGGTGCTGTCCTCGCTGGGATTTGTGCAGGAGTTCTTCCAGCTGGGGATGCAGTGGGAGTGAAGGATCCCCCTGGGTGCAGCAGGGGGGACAGTTGTCACCTGGTTGCCAAAATGTGCCAGGGGAGGGAAAGGTGCAGCAGCTCAGGGCCCCAGCACAGCCCTGCGGGACGGGAGCAGCCTCCTGCCCAGGGCAGCTGGTCCTTCTGAAGGCAATACAGCAAACACCACTACTTGAAGGGTTTCTACTAAGTTTTAACCTTTGTATGTTAACACAGAGCACAGTATTGCTGGGGAGTCACTCACTTGCTATTTGAAAACTTTGACAGCGCTGTAAGGTGAAAAAAAATCAAGGTTTTATGGTTGGTTTCTTTAAAAGCATTTTGAATTTCAAGTGAGCTATAACAATGTTGGATGTATCTTAAAGTGAATAAAGCCAGGATCAGTGCCTCTTGTAACATGATTGTTGTATTCTTGTTTCTTCCTCTAGCAAAGAGTCTCCTGTTGGGAGTTAAACCTTGCAGAAGTGAGAGTTGCCTTTTTGTTTTGGTGACTTGCTGGTGGGGCACCCTGAAATAGCTGAAGAGCAATGATACTTTGTTTTTAAATGTTTGTTTTTCCCTGGGTCAAATACCTTTAACATACTTTAAAAAAATACAGTGTGGCCTTGAGCTGCTGCTGTATTTCAGTGCTTTAAATGAAAAGTTTGATTTAGTGAATTAGGATCAAAAAGATCCAAGTTAATAAAAGACTAAATCATTGTTCCAACCTCTCAGCTGTGAGCTCTGGCTTGCAGGAGAGTTTCAGAGGTGTGTTTTGTAGATGTGCTTTGAGTCTGTGCATGAAACCCTGAGGGCTTTTAATGACTGATATTTGAGTGCAGCATCTTGAGCTGTAGGCTCAGATCCTGCTGTGGGATAACAATAACCTCACTAATGCAGGAAATGCCTGTCTAGGAGCAGATATCAGTTGGGGCTTATTTTTGTTTAAGGAAAAACTTCACAGTACATTCAAATAATGTTGTATGAACACAAATGCCTCATGCTGCTTGTGAGGCTGATGAGAGCTTGAAGTGCAGTTGTGGTCAGAGGAAAAAAAGTTTTTACTTGAGCTGGCTGTGAGAAAGCAGCTTAGAGATGGAGTTCTTCACAGAGCAGCTGGGGTTCCCTGTGTCTGTGTGCAGATACATTTTTGGTGACAGGGCTGGTTTTGTCCATGGTTTTTTCTCTCTGAGCTGAAAATTGGCTGTGTGGAGGTGTGGGAGCCAGATTTTAGGTACTGAACAACAGCTGGGCTGCTCCTCTCCACGGTCTTGCCATACCCAGTTCTCCACCTGATCCAAGTAACCTGAGCATGCAGGGCTGTTCCATCCCAGCAGTGAAGATGAAACTTTCAGCCCAGCCCATCCAAGAGAAACTCATCTGAGATTTGTCCCTGGAGGGGCTGGGAGAACAGAATTGCTGTTGTGGTCATCAGCCTGAGCTTCCCTGATGCCTTGGAAGAACAAATCTCTTTATCCCCTTTACTTCTGCCAGGATGTGCTTTTATCTCCTCTGTCACGTGGTGGCAGCTCAAGGGGTTGGGGACCTTGCTCATGTCCCTGAAGTGAGCAGGGAAATGGGAACATCTCATCCCCTAATGGAGCACAAATCCAGGGGGATCAGCTGCCCTGGGGCTCTGTGCTTCTGTTCTGCTGGAATCACTGGTGGCTGCTATGAAAATCATGTGACAATAAACTCCATTGCTGAGCAAGAATTTCACCATTTTTGTAACCACAGCTGGTGTAAAGGAGCAGCATTTATGAGATGGCTCCACGGAGAGCTGGGAGGTCCTGGCTGGTGACAGTGTGACATTGTGCAGTGTGTCCTCCAGGTATGGCCACCACACCCCGAGATCTGGGGCAGCTTTCAGGGAGACTGGGGCACCTGGCGTTGTCAGCAAGGGGAGGAAAAAGCAGATTTTCAAAGCTGCTGCTACCAGGACAGGGTTTGTCACAAAGTGCAGGGGTGTTGAGCTTTGATCAGGGGAAAGGACCTGTGGTGGTGGCTGGGGGGGAGGCACAGGAATAGAAACAAGAAGTTGCTGAAAATCAAGAAAATGAGAAGTTGAGTGTGATGCTGACAGCTGAGAATCATTAGAATTTATCTGTTCATCTTCTAAATAACATTTCCCCAGCTCTCTGTTTTGCTCCTGTGCTCAGTTTTCCCCTAGAGAATTATTCCAGATTACTGGAATAGTATCCAAGAAGGTGAGAGGCCAGGCTGGGAGAAGAATTTGAGCACAGATGTTGAGCAGGAATCAGTGGCTGCACAAGAATGCAGCAGTTCAGATTCAGTCTGGATGGAGAGCAAACTGCAAAGCCTCTCCAGCTCCTAAAAGAATTGCTGGATTTTCTCTGAGTTGTTGCTGCTGTGCTGAAGCTCAGTGCCTTGTTGAGGAGCCAGGTCACAGGGGGATCAGGACAAGCCTGTGGAAAAGGTGAAAGGTGAAAACCTTTCCTGGATTTGGCAGCAGTGCCAGCAGCCCCACGCTGGAGTCTGCAGGGGCTGCATCCCCTCAGTGTCCATGGGAGCCGCCAGGGCTGGGCTGCACCTGCCTGGCCCTGCCCTTGCTCTGCTCCCTGCATTTGCAGCACAGCTGGCAGTGCACAGCTTGCTCTGCTGCCAGGGCTTTGTCCACTTTGGACAACTCCAATGGCTCCAGTTTGGGTTATTGTGGGTGAACAGTCAAATCCTATGGCAGAGAAGGGAGCACAGTTCCATGTGTCCTTTCCCTCAAATGCAGGAGCTGAAGGGGAGAAAGTTTGCTCTGATCAGTTGTTTAAATGATCCTGTGACTGGAGGAGGGAAAAGGCTTTTGGGAAGATGTTACCTGGCAATATCTTCCTTCTAAAGTGAAACAGCTTTTTCTCCTAAAGAGAAGCGAGTTCAGCGGCTGGTGCTGATCCTTAACACAGATTATTAACACACAGTATCTCACCTGGACAAGCCTCTGCTTTGAGGGGACCTCACCTGGCTTCAGACCCTGGGCTAACAACTTTGGTGTTTGCAGCTCTTTCATTTTCTTAGCTTTTTTAGTCATTATTTTAGCTCTTGCATTATTTTATCTATTTCAGTGATAAAGACAGGGCAGTGCCATCATTCAGCCAGTCTTTAGTTTCTAGGAAAAGCCTGAAGTGCTTTTCCTGTAGGTATTTCACCATATGTGAATATAGATAAGCTCTGCATAAACATTCAGAGGCATCACAGCATAACCCTTACACTGTTACATATCCTTGATACAGAATGGCTGTCAGTCTGTCCCCAGCCCAAGGCAGCAGTTCTTTATACAGAAGGAGAAATTCCAGCTGGCCCTGGAAATGAGTTGCTGCCCAGCAAACCTAAGGAACTCAAGGATTTTCCTCACCAGAAGAAAAATACTTCCTCACTTCCCCTGCTCTTGTCTGTATGCACAGGCTCAGTCCTTGCTGTTCATCCTTTTTTCCTTTTGGCATATTGCAAAATTCTGGAATAAAGCAGTCACCGCTTTACCTCTGTGTTGGGAAGCATTTTTCTGCTCAGAACCCACCAGAAATTTGTGGTACCTCTGTCCCTCCCTCTCCAGCCCACTGCATCCCCCACAGGGGTCTCTGGGCTCACAGAAATTCTGCTTCTTCTAACACAAGCAGCATCCATAATTTTCCATTCCATAGTAAAGCAAATCACTTTTTAAATCCATTGTTTCTTCCCCCAGGCCTGCTTTGGGTAATTATCCCATAATTTGGTGTATTTCTTTCTCCAGTGTGGAGCCCTGCACTGGGGGGAGCAGGGCTGTGGGAGCAGTTTGTGCCCTGGTTGTCACCAGTGGCACGTGCTTTATTACAGGGAGGAACTCTAGATGGGATTCATTGTGAAAATAAGGCACAGAAGGCCAATAAAAAATAAATGTTCAGTTACATTTTTCGTTTTGTGGACTGAAATGTCTCTATGCTGGTCATGGCCCTCAGAACCTGCTGCAGGCCCTGTGCTGTGTTTTTGTTCAGCACCAAAATTGCCTCTTTTCCACCAAGGCTGTGGAAAAATAAGTTCTGAGAGATGTGAGCTCATCTGAAATGAAGCTTAAAACATTTTTCTTTGCTGCCTTGTCCCCACCCTCCCTGACACCCTCAGACGAGAGGGAGGAGTGGTTGCTTGCTTTATTCTTCTGAAGGAGCTGTCTGGGGTTCTCCTGATGTGGTGATTTGGGCTCGAGGTGTGGGTGTTGAGGCTCCCTGGTGGTGGGAAAGCTTGGGGCTGCCTGTGGAGTCTCGAATACTGCACGCATGGCAGTTTGGTTTTAATCCCAGACCTTCTCCACTTGCCCAAAATTCAATTAAACAATGTGCTGAAGCACATTGTTTCCCTCTACTCTTTGTTCTGGATGAGGGAAGTGGCCTTTATTTAAATCCTGCCCCTGGCCAAGACCATCCCTGGATTTGAGGAAGGTGGGATGTGCTGGGGCTGGAGCCTCTCTGGAGGTGCTGTGGGCACCGAGGCCCCTCCTGAGCTGCCCCAAAGCCCCTCAGGGGCTGCTCTGGCCTGTGGGGACAGCAGGGAGGCCAAGCTGGGCACAGGCTGGGGCTGTCCCAGACCTGCTCTGCTCACCCAGCTCTGAGCAGACCCACGAGTGCTGGGCTCTGCACCCTGTGCCCGGGCCAGCCTGGCAGAGGCAACAATTCCCTGCCAGGGAGGGAATCTGGGCAAGGAAAGGTGCAGAGCTCGGGGCTCTCTTGCTGGACCAGTGCAGGGTGTCCATCCTGCCACATCCCCCTGTGCAGGACATTCCCAGTGTGGCCGAGTCCTTTGGCACCACTGTCGCCATCCCAGGCCTGGGCGGGTTTTCCGGCCAGAGGATGGAGAAGCTCCACCAGGAGCCTCTGGGGCTCTTGGCCACATCTCCACATGCAAAACTTTATTGACAATGATGCCTTGTGAAGGCTGCCCTAGAGCAGAGGCTGGACAGAGTTAAAGAATAAAGCAGGGATTTATTAAAAGGCCTCAATGGATCCACCTTGGGCAGCACAACACAAAATGGGCACCATATGCACAACCGCTCACGGCGTCTCTCACTGTGATCAGTTCTGCTCCATTTGCACCTTGCAGTTCATTGTCCCATTCCAGCTTTAGCCCAGGCAGTCCCACCCTGCTTGTTTTTCTCTCTCCAGCCCACGGTGTTTGTGCTCTTGGGCTGAGATTTGGATCATTTGTCCTTGGTGCCCAGCTGGAGCAGGAATCGTTTTGTCTCCCTGCTCTGTGCACAGAGCTCACCATCCCCTCATATGAAGCCCAGACCTACACACCAAAGCAGCTCAGAATGTGAAAAATATAAAAGCTAAAACCTGAGGCATCAAGAAGAGGGAATTGAAGCTCCTGCAGTTAACAAGAAGACAATACGGGAGGGATACAAGACACAGCAAGTGGCTCTCACAAATCCCCCAAAGGACAATCCTGTTACAACTGAAATGTTCCCCAGGTGCTGCACAGCCTGGAACTGTGATGTTCATCAAAGTCAATGGCAGTTAATAAAGTCAGTGGGGGTTTTGTTGCATCTCCTAACCCAGACAGAATGAACGATTGCAGGCATTTTGGCCCCAGTGGTTGTTTGTCCATGTCCAGAAGCAATGGAAGGAGCATTTGGGACTGGAGGAACCCTGCTCTGCTGCTCTAATCCTGTGCAGGCCAGCAAGGGGAAACCAGAGCACCAAAGCTTCCTGCACACCTGCTGGTGCCATGCCATGCCATGCCATGCCATGCCATGCCATTTAACCCACAGTGTCAGCAGCCTCAGACACTCCCATTCCTGCAGAGGTGCAGGCAAGGCAGCAGGGACAGACTCTGAGGGTGTTTCTAAGCAAGACCTTGCCACTGATGGGATGGGAGCAAACAGCAGCACAAGTGAGAAGCCAGGTGAGGTCCAGGACATTTGGGAATGGGACCTTCCCTCTGTGGGTGGTGGGGAAAATCTTTCACAAAAGTTTTATTTATTTTTTTTTCAAGCTCCAACCATGGCAGCTGTGTATGTTCAGTCGAGCTGCTCAGTTTATGTTGGTTAATTTCTTCAGAATATGCAGATGTTGAATTAATTGTTGCCTGTGGGGTTGTTCTGGAGAGAATGGAGTGGCCCAGCCCTTGTTCTCCCACATCCCAGCAGGGCAGGGACAATTTCCAGGGGGGGACACTGGACCATGGAAAAGGAGGTTGAGTGCAAAAAGGGTGGGAGCCTTTACATTCCTTCAAGAGCTAATGGGGTCTGACACATCTTTTTATGTCATGGATGTTTAGAGGGCCCTGGGGAGGACCACACCTCTGTCAGGCAGGACAGCCCTAAAGGGCCAGGAGCAGGCTGTGCCTCTGAGCCAGAGATGAGATGGGGAAGAAAAATGGCTTGGCTGAACTTCTGCTTGGAACTAAGGAGAAAAGAAGAATTTTTGACTTTTGGAAGAACAGGGAGGCAATTTAGAGCAACTACAAGGGTGTTGTGGGGTAATGCAGGGAGAAAATCACAAGGGGAAAAGCTCAACTTGAACTTATTTGGGTACTGCCATAGAAGACAATAAAAAATGTGGTTGTAAATACATCAGCAACAAGAGACTCTCCCTCCTGTATGGGATGTGGCTGGGGGCTGGTTTCTTTTCCCAGCTGTCAAGGGATAGCACAAGTGGAAATGGCCTCAGGTTGTGCCAGGGGAGGTTTAGGCTGGGTATTATGGAAAATGTCATTTTGTGGTGCTCAGGCATTGGAACAGCTGCCCAGGGCAGTGGTGGAGTCCCCATCCCTGAAGGGGTTTAAAAGAGGTGATGTGGCACCTGGGGACATTGGGATGGCCTTGGCAGAGCTGGGGAAGCTGGGCTGGGTGGCCTTGGAGAGCTTTTCCAGCCTAAATGGGTCTGAGGAAAACCTGCTCAGAGCAGGGGTGACCCCTCGGGGCGCCCATTGCTCTCCTGACAGAGCAGGGGAGCCAGCAGGGAGCTCTGCAGGGCCTTCATGGCCACAGGGTGATGGAGGGGCGGGGGTGTCCCTTTTTCCCCCATTGCCCCCTCAGCTGGGCTCTCTCAGACATCACTGAACACCAAACCCAGAACTCCTTTCCTTGGTGCCCCACCTACAGCCAAGGGAGAGTGAACAACCCTGCAGGGCCTGCTCAGAGCTCCCCAAGTCCCAAAGTAATGAACACAATCCGAGCAGCTCTTTGCTGTCTGTGCTCCAAGGCTGAGCTGCAGTGAGCCCTGAGGCCCTGCAGCCCTCACAGGTGGGCACATGGCTCAGCAGACTGAAGGTTGGGCTGATTCCCACCTTCTGACAGCCAGTTTGGCTTGGTTTTGGGGCTTTTTTCCCCCTGGTGCTGTTCCTCCTTCCAGCCACAAAGACACCCAGCCATCAGCCTGACGCTGCTGCTGTTATGAGTAGAACAGCTGCCCATTTTTTCAAAAGGTTGAAGAGTTCACAGGTTGGGCCAGTTGCTGCCAGGGTGGAGTTCTGTTTGCTGTTTGTTGTTGTAACCACCTGTTGTTTTCGTTACCTACCTGTCATTGATGGTTAGGAATTCTCCCTTAGTTGAGTGACACTCTGCTGCTTCCCAGAGGATGGCACCCAGTGGAGAGGAGGGGACAGTGAAGTTGGCATGCAAATGACCTCAGAGCCAGCATGCAAACGAGGAAGCCCCTCACCAAACCTAGCAAAAACCCCTAAAACAACGAGCCAACACAAAATTGATAAATCAAATTGATGTCTAGACGTGAGGAACAGAATCCAGAGTTCGCCAAGGCCTTTTTACCCCTCACTCTAACCTAAAAGATGTCGGCTGGAAAGAGGACCTCAAATGTCAAACCAGAAAGCAGGAAATCTCCTGGTGCTCTCGTGAGGATGGAAGTCCCAGCTCTGCCTGCAGACCAGTACACAAAGCTGCACTTTTTCTTCTCCTCCATCCCACTCCTGGGAGCAGCGGCAGCAGCGCTGTGAGCACGACCTGTTGATTCTTTCCACGCGAGCTGATTTTCAATAAAGGCATTAAAAAGGAGAAACATCTCCTGCCCGTGTTTATTTCACTGCTGTGTCCCCTTGGAGGGAACTGCTGGCAGGACAGACGGACAGGTGGGTGTTCAAACATTTCACCAGAAACTCACCAGTTTTGCTCTCCAGGGCTGGATGGTGGCTCAGCCACAAGGAACCCATCCAGGTTGGATGGACTTTGGAGAAACCTGGTCCAGTGGAAGGTCCCCAGGAGATCATCTCTAAGGTCCTTTCCAACCCAACCATTCGGGGTCACTGGTCCCTCCTGACACGCTCTGGTGTCACCCAGAGCAACACCTGCTTAAGGAGCAGTTTTTAGCATTGCTGGCTTGTGCAGCCTGGCACAGCAGCCAGACTTTCCCAGGCTGTTATGAGCTGGACCAGTGAAAAATCCAGAGATTAAAGGCTTGGACTTGGCCCCTGCTCTCCTGCATCAAAGAAGTTCCCAAGTCTCCAGGGAAAATCCCAGAACTCCTGTGAACACAGATGTTTTGCTCAGCCTAGTGGGATATACCTTGGGCAAGGGAAAGTAAATCCTGCAGGCAGAGCTGAGGCTTGGAAAGGGAAAAAAGACAGAACAAGTGTGTGTGTATGGCAGAGAGAAGACAGGAGAAGCAAATTAGATTTCTTTTTTTTATTATACAGGATTGTATGTACAAGGTCACCTCTCCCAAACAGCAGCAGCACAGTCAGTTCACAGCCAAACCTGCAGCTCATCTCTCCAGGCCTGGAGAACAGCTCAGGACAACTCAGTGCAGACCTTGCACAGGAACTGGGCCAGGGCAGGGCAAGCACGGGGCTCCCTCCAACCCCTCCTCAAGCAGCCCAAACGAAGAAATGCAAAGAAAACTTTGTGCTTCAAGAGCCATGCGTGCTCCAGGATGGCCCCAGGGGCAGGGCAGTGTCACTCCTGGAGCTGCTTCCCCTTCACCCTTCCAAGAGATGCTGTGGATGAGGTCGGAGCACTCAGGACCCCCCAGGTGTTGTGACTGGCCAGGGGGAAGGTGTGGACTCTGCTCTGGGTTCCAAGCACTGCTGTGTGTGGGGGATCTGGAGGGGAAGGGGCAGGCAGGACACACCAGGTGTGAGGGGTAAAGTGCTGTGTGAGGTTCAGCCCCCGGGAAAACGGGAGGAGCCCAGGAAGGACAAAGAGGAAAGAAAAACGGGAGCTCAGGAAGGACAAAGGAGGAGAGAATGGCTGAGGCCTCTGGGGTCCCAGGAGGAGCCCTCTGCTCCCAGCACGGGGCAGGGCACAGCAGCAGCTGGGAGCTGGGAGCAGGGGAGGTGCTGCACAGGCACAGCCACAGTGCCCAGGGCATTCATTCCCTGACCCAGCCTCGGGCACGCTGTCACTATGGAGCTCAGGCAGGAGCAGAGGGGTCACAGCACGCTCCTGATGTGCCCTGACTGCAGCAGGAGGAGGTGTGGGCAGCCAGGGAGGGTCACTGGCTCCAGGCTGTAGGAGTTGGGTGCTCCACATCCCTTCCAGGAGCAGCTGGTCCAAGGAAAGGGTCTCATCCCCGCCCCTCACTCTGCAGAGGGTTGCTCAGCCCTGACACGGTGGAGAATGAGGACACCAAAGCACTCAGGGTGGTGTTTGCTTGCTCTCTCCTGCTTGGGATCACTTGATTTCCTGCAGCTTCCTCTCCCCTTCCCTCCTCAAGCAGCTTCCCAGAGCACAGCAGCTGCCCCAGCAGCGACTCCTTTGCACCGGGAGGTGACTGTGGACACACAGCAGCTCATGGGGCACAGAGAGTGGCAGGAGGTGGCTGAGCTGGAGGACAGCTCTCACCACAGCCTCTGATCAACAGCACCTTCAGCACAAGAACACAAACTGTCCAGACTGAGACACTGCTCTTCCCTCAGTTAGGAAATGCTCTGGCTCTCACCTCACACAGGAAAATGTCTTTATTGGGCTGGGCTGAGCTGTCTCTGCCCTCCTGCAAGCAGCTCTACAACACTGCCTGGGGACACTCCTGCTCTCTGTGGTGGCTCTGGGCTGTGCAGAGCTCCTCTGCTGCCTGCAGAGCTCCAAATCCATGGCAGGGGTGGTGGGGATCTGCTGGGAGGATGAGTTTTCTTTGCCTTTGCTTTACAGATGGATGGAAGATGTCGGGCCATGTTTCTCCTTTGAATGCCAGGTAGAGATGACAGCAGCACTTCCATTCAGCTTGCCTTGCTCAACGTGCCAGGACAGGGTTCAGCCTCGTGCTTTCCTCACTCTGTTGCTCACAGCTGCAAGGAGAGAAGGGGGAGCTACAGCACTGTCCTTGAACCCCAGAGATTTGTCACTCAGGAAAGGGGGTGAAGGGCTGGCCAGTGGCCCAGCTGAGCAGCCAAGCTCCATGCTAGGAAAACACAGAGGATCAGTGGGAAAGAGCCTCTCCTGAAGCAGCAACCCCCAGGCCCAAGGGGCACAGAGGGAGAGCTCTGGCTCCATCAGCAGCACGGGGCTGTACCTGGTTACTGTAGCCTGGCATCCTCCACGTCTGTGTAATGGCTGTTCTCCTGCAGGGAAAAGGGAACCACAAACAGTGAATCACCCTGGGTCCCTCCTGCCCTGCCTGGGACACCTCCCATGTGGGCACCAGCTGGTCCCTGCTGTGGGACAGCAGTGCCAGTGTGCTCAGTGTGATGGACGAGCTACAGAACACACCTGGTATGGACATCTGGCAAAAACACCAACTTCCCCTGGCTCCTGATGCTGAAATGGCTCTGCCAAACAGCCCTGGGGTGTGCAATCCCCTCCAGGGCTTGGAAGTAACAGAATCACAGAATCATTCAGATTGGAAAAGACTTCCAGGATCATCAAGTCCAACATTAACCCAGCACATCCATGTTCACTTCCCAGCTGTTCCAATGCCTGACCACCCTTTCAGTGAAGAAATTTCCCTGATCTCCAATCTAAACCTCCCCCGGCACAGTTTGAGGCCATTTCCTCTCACCGTGTTTCTGTTCCCTGGAACTGCCCAGTGCTGCCAAGGTGCCTCAGTCCATGAAGGCAAATCTGTGTCCTGATTCTGCTGCTGAGCACAGGAACTGGTCCCAGTTTGCAGCAGAACTCATCATCCAGAATGGTAACACTCATCCAGCACTCCAAAGGCAACAATAATGACCTTTACAATAATAATGGGGCTGAACTGCTCCCCAAGCAGGGCTTTGGAAAGCACAGCATGTGTTTGGACTGCCCTGATGGTCTTGGAAGTGTTTTCCAGCCTTTATGGTTCTCAGTGGAATTTGCTCCTGGAGCTGCTGAGCAGAGCAGCAGCACTGGGGAGTGAATGGGTGCTCACAGTGGTGTTTAACCTCCTGCACAGGGTGGGCATTTCAGGGATGGAAATGGATGCAGGAGCTCTCTGCAGGGACACAAGGGGCTAGAGGGGAAGGAAAGGGAACAGGCTCTCCCTGAGAGCCAGGGGAGGTGGCCTTGCTCAGGGTGCCTTGGGATGAATGGGCTGGGATCCTCCTCCTGTGGGGGAGGACCAGGGTGACACCCAGCTGTGACACCGTGGCAGGCACCCCCTGCACACCACTGGGGCACAGACCCCTGGGGAACCTGCACCCCTGGCACTGGGGAAGGGGCAGGGCTGGAGCAAGAAACAAAGGCTTTGGGACAGCATCCAGAGTAAGCTCTGCCCCAGCTGAGCAGGGGAGGCTTTGTTCTGGTTCCTGATGGCCAAGAACACCTGGTCAGGGATGTGAAGGTGGAGAGAAGCCTTGGCTGCAGAGCCATGGGACTGTGAACCTGAGTACCCCAGAGAAGTGACCAACACCAACAGCAGGATCAGACCCCTGAACCTGAGAGAGCAGATTTGGGGCTGTTCAGGGATCTGCTTGGTAAAATCCCATGTGAGATGTCTCTGGAGGCCAAGGAGGCCAGGACATCCAGATCCCTCTGGTGTGAGACTTTCAGGGGGCACCCAGCACCAACCCCAAAAAATGTTTAGATGCAGACTGGGCAGATAAGTGACCAAAACTGCAGGAAATCAGAAGAAAATCTGACTGCAAATCAATCACAGTGTGTTGTAAATACCTGAACACATCAGGAGTCCTTCAGCTTTCCCTCCAGAGCAGCTATCTATGAGCAGGGATCTCCCCTTGAGCAGGGCCATCCCCCAAGACACCCCTCAGCTGACACCAGGCATTGATGGGCTGGCAGGTGACATTTTTTGCACATGTAATACATTTAATACACAATAATCTTTGTATCCCCTACTAAGTGTAGTAAATAGTACTGACCACCAATCCAGCTGCACTTACTCTGAATTTTCCATACCCAAATTTATGGCTCAGAACCCAATAAACTCCCTCAGCTCTGAGTGACCTCTGGCTCTTCTCCTGCCACCCCCCTGCCCCTCAGAGCCAAAGGGATTTTAGGGACCCCATGTGGGTGCCATGTCCATGGTGACAGCCACACTGGGGTGTGGGTTAAAGGAGTAACTCCAGGAACTGCTCAGTGCTGTGAGCTGTGCTGAGCTCCCTGCACACACTGCCCTGACCATCCACAGCACTCAGGAGCCTGTCTGAGGCTGGCAGTGGAACATTTCTGGTGTTGATGCCACATCAGGACCAGGGAGTTCCAGAAAACAGAGATGTGAGCTGAAACATTCATCTTTTTCTTCTCCTCTTAATGAGGACCAGCTCTTCCCAAACCACTGCCAGCAGATGTCCCTCCAGTGTTTTCTTACCCCTGCAAAGGCAGAGGAGTGCACATTTTTTGTTGACAGGCTGTGTGATTCTTTATCATCATTAACATCAGCAAGTTTCCCTCTAATGCCTACCATCTGTTTGCCCTGATGTAATTCAAGCCTGGCCTTCCTTTTCCTGACACAGCTTGTGCCTTTCTTCTTCCCAGTGCCTGGAGTGACCTCTCCCCTCCAGCCCTGGAACAGCTCAAGGACCCTGTTCAGAGCCCTCACCCAGTTGGGCAGGAGAGCCCAACCCAGCTGGGAGTGTTTGGAGCTGGAGCAGTTTAAGGCTGTGCAGTGTGAGCACCCAGGGATGGGGGGTGAGGAAGAGGAAGGCATGTTCAGCTTCATCCTCACTTCTGCTGCCACCAGTGCTGGGCTGGGGAGGGACTGGAGCTGTTCCTGGGGCCACTCAGGGCAGGTCATGTCCTTCTACCCTGCTGCCCTCAGCCTGGATCTGGAGCTGATCCTGTTCTCAGCAGGGTTTGGTTTGGGATAAATGACAGTGCTGCCAGTGTTACCACAGTGCCTGTTCTGTACCCAAACACTGGGCTCCCATCCAGATGCACAGTTTGTCACTGGGCTCACCAGGAACATCCCTGTTTAGGGAAGGACTAGGAGCAGGGGGCTGAGGTCAGACCTTGGCTTGTGCCATGGGACAAGTGCCTCTGAGAGGGACTTTGGACAAGGGCCTGGAGAGACAGGACAAGGGGAATGGCTTCATATTGCCAGGGCAGGGATGGATGGGATATTGGGAAGGAATTCCTCCCTGTGAGGGTGGGCAGGCCCTGGCACAGGGTGCCCAAAGCAGCTGTGGCTGCCCCTGGATCCCTGGCAGTGCCCAAGGCCAGGCTGGACAGGGCTTGGAGCAGTGTGGGACAGAGGAAGGTGTCCCTGCCATAGCAGGGGTGGAATAAGAAGTTCTCCAAGATTGCTTCCAAGCCAAACCCTCCTGTTACTCCGTGAATGTCTGGTCAGCTGCAAGGGCACTGCAAATGCAGCTCATCTAACCCAGCCTGTCCTTGTGGTGTGTTTAAATCCAGCTAAGAATCACTTGGGAGCAGAGTGGATTGGTTTAAACCACTCCTAGCTGTGAAATCAAGGATAAATGTCTGAATTTCAAGAGCCAACCATGTTTCTTCAGCACCTCCACATGTGTTTGCAAGGGCAGTGCTTCTGCAGGCTTGGAAGAACAACCTGGGACAACAATCAGATTTAAATACTGCAATTTCTTTGGAGGATGGAAAAACCACTTTTCCTGTGGATGTGGCAAGTTCCAATAAAGCTGTGTCCCCCTCCTTTGCTGCAGGGATGCAATGCCCAAGCTCCCTTACCAGTTCATCTTCACACTCCTCCCGTGCCAGCCCTTCCTCCTCGCCCTCGTCCCCGTTGAGCGGCTCCTCCGCGGTGGCCTCGGCCTCGGAGGCCGTGTCCTCCTGGGACACCTCGCTCTTGCTGCTCTCCACCTTCTTGCGGGCCTCTGTGGGGACAATGGCCCCGTCAGGGATGGGGAATGGGGACAGCCTGACCCTGGGCCAGGGATGGGGAATGGGGACAGCCTGACCCTGGGCCAGGGATGGGGAATGGGGACAGACTGACCTTGGGCCAGGGATGGGGAATGGGGACAGACTGACCCTGGGCCAGGGATGGGGAATGGGGACAATGACCTGGCCAGGGATGGGGAATGGGGACAGACTGACCTTTGGGCCAGGGATGGGGAATGGGGACAGACTGACCCTTGGGCCAGGGATGGGAATGGGAACAATGACCCTGCAGGATGGGGAATGGGGAAACAGACTGACCCTGGGCCAGGGATGGGGAATGGGGAAACAGACTGACCCTGGGCCAGGGATGGAGAATGGGGACAGCCTGACCCTGGGCCAGGGATGGGGACAGGGACACAGACTGACCCTGGGCCAGGGAATGGGAAATGGGACAGACTGACCTGGCCAGAGGAATGGGACAGGCCAGGATGGGAATGGGCACAGACTGACCCGGCTTGATGGGAATGGGAAGCGACGGGCCAGGATGGCACAAGGGCACAGCCTGAACCCCAAAATCAGGCTGGATGGAGCGACAGACTGACACGATAGGGAGTGGAACAGGGACACAGGCTGACCTCAGGGCAGAGAACCCCACATCCATTGGGATGGGGGGAAATAATAATGGTGGGAATGCTTCCTGCCATGGGGAGTTCTGCTGATTTTGAGGAGAAAGCCTGGGACACCATGGAGAGGGCAGAGAAGGTTCTAGATCCCCCAGCAGGATGGTGGGAGCCAGGAATAGGGATAGGGATAGAGACAAGGATAGGATAGGGGAGATAGGAATAGGGATAGGGATGGGGATAAGAATACGATAGGGATTGGGATAGGGGTAGAAATATGGATGGGACAGTGATAGGAAAAGGGATAGGAAAGGGTAAGATAGGATATGGTAGGAAGATAGAATGGAAAGGCAAGGATAAATAGAAAAGGATAGGAAAGAATAGGAAAGGAAAGAAAGGAAATGAAAGGAAAGAGGAAAGGAAAGGAAGAAAGGAAGGAAAGGAAAGGAAAGGAAAGGAAAGGAAAGGAAAGGAAAGGAAAGGAAAGGAAAGGAAAGGAAAGGAAAGGAAAGGAAAGGAAAGGAAAGGAAAGGAAAGGAAAGGAAAGGAAAGGAAAGGAAAGGAAAGGAAAGGAAAGGAAAGGAAAGGAAAGGAAAATTATAGCATATGAAGAGTAAAACAGAATAGTAGAACAAAAAAGCAAACTAAAAAAATACAAGCTAAAAAAAAAAGGACACAAGAAAAAAAAATCTCATCATTTTAAACCCCAACTCTGCAATTTCAGGAATTTTGGTGTGTAATTTTGGCCTGTGATTCTACCCTGGAACCTGGGGGTTGACACTTCCCTGTCAGAGCCTGGAGGAATGCGTGATGCCCAAGGCCAGCCCCGAGGCATCCCCGCCCCCACTGACCTGCAGAGAGCTTCTGCTCCTCAGCAATCTGCTCCAGCCGGCCCAGGAGAGCGTCGATGTTGGATTTGATCTGTGTCAGCTCCGTTTTGATTGTCTGCAGCTCGCTGCTCTTCACTGGGGGGAGGAAGGAAGGACAGGAAGGCACTCAGCACCCTGCAGAGCAAGCCCACCCCACACCCTGCCCAGGGCAGCTCCCTCAGCAGGCAGGACAAACAGGGAAAAGCCCACGCTGGGAACTGGCAGGGAAGCTGCTCCCAAAAGAGCCTGGGGTGCTGTGTCCAAGCAGGCTGCAGAGCCTGACCCCAAGCTGTACCTGCACCATAGCTCCTCCAGAACTTTACACTAATGTTTACACTAAAATTTTTGAAAGCAAATCAAATCATATCAAATTGGATCCTTTACCTTCCCGAAACACCCCTGGAACCCCAAGGAGAAGAGCTCCTGCGTTCTGAGAAATTGGATTTTTACGTCAATTTTAAATACATGGGAAGAAATCAGTCTAAAACTTTAAAAAACATTTCTCTCTATCACCCTGTGAATAAGAATCAAACCTTTCAGTACAATTACACTTCTAGCAGCCTTTCTAAATCCAGTAACACAGCTGCCATCAGGGATGTTTTTAGTTTATAAAGCCTGAGCTTTCTAATGGCTGGAGTCGAATATATAAGCACTTGTACCCCACAATAAATTCGGATTCTTTGACCAGTGTGAAAAATGCATATTTTATGACTGGCTTTTTGCAAATACTAAAATTAATATTATATGTGTTATGTTAGAAAGTAATGCTGTAATAATTTTCTTAAGTCATGTGTTAAATATAATTTTACGTTATAAGTTATAACATAAGGTTAAAATAGAAACTATGCTATGTAGGATACTTTTTTCCCTAAAGAAAGGACTCTCACTGAGATAGCAGCCACAGGACACCTAAATCTTTCAGAGAAAAAGAATTTATTGCTCTCTTATCAGAAGAAATGAACTTCTTCCTGCCTTGCTCAGCCCTGAAGACACCATCAGGATTAAGAGGAAGAAGTTGACACTGACCAGACAGAATCCTGTGTTTGAATGGAATTTATGCATCATGTATGAGGTGTATGAATATGCAACAGGTTATTACTTTTAAGGGTTAATCCTCTGTTAACGTGGGTCCTTTTTCAGGCTTATTTTGCCCAGAAAAAGGTACCCGGACTGTCTGTAACTCTTTGTTTCTATTGTCTCATACTGTCCTAATCCTAATTGTCCAAAGTTTTTATAACTCTAATTACATTGCTATTTTTATAATCATTTTACTACTATTAAACTTTTAAAATTACAAAAACAGGTGACTGGCGTTTTTCACAACCAGAACACTGAATCCCTGTCTCATCGCCTTCCCCAGGTGCACCTTGCAGCGGGGCTGCTGTTCCCAGTCACTCTAAGGTGTTTTTGGGAGCTTCCCATGAAACCTGAACCTTTTAGTGGCTGGAATAGAATATACAAGCAGCTTTACCCCATAATAAATTCGGATTCTTTGACCAGCACGCTGAATCCCCATCTCACTGCCGACACTGCACCTTCCCCAGGAGCACCTCCACAGCAGGGCTGCTGTTCCCAGCCATTCTGAGGTGATTTTGGGATCTTCCCATGAAGCCTGAGCCTTTTAGTGGCCGGAATAGAATATGCAAGCAGCTTTACCCCACAATAAATTCGGATTCTTTGACCAGCCTGAATCCCCTCTCTCTCTGTCCATCTCTGGCACCGTGCCTTCCCCAGGTGCAGCCCCACATCGGTGCTGCTGTTCTCAGCCGTTCTGAGGTGTTTTTGTTCCTCGTGAAGCCTGAGCCCTTTAGTGGCTGGAGTAGATTAAGTATTTAAGCAGTTATACCCCACAATAAATTCGGATTCTTTGACCAGCACACTGAATCCCCGTCTCATCGCCTTCCCCATGTGCACCCCCACAGCAGGTCCGCTGTTCTCAGCCGTTCTGAGGTGTTTTTGGAGCTCCCCGCGCTGTCCCCTGCCCTGGCCCACACTCACACTTGATCTTGGCCGAGCTGTTGGCGATGGCCGACCTGGCGAACAGCTTGACGGGCAGCGAGGCCTTGACGCGCCGCACCAGCGGGATGGAGACGCGCGGCCGCTTCACGGGCACCACCCGCGGCACCGGCGACACCCGGCCCCGGTACTCGAAAATCCTGAGGGGAAACCAGGGGAGGGGAGGCGGCTGGCGCCGGGGCAGCCCTGCCGAGCGGTGTCCCAGCCCTGCCGAGCGGTGCCCCGGCCCTGCCAAGCGGCCATCCTGGGGATTGGGGCCATGGGATGGCACCCCACAGGCTGGGCTGGACACCCTGACTCCAAATCCCTCCTGCCCCCAAATTCCTCATGCCCTCCAAATTCCTCCTGCCCCTAAATCCCTCCTTGCACCCAAATCCTCTCTCCCCCCAACCCCCCCCGCCCCCAAATCCCTTCAGCTCCCAAACCCCTCCTTACACCCAAAACCTCTCCTGTCCCTAAATCCCTCATTTCACCCAAACCCCCCCTGCCCCCAAACCCTTCCTGCATCCAAATCCCCCCTGCCCCCAAATCTCCCCTGCACCCAAATCCCTCCAGCCCCCTGAGAGGAATAGCAAATTTGTCTTTCCAAACAAGCTGTGGGTTTGCTGGTAGATAAAACCAGCACTGGGAGATAAAAGAAACAGTGGGAAGGATTCCACTGATTGATGAATGGAAAAAGATATTTGCTTTTACAAATAAACTGCAGGTTTGCTGACAAATGAAATTGGATATTGAAAGATGAAAGAAACAATGGGGAAGGAAAACCCCTAAATTCCATAAGAATTGAAGATCAAAAGGGAGGGTGATATATGAGAGGGAAATCTTTGGTATGAGGTGTTTCAGTCTGAAACTCCCAAGTACCTCAGCCAATGGGGAAAGAGAGAAGGGAAATGTGGCTGGGAAATTGGGATAAAAAGGAGGCTGAGTCCTCCAA
Organism: Zonotrichia leucophrys gambelii; assembly: GCF_028769735.1. Classification (NCBI taxonomy): domain Eukaryota; kingdom Metazoa; phylum Chordata; class Aves; order Passeriformes; family Passerellidae; genus Zonotrichia; species Zonotrichia leucophrys. The sequence continues at coordinate 13,163,481 of NC_088189.1, read as the reverse complement.
AAACTAGAGAGACCCCAGGGGAATGCCCTATGGCCTCTCCCTTTATTGGAATAAAATAAAAGGATTCCTCTGTCTCCTTTTTGGACATAAACCTCTGGTGTTTGTGGATTAATTTTCCTGACACCCCAAATCCCTCCTGCCCCCACCCAACAGAGCCCCTCGGGCTGGGTCTCACCTGTCGTAGAAGTCGTCTCTGTAATAGTCATAGTCGAAGTCGTAGCCACTGCAGAGACAGTCAGGGTTAATTAGTGCTGGGAACTCATTATTGCTGCTCCCTCACTGCCTGCTGGGCCATCGAGGATAAATAAATGCATGAGGGACCCTCCTGGCTGCAGGGAGGAAGACTGGGGGGCTGAAGGCAGAGGAGGGTGGTGTTGCCAGAGGGTGTTAACCTGCTTATCTCAAGGAGGAGCAAGAAGATGTGTGTGGAGAAAAGTCGGGACAAATTGGATATTTATGGGGATATTTATTGATTTAACCTCTCTCCCCCCAGGCAGACAATGCCCACGGTCCTGTTTTCTTAAGCTTGAGATGCATTTTAACCCAATGCAGGAGCACTGTCCACTCCTGGACACCCAGTAACACTTTCCCCCTTGCTGCAGCTGCATTTTAACCCAAAGTAGGAGCATTCCCCACTCCCTGGACACCAACACTTTCCCCCTTGCTGCAGCTGGTGTTTCACAAGGCATCACAAATCAGGAGGTTTCACCCAACACACTGAGAGCAGCTGCCTCAGCACCCTTCTCTGGTGTGCTAAGCTCATTAACACTCAATTAACGCTCAATTAATGGCTAATTCAGACGCGGTGCTGGTGGTCTCCTCTCTGCTCTGCACAAACAGAATGCAGCCCTAAAAACCAAAGCCTGTCCTGCCTCTTGGAAGTGGCTGAAAAGAATGGGAGATGGATGGGGAGAGGGAAGGGCTGAGCAGAGGGCCAGGGGACAGGGCAGGATAACCCCCAGGAGTGCAGTGAGAATTCATCTGGGCTCCTGCATCTCTGACAATGGCAACAACAATGTGGCTGACTGGGCTGGCTGGTGGGAAGTGTGGCTTGGACCAGGAATTCCAGGAGCTCTGTCCTGCCTCTTGTGGCACTGAGCTTATGGTTCTACACAGATATTTACTGTACGTATTGTGTTGTATTGGTTAGTAGTGCTGTATTAACATTTTAATAGTATGGTAAATGTAGTTTTGTACTTAAAAGATAACTTTTGTAGTTAAAATAGGAACTATGTATGTGGGATTTTTTTTTAAGAAAGAAATGAGGTACTTGCACCAGATGGCAGCCACAGAACACCTAAATGTTTCAGAGAAAAAGAATTTATTGCTCCATTATGAGAAGAACCGAACTTCTTCCCACCTTGCTCAGCCCTGAAGATGCCGTCAGGATTCAGAGGAAAAGGCTGACGCTGCCCAGACAGAATCCTGTGTTTGAATGGAATTTATGCATCATGTATGAGGTGTATGAATATGCAACAGGCTGTTGCTTTTAAGGGTTAATCCTCTGTTAACGTGGGTCCTTTTTTGGGCTTATGCTGTCCAGAAAAAGGTACCCAGACTGTCCATAACTCTTTGTTTCTATTGTTTCATACTGTCTTAAATTCTAATTGTCCAAAATTTTTATTACTCTAATTACATTGCTATTTTTATAACTATTTTACTACTATTAAACTTTAAAAATTTTAACAAGTGATTGGTGTTTTTCACAGGCTGGTTTCTGAAAGATGATTTTTCCACCCTCCTTGGGTTCCCCAGATCCCTGTGGCAACATCTGGAGACCCAGCCTGTGCATAGAGGGGACCTGAGCATGGCTGGAGACACCAGAGCTGCTTTGGGGCCAGAGTTGGTGCCAGAATTAAGGACAAGGAGGTGGCTCATGCACCTCCTGCTCTGGGGACTTCAGTGAGGAGATATTCCATAATGCCTTATCCCTGAGCAGCTGCTGCCTGTGCCATTCCATGGGATGGGCACTGCAGGGCCTCACTGCTGAGCAAGGAGACTGCTGGGGAGATGTGACTGCGGAGGTGTGATCACCACAGCCCTCCCAGATGCCACTGCATGGTGCAAAAGAACCTTTTTTGACAGATGAATTCCAGATTCTTTTCAGGCCCTCCCCTTCTGAGCCGAGTTGTAGCCAACATTCCTGCTGGGCTCAGAGGAGACAGGAACATCCCACAGCCTCTGTCCCAACCTCTGCCTCATCTGTGTTTGTTTATTCCCTCTCCGGATTGAAAGGGAAAGGCAATTCCTCCCAGGGCAGCTGTTGCTGGAATGAACCCAGCTGTTTGTGGGGCTGAGGGGATGGAGATCACAGAATGAGGCACTGCCATGGAGCTTTTCATGATGGGTAACTGGATTTTTGTTCTAACCCAAGGTGAAACCTGGAGATACAAAAACCCTCCAAGAAAATAGCTCCCCTCAGCCTGCCAATTCACTTTGATCACTGAGGATGTTTGACTCCAGGTCTGTTTGAATCCAATAAATACAAAATACCATCAAAAATAGGAAGCCATTTGAAAGGAAAATTGAAGTAGGATGCTTCTACGCTGTTACACTCTCCCTCTTCAATTTTTCCCCCTCCTTAGATGCAACTCAAATGAAATTGCTGCAATTTTGTAATATTTTCAATCCTGACAGGCTCTGGTGAAGTGCTTCTGGCTCTCTCCAGCACAGCCAGTGTTATCCCCAGTCCCAGGCAAGAGCCAGTGGGATTTGCCTGTGGCTCCAGGGCTCCCAGTGGGATGAAGCAGAGCCTTCATCCACAGCACAAACTCTCTCTGATACCTTGGGTTTTAATTTTTTCTGTTCTGTTTTGGTGTGCAGCTTTTAGCTTTATATTAACGTTACTGGGATCTTTTCATGGGGTGGTGGAGACAAAACAATCCTGTAGGAATGGGGATAAACTGATACCTTTGGTTTAAGTTTTTCTGTTCTGTTTTGGTGTGCAGCTTTTAGCTTTATATTAATGTTACTGGGATCGTTTCACAAACAATCCTATTCTAGCTGGAGACTCAAGGACAATCCCTTCAAACTTCAGGCCCAAAGCATCAACAATGTGAGAAGAGGAGGGTGGGCAAGCAAGCAAGGAGGATGAAACTTCATCATTTGAAGCTATTAATTGGGCAGTGAACTCCTGTATGCAAATGGACTAAAAATTATAAAAATGTGAGATCTCATGGCCAAGCTCTCTTTTGTTCCCATCTTGGAGCCATCCAGGTACTGCCAGGGTGTGGCCTTTGAAGGCACCTCAATAAATCTCCACTTTATTGCTCTGAACTCCATCCAGCTCCTGTTCCATCTCCCTGAGGCATCACCTCCATGAGGAGCTGCTCCTGCTGGGCAGCTCTCTGTGGCTTGGAGACCATGAGGCAGCTTTGGAGCATTTGTTCATAAAGAATACAAAGCTTGGAGGTGTTGGGCAAAATTCTGAGACACCCAAATTCCTTTTTCCTGACCCCAATTTACACTCCTGGTCAGAGCCAGCTTCTCCTCCAAGCCTTTGCTCCCTGGCAGAGCTGTGGGATCAGCACAGGGGCAGCTCCATGGTGCTGTGGGGATGGAGAGGAGCTGCAGCCCCAGCACACAGCAGTGCCCTGCTGCTGCCAGCACTGCCCTGGGCACAACCTGGCACCTGGGAACAAGGGACCAGCCCTGAGTGGGGTGGGCACCTCCATCACCAGCACTGACCCTGCCCTGAGGCGTTTGGGCACCTCTGCCCTGCTCCTGGGCTTGGCTCCAGCACCAATGGGATGAAGCTCAGCCTCAGATATCTGTAGATCCCACCTGGAGAAGGCTGGAGAAAGCTGGAGAAGGACAGAGATGCCCAAGAGCCCAGGTGAAGCCTCTTCCCAGAGCAGTCAATCTGCTGGGTGAAATGCCAATGAGCCCCGTTGATGTTACTGCTCTGTGTTATTGCCCATTTCCATGGGATGTGGAGCAGAGCTGGCCATGCCTGTGTTCTCCTGGTAGGAATCACCCCTGGCACATCTGCAGGGCATCCCAGAGGGACTGAGGGGGGCACACCATGCCTGCACTGCAGGGCAGGGGCCCCAGAGCATCTCTGGGTGCAAAACCACCCCAAGGGTGAGGGCTTCTCCTGCCCTGGCCCTGGATCTTTAGGGGACTGGAGACATTTCCACTCTTTCAAAAGGAATTGGGGGCACAATTATCCCAGAGAGCTGGTCCTGACCTCCCAAAACACGAACCCAGCCTCTGCAGGGCTGCTTGGATCCCTGCTGACCGTGGGGCAGCCCTCAAGGAAGGCAGGGGCTGGAATGAGGGATTTGGGCAGCCTGTGGCTGTGTGACCCTGCTCTAACACAGCAGTCACTCACAGCTTAACAGATGATGCAGGGAGGCAGGGCTGGATGGTTTTAGCAGCACCCCTGGAATCCCCTAGCAGCATCACTCAGGCTTTGAGCACAAGGCAGGTCTGCCAGGATGAATCCAGGACAAAAGCTGGTGAAAGGGAGAGCTTTTAGGGGTGATTGATCCTGAAAATTCCACTGCATGTAGGATAAACCATCCTGAGGCCGAGGGATCATTCCTCAGTGACCTGGCAGCTCTGTCTGTGTACAGGAATAGTTTTTGCTGTTTTTCAATCAGCTGGTGACACTGCACCCTTTCAGAATAAAGCAGGGACAACCAGAGTGAAAGGCAGGAGAGCAGGAAGGCTTCAAGAACACCCTGCTTCCACCTCCTGATTGAGAGGCATTGCCTCTGCTTTGCTGGCCTTTAGCAATCCAACATTCCACTGCCTCAGGTTCAAAATGCAGCTGTTGATAACTGAGGGGTGATTGTTTGCATGTGCTGCTTTTCCACCACATTTGTGGGGCCACTTCTGAGCCTGGACCTGAACAGCAAATGTGCATTTGAGCATCTGTGCTTTAATTCCTGCCTGGTATTGCTGATCATGAGTGCCATGGTGAGCTCAGCTCAGCTCCCACCCTTCTGTCATGGCATTACTGCAGTGGAAAGCTGCTTGGAAAATGTGGCACTGATCAAACACATCTTGTGGAGCTGTGTGAGACCCCTTCCTCCTGCACACAGCCAGGGCAGGGGGAAATAAAGGAATGTGGGATGAAGCCTGGCATTCCCAAAGTGCTGGGGCTGCTCTAGGCTGGGACATCAGTGCTCACCTCCCCCTCTGCCCCGGGGCTGCTCTCAGCCCTGTCCAAGTGCATTTGGCACTGGGATGTCACTGCCCCAGCAGCAGGGCCTGGGAGGGGCGTTTGGGGAGGGGCTGACACCAGCTCTGGGTGTAGCAGGGGATGGATGCCAGGGCTCATGGGCTGTGACATCAGTCAGCAGTGCTTTGTCCCTGCCACCACTTCAGACACCCTCCTGGGGCCACTGAGCTGCAGACAGACACCCAGCAGCTCTTGCTTGGGCTGTCCTCTCTGTCCTTGTGGCCATGGAGCGGCTTCAGCCCCAGCTCTGCAGGGCAGGGCAGGGATTTGTGCCTCCAAAAGCCCAGAGTGGCACTGGCAGAGCCAAATTCCCTTCCCAGCCAGCTGACAGCCCCTGGGTGGCATCTCTGGCACTGACCTGAACATGGCCCCAAATGCCCCAGGAAATCCTGTCCAGACATTTGCCGTGCAGGCAAAAAAAAAATGTCAGAAGGGAGATTTGGAGATTTTGAGAGGCAGTGAGTGACTCCCTGGGGACACAGTGACAGCAGGGTCTGTGGGGATGGCCAGGGTGCCAGGCAGGAGCATCCAGGGACCTGCCCTGTGCAAAGGGATGCTCTGGGAGTGACAGAGGGAGGGACCCCCAGAGATGGGGGAGAGCAGTGATGGCAGCAAGGCTCTGTAGGAAGTGAAGGTGCCTCGTGTGGAGACACCTGAGAAAACTGATGGTGGCACGAGCCTGGGTGGAGGTGGATGGGAGCCTACAACCCCCAAGGATTTCTGTTTAACACCTGGACACCCACCTAGGCTGGTGGATAGGTAAAAATGTCACAAATGCTGCTTCTTGTATGTTCAAAATGGAATTTTCCTTGCCTTGCCTTCCCCTCAACCCTCCCATGCAGACTTGGAATGAGGCAAAGCAAAAGCCAGCCTTTGGAAAAATCCTCTGCTCTGTTTAACACAGCACTTCTATAAATTACTGTGCTGTGATTTTTTGAAGTCTAACATTTAGCAAAATTGATGGTGGTTTGGGAAGCTGTAAGCACAGCTCGCTGCAAACCTGGGATCCCTGTTTTCCAGGAGATATCCTAAGTTCTGCCAGTCCAGATGGCAAAGTTTTAATCTGACAGCCAGTTTGGGATGAAATATTGCTGGGAACAGGAGCAGTGCAGTTCTCTGGCCCATATTTTAGCATTTCCATATTTGTGGGAGGGAGCAAACATCTCTCTCAGCAGTCTGAAGTCTGAAATATTGGTCATTGCAGAGGAAGGGATTAGTGCTGCAGGCAGGGCTGAGCAGTAAATGAAAAGCTCGTTAGTGCAAGATGTATGGAAGGAGCTGATGTGTGTGATGGCCCCAGCCCCACGTGAGCAGCCCACAGTGGAGCTGAACTGCAGGATTGGTGTCAGCTCTGCTCCCACCTCCCTCCCCTCAGCTGGAATCCCCTGGGAGCCCAGAGAGCCACGTTGTTGAAGATTGCAATGCAAGATGTATTCCATTCCCATCTGTATGGCAGATTATCTTTGCCAAGTGGGCAGTTTGCCTTATCTCTCTCTCTGAGTGACCACATTCACACCTCCCTTGGGAGGGGACATTGCTGATAACAGCTATTGAATGTCCCTGCATGGCTGATAAGAACTACAGCATCCCATTGGGAGATGTGAGCCCAGAGGGAGGAGCCAAGCATTGCTACCCAGATATAATCCAGAGGTTTTTGAGACACCAGCACAGCTTCTCCACTGGATTCCCCAGAGGAACAGCAGCTGCCTCTCCTTCCATTGGATCTTTAGAAGAAGAATACATCCTTCTCTACAGGATCCCTGCTCCAGCAGAACCAGCCCTGACACTGCAGGAGGGCTGAGCCACAATTCCAATGGGACTGCTGCCAACAGCCTGACCCACAGGGTGTCAGGTTGGGTTCTGACTCTGTCAGTGTTGTTCTAGTGTACTGCATTGTTTATTTAATAATTTTATTTTTTTCTTCCCTATTAAGGAATTGTAATTTCCTGCTCTCATATTTTTTGCCTGAAAGCCCCTTAATTTAAAATTTATAGTAATTCGGAGGGGTGGGGAGGGTTTACATTCTCCATTTCAGGGGAGGGTCCTGCCTTCCTTAGCAGGCACCTGGCTTTCCAAACCAAGACAACATCTTAGGAGGGCCCAAAGGATGGGGAGAGAAATGTGCCTGAAAGCTGCCCAGGGGGAGCTTGGCTGAGAGGCTCCTGGAAGGAATCTGGGGATGCCCTGTGGGTGGTGGGAGGCTGCTGGGGCTCTGGGGGTCTGGCTGTGCCAGAGCTGCATTTTCCAACCAGGATTTACCATTCCACACCACACCAGTGCAGGACCACGTGGCTGAGTCTGAATCACAAGGTCCTCTTTGCCCCTCACACCTTTTTCTTCTTTTTCTGGAAAAATCTCCAGTTCTCTCATGATTTCCCCTTTTGCTACATCCACCTATAGCCCCAATACTGATTTTAGTCTTTTCCTCCCAACCTCACACCTTCCAACTCCTTACTCAGCCCCTTGGTCTCCTCATCATGAGACTGGCATCAAAATCATGACAATTCATACATAAAAGACATTTGAGGACCTTGTTATTTGGTTTTGGGCACTCCTGATAGACCTTTTCAAGTTTCCCCTTCTGCAACCAGAAGCAAGAACTTCTCCTGCATTCCCCTGACTCCAGAGTCTGAAGCTTAAATAAAAATCTTCACCTCTTGTGGAAATGATGATAAATTCTCTCGAGCTGAGGGCTCACTGGCATCTGTAACACACCCCATGTGCCACAGACCTCTCCATGTCCCACCTGCCCCTCCTGTTCCCTTGATCCCTGGGCTGTGCTCCTCAGAACAGGCTCCCTTGGGACTTCCTCCTTGGTTCACCTCCATTTGGCACCTCAAGGGCTTCCCACTTTCTTCCCTTCTCCTCTTTCCCCCCCACCCAGCACCTCTGTGCCCACTCCTGCTCCCTGGCTGCAGAGGTTGCTCCTCTTGCTCCCCCTCCTCTGCCCACCCTTCTCCAACCCCTGCACAGGTGGGGCCATGCCCAGCAGATCTCCCACACCACCAGAGGCACTGTCCAGCCCCAGGGGCACTGACAGGGAAAGGAGCCCTGTGAGCAGCTCTGCATGTGCAGCAATGCCCAGGCTGCTGGGGGCAGGCAGCAGGGAGCTCAGGGCAGGGGTTGGGGGTGCTGGAGGGCAAACCCCAGCCCAGACTCAACACTGTGGTGAACACCTACCTGTACAAGGCAGAGGCTGCTCTCTTCAGCCCTTTGGGTCTGTTGGGTTTGGGCTCCCCGGCCATGTTGATGTCTGCAAGGAAGGGACACACAGCTGTGACATGGCACGTCCCTGCCCATCTCCATCTGCACCCCCAGGGAGCTGGGGTGATGCACACAGCCCTGTCACAGAGAAATGAGCTTCCCCACCCACTGCCACCTGCCTCTGGCACAGCTGGGGTTCCACAGGAAGGTGAACAAACCCTGCACTTGGCAAACCTCCTCCTTTTCCTTCCCAGAGCCACTCACCATTCCCTGAGCAGTCAGCACCCTGCACATGGTCCTGTCCACACACACAGACCCAGGACAGCTTTCCTGGGAGAATTCTGGGTGATAAGGCAAAATCCAGACCTGCTGCAGGGTGCTGACTGCTGAGCATGCACCCCTGGATCCTCTGGGAATAACCAGGAATGCTGGGCACTGCCAGCTGGGCACTGCTGTGGGTCTGGCTCTGTTAAACTCTGCATGGTGCCCCTGCCTGAGCTGATCTTGGGGCAGCATCCTCTGCCAGGGGAGGGGATAATGAGCTCCTCTGATCCCCTGAGGGATTGTCACTCCTTGGCCTTAGTGCCAAACGTGCTTCTGATGTGAGAATAAAGTGACACAGCCAATTCCATGGAGCTGCTGAGAGCCTGGCAATCCAACACTGGGTGTGGAGCCAGAACTCAGAGAGGCGAGTGATGGCAAATGCCCCAACTGCCTTCCCAATCAGCCCTAAAGCCTGCTGGTTCTTCAGGTCCTGTGTGCATGAAGAGGTGCCAGACCTCTGGGCAGGTCAGATCTGAGCTGAGCAAGACAGGATTTCCTCATGTGGACCAGCACTGGCAAGTCCACTATGAAACCATGGCCCTCAGATATGGCAGGGATAAAGAGAAAGGAGAATTTATATTAAAACCCCTCATATTTTAAAAATCCAAGTGGTGGAAGGTGAGACACGGCAGGAATAAAGAAAAAGGAGAATTTATGTAAAAACCTCTCATATTTCAAAAATCCAAGTAGTGGAAGGTGAGGGAGTAAAAGAGCAGCTGCTGAGTCCATGGGGTTGGTAAGAAGCCTCTTCATCAGCTGGTGTGAGGCCACTGATCTCACAGGGGAGGAGCCACCCCTGTGTTTCTGGAAAAGGCTGCCTGGGTTCAGGAGATTCATCACAGCTGGGTCACCCACTGAAGGTGTTGGTCCTCAGGGGTGAGCCCTGACCTGCCCTGAGGGTCCTGATCCCTCCCAGAGAACAAGAGGCTGAGAGTGTCCCACCCATGGGCACATCCTGCAGCTCCATGAGACCAGTGCCCCACGGGAGCTTTGGGATGGACCAGAGGTGGTGGGAGAAAAAGGCCCCAGCATGGTTTGGGTTGGAAGAAATCTTCCCTGAAAGTCCATCCCATCCCATCCCATCCCACCCCTGCCATGGCAGGGACACCTTCCACCATCCCAGGGTGCTCCCAGCCCTGTCCAGCCTGGCCTTGGGCACTGCCAGGGATCCAGGGGCAGCCACAGCTGCTCTGGGCACCCTGTGCCAGGGCCTCAGCACCCTCACAGGGAGGAATTCCTTCAATGATGCTTTCCTTTCTGCTACCTCCACCTCAAGGGGCATCCAACCAATTTTGAGCACATCAGGCCATTCAAAACTTTTGGTTTTTCATGTTTTATGAAGGGATTTTATGAGGAAATGTGGACAGCTGGGTCCACACCCCCTCAAAATCCAGAGCCTACAAAGTGATCCAAAGGAACATCTTGCTGACTTGGGTATAACCTGGAAAATCCTCTGCAGGAGCACAGGGAGGCTGCAGCAGTGCTGCATGAGCTGAGCAGGAGGAGCACAGGCTGCACACACAGGACACAGCTCTGGAGGGCATGGACACACTCCCACTGCCCAGGCCTTGCTGTGCAACTCCTTGGTGCCTTTCAGGCTCTGTCAAGAGGGGCAGGCAGATCAAAGGCAGCTGAGTTGGCATCTTGTCCAGGACATGAACAGGACACCCAGCTATCACACACTCCTTCTGCCTCCTTCTGGAATTCCAGGCCTTTGGGACCAGCAGAGATCAGAGGTTTTCTGAGAGGAGGTTTTCTCCACAGCAAACCTTTCATCTCTCTCTTCAGCTAAGTGAACAGGTACTCCCTGTCTCTTGGCCACATCTCCTCTGTCTGGAGCACCACAAGAAGCTCCTGGGCTCCCCCAGGCCCTCTCCATCCCATCTCAGGCTGCACATGTGGGCAACATCTGGGCTGGAAGCGTTCCTGGCAGGCTGAGCTCTGCCAGGTCTGCAGCTCCACTCTCTGGAGCCCGAGAGAAGTGAGCAGAAGTTTCTGGTATCTGGATAAACCTCAGAGGAAGCAGCATGGCCTCAGCACAACTTCCCACATCAGGCTGTGCCAGCAGCACAGTGGGAATGGGCTGGAAATTGCTTTCCTGGGTGCCCATTGCTGCAGCAGGCTTGGAAATCACCATTTTTCATTAAAAATCACCATTTTTCATTAAAAATCCTCTCTCCAGTTCCAGTTCTCAGCTTGGAGCTGGTGACACCTCAGAACAATCTGAAAAAGCAAAGCTGCAGCTGGGGGGATTTGCTTGTTGGTTCTCATGCCACAGCAGTGCAGACAAGGGGGAAGTTCTCTCATTTAACATCTACTGGTCTGGAGATCTGCTCTCCTGACAGGCTGAGGGTGAGGCTGCTCCTGAAGGGAACCACTGAATCACAGAATGAGCTGGGTTGGGTTGGAAGGGTCCTTAAAGCCCATCTCAGTCCATCCCTTGCCATGGCAGGGACACCTTCCACTGTCCCAGGCTGCTCCCAGCCCTGTCCAGCCTGGCCTTGGGCACTGCCAGGGATCCAGGGGCAGCCACAGCTGCTCTGGGCACCCTGTGCCAGGGCCTGCCCACCCTCACAGGGAACAATTCCTTCCCAATATCCCATCTAACCCTGTCCTCTGGCAGTGGGAGCCATTCCCTTTGTCCTATCCGTGACTTTGATACCAGGCAATCTTTCCCTCCCTTGTTCTTCCCCAGCAGTTCCAGGACAAGGCCATGGGATGATCCAGAACTCTGCTTTTGCTGTTTGGCTCCTCCAATCACAGCCCAGAGCTGAGGTTTTGGGCCACAATGTCACACATGCCTTTGATCCCATCCCACAGGGAAGCTGGCAGCCTGGGGATGCTGTTGCAATGCTGTTCTCCAGCTCTGTACCTGGCCATGGATCCTGCTGACCCTGCCTTGCCACTCTGGTCCTGCTGGGTCATCACTGGGTCAGCCCTGACCCTCTCTGCAGGCCCACCATCCCAGTCTGACCAGGCTGGAGAACAGCATTCCAGCAGAATTCAATCCTCTCATTGTGTCAGCTGCTTGGAGAAAGAGCCCAACCACCAAAATACTATCTCCTTATTGGAATTATCCTGAGTTTCATTTCCAAAAATGGGGGAAAAGGCCACAGCACAGCCCATCCAGGGGGCTACTGGAGACAAAGGCCATAGGACAGCCACAGCACAGCCCATCCAACAGGCTACTGAGGAAAAAGGCCACAGCACAGCCCACCAGTGGGCTATGGGGAAAATGGCCACAGGACAGCCAGCCCAGGGGGCTATGGGGAACATGGCCACAGCACAGCCCTCCTGATGGGCTACTGGGGAAAAAGTAGCCAGAGGACAACTCTCCCAGTAGGTTATTGGGGGAAAAGGCCATAGGACAGCCACAGCATGGCCTACCCAGTGAGCTGGTGTAGACAAAGGCCATAGGACAGCCCTCTCAGCAGGCTACTGGGGACAAAGGGCCACAGCCACAGCACAGCCCACCCAGAGGGCTGCTAGGGAAAAAAGCCACAGGATAGCCCATCCAGGGGCTGCTGGGGGGAAAGGCTACAGGACAGACACAGCACAGCCCACCTAGCGGGCTGTTAGGGAAAATGGCCACAGCACAGCCCTCCCAGCAGGTTAGTGGGGACAAAGGCCACAGCACAGCCCTCACAGTGGGCTATAGGGGGGGGAAAGGCCACAGTGCATCTCACCCATGGGGCTACTGGCAGAAAAGGCTACAGGACAGCTTACCCAGTGGGTACTGGGGACAAAGGCCACAGATCAGCCCTCCCAATGGCCTGGTAGGGGGGAAGACCACAGCACAGCCCAGCCCTCCCTAGGGCTGATGGAGATAAAGGCAACATCACAGCCACAGCACAGGCCTCCCAACCAGTTACTGGGGGAAAAGGCTGCAGCACAGCCCACACAGTGGGCTACAGGGAAAAAGGCCACAGGACTGCCCTCCAAGGGGCTGCTAGGGGGAAGTGCCACAGCACAGCCAAAGCACAGCCCTCCCAGAGGGCTGCTGGAGATAAAGGCCACTGACCAGCCCACCCAGGGGGCTGCTAGGGGGAAAGGCCACAGGACACCTCACCCAGCAGGCTACCGGGGGACAAGGCCACAGGACAGCCAGCCTAGGGGGCTACTGGGGAAAATGGCCACAGGACAAACACAGCAGAGCCCACCCAGCAGGCTACTGGGGAAAAAGGCCACAGCATAGCCCAGCCCCCAGCCCAGCCCTCACAGGGGCTGCTGGAGATAAAGGCCAAGCACAGCCCCAGCCCAGCACAGCCCTCCCAGCAGGCCACAGGGAAAAGGCCACAGGACAGCCCAGCCCAGCCCTCACAGGGGCTGCTGGAGATAAAGGCCAAGCACAGCCCCAGCCCAGCACAGCCCTCCCAGCAGGCCACAGGGAAAAGGCCACAGGACAGCCCAGCACAGCCCTGCCAGGGGCTGCTGGAGATAAAGGCCAAGCCCAGCCCAGCCCAGCCTGGAGCTGCAGGCCGCAGCAGGCCAGGGCCCTCCTTCACTCCCTCCATCCCTCCCTCGCTCCATCCGTGACTCACCCAGGCTCTGGCCGGCCAGCACGCGGCCGTTCTCGCCCAGCACGGCGGCGCGCGCGTGCCGCTCGTTGGAGTACTGCACGAAGGCGTAGCCCTTGTGCACGGAGCAGCCGACCACGCGGCCGTACTTGGAGAAGATGGTCTCCACATCCGACTTCTTCACCACCGCCGTGTTCAGGTTGCCGATGAACACCCGCGAGTTGATGGACTTGGGGTCATTCTTGTTGGTGATGTTGCTGGTCTGCACCTTCAAGGACATCTTGGATGCCTGCAAGGAGAGGTGGGGAGGAAGAAGGGTGTGAGGAGGAATTCACAAAGAAAAGGGTGGGGAGAAAAGCTCTCAGTGGAGAAAGCAGCTCCTCAATTTCAGCTGGTCAGATCCCATCTCTAGGAGCCCCTGGGTGTTGGGAGACCACTGGCACAGTCAATCCTAAATTCAATCTATTTTCAATTCAATCTATTTTCAGTTCAATCTAAATTCTTGATTCTGGAAATCAATTGATCAGGCTGGCCCCTGGCTGGTTCTATGCAGGGCCAGGAGCCATTTTGGCTCCTCAGGGGATGGATGTTTGTGGGAAATGGATTTGTAGAAAATTCTTCAAACTTGACAGAAGAAGCTAAAGCTGATAGGCCAAGAAATGCTTATAGTGTATTGTAATTAAGAAATTTATTATAAAGACATAAATTATAACAAGCAAGGAGCTGAACTTCAATGATGCTTGTGGGTCCCTTCCAACTCAGGGTGTTCTGTGATTCTAAAGTTGCTTTTAGGGGAGAAACCAAGATTTAAATCCATTTCACATCTAAGTGAAAGCTTTAATGCTGTCATACCAAAGTTTTTACCTGTCTATGCTAAACCACAATTCAAAGAACTCTTTGTGAAGCAGTTTGCATCCAGCACCTTAGTTCATGCCCACTTTTCCAGGCTTTCCTCTGCCAACACTGCCCACCCCTCACCATGCACAGGGATGGGTTTGTCCCTGTGAGGCCACACTCACACCTGGAAGGGGACTTGGGATTCCTGGATATTAGTGATGTAAGTAAGCAGTGATCAGCCCACGTGCTCCTGCTGGCACCTGCACTGCATTCCTGCACGCCAGGCTTTGGGCTGGACTTTGTGCAAACAGGAGGTGTCACTGTTAGCCTGGAAATCACCATCACAGCAGCTGGGAGCCTCTCCAACCCCTTCCCGTGGCTGCCAGGCAGGACAGGATCCTCCTTGGGATCCTTGGACATGTTCTGTTCTTCTTCTCCTTCTTCTTAGCCTCCATCTTCTGCTGTGATGGTGGCACTTTTGGATTGGTTCAGAGGAGAGACAGACTGTCTAACATAGGTGATAGGAACTGGAAAATTATTGTAAATAAAGTACAGCCAGTTTTTAGTATAAAAAGATAACACCGCCCTGAGGGTGGTCAGTGTGCCTTAACCCAACCTGCTAGACAGATCTCAGCAGGACAGACAGACAATGTATTAGATAAGAGCAAATAAACAACCTTGAGAACAGAGCCAAGGAATCCCATCTTCTTCTTTGGCTGGGAAAAAGAGACTTTCTAACACCTTGGGGTCATCTCAGAGACCTTGTCACCCTTGAATTCCAGTGGCCCTGGGGCCACCTTGGGACACAGTGTGGGCAGAGCCCACCAACTTCTTGCTCTGCTGTGTCCACTGAGAGAATTAAAAATGAAATAAAGGCTCAGCTGGGAGCCAGAGCCACAGTGATTTGTGAGCCAAAAAACAGCAGCTCCTCTCTTCACTGCTGCAGTGCATTTTGTGTTATGGAACAGGAAAGAAACTTCAGAGTGTGACAGGGAAGCGGTACAATAAATCAGAACATCCCAGATTGTGGGGTTATTTAACAATCACAGGTCTGTGCAGGGATGTGCCTGGGCTGATGGGAGGTGGGACAGGGCCACCAGATGGCCAGGGCAGGGTCAGGCAGGGTGATGGCCACGCTGCTGGCAGGGCTGGGCAGGGGGACCTGGTGGCTCTGCAGATGGAGCTCTCCAGGGCCACTGCCCACGCAGGCAGCAGGGACAAGGCAAGGCCAAGGCTGGAGAATGCTCAGAGGGTTTGGGCCCCATCACTGGTGTCTCACAACCCCCTGGGCCCTGCAGCCTGTGCATGGTGCTCTGCTGCTGCCACACACGAGCCAGGCAGCCCCTGCAGAAATCAGCCTCCCTTTCTCCTCTGTGGATTTCTTCTTTAACACAGCGCCCACTTGGCACCACTTACTGGCCTCCTTCCTCTAACAACTGCAAAAGGGCATTTGAACCATGGCTGTTAATATTTCATACTCTGTCCCTGCATTCCAGCAGGGAATGTGTGTCCCGGTGGGATCCAGCAGAGCCATCAGCTGGGGGGCAGTGACCTCTCCAGCCAGCCTGGAACACCCAGCAGGGCTGGGTCAGAGCAGATGTGTTTGTTTCTGTGGGTCAGAAACACCCACACAGCACACACACATATTCCTGGGAATTCCAGGACATCCCAGTAACCACTGCTGCCATCAGCAGGGGCATTTCCACAGTTCTGAGTTCACCCTTCATCCCCCATCCCACAAATGTCACAAGATGAGCTAGAAATGGAAAAAAGACAAAAGGCAACAAGGAATAACACTTGGACATGAATAAACAAAGGTGTAAAGGGGTTCTTCACCTCCAGCACCCCAGAGAACATCCAGGACAGAGTATCAGGATTATCCCAGTTTTCTGCAAGGGAAACTGAGCTCCAGACAGGAGAGGTCTGAGGTGGAAGGGGCTGTGCCCCCAGCCTCACCAAAACCACCAGAGATGCTGCAGTGGCACTCCCAGTCCCAAATGCCCCAAAGAGACTTAAGGATGAGATTGCCAGGAGTAAGATAGCCTTCCTTCCTTCCTTCCTTCCTTCCTTCCTTCCTTCCTTCCTTCCTTTCCTTCCTTTCCTTCCCTTCCCTTCCCTTCCCTTCCCTTCCCTTCCCTCAAATCACAGAATCACTTGAGGTGGAAGGGACCATAAAGCCCACCCAGTGCCACCCCTGCCATGTCAGGGACACCTTCCACTGTCCCAGGGTGATCCAAGCCCTGTCCAGCCTGGCCTTGGGCACTTCCAGGGATCCAGGGGCAGCCACAGCTGCTTTGGGCACCCTCACAGGGGACAATTTATTCCAAATATCCAATCTAAACCTACTCCATTCCCTCTCCTTGCTTGCTGCCCTCCCTCCCTCCTGCCTGTACCATCCCCTTGGGCAGCACTGAGGCCCCACCACGGTGACCCCAGGAGCAGCTGGGGACATCACCTGCACCCAGGCTGGGCTCTCCAGCACCCTGTGACACCAGCCCTGCCACCTGAGCCTCCACACAGCCCTGGAGCCTGGCATCTGCCCAGGGTTCCCCAGGGGTTCATCCCTGTGAACCCTGTGTGCCACCGCCAGGTGACAAGAAAACGCAGCAGGATTAACTGAGCTTTGCACCCCAGACATTCAGGGATCCCCTGGGCCATTTTTAGGGGTGGTGAGGATCACTCCAGGGTCCCAGTGAGCTCCCACACCCCAGGAGAGGCCATGCCCACCTGCACATGCCCCTGTTCCATGCAGGGAGGGGGATGGATGCCAGCAAACTCCTCTCCCAGCCCCTGCTTCTCCTCTCTTCCTGTGACAGCAATGTCACACACTGTCCCTCTGCTGCCAACGTGCAGGAATCCCTTAAAAATCCTGCAATACACCCAGGAACAGCCCGAGGCTGGCACTGGAGTGCTGATAGCTGTCCCCTCCCTGCTCTCAGTGCCTCGTTTCCCAGATTAGAGGGTAATTGAGAGCCAGGTGGTGCAAACCCCAGGGGAGTGAGGAACTGTCACAGCAGGAGAAGGAAGAGCAGAAAGCAAACCCAGCCCCCGTGTCCTGCAGGAGCTCTTTGTGTCACTGTGACAGCAGCAGCCTGGCTCTCCTGTCACAGACATCTTTTATGGAAAATCCTTTCCTTAGGATTTTTCCTCCTGAGAAGCTGGGAGGCCTCAGGAACAAAATGTAAACAATGGTTATCTGCTGCTGTGGAATGCAACAGGTGCATCTGTGATTGGCTCATTTTGGATGTTTGTAATTAATGGCCAATCACAGTCAGCTGGCTCAGACAGAGAGCTGAGCCACAAGCCTTTGTTATCATGATTTGTTATTCTATTCTTAGCCAGCCTTCTGATGAAATCCTTTCTTCTATTCTTTTAGTATAGCTTTAATATAATATATGTGATAAAATAATAAATCAGCCTTCTGAAACATGGAGTCAGATCCTTGTCTCTTCCCTCATCCTGGGACCCCTGTGAACACCGTCACACTCTTCTGTCCCCCTCATCATGTTTGCTCACAGGAGGGGAGATGAGGATTTCTAAACTGGGATTTCTGCCCTGAGTTCTTCTACCCTGCCCACATCTTCACCCAGAACAACATCACAGGTTTTTCCAGCTTGGAGGTTTGACAAATGCAAACATCCTGCAGGGACCTCCAGCACAGGGCACAGGGACAAAGCTGGTCCCTGCCAGGTTTGAGGCAAATTTGGCAAATTTGGGGTATTGGAAAAAGCACCAGCAACCTGGATGGATGGTCCAGTTTGTGGAGCTTCAATGTGAGTGAGGTGCACCTTGTCCAGGTGTTTTTAACAATCTCAAAGCCCAGCCCTGACCCCACTGCTTCATGGAGGTTGCCCTTGCTGCTTTCTTCCCAAACTTTTCATGCCCAAACATCTTTCTTGCCACTTGCAAGGGAGCAGCACAGAAAATTTTTGGAACTTAATGGAAGCAAAACTCTGAGTAGGGTCTGTTGTGACAGCACACAGGGGAATGGGTTTGAACTGAAAAAGGGATTGGGAGGAAATTTTTCCCTGTGAAGGTGGGCAGGCCCTGGCACAGGGTGCCCAGAGCAGCTGTGGCTGCCCCTGGATCCCTGGCAGTGCCCAAGGCCAGGCTGGACAGGGCTGGGAACTGCCTGGGACAGGGGAAGGTGTCCCTGCCCATAAGATGATTTTTCAGGTCTCTTCCAACCCAAACCATTCTGTTTCTAAGAACTTGAAGGCTGAATCAGCAGCATTACATGGGAAAGCAAAAATCCACCACAGCACCATAGGAGTGATTTTCACTTTCCTGCAAGCAGCCAGAAAGTTTTAGGGAAGGTCTGGGCAGGGAACATTGCCCCAGATTGTCCTGGCTGTCCCACAGGGAGGGGATCTCACTTTGGGCAGCCATCAGGCTTCCCCTTGGCTCTGAGCCGGGATTTAGGAGAATCACAGGATCACCGAATGCTTGGGTTGGAAGAGACCTGAAAAATCATCCAGTGCCACCCCTGCCATGGCAGGGACACCTTCCACTGTCCCAGATTGCTCCCAGCCCCATCCAGCCTGGCCTTGAGCACTGCCAGGGATCCAGGGGCAGCCACAGCTGCTCTGGGCACCCTGCTCCTGTTTGGTTGTTTTTAATTTTTCCTTTAAGCTGAAAAAAGGCAGTTTTGAGACCGGGGATTGCCCTGCCCAGCTCCATAGGCCACCCCCAGTTCCAGCCAGCCCTCCCTGAGAGCCCTGAGCCATTTCCTAGCCAGTCCCCAGTCATGAGAGCCCAGCTCAGAAGTTTGGTTTAATAACCAACACAAACCCTGCACTCTTTTCAATAACTCCTGAGTCCCCAGCAAGTTCTGCACACAGAGCTGGAGGCTCAGGAAGATCCTGCTCACTGCTCTGGGCTTCAATAAACACAATCAGCTGGGAGGTAAAAAAACAGTGCTTGGGTTTTCTGGGGAAAACACCTTCAATCCTCCCAAACATGAGTGTTAAAGGGCTGGGAAGTTATTAAAAAAGAGGGCAGACAAAGATGGCACAATTATTAGACTGGTTCTGCAGGTCCAGGGCTGTATTTTAGGGGATATTTGCTGTGCTGAGAGCTGGGAAGGCTGGAAAGGGGGAGATGAGCTCAGCAGGAGCCAGACTGAAGCTGTGGGGTCCCTCTGCAAACCCTGCTCCCCTGTGAGCGCAACCAGGCACATCCCTGAAAGGGAGGATCCTTTTCCTGCAGGCAGAGCAGGTCCTGGGGTCCCTCCAGTGCCACTCTGGGCTGTCCCCTCCTGTCTGACAAGGGGCTG
Source organism: Zonotrichia leucophrys gambelii (assembly GCF_028769735.1). Taxonomy (NCBI): domain Eukaryota; kingdom Metazoa; phylum Chordata; class Aves; order Passeriformes; family Passerellidae; genus Zonotrichia; species Zonotrichia leucophrys. The sequence goes on along the minus strand of NC_088189.1, from coordinate 13,144,136 downwards.
CTTCCACAGGGCCTGTGAATTTCTCCCAGCACTTCCCAGGGATCCATCATGGAATCAGTAAGGTTGGAAAAGACGTCTGAGATCATCAGGTGCAGGCATCCACCCAGCAGCACCTAAACCCCAGCCCCAAGTGCCACATCTCAAGGTTTCTTGATCCCTTCCTGCCCTGGGCAGCCCGTGCCAATGCTCCACAACCCTTTCCATGAGGAAATTGTTCCCAACATCCAATCTAAACCTCCTGTGGCACTGCTTGAGGCCATCAGCATCCCACCCATCCAGAGGGAGCCCCTGAGCTCCTGGTCCTCTGGAGGTGGCACCAAGCCCCTGCTGGGGACCCCCTCAGGGCTGTGTTATCTTTTTATACTAAAAACTCGGTGTATTTTATTTACAATAATTTTCCAATACCTATCCCCTATGTTAGACAGTTTGTCTCTACTGTAAACCAATCCAAAAGTGCCACCATCACCCAGAAGACGGAGGACAAGAAGAAGAAAGGAGGACAGGGCACGCCCAAATCCCTCCACCTTGGCTTCTAAATCCCCCATTCTAAAAACCCTCAATTCTATTTTTCTACCTTGTCACAAAATAACTATTATTCTATTTAAAGTCTTGTGGTTTGTGTAAAGTTGGTGATTGTTTCCATGGGTTAAAATTGAAGCCACAGGTGTTGTTGACTCTGTGCCAAAGTATCCGAGCCCCCTGGCAGGGGCTGGAGCCCTCCAGGGCACCAGAGGGATGTCCTGGGTTCTGTCTGTCCGTGCTGCAAGGGAAGGGAAGGGAAGGGAAGGGAAGGGAAGGGAAGGGAAGGGAAGGGAAGGGAAGGGAAGGGAAGGGAAGGGAAGGGAAGGGAAGGGAAGGGAAGGGAAGGGAAGGGAAGGGCACGTGTCCTGCAGGGTGCCAGCACTAATCCAGCCTGCCCTGGCAGATGTGGCTCTGCAGGGGGGTGGCTGCAGCCCTGCCCACGCTGACGCACGGGGAGCAGCCGGGGCTGGCACTGGGCTGGTGCCACCTGCGCTGCTGCCTCTGTGCCAAGGGCAGGGGCAGCTCCTTGAACCCCTCTGCTCTGCAGTGATGGCGCTGTAAATCTGGGGATACAAATATACCTTCCACAAAACCTATATATATATATATATATCTTCCACAAAACCAAAATATTTAAAATAAAAAAATATGTATTTCACAAAACCAAAATCAAATACATCTCACAAAACCAATATATATATATTCCATAAAACCAAAAAATACATACAAAATACATATATTCCACAAAACAAAAAAAAAAATGTATTTCACAAAACCAAAAAAATATGTATTCCACAAAACCGTAATATAACAAAAATTTATTTCACAAAACCAATAAAAATTTATTTCACAAAACAAAAAAATCCACAAAATGAAAAAATAGATGTATTCCACAAAACAAAAAAATAAATATATTTCACAAAACCAAAATATATAAAATAAAAAAAATCACAAAACCAAAAATAATATATTTCACAAAACCAAAAAATAAAATAGCATAATTTAACATTAAAAATTTTAAAAAATTATAAAAACTTTTTAATATAACTAGCAAGCTATAAAACCACTAAAAACCAAAACACACCTCTATATAAAGCACACATTAAAAAATTAAATCCTCCCCAAAAAAACCACCTTAATTTTAAAACTAAAATCCTCTTATAAACTATAAAAAACCCTCTTTTTCCCAATAACACATAAAACTATGAAAAAATTAAAAATTCAAATTAATATTAAACAAAAATCTTCTATACTAAAATAAATAAATAACTATAATCTCATTAAAAAAAATAAAAATTAAAAAATAAAAGCTGGTCAGCCCTGGCTGAAGCAGGGCTGTGCCCAAACACTGGGGACACAAGTGGCTCCCCCCAGTTCTCCTTCAGCTGCAAAGAGCCTTCTTTTTGAATTTTTAATTAAAACAAGTAATTTCAAACTGCAGAAATCCTGCCAATCCTTTGAAAAGCTGGCTCTGGTTTAAATTTCTGAAATCCTCCCTAACAGAGCCATAAATAATCAATAGCTGTTTAAATAAGTATTTAATCAGCTGTTAAAGGTACAACAGTCACAAAGTCTGTCAGGTCAGCACTCAGTTTATGGCTATGGCTCGTTACCATCTGCCCTATGTATTATTTATGCCTGTAGAAGCTTAAAAATCTATTCATTAGAGCATTAAATCCTTCCTAATAAGGGTGATAAAGGATGACCTAGAGCTGGACTGTGGGAGCTGTCCAAGCTCCTGCTCCTCACCCTGCCTTGAGTCCACACTCAAATGCTCCCCCAAATGCTGCACAGAACTCACAGAACTCATAGAATTCACAGAACTCATGCACAGAATTCACAGAACTCACAGAACTCATGCACAGAATTAAAGAATGACCAGGTTGGAAGAGACCTCCAAGATCATCGAGTCCAACCCAGCCCCAACCCCTCACCCAAACCCTGGCACCCAGTGCCACATCCAGGCTTTGTTAAACACACCCAGGGATGGGGACTCCACCACCTCCCTGGGCAGCCATCCCAGAACTTTATCATTCTTTCCATGAAAAACTTTTTCCTAATCTCCAACCCTATCCAAGGGTGAACTTTGACTGTTCCCTCCAACGTTTACAACTGCTCAGCACTAGAAAGTTATTCAAGACTCTAAGTTCTTGTTCACTTATGCTTGCTTAGCCAAGACTCTAGATGTTCCCAGACAGAAAATAAATAAATAATTTTAATAATTCTAGTTAATATTTTTAATAAAAGTGGGCGCTAATTGATGGAAAACTGTGGGCCATGAAGCTCAGTCACACAAATGTAAACAGTAATCAATATGCATGATCAGTCATTATTTACTCATCTGAAATCAACCATTTTTTTCAGAGTGATTTCCTTTGTATTTCCTGTATTTCCCTTGGCACAGCTGGAGAACTCACAGAATTCCCAGAATGACCAGGTTGGGAGAGACCTTCAAGATCATCAAGTCCAACCCAGCCCCAACCCCTCACCCAAACCCTGGCACCCAGTGCCACATCCAGGCTTTGTTAAACACACCCAGGGATGGGGACTCCACCACCTCCCTGGGCAGCCATGCCAGAACTTTATCACCCTTTCTGTAAAAGCTTTTTCCCGATCTCCAGCCTGTATTTCCCTTGGTGCAGCCTGAGGCTGTGTGCTCTGGCTGTGTCAGTGCTGCTGCAGACAGAGCCCAGCCCCAGCTGAGCACAGGCACCTTTCAGGGGCTGCAGAGAGTGATGGGGGCAGCCCTGAGTCTCCTTTTCTCCAGGCTGAGCACCCCCAGCTCCCTCAGGGCTTCCTCTCAGGGTTTGTGCTCCCAGCCCCTCTCCAGCCTCGCTGTCCCCTCTGGATGTGCTCAGTGTCCCAAGGTCCTTCCCAAGCTGAGGGGCCAGAGCTGCACACAGCACTCCAGGTGTGCCCTCACCTCCCAGGGCTGGGGTCACCCTTGAGCTGCTCCTCTGCACCCCTTTGGAGACAGTTTTACCCCAAAAAAATAATGGAATAGTTTGGGTTGGAGGGGACCTTCAAGAATTGTTCCACCCTCTTCCACACCTTCCACTGTCCCAGGCTGCTCCAAGCCCTGTCCAACCCAGCCTTGAATACTCCCAGGGATGGGGCAGCCACCACCTCCATCTGCTTGACAAGGCTGAAATTTTGTCTGTGAAAGCATTTTCTCCATGAAAATATATTTTAAATTAGGGCACTTTTCTCCTAGAAGCCCTCCCTCCTTTGATTGCAGAATATGCAACAAGTGGAGTTTCCAGGAGTCTCTGCTTCCAATCATCTCAGAAATCTCTTGTGAACAGACCAACATTCTTTTTGACAGCAGCAAAATAAATTTTAAAGGTCAATTGAATCAGATAAGCCCAGTCTGGCAGCCCTTTCAGATGCAGAATTCCATGGACAACATTTAGGTTCTGTTCAAGAACAGAAACAGAATTCTTCGGAGGAAAAACTCTTCAAAAGAAAAAAAAAAACACAGAAAGAGGAAGGAAATGAAAAGGAAACAGCAATTAAATAGAATGTCATCCATAATCCCACCAGTGCAAAACCTGATGATTACCTACCAGGCACTGGACAATGCTACACGCACTAATCTAATTAAAGGCCTTTTTTACAGGCAGCTGAAGCCAGCTCATTAGTGTGTTACTGAGATGCTCATTAATGGCTGGCCATGACTAATTTCTTGAGAATTATTCCTTAATTCTTTATCATTCCCAGCCTAACAGAAAAACAGAATGTTTCCATTCCCCCTCCCACTCACGCAGGTTCTGATAATGTTCCTTAATGAACACCCCCCACCAGCCCAATTGTTGTTTTAACAGCAAATGATTGATTTATTTATGGGGAAAACCAAGTTTTTGGGAAGTTTCTCAGCTGGTAATGAACTGGCATTGTTGCTGCTGCTTTCAGCATCCCCTGCCCCATCCATGAGCCCCCATCCTCCTCACACTCACACAAACCCCTGTGAACATGGCCAGGAGCTCTGCCAGGCTCCAGGGCTGGGCCACATCTCCCCTTCCCAGGCCAGGTTCCTGTGGATCTCTCACCACAGGGAAATGCTGAACTAGAAGGAAAATCTCATTTTCGTACTGCCAATTAATTTAATTTTACCCCTCCAGGGTCACCCAGCTGCCAAAGAGGAGCTGCTGGAGGTGGAGCTTCACTGATGGAATCCCCTTTTTGAGCTCCACCGGTGCCTTAAATCATTATGGTTGAAAAAGACCTCTAGGATGATCCAAGCCCAACCATTACCCTCATGTCCTAAGCAGAGGTGCTGCACTGTGCTGCCAGAGCTGCTGCAGCACCCCAGAGCTGCCCTTCCCAGCCAAACTGGCCCTGCTCACCCCCCAGGTCACCTCTGCCAAGCCAGGAGGTGATGGCTGCTCCTTCTCAGTGACTGAGCACAATCAGGGATTTCCTGTCCCAAAATCCTGAGCTGAGCACTGCAGGACAGTCCCCAGCCAGATCAAAGGGGTCCCAGAGACCCAGAGCACACTGAGCCTTCAAAATTCCTGCCCATGCTCTGCTGCAGAGAAAATCATTAAAAAAAGGTTTTCCTCTTGTGAAAAATGCATGTATTTTATGACTGGCTTTTCACAAATATTGAAATGAATGTTATATGTGTTGTGTTAGAAAGTTATGCTGTGTAAATTCTCTTAAGTAGTGTGTGAAATATAGTTTTAGGTTATAAAAAATGTTAAAATAGAAACTACGCTGTGTAGGATACTTTTTTTAAAGAAAGGAATGAGGTGCTCACACCAGACAGCAGCCACAGGACACCTGAACCTTTCAGAGAAAGAGAATTTATTGCCCCATTATCAGAAGAAATTAACTTCTTCCCACCTCGAAGGTGCTGTCAGGATTGAGAGGAAGAAGCTGACACTGACCAGACAGAATCCTGTGTTTGAATGGAATTTATGCATCATGGATGAGGTGTATGAATATGCAACAGGCTGTTGCTTTTATGTTAATGTGGGTCTTTGGGCTTGTGCTGCCCAGAAAGAGGTACCTGGACTGTCCATAACTCTTTGTTTTTATTGTCTCATATTGTCCTAATCCAAATTGTCCAAATTATTATTACTCTAATTCTATCACTATTTTTTATAACCATTTCATTACTATTAAACTTTTAAAATTTTAAAAACAAGTGATTGGCGTTTTTCACGCCTCCCACCTGCTGAAGGTCCTCCTGTCATGGCACCCCCAAAGTCACACAGCTGCTCCCAGAGATTGGGTTTGTTGTGTCCCCCATGCAGGGAATGCTCCTGATGATGATGATGATGATGATGATGATGATGATGATGAGTGTGGAGAGCTGGCTGGGGGAGCAGTGCTGGGGCTGCAGGACCCTGCTGGCTCTGCTCTGGGATGGAGGTGGCTCCTCACAGACACCCCTGGTAAAGCCAAAGTGCCCAGGGCTTGTTCCTGTGTGGTGGATGATGAACCCCAGGGAATCTGTGACTGACCCTCCTGGATTGTCGGGTTTTTGGTTGTTAATTGCTGCCCTGAGATGTGCAGGATGTCTCTGTTTTGGCCCACGCATCCAAAGAAAGAGTCAGAGCTCTTCACCTTTTGGTCTTGAGGTTGTTTATTAATTCTGATCTATAAAATTTTCTTTCTGCCCAGCAGAGATCTGCTCAGCAGGGCAGCCACAGGCACTCTGTGTTGTCCTTTTATACTACAAACTATGTATAACATATTTACACTTAATTCCCAATACCTATCACCTATATTAGACAGTGCACTTCTACTCTAAACCAATCCCAAAGTGCCAACATCACTGCAGAAAACGGAGACCAAGAAGAAGAAAGAAGAAAGGTTGGACAAGTTCCTCCATCTTGTCCCCAAAACCCCCACACCAAAAATCCTAAAATCTACATTTTCACCCTGTGATAATTTTATTATTACACCATTCACACCTGTGTGACTTTCACGTCCTCATACAAAGTTGGTAACTTGCTCCAAGGGTCACAATCAAATCCCCAGGTGTTCTGGGCTGCGTGTAAGGGTCTCTGAGCCCTCTGATGGGGTCCTCAGCAACTCTGGGCACCTGGAGGGATGTGCTGAGTTCCGACACTGGATGAACCCTGAGCAGCCAACCCAAGCTCATCTCCTCTGCTGAGTGCTCATCTGCAGGTGCTCAATGAGCTCTGTGAGCTGTGCCCCTGTCCCTGCACACAGGACAGGGGTGAGGAGCCTCAGGAGCCTCACTGAGAACCTTCACCAGCTGAGGGTTTTGCCACGCTCCTTTCTCCTCTCTGAGTTAATTACCAGCTGATTGCCTTTCACAATTATGTCAGACACTTCCAATATGCAGAATGACATGAACAATTAAGACACAAATCTCTGTGGAGTGGCTGCGATGTGGCTCCCACTTCATTTCTGGTTGGATTTGCTGAGGATTGGTTGTCTAAATGCCACCTCTGAGGCTCCACAGAGATTGGGAGGCTCCTTCTCTCCAGGGAGAGCATCTCAGGTGGGACAGGGAGACCTGAGCTGCTCCAGGGGCCAACTACAGCCAGGTCTGTGGTGGGAGCTGTGGGAATCAGAGGGGTTTGGGAAAGCTGCAAAAGGCAGGACTCAGAGACAGCAGAACTGTGATTAGAGCTAAGCAGCAGCCATGAGATAGGTCAGCAGAAAAATGATGTAGGAAGTAGAAAAGGACAAACAGAACAATGGTTTGTGTATTAACACTTGTCTAGAACAAATCCCTAAGATACAGAAAAGTTTATCTGGCAAGATATTAGGAAGTTTGAAGCTTAATAATGGAGCTCTGTGCATTGTGTTTTAAGGCTTACAAGTAGATATTGTATTAAAAATAAGCAAGCATTGTTTAACCAAAGGTACCTGTGCTTATAGTGGTTGGATAGAACTACTGTCAATGTGCTTTTGCTTTGTGTGATTGGTCAAAAAACTTATAAAATGAGTTGTTGTAGGGGGATACAGTACGAAGGTGGTATAGAATGTGGTGAGCTCTGGAGTTAGATGGTTACTGCAAGGATCAGGAACAGTCAGTGCTTAGAGCTGCCTGCGAGAAACATCGAGGAGGTACGAAACTCTGGTGATATGAAATCCTTGCACCATAATGATAATAGAACTCTTGATATATAAAACAGCAAGTTGTAACATCAAGTTCTTTGTCTGCTGCCTGGGATGTGAGCTGATGGCATCTTCCCATTGTCATAACCATGTAATGAGACTGATGCTGGAAAATAAAACAGCTCAAGGCACGTTCTAGCAGCCCCGTCCTGTTTGTGATTTGTACACAGCCCCTGGCTGGTGATAAAAGCCATTCCTCCTCCTCCTCATGAAAAATAACAAATCCTGCTCCCCTCCACTGCCCTTGGCCTCTCCAGCTGTCCATGGATGCCAGGACTAAAGCCAGGCCTGCCTGTGCAGAGGGAGCTGTGGCACTGATGGCCAAAGCTGAGATCAGAGCCCATCATCTGCTGCTCTCCTGCTCCACCAGTGCCAGGGTGATGGGTCAGGCTGGGAGGGCTCCTGGACTCTCTGCTGATGCTGCTTTCAGCCCTTCCTGGGGACAGCATTCAACTCCCACAGAAGGGGTGAACACACAGACCCCCTTTTAATAAAACAGCAAGATTAGTAGCCCATCACTGTTTGTTGATTATGGTCATTCTTTTCTGTAAATGAAGTTTAAAAGTCATCAACAGATTTGTCAGCTGTGACTTATGAGCCCTCCCTGGTGCAGGGGAGTGAGCAGTGACAAATCCCTTCCACCAGCACCTCATCTGTTATGTGTGAGGAGTTCCAATTACCAGGGACCCCTGGAATCCATAAACAAAGAGCTACAGAAATGTCCTCACAGCTGCTGGACCATTCCTCAGAGCTGGCAGGGCCCTGCCAGGCTCAGGGACCAGGCCCATGGGGCTTTATCACTGCTAGCCAAGCCCTGGGCCCAGCTCTGGAGGGGATGGAGCTTGTCCCAGGCAGGAGCTGAGGGCTGGGGCACTGGGACATCCCCACGCAGGGAACTGCTCCTGATGGTGACTGACACCGGCTGGGGGTGATTTACAGACCATGAATGGGACAGGGCTGCTGTGGAACGTGCCTTGAGCTGTTTGATTTTCCACCATCAGTCTCATTCCATGGTTATGACAATGGGAAGATGCCACCAGCTCAAATCCCAGGCAGCAGACAAAGAACTTAATGTTACAACTCACTTTATAAGCTTCTTAACCAATCACACAAAGCAAAAGCACATTGACAGTAGTTCTATCCAACCACTACAAGCACAAATACCTTTAGTTGAAACAATGCTTGCTTATTTCAAATACAATGCCTGCTTGTAAGCCTTAAAGCACAATGCACAGAGCTCCATTATTAAGCTTCAAACTTCCTAATATCTTGCTAGATAAACTTTTCTGTAGCTTAGAGCTATTCGGACAAATGTTAATACACAGATCATTGTTCTATTTGTCCTTGCTTTTTCTACTTTTTAAATAATTTTTCTGCTGACCAATCTCATGGCTACTGCTTAGCTCTACTCACAGTTCTACTGTCTCTGAGGCCTGCCTTTTGCAGCTTTCCTCAAAACCCTCTGATTTTATGGATTCCCACCCTGATGATGATGAGGAGGAGTGTGGAGAGCTGGCTGGGGGAGCAGCTGGTGCTGCACCCAGTGCTGGGGCTGCAGGACCCTGGGATGGAGGTGGCTCCTCACAGATCATCCTGGTAAACCCAAAATTCCATGGCAGGCTCCATGGGGAGCCTGACACTCCTCACCCACACAGGATGCCTGCCACCCTGATTTTTTAATATTTTCTAAGCCTTCTGATGTTTACATTCTCCTAATGAACTTTCTCACACACTTTATGTAAATAAGTTATTGTTTTGCATTCTTTTATGAAGGAGGAGAAATTTGATGGACTGTTGGTTTGCCCAGTGTCATTGGAGAGTGTGATGAGCACTTTCACCCTCCAATCCACTGTCACTTCTGGAAATCTGTAAATGTTGGAGTCAGAAAATAAACTGAAACAAACAGGGACATTTATGTTGTGTTATTTCATGTCCTACAGTGACAGATGCTCAAATCTTCCCCACATCAGGCAGCCTCTCCTCCTGCTCCCACTCGCATCAGGCCCACACAGAGGGGCTGTGCCCCTGAGTCCTGGCAGGGAGCTGGAAGCTCTCCAGGTCTCTGCGGGTCCCTTCTCTAACCCAGCCCAGTGTGGGGGTTCCACACGGAGCTGGAGCCTCCCAGTCCCTCCCAGTGCCTCTGGGGCAGGCACACATCACATCTCCAACTGCCTGGGACACTGGAGAGCTTCCTGTTAACACAGCAGCTTATCAAATCAATTAGATCACATTAAATGGCAATTTGGTGCTCATCACACTCAGCTCCCTCAGGGAGAGGCCCCTGGACATCTCCCGTGTTTGGCCTGGAGGAGGGAGCACTCACAATGGCAAACCTTGCTGTTCCAGGCACAAAAACCTGTCCTAAAACCTCTGAGACAATCCTCCCTCCAGAATCTGCTCTGCCAGGGCCCATGAGTGTCCTGGGGGAGGCACGGGGAGCAGGGATGTGGCCCTGCAGCACAGCAGTGCCAGCAGCTCTGCCCTGCACTGCCAGTGGCCAAACCCAGCCCTGGCTGTGCCAGCAGCAGAGATGGCAAAGAACAGCCCTGGGCTGCCCCGTGTGTGTGCCTGACATCCTCCTGCCCAAAAACTCATCACCCTTCCTTCACCCTCACAGGCAAGCAGGCAGGAATTCATGTGAAAAATGTGTATTTTATCATTGGCTTTTTGCAAATACTAAAATGAATATTATATGTGTTGTGTTAGAAAGTTATAATTTTTTAACGTTTTAATTTTCTTAAGTAGTGTGTTAAATATACTTTTGCATTATAACATAAGGTTAAAATAGAAACTATGCTATGTAGGGTACTTTTTTTAAAAGAAGGGACTCACAGCAAGGTAGGAGCCACAGGACACCTGAATCTTTCAGAGAAAGAGAATTTATTGCTCCATTATCAGAAGAAACGAACTTCTTCCTGCCTTGCTCTGCCAGAAGACACTGTTAGGATTCAGAGGAAGAAGCTGACACTGCCCAGACAGAATCCTGTGTTTGAATGGAATTTATGCATCATGTGTGAGGTGTATGAATATACAACAGGCTGTTGCTTTTAAGGGTTAATCCTCTCTTAACGTGGGGCCTTTTTCAGGCTTATTTTGCCCAGAAAGAGATACCTGGACTGTCCATAACTCTTTGTTTCTATTGTCTCATATTGTCCTAATCCAAATGGTCCAAATTACTATAACTCTAATGATATTGCTATTTTTACAATCATTTTATTATCATTAAACTTAAAAAAAAATTAAAAAACAAGTGACTGGCGTTTTCCACAATCCTGTTACCCTGTTTTCTCTTATTTAATCCAGGCAAAACTGACATTTACCAGAAACCAGGCTGCCTGGGGCTGTGCCTTCGGCCCCTGATGCCAGAGCCCAGCCTGACCCCAGCTCTGTTTGCTCTCCTGGCTGTGCAGGGATCTCTGGTGTCACCAGGAGCTGTGAGCACAAACAGATCTGTCTGCACACGGCTGCTCACAATTATTCATTTTAACAGTAGCAGTGGCTGGGAAAGCAGCGGCAGCAGCAGAATGATTTCATTTTCATAACCTTGAGTGCCCCCTGCCCTGCTTGGATGAGTTTCCTGTGTTATTTCCATCCCCCAGGGATGCAGACCCCACGCTGCTCCTGCTCCAGAGCCTTTCCCTCCATGCTGAAGGCTCAGCCTCAGCTCTCACATAGTCAGGGCTTGTTCCTGTGAGATGGATGATGAACCCCAGGGAATCTGTGATCGACCCTCCTGGATGAACCCTGAGCAGCCAAGCCAAGCTCATCTCCTCTGCTGAGTGCTCAGTGAGCTCTGTGTGCTGAGCCCCTGCACACCAACACAGCCCAGCCCTGATGAGCTGCAGCTGATGAAGCTGAATGGGGAATTCAAACTGGTTTATGGAACTTTGTGGGTCACTGCAGTGGGATTTCAGCCTTTCCCTCATGCCCCACTTAGCCAGGGTGCTGCTGTGCACGGAGTCACCCCCTGTGCACCACAGCCACGAATCCTGGGACACTTCTGGTCATGGGAAAAGCAGGAGGATTTATAATTTATTAATTTTATCTATTTTATATTTCGTATCTATTTTATATTTCTTATCTATTTTATACAAGAGTCTGAGCCATGCCAACATCTCTGTGCCACACATGCTTAGGAGCCCATTACTGCACACTCCCAGCACTAGAAACAGAAAAATGAAGAAAATTCCATTTTGAAGGGTTTTCCTAATCCTCCTCCATCCACGGGTTTTATAATTTATAATTTATGAATTTCTGTTTTATACAACAGTCTGAACCATGCCAACACCTCTGCACACACGTGTTTAGGACCCCATTACTGCACACTGCCAACACTAAAAACAGAAAAATGAAGAAAATTCCATTTTGAAGGGTTTTCCTCACCCCCCTCCACCCACAGGTTTTATAATTCGTAATTTATGCATTTCTATTTTATACAAGAGTCTGAGCCATGCCAGCACCTCTGGGACTCTGCCGATGGTGCTGTTCCACACGTGTTTAGGACCCCATTACTGCACATTCCCAGCACCAAAAACAGAAAAATGAAGAAAATTCCATTTTGAAGGGTTTTCCTCGCCCCCCTCCATCCACAGGACTTTTGTTTTGTTTAACCAGTGACAGCTGCTGGGTTCTTGGCAGGTGGGGTCTGCAATGGCAGCTCCTGGCACCCATGTCAGGCTGCACTGGGAGCCCACTGGTGAGCAGCACTTTCTGCTGGCTCCAGGGGATTTTGTGAAACTCACTTTGATTCTGTCAAACACAACTCCCACCACGCCTCTGCAGTGGAGAACAGCAAATGGACCCCAAACACTGCAGAATCTCAGGATTATTTGGGTTGGAATATCCTCTAAGATCATGGAGTCCAGCTGTTACCCCAGCACTGCCAAACTCACCCCTGCCCCATGTCCCTCAGACATGGCAGGAATAAAGAGAAAAGAGTGTTTATTTTAAAAATGCTCTCTTTTTGTTGTTTTTGTTAAAAAACCAAACTTAAGAGGGTGAGATAAGAGCTCCTAAAGCTGTGTTTGTGTCCCTGCCCAGAGGACCCCTCACTCCTGAGCAGAGAGGAGGACAGATCCCTGCAGTCGCCTCCTCCAGAGGGATTCAGTTCCTTTCTCTGTGGCTCCCACAGAGCCTGGCTGCCAGTCCAGGAGCACATTTCAGACTGGGAAGGCTCTGCATGAAGAACATTCATACAAGGAGATGAAAACCTCCCCCTCTGGAGCACCCATGGGAACAAACACCTTACATGGGAACAATTCTCTTCCTTTCATTCTGGTCTTTAACCTCCCCACAGGGCCACAGTCCCCTGAGCTGCTTTCTGGGTTCAAGATGAAGCCATGAGGGTTTGTTCAGAGCTGTGAATCTGAAAAGCAGCCTGGAAATGCCAATGCTGGCAATGATATCTGCTGCAGATAAGGTCTGTAGGGTCATTAGTGCCAATCACCCCCCAATACACATCTTGTTTTACAGCCAGATCCCAAGCTGGGTTTATAGAGATAAAGAGGTATTGATAAACTGAGACTCCTTAAAGATGTTTGACCTGGGACATGTTTTCACTCTGAGATCTGAACGTTTACTCTGAGAGCTGGCTGAGGCTGCAGGTGCTGTAAGGGGGCCATGACAACACCCAGCAGCTGAGGATGAGCCCAAATTCAGATTATAAACAAGGAACAAACACCAAACGCTGGGGGAAATCAGCCTGAGAGGCTCCTTGCTCTGACAGATTCTCTGCTGCTTTTAAAGCAAGGCAGAAAATCCTCCTAAAAAACCTGCTATCTCTCAGTTGCTCCTTTAATATGGAATTCAGGGCAGTCCTGGGGCCTGATTTATACAGGTGGTCAGATTAAGGGATAATTTGACTTAATAAATTTATTCAGCAATTTATCATACACATGCCAGCTCATGCCCATGCTGCTGTCTCTCTCCAGTTTCCCATCCAGAGTTCTCCCTTTGTGAGCACCAGGATATCCTGGCAGAAGCAGGGACTCCAGTTGCCTTGCTAAAGCTTGAGGTAGCTCTAACTCTTCATCTAAAATATGTAAGAATGAGCCTTTGGCTGTTAAACTACAGGTTCTCCCTTTAAAGGATGCTCAGGACCTACTTCAATTCTCTTTGGAAAGGTGCCCAGAGCAGCTGTGGCTGCCCCTGGATCCCTGGCAGTGCCCAAGGCCAGGCTGGACAGGGCTGGGAGCACCCTGGGACAGTGGAAGGTGTCCCTACCATGATGAGATGATCTTTAATGTCCCTTCCAACCCAACCCATTCCATGATTTTATGAATCTAATGCTGTGAAACCAAAGGCCTGAGTGGCATTCTGCAGAAGCTCCATGGATGACACAATTCATGCCACCATCACATTTCATTTCTACCCTTCAGAAACTTCATTTCTGTGGAAATTGCACCATTCACTCTATTTAAATCATCAGCTCCAGCCTCTGGGAAATGCAGTGGAGCTCAGAGAGGAGGAGGTGGGCAAATAAACAGGTACAGGTGGAAAACCCTCAGCCAAGGTCAAATGTGGCCACCTGGAAGCTCTGCACAGGTTGTGCCCTGAGCTCCCCATGAGGAGTTTGTGCAGTGCCAAGGGCAGCTCAGCAGCAGAGTCCTGTCCTGGGCTGTGCCACACAGCCAGAGAGGGGCAGAACCTGGTGGAGAGGGGTAAAACTCCCAAAGGTGGGACAGGAAAAGGGTTTAGAAAGAGATCCCTGTCTTCTTAATCAGCTTTTAGCATATGCAATCATCACCCCACCCTTTGGGCAGTGCACCCTCCCGCAGTCAGGGAGGTGCCAGGCAGAGCAGGAGGGCATTACACTGGAATTTGGGGAGATTTCCACACCTTTACAAAGCTCCCTGCTGCCTGCAGCCTCCTGACTAGGGAGATTAAGGGGATTAGAAGCTTATCAATGATGAGGCAGGGAAGTGAGGGGCTTTAGGAAATACCGAGGTCTTAATTTACAAGGAATGTTTAAAAATGAATGGAGTGAGGATTTTCTCCCACAGGAAGGTTTCATTGTGAGGGAAGGTTATTTGACCAGTAAAATGGTTGGCCCATCCCACGTGGGAGTCCCAATGTATATTTTATACAGCACAGACAAAAATCATCTCTTCTTTACAAGAGAGGTGAGCAGAGAGAAGGGCAGGAGGGCAGAGGACATGGGCTCATGACCACCATGAATAAAGCACTGCTGGAGCAGAGCTGGGAGCACATTTCCACTTGAGTATTCATCGACTAAAAACTGTATTTTGGGGGGAGCTGAGCACCACTCCCAAAACATGCTGGCAGAGCACTTGCAGGAGCAGTAAAGTGCAGATATTTTGTTTTCACAGACACGTGGGCAGTGTTTTAGTTCAGCAGCACCTGCTGGGCTCTCTCCTTGTTTTCACCTCCAGCCCTGCCCTGGGAGGGCTCTGCTGTTCCCACAGCTTGGGCCAGTTCAGCATCCAGCCCTGCTTAAACCAAAACTTGACTGAGCCTGTAAGAAGGAAGGTTTGGAAAGAGCTTTTGGAGGCTTTCCAAAGAGGGTTCACAGAATATGATCTTCCCTCTCCATTCTCCCCAGGCAGAGACAAGGGCAGGGCAGGGTGGGTGTGCTGCAGAAGCTGCAGGGTCCTGGCTTTGGCCAACAGCTCCCAGACACCTGGATAAAAAGGGCTGCTCCACACTCCCCAGGCCTGTTTCTGCAGGTATTTCCTTGGCCATGAATGCAATTTCTGCAGAAGTAATTCCCACGGTAGGTTCCTTTCTGTGCTGGCCCTTTCAAGAGTTTTTTTCTCCATCCTCAGTCGCTGCTGATGTGTGTATCCAGGTAATTCTGTAACACCAGGAACCCAGGCGGTGTGTGCCTGCAGTGAAAGCTTCACTCTCACAGAATACAGAATGTCCTGGGCTGGGAGGGACCCCCAGGGTCACCCATGGCAGCCCCAGCCCTGCACAGACACCCCAACAGCCCCACCCTGGGCACCCCTGGCAGCTCCTGGAGCTCTGGCAGCCTCAGTGCCCATTCCCTGGGGAGCCTGGGCAGTGCCAGCACCCTCTGGGGAAGAGCCTTTCCCTGGTATCCAGCCTGAGCCTCCCTGGCACAGCTCCAGCCATGCCCTGTCCCTGTCCCAGAGATTGGAGCTGCCCCTCAGACTCTGCGGCTCCAGGCTGCACAAAGTGAGTGCCCTTATCCTCCTATGCCCTTCCAGGCCTTTAACAATCTTTGTGGCCTTTAGAGACCATCTCCAGATGCCCCCCATGACTGTGCACAGCTGCACCACATCCAGAAACCTCTGAGAGCCCAGCATGGGAAGGACTCACAGTGGGAGCCACCCCTGTGTGCAGCTCTGCTGGGACAGTCTGGAGAGGCCCCTGCCTCTGGGGGCATCTGCTCTGCTTGCACTTTCCTTATCACAGAATTCCTCAGTGGGTTGGATTGAAAGGGACCCTAAAACTCATCCCATCCCATCCCACCCCCTGCCATGGCAGGGACACTTTCCACTGTCCCAGGCTGCTCCAGCCCCAGTGTCCAGCCTGGCCTTGGGCACTGCCAGGGATCCAGGGGCAGCCCCAGCTGCTCTGGGCACCCTGTGCCAGGGCCTGCCCACCCTCACAGGGTCACTTATGCCAGGGCCTCCTCTGCCCAGGGTCCCAAGGGTCCCAGGAGGAGTAATGGCCACACAAAAAGCCATTTGGGATGATTTTTGATGTATCTTATCTCTCATAGAGCAGAGCTGGAGTCACACATTATTCTATAGTCACACATTATTCTGGAGTCACACATTATTTCTGCTCATAAAATCCAGCCCAAGTCCAGCCACCTCAGTGCAGAGCAGGGAGTAAACATGGCATCTGAAGGGAAGGAGAAAGTGAGAAGGGTTTTTTGGGTCTCTATAATTAACCTTGTGACACTTGAGCATGGCTGACAGTCTGGGAGTGTAAATTCTGACACACATTTTGATGTAGTTCAGCCTCCCCTGCAATGCATAAACCATAACAAAAGCAGGGCCATGCCAGAGGCTATGAACTGGAGGATTAAACCTCTTAACCTACTTATACTTCAAAACCCCTGTGCAAAGTTAAATTAAGGCAGATCAGGACTCTCAATGGAATTCAGTAATTTCCAGTGGTGCCTCAATTAAATCCCCAAATTCCACCCATAAAGGTGAGAAGGGGGGAAGCAAAGATGCCCCACTGGGGTTTCCATGTCCCAACAGTCTGACAATGATCCCAAGGTCTGTGGAGCCAGTTTGTCCCTCAGATTCCTTGCTGTGCCTTGCAGACAGGGGCTGTATTTCCTGATCAGCTCTATGGTTCACTCCTGCAGAAAAATCAATGATCACTGTAATCACAGCCCAGAGTGCTCCTGATATGCTTCTCCTTCATTCCCTCATTTTGGAGGTGCACCTTTCTGCTTTCTATAATTTGCTCCTGATTTATTTTTGGGGCTGTCACCGATTCATCAGCCTCAGTGTGGCCAGCAGGACCAGGGCAATGGTCACCTCTCTTTGCTCAAATCCTGGGGTCAGTTTTGGGCCCCTCATGACAAAGACATGGAGGGGCTGGAGTGTCCAGGGGAAGGGAGCTGGGGAAGGGTCTGGAGCCCCAGGAAGGGTGGAGGGAGCTGGGAAGGGGCTCAGCCTGGAGCAAAGGAGGCTCAGGGGGGCCTTGTGGCTCTGCACAGCTCCTGACAGGAGGGGACAGCCAGGGGGACTCCAGGGACTGAGGAGACGGAAGGGCCTCAGGTTGGACCAGCGAAAATTTCAGTGTGAGATTAGGGAAGATTTCATCACTGAAAGGGTGGCCAAGCACTGGAGAGGCTGCCCAGGGCTGTGGTGGTGTCCCCATCCCTGGAGGTGCTCAATGGCCATGTAGATGTGGCACTTGGGGACGTGGGTCCGTGCAGGCCTTGGCAGGACTGGAGGGCATGGCTGGACTCCCTGCTCTCAGAGGGCTTTTCCAAACTAAACAGTTCTGTGATTCTCTGGCTGCCTCACAGGAGCTGCTGGTGGCCCTGGGGCCCATGGGGGTGGCTTTGGCGCCTCTCTGCCCTCTGTGTGCCCACGGATCCCACCTGGAGCCAGCAGGGCTCAGCCTCCCCCAGCCTGAGCACAGAAAATCGGGTGATTCAGAGAGGAGGCTCCAGTAACCAGGATTTGACAGAGCTCTTCCCAAGGCTCTGGGGGATTGCAGAGCAGGGTGCAGGGGGTGTCGCTGACATCTTTTTATGAAAAATCCTTTCCTTAGGATTTTTCCTCCTGAGAAGCTAAGAGGCCTCAGAACAAAATGTAAACAATGGTTATCTGCTGCTGTGGAATGCAACAGGTGCATCTGTGATTGGTCTCATAGAGTTGTTTGTAATTAATGGCCAATCACTTCCCAGCTGGCTTGGACTCTCTGTCTGAGTCACAAACCTTTGTTATCATTCCTTTCTATTCTTAGCTTAGCTAATGTTCTGATGAAATCCTTTCTTCTATTCTTTTAGTAGAGTTTTAATGTAATATATATCATAAAATAATAAATCAGCCTTCTGAAACATGGAGTCAGATCCTCATCTCTCCCCTCATCCAAGAACCCCTGAACACCATCACAGGGGTGCTTCTTGTGGAGCAGAGCAGGGAAGGCAGCGAGTGCAGGCACCACGATCCATCAGCGGGGCAGAGCCAGACAACTGATCTGTGTGCTGCAATTCCACTTCCAGCCTAGAAAAATGAGCCATCAGCACAGGAATTATGTGTGGCAGGGAAGGACAAACTGCTCTAATCAAATCACCAGTGCTTCAGATAACTCCTGGAAGAACCCTGGCAACCCAGCTCCATTTGGAGGGAGATATTGGGCTGGGAGGATGCTCCTGGCAGGACACGGAGGCACAGGCACTGCACAGCCTCCCCCCTCCAGGATGGATAAATAAACACTCAGGAAGCAATGCAAAGCTCCTCCAGAATACAGATCCCTGGTGCTAATATTTCCTGGCCCCCTGCTACACAGCCAAGGTGATTTGATTTAAGCCAAAACATAAATAAAGAACTTCCCGACTGCAGGGTGAGGTGAGGCAGAGGAGGATGGTGGGGAGGAAATATGGAAGCAGTGAAAGCTAAAGCTAATCATGAGACTGACTGGCTCCCAGAAATGTCTGAACTGGCTCCTGAAGGCAAAGCTTTCATCTGGGTCTCCACTGCTCTGTTATTTTCCTCAAGAGAAGTGTGAACCTCGGGGTCAACACCCTGAAGCTCCTTTCAAGTCTGCTGATCTGAGCAGCAATGAACTTCCTTCACAGAGCAAAGCCCAGGCCCTGAGAGGGTTTTTAATTCCAGGTTCTGGGGTCCTCACCATCAGAGGGAGTCCAGAGGAGCTCACAGACATGGTCTGAGGCTGGAGCCCCTCTGCTGGAAGAGCTGGAGGGGAGAAGGCTCCAGAGAGACCTCAGAGCCCCAAGGAACAAACAAATTCTCTCACTTAGGGCCAAACAGGGCCACCCTAAAGCCCTGAGCAAGCACCCCTCTGTCGCAGACATCTTTTATGGAAAATCCTTTCCTTAGGACTTTTACTCCTGAGAAGCTGGGAGGCCTCAGGAACAAAATGCAAACAATGATTATCTGCTGCTGTGGAATGCAACAGGTGCATCTGTGATTGGTCTCACAGAGTTGTTTGTAATTAATGGCCAATCACAGCCCAGCTGGCTTGCACAGAGAGCTGAGCCACAAACCTTTGTTATTATTCTATTCTATTCTATTCTATTCTAGTCTATTCTATTCTATTCTATTCTATTCTATTCTATTCTATTCTATTCTATTCTATTCTAGTCTAGTCTAGTCTAGTCTAGTCTAGTCTAGTCTATTCTTAGCCAGCCTTCTGATGAAATCCCTTCTTCTATTCTTTTAGTATAGTTTTAATGTAATATACATCATAAAATAATAAATCAAGCCTTCTGAGTCAGGTCCTCATCTCTTCCCTCATCCTGGGACCCCTGTGAACACCCTCACACCCCTCCATTAGCCCTCATGTGGCTGCAGGTGCTGCCCAGAGGAGGAGGAAGGCCCTGCTGTGCCCAGCAGGTTTGGCAGGCATTGCCTTCCCCAGGCAGGCAGCACTGGCTCTCTCACAGCTCTGTGATCTATGACACCTGGGAACTCTCATACATCCACTGGGCAGGCTCATTTATACAGGGCTTGAGAAATAGATGGTGTATGAAGTGCAATTTGGTGTTGCAGCAGAGCTCTGTCCCCCTTGGGGTGTCAGGGCGTTTGATTAAAGCCCTTTTATGGGAAATCAATATTTTCCTCATTATAACTTTCATTCTCAGGCCTAAAAACTACTGAGATGGACTTGTAAGATGCTGCACTACATGCATGCACACACGGCTCTATTCATTAGGGGACTAATCCCACAGCATTTATTTTTCTTTCATAAGCTCTCACAGAGGTAAATAAGCAGTGAGGGGATCTCTCTGTGATGGGTCAGACACCACCTGCAGCAGGCATGCACTGCTTAGTGCTGGATTAAAGGATCCTGCTCCCAAAAACTGGCTCAGATCTCCCCAAGATCCAAGCCAGAAACTTGGATAAAACTCTTCCAAGGCCAAAACAACCTAAAGGCTTGAGTTCCACCCAAGGGCTGTGGCTGAGCCTCCTCTGTCCTTGTGAGGTCCCACTATCCAGAGGAAGCCAAGAGATGCTCCAAGGGCTGGAGCCAGGCTGGGAGAGCTGGGGGTGCTCACTGGAGAGGAGAAGGATCCAGGGACAGCTCACAGCCCTGGAGGTGAGCAGCAACATTCTACCCAGGCAGAGGGGAGCAGCTCTGAACTGAAGGAACAGATCTAGGAGAAGTGTTTGATGTCCCTGTGAGGGTGGGCAGGCCCTGGCACAGGGTGCCCAGAGCAGCTGTGGCTGCCCCTGGATCCCTGGCAGTGCCCAAGGCCAGGCTGGACAGGGCTGGGAGCACCCTGGGACAGTGGGAGGTGTCCCTGCCATGGCAGGGGGGGATTGGGATGGGCTTTAAGGTCTCTTCCAACCCAACCCACTCTGGGATTCCATGGTATGATTCCATACCATGAATGAATCAAGGACTGGCTTGGGATCCATGAGACACAAACTTCACTCAGGTTCTGCCTCTGTCCCCCTCAGGAGCTCTGTGCTCTGCTTTTCCCTCCAGTACCCCAGGCTGAGGCCACTGTCACAGTGAGGTGACACCTGCACACAGACATCCCTCAGGGGCTGGAAAAGGAGCAGGATCATGGCTGGAATATCATGGCTGGGATTTTGGCACAGAGCCTGTAGCTCTTCCCATGGGTGGTTCCAGGGGGAGCACACCCAACCTGCCCCAGGCTGCTGCTACAGGAACCAGACAAGCAGCAGCAATAATAACAAAATAATGCTTAATAATCCCTTCCCATAGCAGCCCTGATTTATTTCTCCAAGGGCTTGCTTTGACTCCTGCAACCTGATCCCAAAGTGGTGACACCATGGGGCAGCCCAGCTGCTCCACTTGGGAATGCACAGCCACCTGCACCTGCCTGGATCCAACCTCACTCTGGAATCATTTGGTTTGGAAAACCCTCTAAGATTGATACCTCTGGTTTTAGGGTTTTTTTGGGTTTTTTTTTGTTTTTTTTTTTTTTTGTGCTGCTTTAGTGTGCAGGTCTGAGTTTCATATGAGGGCATGGTGAGCTCTGTGCACAGAGCAGGGAGACAAAACAATTCCTGCTCCAGCTGGGCACCAAGGACAAATGATCCAAATCTCAGCCCAAGAGCACAAACAAGCAGGATGGGACTGCATGGGCTAAAGCTGGAATGGGACAATGAACTGCAAGATGCAAATGGAGCAAAGCTTATAAAAATGTGAGATCTCGTGGCCAAGCCCTCTTTGCTCCCATCTTGGAGCCAAAGCTGTGGCCCTGGTACTGCCAGGGTGTGGCCCGTGAAGACCTTTCAATAAATGTCCTTTTTATTCCCCTTAACTCTGTCCAGCCTCTGTTCCAGCTCAAGGCATCAAGATCATGGAGTCCAAATGCTTCCCCAGCCCACTGTGTCCCCCAGAGCCACAGCCACATGGAAATGATGATTAAATGATGATAAATCCAATTTCCTTTCTGCTCACCACTGAGGAGGCAAATGAACATGTCCAGCAATGCTTCCTCTTTGCAGTTTGAATTAAAAGTTTTCACACTTCAGTTAATTGGTCATTGATTATGCAGATTTTGGGAGCCAGAATAAGGGTGTGAGGCCAAGATGCAAATGAGGAATAAAGAGAGGACAGGTCCTGTGTCAGTGTCCCCAGCCCAGAGCTGTGCTTCTCACTCCACTCCTCTCCTGGGCACCTCCACTATGGACTCACTTGGTCCCTGGAAAGATCAGAATAAACTCCATCACCTTCTGCTGAAAGCAGTTCAGCCACTCCACCCAGCCAGTGTGACAAAAGGACAGACTCCTCAACAAGATGAAAGGAACAAAGTGGCTGTGATGGCAGAATGAAGGGACAAAGTCACAGCATCAGTTGGGGAGAGAAATGTTTCTGTTTGTTAGTTTTTTTCATTCAAAATACAAAATTTCATTAACATCTGAAAGGACTGAATATTTCTGCTTGCTCCCTGGAGGTTAGGAAGTGGGAAGGAAAAGTTTGCAAACATTTTCCAACTCTCCTACTGTTTATTCTTGGAAAAATGTCAGATGTTCAAAATATATCTGAGGGTTTTGTGCCCAGGCACACATGGATATTGATGCTGCTTTGCAGTGGGATGAGTGTGTATGAGAAATGCCTCCATTCAGAGGAAATATAACTGGGATGGGGTTTTATCCAGGATGAATGGGATCAGACAAAAGGGAGTTTTGAAAGGGACCCAGCTGGTTTGGTGGGGACAATCTTCCTCTGGGTGAAAGCTGGCAGGGCTGAGATGGGGATGTGCTGCTGGGAACAGCCAGCACCAGCCTGAGTCTGATCCAGGGCTCATCTGTGCCCTGTTACCCTCCCCAGCTCCACTGCTCAGCCAGACACACTCTCACAAAAACCCAAAATGAATTCATTTGTCTGGGTAAAGACATCCAGGCAAGAAATGTTGCCATCTTATTTCAAAAGGCCCCACACCTCCTCAGTGATTTCACGTGTGCAGCTCCTCACAGCACTGACTCCTTCTTCTTGGGGGTGGTATCTCATACATTGTCCCAACTTCTCGGCTCCCAGGTCTGCATGGCTATAGCTCATCTGGATTTTCAGGCTCTCAGGCTCTTGGTCTGCCTGGCTCTACCATCTTATTTCTCTTAGGTCTGCAGTCATCTTCCTGAATCACGTCACTTAATATTTAAGTCCTTTTTCCCAAACCACCACAGGATCATCTTACTGCTCTCTCTACAGGTCTCTACCCAAATCACCATGGGACCACATCAGGGTCACCAACTTCTCCCATTGCCATAACCATGTAATGGGACTGATGCTGGAAAATCAAACAGCTCAAGGCACATTCCAGCAGTCCTGTCCTGTTTGCAGTCTGTAAATAGCCCCCTGCCAGCAATACACATCCATCTATCCAACACCCCCTTGCCAGGCAGGATGAACCCCTGGTGCCTCCTGACCCCACACGACAGTGGGGATCTGCACTCCCCCTGCCCCAGTCATTTCAGGATTTGCCACTGAGGGATTTTCATCATTTTGAGAAGCTCAGGCACCAGAAGGGAGCCCTGCTGCTTCCCAGCACTGGCCTGATTTACAGGCAGGGCTAGGGGAAGGAAACTTTAGGAGATTCACACACTTTCTTTTCTTTCAAAAGTGTCATTTTCTATTTCCTGACCTGGTTTCCAGGCTCACATCTGCACATGAGCTCACAGGAACCAGGCTTGAGGATTAGAGGCAAGCAGTGCCTTTAGTGCCTTTATTTGATTTTAAAGGTGTCAGGAATAAAGCCAGATGTGTCTCCTGAGCTCCCCAGTGGATTATGTCCATCAGGGACAGGCACATCACCTGAGAGCTGCTCCACACCAGAGCAGTGCCAGTGGAAATCCAGAGCTGGCACATGGGGAGAATCCAACAGATGGGCATCTCTGCACTCAAATTTGATTTAAAATGGTCACTCACAAGTTTGAGTTTTAAAAGTAGATTTTCTTAATCAGGGGTTTGATGCTTTATGTTATCTTTCATTTGTATAAAAGAAGGTTTTAAAGATATGAAATTCCACAAGAGATGGAATTCCCCAAATCCACAAAAATTTGTGATTCAAAGATGCCAAAACAATTGCCCCTAATTCTGGAAACTTCTGAAACTCCTGAGAGGGACTTGGTAACTGAAATTAAAAGCTAATAAACACCTTGTACTCCTACAATGTGCTGTGTACTGGGGAGCAGACACATTCCCAACAACACCACATTATGTTCGTTAGAAAGATCATTACATTGCTTTTGATTTAGTGTCAGGAATAAACTGTGGATGAATGATGGAGTTTTTTAATGAGTTCAAAGTCCATGAAATAATTTTCTTGCCTGGGTCAATTAGAATTTCAAAGCAAAATTCCTACGGGACCAATTTATTGGGAGTGCAAAGAGGCTTTTGTTCTGCATTTCCAGACACTCCATAGGCTGCCTGTGTTTGGATATCTGGGATTTTGCTTACTCAGATAAGGGGCTGAATGTCCCAGCTGAGAGCTCTGGGGAGCAGCTTTCCCTTTCTGCCTGATAACACAGATTTTGGTGCTGTTAAAAAAGAAATATCCTGCACAGTGAACACTGTTTTAGGTTGGAAATGGGGCTGTGTGTTCCATTTCTGTATCTGTCAGAGGTGGGGCAGTTCTCTGCTGTTCCTGGGGCAGTTTTCTTTATCTCTCCCACAGCCAACCCTCCCTGCAGGAGATCTCTGCTGTCCATGGCCACTGAGTGTCCCTGCAGGGCTGATCCAATCCCAGCATCCCATGGGGAGATGCTCCGCCCAGGGGAGGAGCCAAGCATTCCTCCCTGGATCCAATCTGAGCCTGGCCCAGCACAGCAGCCTTTGCCCCCTGCATTGCCAGAGGAGCAGCTTTCTGCTGCCCTGCATGGCCAGAGGGAGCCCAGGCCCATCTGCAGCAGCCCTGGAGCTGCAGAGGAAAACTCCCCCCTTGTGCAGGATCCCTGCTGCAGCAGAGCCACAGCTGGCACTGCAGGAGGGCTGAGCCCCCATGGGATGGGGCTGTGCCAGTGGAATCTGTCCATCAGGGACAGGCCGATCACCTGAGAGCTCTTCCACACCAGGGCAGTGCCAGTGGAGAGCCAGAGCTGGCACATGGGGGAATCCAACAGATGGGCAAAGCAAACACAGGGAATTACAGAATCCTAGAATGCCCTGGGCTGGGAGGGACCCCCAGGATCAGCCAGGGCAGCCCCAGCCCTGCACAGACACCCCAACAGCCCCACCCTGAGCATCCCTGGCAGCTCCTGCAGCTCTGGCAGCCTCAGTGCCCATTCCCTGGGGAGCCTGGGCAGTGCCAGCACCCTCTGGGGAAGAGCCTTTCCCTGGTATCCAGCCTGAGCCTCCCTGGCACAGCTCCAGCCATGCCCTGGCTCCTGTCCCTTGTGGTGCTGTTCACAGGGGTCCCAGGACAAGGGAAGAGATGAGAATCTTGACTCCATGTTTCAGAAGGCTTCATTTATTATTTTATGATCTATATTATATTAAAACTATACTAAAAGAATAGAAGAAAGGATTTCATCAGAGGGCTAGCAAGGAATAGAAAAGGAATGATAACAAAGGTTTGAGATTGAGTGAGACAGTCTGAGACAGCTGGGCTGTGATTGGCCATTAATTAGAAACAACCACATGACACCAATCACAGATGCACCTGTTGCATTCCACAGCAGCAGATAATCATTGTTTACATCTTGTTCCTGAGGCCTCTCAGCTTCTCAGGAGAAAAAATCCTAAGGAAAGGATTTTTCATAAAATATCATGGCTACAGTGCCTGGCCACCAGGGTCCATCTATGTGAAATCCTCTGCTCCACAACAAGAAGGGGCACTTGTGGAAGTGCTCAGTACCCTGGTGCTGGTCCGGGCACACAATTAATTATTTGTTTAAACCTGAGCCCAAGAGCAGCCTAATTAGATGCAACAGGACACCCCTCCAGCTTAAGCGTTTTGCTGGAGCTGCTCCCTGGTATAAAATATAAAGCCAGGGGCTCTGTGCAGAATTAAGAGGGATTTTGATTAAATTCTTCTGATGGGGAAGGCAGGAGGGAGAAATGTAGCCTTTACTGAATGCCCTCCTCAGTTTACAATTTATATTCTGAAAAGCTGAGTGGTCTTAAGGCAGGGAGGAGGAGCTCAGCATGGCCTGCAGGGAGCATCCTCCGCTGCCCACCAGGCTGTGCTGACACGGAACCTAAAGAGGAACAAACCTTATCTTATCTCTTCAGTCAAAAAGAGAAAAATGGAATGATAGCGCTTCCTCAAAGGAGGGACAGGGCTGTGTGGGGCTTCCCCACTGATTTTGGACGCCCCCAAAGGACCAGCACACACCTGCAGACAGAGCTGAGCTGCTGCCTGCCAGGAGCAGGTCCAGCTGGGCAGAACCACCCCAGATCCAAGCAAAGCCATGCAAAGGACAAAGGGAAGTGGAACAAAGGGGTTCCCCCCAGTTTGGAGGTGCTGCGCTTGCCCAGCAGTCAGGGTGGCAAAGGGGGATTATCCCAATCCAGCAACAACCCCCAGCTCTCTCCCTCCCTGGATCAAGGCCCTGAAATCCTCCTCAGCCAGGCCTGCCTGCACTGCTACGTGCCTGTAATGACCACAATGACAATTCACGTCTCCCTCATGAGCCTGCAGAGCTTCAGAGACTCCAGCTGTGGTGGTGACCTGCTAAAGCTCATCTCATTCCATCCCCCTGCCATGGACAGGGACACCTTGTACTCCTCCAGGTTGCTCCAAGTCTTATCAAGCCTGTCCTTAAGCACTTCCAGGGATGGGAATGTTTCTCCACTGTGTTTCTTCACTTTCTCTATGAAATTATTTGATATATTCAGTATTGCCCTGCACACACTGACCCCTGGCACTGCTGCCAGCCCTGCCAGCCCTGCCCCAAAACCACAAGATTTGCTGAGAGCTTCCACTAACCTGTGCCAAAAAAATCCCAGTATTTCCCCAAAAATCATCAAATGGCTTGGCTTGGGAGGGACCTTGAGGACCATTTTGTTTGAACCTTGCTGTCATGGGCAGAGCCAGCTTCCACCATACCAGGTAGCTCCAAGCTTTGTCCAACACAGTCTTGAAAATGAAACCATGGAAGATCAAAAGCATCCCAAAGCAGCAGCACTGGAAACTCCCAGCTTCCACAAGATGGCAACTTCCTCCTGCATGTTTCCAGCAGGATTTCCTGAGGGTTTTTACCAGCAGCTGGTTTGGAGGGGGTTTGGCTGCTGCCAGTCTGAACACAAACTGTGGCTGGGGGTGGTCAACACTGCCCAAGCTCTGCACATCAATTATATAATCAATCACATCAATAAATAACAGCATGGTTCCCCAGAGCTGGCTGCTGTGAATTCACCTCTGTCCCACCTCTCTGCTCATCCCAAGCCACTTCTTCAGAATTTCACCTTGTTGTGGTTTAACCCCTGTGACCGTGTTTGCAGGGGTCTCATGTTGAAGGAAGAGATGAGGATCTGACTCCATGTTTCAAAGGCTTGATTTATTATTTTATGATATATATTACATTAAAACTTCTATACTAAAAGAATAGAAGAAAGGATTTCATCAGAAGGCTGGCTAAGAATAAGAATAAAAAAGAATGATAACAAAGGTTTGTGGCTTGGCTCTCTGTCCAAGCCAGCTCACTGTGACTGGCTATTAATTAGAAACAACCACATGAGACCAATCACAGATGCACCTGTTGCATTCCATAGCAGCAGATAATCAATGTTTACATTTTGCTCCTGAGGCCTCCCAGCTTCTCAGGAGGAAAAAACCTAAGGAAAGGATTTTCCATAAAAGATGTCTGTGACAAACCCCAGCTGACAGCTCAGCCCCACAGAGCTGCCCCCCTTGCTTCCCCTGGGGGGGATGTTGGAGCTGGAAGGGCAAAAATGAGGAAAGCACACCTGCTCTGCTCCCAGCACAAACCCAAACCAGCTCCTGGCAGGAAAATCAGCCCAGTGCGGTCCCAAAGCAGCCCCAGTGGGATCTGCACCGGCTCCAGGTGGCCAGGCAGGTATTTAACCCCTGCCAGGTGTTGAAGATTGCAATGCAAGATGTTTTCCATTACCATCTGTAAGGTAGATTACCTTTGCCAAGTGGGCAGTTTGCCTTATCTCTCTCTCTGAGTGACCACACCCAATCCTCCCTCAGGGGGGACACCTGCTGATAACAGCTATTGAATGTCCCTGCATGGCTGATAAGAACTACAGCATCCCATTGGGAGATGTCAGCCCAGAGGGAGGAGCCAAGCATTCCTACCTGGATATAATCTGGAGGTTCTGGAACACCAGCACAGCTTCTCCACTGGATTCCCCAGAGGAACAGCAGCTGCCTCTGCCACTGCATCTTCAGAGGAAGAGACTGCACCTTTCTCCAGGATCCCTGCTCCAGCAGAACCAGCCCTGACACTGCAGGAGGGCTGAGCCACAATTCCAATGGGACTGCTGCCAACAGCCTGACCCACAGGGTGTCAGGCTGGGTTCTGACTCTGGCAGTGTTGTTCTAGTGTACTGCATTGCTTATTTTATCCTGCATTTTTTTTCTTTTTCCCTATTAAAGGACTGTTATTCCTGCTCCCATATTTTTGCCTGAGAGCCCCTTAATTTAAAATTTATAGCAATTCAGAGGGGTGGGGAGGGTTTACATTTTCCATTTCAGGGGAGGCTCCTGCCTTCCTTAGTAGACTCCTGTCTTTCCAAACCAAGACACCAGTCCATGAACCGCCTGTGCCTGCAGGGCACTGCCCCCTGAGCAGGGAGGGCACAGCCTGGGCAGGAAAGGTTTGTGCAGAGCTCAGCAGGTGAACAGCAAACCCACAGCAGAGGCTGCTCAGGGCTTCCTGTTTTATTCTGGCCACACTCATGCGCAGATTTGTAACACACTTGGCCTTTAAATGAGTTCTAAATTCTGGGATTGGATGGATGGAGAAGGACAGCAGCCCTATTTATTTTGTGTTTCCTTCACAAAATAAAAAGGCTGCTTTTGTGCAGAGCAGGAACTTTGTTCCCCCCCAGATCCACTCCTGAGCCTCCCTGCCTATGCACACCCACGGACAGAGAGCTCTGAGAGCAGCTGTGTGGTCTCAGCAATCCTCCACCTCCAAACAAGTCAGAAATATTCCTCAGGAGCAAAGACAGCAACCAGAGCCACTGATTAGATGAAGAAACTAATAAAGAAAACCTTTCCCAGATCACAGAGGCTGTGACTCCAAGGCAAAGCTGAGCTTTAGGATTATTCCATTTACAGCTTCAGAAGAAAATTCAATTAAATGACAGCCTACCCTGAGTGCCCCCTTTGCAGGGTGCAGTGGGCACAGCAAGGAGGGCCCCTCTGCTGTGACCTGGGGAGGGAGGAAGGGCAGCAAGGAAAAGTGCCCAGGGATGGGAGACAGGAGATGCAGGACCCAGAGCAGATATTGAACAAACCAGTGTGGGAGGCAATTTAAAGTAAGGAATGATGAGGTAGGCAAGAAGAAAAACAAACCCCAGAAATGGATTCCTTTCCAAAGAGAGGGGGAGACAGAGTCAGCAGCAAGGGGTGCCCATTAGGGTGAGCTACAGATGTCCCTGGATGTGACAGCACTGGGGAGCAGAGGCTGCAGTGACACTGGGGCCACCTCATGTGCTGCTGGCCTGGCAGGAAAGGAATGGGCCACAAACCCAAGGGAGTGACTGTGAAAAACACCAATCACTAGTTTTTAAAATTTTAAAAGTTTTATAGTAATAAAATGGTTATAGAAATAGCAATATAATTAGAGTAATAATAATTGGGACAATTTGGATTAGGGCAATATGAGACAATAGAAACAAAGAGTTATGGACAGTCCAGGTACCTCTTTCTGGGCAGAATAAGCCCAAAAAAGGACACATTAACAGAGGATTAACCCTTAAAAGCAACAGCCTGTTGTATATTCATACACCTCATACATGATGCATAAATTCCATTCAAACACAGGATTCTGTCTGGTCAGTGTCAGCTTCTTCCTCTGAATCCTGAGGATTCATGTTGTCAGGTGTTGTCATGGCTGAGCAAGGTGGGAAGAACTCGATAATGGGGCAATAAATTCTCTTTCTCTGAAGGATTGAGGTGTCCTGTGGCTGCTGTCTGGTGTGAGTGCCTCATTCCTTTATTTTAAAAAATCCCACATACACAGTTTCTATTTTAACATGTTATAACCTAAAACTATATTTAACACACTACTTAAGGAAATTAACACAGCATAACTTTCTAACATAACACATATAATATTCATTTTAGTATTTGTAAAAAGCCAGTCGTAACATATGTATTTTTCACAGTGACCCAGCTGCAAAGACCTCCCTGACTCCTTGCCTTGGAAGCTCCCACTGCCCAGACTGGGAGCTCTGTGCCATCCTCTGCCAATCCAGCTCCTGGGACAGCTGATTTTGGGAACATTCCTTTGCCTCCATCCCACAGGGCAGGCTCAGGGATCTCTCATACCTCCTGTCCTTGGCTCTCCGCTCCATCTGCTCTCCTGCCTTGCTGGTTTCCCTCAGTGTCGGTACCCAGGACATTCCTCTGGCTGCCCTGGAGGACTCGAGACCCTGGCAGGGGGCTCAGAGACCTTGGCACGGAGTCAAAAACACCCGTGCCTTTGATTTTAACCCATGGAAACAATTACCAACTTTGTGTGAAGAGTTACAAGCCACAAGAGTTTGAGTAGAATGATAGTGAATTTACTACAGGGTGAAAAAGTAGAATTTTGGGGCTTTTAGAATGGGAGTTGAAGAGGCAAGATGGAGGGATCTGGCCATGTCCTGTCCTTCTTCTTCTTGTCCTCCATCTTCTGCTGTGATGGTGACACTTTTGGATTGGTTTAGAGACAAACTGTCTAACATAGGTGATAGGTATTGGAAAATTATTGTAAATAAAGTACGTGTAGCTCTTAGTATAAGAAGTTAACAGCACCCCAAGGGCAGGGACTGTGCCACAACCCAACCTGCTGGACAGATCTCAGCAGGTCAGAGAAAGAATGGAATAGGTAACAGAAAATAAACAACCTTGAAAACCAGAACCGAAGAATCCTGACTTTTTCTTCTGTCACAGGGCCGGGAAAAATTATTCTTTAATACCTCTGGAGCCATTTCAACCACAGAAAACCCTGAGACCTCAGGAGGTGATGGCAAAGCAGCATGGGGTGGGGGAGCAGCCAGGCTGCTGCACTTTGGCTGCAGTGTCCTTCTCCAGAGCCCAGAACTGCCCATGTGGGACCCACAGGTTCAGGTTCACCAGGAAACTCCCACCTGCAAACCTGGGTGTCCCTGGGGGACTGGTGCTGAACATCTCCCTCCCAGACAGATGAAAATACCGAAGTTTAAATTGCTGGCATGAAAAACACGCTGGCATCTGGAGGGAGGCTCCCTGTTACACAAATGCATGAAATATCTATAAAATTAAGAAATAACAAAACCAACAGGCTACTCGAGCATCCAAGAGAAAATCTGTGCTGCTCATTAAATGATGCCTGCTAAATGGATTCCTTTCCAAGAGAGGGGGAGACAGAGTCCAACAGCAAGTGGTGCCCAGCAGGGTGAGCTACAAATGCCCCTGGATGTGAGAACTGCCCATGTAGTATCCATAGGTTCAGGTTCACCAGGAAATTCCCACCTGCAAACCTGGGTGTCCCTGGGGGACTGGCGCTGAACATGACAGACAGATGAAAATACTGAAGTTTAAATTGCTGGCATGAAAAACACACTGGCATCTGGAGGGAGGCTCCCTGTGACACAAACACATGAAATATCTATAGAATTAAAAAATAAAAGAACAAAACCAACAGGCTACTCGAGCATCTAAGAGAAAATCTGTGCTGCTCATTAAGTGCTGCCTGCTAAATGGCCAGGCAGTCTTTATTAACCAACAACTGCAGCAGCAAACTCCAGTGACAGCAGAGCTCAGGAGCTAAAATAAATCTGAGAGTTGCCAGCCCAGGCAGTGGAAACACCAGGGTTTGCAGCAATCTGGGATGCCTGGGGAGAGCAGGGGAAGGACATGCAGAAATTGGCTGGGCAAGCTGTAACTACACTGAGCAGATCACCTCAGGTTAGCAAAGCTGGAGTCAATACCCAAGCCTTCAGATTTAGACTTTCAATCAAGTGCTTAATTAACAGAGCCCAGAAAAGCAGGGTTCTGCAATTTAATGAGACACTCAACGCAGAGCTAAGTGCTTCAGATATCCAAGCTTTCAAAAAACATGAGAGAGAGATAAAAGAAAGTGAAGACTATGCAAATACAACCCTCCTTGGGTCGACTGCAAGGGTTACTGCAAAGAAATGAGGATGCACCATTGCTGGAATGGCTTTGAGACTGTGACAGAATCTTGATTAAGGGGCTTGATCCTCAATGGCTTCAGCTCCTCAGAGTTCAGAAGAGTATCCCAGATTTTCATCTGCTACAGGGAGAACGGCCTCTTTGTCTTGGGCTGGAAATGCAAGATGTGGCTGTGGCTGTGTGCTCTGTCCCCATGTGTCAGAGCTGGGGCAGTTTTCTGCTGTTCCTGGGGCAGTTTCCTCTATCTCTCCCACAGCCAACCCTCCCTCCAGGAGATCTCTGCTGTCCATGGCCACTGAGTGTCCCTGCAGGGCTGATCCAATCCCAGCATCCCATGGGGAGATGCTCCGCCCAGGGGAGGAGCCAAGCATTCCTCCCTGGATCCAATCTGAGCCTGGCCCAGCACAGCAGCCTTTGCCCCCTGCATTGCCAGAGGAGCAGCTTTCTGCTGCCCTGCATGGCCAGAGGGAGCCCAGGCCCATCTGCAGCAGCCCTGGAGCTGCAGAGGAAAACTCCCCCCTTGTGCAGGATCCCTGCTGCAGCAGAGCCACAGCTGGCACTGCAGGAGGGCTGAGCCCCCATGGGATGGGGCTGGGACATCCCCTGACACACAGGGGCCAGGGCCTGTGATCACTCTGGCAGCGTTGGTTTGTATTGCTGCATTGTTTATTTTATTTTTATTTTCTTCCCTAATACAGTACTGTTATTCCTACTCCCATATCTCTGCCTGAGAGCCCCTTAATTTCAAAATTATAACAATTCAGAGGGAGGGGGTTTGCATTTTCCATTTCAAGAGAGGCTCCTTAGCAGACACCTGTCCTTCAAACCAAGACACTCCTGCAGTTCCCTCCCCTGGGTTATTCACCTGTATGGACCAACCTGGAAAAGCCTGGAAGTTGCCAACAGCTGTGGTGGGAATTCCAGCAAAGTTTCACACAACTGAGCCTCTTTAAGTGTCTCTTTTTTTCTGCTGCATGTCCTGACAGGAGGATCAGAAAGCAAAATGCCCAAGCAGAGCTGGAGGTGCCCTCAGTGAAGGGAGTCATGTCAGGAAAGCACCAGGACAAGGCTTGGAGAAATTAACTCCAGATCCATGAGGATCCTGTGTGCCCTTGCCTTTGTCCTAACCCTGAGCTGGCCGGGCACATCTGGACAGTCTGGGGAGGCACCAGTGCCACAGTCCTGCTCTGAAGGCTGAAGGTTGTGCTGAACCACAGAAGGAATCCCAGAGTGGTTTGGCTTGGAGGAACCTTAAAGTTCACCCAGTGCCAGCCCTACCATGGGCAGGGACAATTCCACTGTCCCAGGCTGCTCCCAGCCCTGTCCAGCCTGGCCTTGGGCACTGCCAGGGATCCAGGGGCAGCCACAGCTGCTCTGGGCACCCTGTGCCAGGGCCTGCCCACCCTCACAGGGAACAATTCCTTCCAAATATCCCATCCATCCCTGCCCTCTGGCAGAGGGAGCCATTCCCTGTGTCCTGTCCCTCCATCCCTTGTCCCAAGTCACTCTCTGGCTCCCCTGGAGCCCCTTTAGGCCCTGGCAGGGCTCTGAGCTCTCCCTGGAGCCTTCTCCTCTCCAGCTGAGCACCCCCAGCCCTCCCAGCCTGGCTCAGAGCACAGATCCTCAATCCAGGCTCTGGGGCTCCCTGCTTGACAAGCACCACGGGGGCTCTGTGCAGGGTGAGGTCCAGGGCAGGGGTCTGTGAGGGTGTTCACAGGGGTCTGAGGATGAGGGAAGAGATGAGGATCTGACTCCGTGTTTCAGAAGTCTGTATTATTATTTTATTATATATATTACATTAAAACTGTACTAAAAGGAAAGAAGAAAGGATTTCCTCAGAAGGCTAGCTAAGAATAGAATAGGAAAGAATGATAACAAAGGTTTGTGGTTTGGACAGAGAGCCCAAGCCAGCTGACTGTGATTGGCCATTAATTAGAAACAACCACATGTGACCAATCACAGATGCACCTGTTGCATTCCACAGCAGCAGATAACCATTGTTTACATTTTGTTCCTTAGGCCTCCCAGCTTCTCAGGAGGAAAAATCCTAAGGAAAGGATTATTCATAAAAGACGTCTGTGACATGGGTCAGACTCTAAACTCAGGGCTTGGGGCTTGGCAGGACTTGGGCACTTCCAGTTTGAAACCTGAGATGCTGAATTCAAGATCAAAATTCTACAGATTAAAAAAAAAATAATTATAAAGTACAGCAAGTGGCCCCCAAAGGTGATTCAGGGCTGGAGAAAATGCTTGACAAAAGGAAAATTAAAGGCTTTGTTCTGTTTAGCTTATCAAAAGGGATGTGGGAAGGTGATGTGATTACTGTGTGTAAGAACCTTCATCTGCAGACAATACCAGATACCAAAGGGCTCCTTAATCAAAAGGGTAAGGACAGAACAGGAATAAATGGCTACAAGCTCAAGCCCAACCAATTCAAATGAGATAAAGGGCACAAATTATAGCAGGGAAATGATTAACCACTGGTACGAGTGACAAGGGGGGCAGGGGAGTCTGACTGTTGACATCTTAACTGCATTTCTGTCTGAGAGAGACACTTTAATCACACCCAGGTTCCAGGCTCAGTGCTGGGCTGGACTGGGAGTGAGCACAAACAATGGTGGAATGACAGTGATGGGCTGATCCCAGCACCTCCCAGAGCCTCCAGCCTTCTCCTTATGGAAATGCATCCCCAGGGATCCCTCCCCCTGGTCAGAGCAGGGTAACAGTGCCCTTTGTGGGAGATGCCAGCCTGCTGTGGGTGCTCCTGGGGAGCACAGATTTGGGAATCCATGCACAGCCCACCCCCTCTCAGGGCTCTGCCTCACATTTTGCAGAAGCAGCTGCTCAGACTCTGCCTGTCTGTGTAAAACAGCAGCACCAGGTGAAATGTTTTATTTGCTCCCTTAAATCACAGCTCTGCTTTTTCTACACTGCTCTAAACACCAGCTCCAGCCCCCAGCTCCATTACTTCCTGCCTTTCACACCCGGAGAATATATCCTGGCAATTCCCCCTGGCTCTGGCTTTAAGCACAGTGAACAATTACACTCAACTGCACTGGTGAGGCAGCGTTAATGAGGCTCATCCACACACACTTCACTGCCAGCAGCTGCTGCACGGAGCCCTGCACGGAGCCAGGAGCTGCAGGCTGCAGCCCTGCCCTGCAATCTGGGTCCTCCCTGGGTGGGAGCCCTGCCCCGGGGCTGCTCCTCTCACCAGCAGCTCCTGGGGTGCCCAGCTGCAGCTCTGGGCTGGCACCACCTTCCCACTGAGGTCAGGGCATGGACACCAGCGGCTCTGGGCACTCCCTGTGCAGCACAGAACCATGGATCAGTGTGGAAAAGGAACCTGAGACCATCAGCTCTGACCACCACCCAGCACCACCACCATGTCCTAATTCATGTCCCCAAGTGCCACAGCCACTCAATCCCTCTTCAATCCCTCCAGGAATTCACAGAATGACCAGGTTGGGAGAGACCTTAAAGACCACTGAGTCCAACGGTCTCGGTTTGGAAAGCCAGGTGTCTGCTAAGGAAGGCAGGAGCCTCCCCTGAAATGGAAAATGAAAACCCCCTCCCTCTGAATTGCTATAAATTTTAAATTAAGGGGCTCTCAGGCAAATATATGGGAGCAGGAATAACAGTTCTTTATAGGGAAGAAAATAAAAGGATAAAATAAACAATGCAGTAAATAAAACATGCCAGAGTCAGAACCCCACTGACACCCTGTGGGTCAGGCTGTTGGCAGCAGTCCCATTGGAATTGTGGCTCAGCCCTCCTGCAGTGTCAGGGCTGGTTCTGCTGGAGCAGGGATCCTGGAGAAAGGTGCAGTCTCTTCCTCTGAAGATGCAGTGGGAGAGGCAGCTGCTGTTCCTCTGGGGAATCCAGTGGAGAAGCTGTGCTGGTGTTCCAGAACCTCCAGATTATATCCAGGTAGGAATGCTTGGCTCCTCCCTCTGGGCTGACATCTCCCAATGGGATGCTGTAGTTCTTATCAGCCATGCAGGGACATTCAATAGCTGTTATCAGCAGGTGTCTCCCCTGAGGGAGGAGTGGCTGTGGAAGAGATGAGGAAAACTGCCCACTGACCAGGAGACAACTGCCATACAGATGGCAAAGAGAACACAATTTGCTTGGCAATCGGGGAGACACTAACCCAGCCCCAACCCCTCACCCAAACCCTGGCACCCAGTGCCACATCCAGGCTTTGTTAAACACACCCAGGGATGGAGACTCCACCACCTCCCTGGGCAGAACATTCCAGAACTTTATCACTCTTTCTGTAAAAAACTTTTTCCTAATCTCCAACCTATAGGTTCCCTATTTCCAAGGGAAATATATTTCCCTTGGTGCAGAGTCCATCACTGCTCTGGGCAGCCTCCCAGTGCTTGGCAAGCCTTTCCAAGAAGGAATTTTCCTTGCTATCCAGTCCAAGCAGCAGCCCTGGCACATGGGTGCCACCCTGCACACAGTGATGTCCTGGCAGCACCAGGGACTGGCACACAGAGTGGCTCTGCACTCCCAGGGAGCCCCAGCTGAAATAATTTGGTATTTTGGGGTTCTCTCCTCTGCAGAGCATTCCAGGGGTGACATCCAGGTCATTTCTCAGAAGCTGAAGGAGCAGCAGGATGTTTTTTCCCAGGATATAATTTCCCAGGACGTATTTTCCCTGATCCCCAAGGACACCCAGCACCCCCTGAGGGACTGCTCATGCTCTGGGTGGAACTGGGAGCCCAGCCCTGAGCTGCGGGGGCACAGGCTGCTCTCCCAGCCCAGCACTCCTCCATGCTGGTGGCACTTGTGTCCCCATCCCTGGGAATGCCTGAACAGAGCCACTGCTCTGACAATATTTACATGCAGGCTGCCAAGTGCTTCTCAACTGAGCAAATATTTGTGTGCTGCACCCTGACAGCCCCCCTGGCTGGGAACAGCATCCCTGGGCCATGGATCAATGGGATCTGCGTGGCTGAGGCTGCTCCTCCACAGCCCCAGCCCCAGCAAAGGCCAGCAGCCCCTGTGCCACAGGTGTGACAAGGGGACGTGCCCAGGGACACACCAGAGTGCCTGGGGACACTGAGGTGATGCCAGAACAGAGGCTGGACAGAGCTAAAGAATAAAGCAGTCATTTATTCAAAGGATCTCCTCCATGGATCCACCTTGGGCAGCACAAAAGCCCAGCCAGGGCTGCACCCAAGATGAACCAAAATGGTCCCAAAATGCACGAGCGGGCACGGGTGTCGCATCTTTTCATGAAAAATCCTTTCCTTAGGATTTTTCCTCCTGAGAAGCTGGGAGGCCTCAGGAACAAAATGTAAACAAGGATTATTTGCTGCTGTGGAATGCAACAGGTGCATCTGTGATTGGTCTCATGTTGGATGTTTGTAATTAATGGCCAATCACAGTCAGCTGGCTTGGACACAGAGCCTGAGCCACAAACCTTTGTTATCATTCTTTTCCTTTCTATTCTTAGCTTAGCTAGCCTTCTGATGAGAACCTTTTCTTCTATTCTTTTAGTATAGTTTTAATGTAATATATATCATAAAATAATAAATCAGCCTTCTGAAGCATGGAGTCAGATCCTCGTCTCTTCCCTCATCCAAGAACCTCTGTGAACACGGTCACACACGGGGTCTCTCCCTTTGATCAGTTCTGCTCCATTTGCACCTTGCAGTTCATTGTCCCATTCCAGCTTTAGCCCAGGCAGTCCCACCCTGCTTGTTTTTCTCTCTCCAGCCCACGGTGTTTGTGCTCTGGGCTGAGATTTGGATCATTTGTCCTTGGTGCCCAGCTGGAGCAGGAATTGTTTTGTCTCCCTGCTCTGTGCACAGAGCTCACCATGCCCTCATATGAAGCCCAGACCCACACACTAAAGCAGCACTGAATCTGAAAAATATAAAAGCTAAACCTGAGGCATCATTTTCCCTGCTCCCTTCTGCCACAGGGCTGGTCCTGAATTGGGATAACTCCAAATCCAGCCCTGAGCAGAGAGGATGCAGCTAACATTCATAACACCCTGCTGGAAAAGCCCAGCTCACAGTGAGAGGTTTAAGAAGTCTTTCTATGGATGTGACCCATGAAACCTCCTGGGCAAGGCTTCATTTGGCTCCCTGAACCAGGAGACAGGAGGTTTTGGGGAGATCCAGCCTTTCCAGAGGGCAGCAATGGGCTGCAGGGTCAGGGCAGAGCTCCTGAGCTGCTCTGCCCCCAGCACCCAGCCAGAGGCAGGAGCAGCCTGAAGGAGCAGGAAAATGGGGAGTCCTAAGAGGGAAATGGGTTCACACTTTTTCCTGTGTCTGGGAATGCTCCTGCCCACTCCTGCTGATCCCTGCCTGGGGCTGGAGCTGCCAGAGCTGCTGGATTTGGGCATCACAGGCTGCCCCACATCAGGCTCCTGCCCTGTCACAGAGGCATGAAAACCTAAATTTGGGGTTCAGGGAAAACTGCAGCTCAGCCACCCCAGAGATCAAGCAATTACTGCTAATTAGGAGGTGAAAATTGGGAGAAAATTGAGCAGAAAGGCTTTAGGGACAGGGACTGGCACTGGGGATGGAGGGGACAGGGTGAACCATCCCTGTGAGGGAACCAAGGCAAACGTTTTCAGCATCTCCAGGAGGACATTTGGCCAGCTGTGACCTGCCCAGGTGCTGAGCCCTGGCTGTGTTTCACCCCTGGATGTGGCATTCAAGGACCCAGATGTATTCAGGGATCCAAGTTTATTTTACTCCTTCTGTGCCAATTTGTCACCCAGATCTTCAGCAGCCCACACCTGTCTGGCAGGGCTTGGAAGCAAATGCTGCCCTTGAGGAAATGCTGGAAAAAGAGACCCCAAATGAGATTCATGAGGCTTCCCTGGAATGGAATTCCCAGGAATGGAATTCCCAAGTTTCTTAGAGAGAGACAGAGTACCTGCACCAGGGAGTGGGGCTCTGCTGAGGAATCCTCTCTCTCCTATCAGAAAATACCCCACCTGGCAGCTGGAAAGGGAAGGAAAGGGGTTTCAAATGAAATCACAAAGTTTAAAGGAAAATGTATCAACCGTGACCCTCTTTTCTTAGATTAAAACTCAAATTTACAGTTTATTATTTCTCAGTGAAGCTTACAGCTTTCATTCTTTGTATAAGAAGCAAGACAACTGCAAAATGAAAAACTTTCTCTGACCATTGCCCCATCCCTGGAAGTGTCCCAGACCAGCCTGGACAGGGCTTGGAGCACCCTGGGACCGTGGAAGGTGTCCCTGCCATGGCAGGGGGTGGCACTGGATGGGATTTAAGGTCCCTTCCAACCCAAATATTCCATGGTTCCATGATCTTTGAGGTCTCTTTCAACCCAAACCACTCTGTGACTCTATGATTCTACATCAATTTGCACTGAAAAAGTAATTTTTAAACTAAAAAACTTGAATTAAAGCTCATCCTTTTAATTTTTCTTCTGTAGAACGAAATCACCAATGTTATTGCTATGGAGAGCTATGAAATCTATAAAATGTGGCCTTCCCATCAAATTCTGTGATCATGGCATTATTGATGTATCCCCACTCCACAGGGCTTCCCTGCAAAGAGCCTGAAAAATTCTGATTATTGAGAGCATTGGTCAGCAAACTGCCAAGTGCCGGACTATTTGCTGTGATAAATAAATATAACTGCTGCTTTGCCCTTTAGAGCATTGATTACATCTGGGTAAAACAAACAGGAAAGGAAAAAAAATAATAACAGGAGGATTTACAGTTGCTCCTCAACTCCACTCAGCCTGGAGGAGGAGCTGCTGTAAATTGTGCTGTTCCCAAGGCGCTGCAGAGGGTGAGGATTGAACCCAGAACATTCCTCTGACTGCCCTGGGTGACTCAAGACCCTGGCAGGGGGCTCAGAGACCTTGGCACGGAGTAAAAGACACCCGTGCCTTTGATTTTAACCCATGGAAACAATTACCAACTTTGTGTGAGGATGTACAAGCCACAATAGTTTGAACAGAATGATAGTGAATTTATCATGGGGTGAAAAAGTAGAATTATGGGGTGTAGCCATGATATTTTCTGAAAAATCCTTTGTTTTTCCTCCTGAGAAGCTTAGAGGACTCAGGAACAAAATGTAAACAATGATTATCTGTGGCTGTGGAATGCAACAGGTGCATCTGTGACTGGCCCATGTTGGATGTTTCTAATTAATGGCCAATCACAGCCCAGCTGGCTCAGACACTGTCCCAGACATAAACCTTTGTTATCATTCTTTCTATTCTTAGCTAGCCTTCTGATGAAATCCTTTCTTCTATTCTTTTAGTATAGTTTTAATGTAATATATATCATAAAATAATAAATCAGCCTTCTTAAACATGGAGTCAGATCCTCGTCTCTTCCCTCATCCCAAGAACCCCTGTGAACACCACCACATTGGGGTTTTTAGAATGGGGGTTGAAGAGGCAAGATGGAGGAATCTGAGTGTGCCTTGTCTTTCTCCTTCTTCTTCTTCTTGTCCTCCATCTTCTGCTGTGATGGTGGCACTTCTGGATTGGTTTAGAGTAGAGACAAACTGTCTAACATAGGAGATAGGGATTGGAAAATGATTGTAAACAAAGTACACCCAGTTCTTAGTATAAAAAGCCAACACCACCCCAATAAAAAGACTGCCACAACCCAACCTGCTGGACAGAGCTCAGCAGGTCAGAGAAAGAATGGAATAGATAAGAGAAAATAAACAACTTTGAGAACGAGAGCCAAGGAATCCTGACTTCTTCGGTTGTGGGGCTGGGAAAAAAAGACTTTCTAAAACCTTGGGAGCCATTTCAGCAACACAAAACCCGAGAGGTGAAGACTGAACCCAGCTGTGGGTCCAACCCAAACTGGAGGGGATGGCACAGCCCTGGCTGCAGGGTCAGGGGCAGAGCTCGCCCAGGCCCAGCCAGGGGCAGGAACAGCCTGAAGGAGCAGGACAATTGGGAGTGCACAGAGGGAAATGGGCCCACAAGCTGCAAAAGCTTTTCCAGAGAGGAAAGGCACTGAGAGACCAGCATCCTGGTGCAGACCAGGAGCAACCTCTCCTTTCATCACACTTTGCAGAGTCCCTGGTGGCCTCTCCCACGCTGGCCACGGTGCAGGAACACAGGGAGGGCTGGAACTTGGACCTTGCAACAACCTATAGGGTGCCCAGAGCAGCTGTGGCTGCCCCTGGATCCCTGGCAGTGTCCCAGGCCAGGCTGGACAGGGCTGGGAGCAGCCTGGGACAGTGGAAGGTGTCCCTGCCATGGCAGGGATGGCACTGGGTGGGATTCAAGGTCCCTTCCAACCCAAACCATTCCAGATTCTATCATTTTGCAGGTGGTTTCTCCAACACTTACAGATCCTTCTGCAGCTCCAAGCCCTTAAAGCACAGCAGGCTCAGGAGCCACCACAGGGCCCAGGGGGCTGCAGAGCTTGGGGTGGGGTGGTGTGGGTCTGTCCTGCTGGTGCTGCAAGACCTACACCAGGAGACCACGAGGGTGTCCAAGGCAGCATCAGCTCAGGGCCACCAGCACAGCAGATGGTGACAGGCCGGGGACAGGGGGGGCACACACCTGATCTCCCACCACATTTCCCAGCCACAGCGATGATTTAGGGTGGGAAGCACTGCAGGGAGGAGGTGCCAGACCCCCAGGGCCACAGGAGGCTCTTGTGGGGGGACAGCAGGAGGGGACAGCCTGCAGAGGGGACAGCAGCCACGAGATCCAGGTGTCTGTTCATGCACACCTTGGCTTTCCCTGCCTGCTTCCACACATGCCCTCAGCTCAGTGCCATCCCTCCCTTCAGCACCCCCGTTCTGTCACCATGACATCTTCTGAAAAATCCTCTTTGCCCAGGGAAAAGCTGAGAGGCCTCAGAAAAGAATGAAAACAATAATTATCTGATTGTTTGGGAATGTGGTCTGGAGATCATTTACCAACAGGTGCATCTTTGATTGGTTCCATGTGAATTGTTTTTAATTAATGACCAATCACCATCAGCTGTGTTGGACTCTGAGGAGTCAGTCAGGAGCTTTCATTATCATTCCTGTTTAGCCTTCTGATGTATCCTTTCTCTATAGTTTAGTATAGCATAATTATGATAATATGACATAACATAACAGCCTTCTGAGAACTTGGAGTCAAAGTCTCATCTCTCACCTCGTCCTGGGGACATCAAACACCACACACTTCTCGCTCTCTCTGATGGGAAATGATGGCACCAGACAGCCCCAATTTCCTTCTCCACAGAAGATCCTGTGCCAAATCCTGATTCATGCAGTGAGTAAGAGCAGAGCCCTTAGTCCAAAAAGGTGATCTTGGATCTCCAGAGGCTTCTGCCACCAGGAGAAGAGGCTTCACTTCTAATTAACTCCTGGTGCTAACAAACCTGCCTGCAGCAGCAAGCTCCAGGGGTGTTTCTCCAAGGGCTTTGTGGGAATGACACTGGCATCCCATTCCCTCCCAGCCCCATCCAGCCAGGCCTTGGGCACTGCCAGGGATCCAGGGGCAGCCACAGCTGCTCTGGGCACCCTGTGCCAGGGCCTGCCCACCCTCCCAGGGAACAATTCTCTCCCAATATCCCATCTGAATCTACCCTCAGTAAGCCAAAAACCATCAGAAGAATCCCAAATTTTATTTTCTGCAGCCAGAAACTTCCTGTGACCCAGGGGGCTCACCCCACCTTCCAGAAGGGAATTGGCAATAGGATCCAGCCCCTTTGACCCCTCTGCTTTTTCTCTGTGAGCCCCCAAACCTTGTGCTCCTCTCTGTCCATCCCTCTCTCCCTGCCAAGAGCAATCCCTGGGACAGAGCTCCCTGCTACTCTGAATTTTATGGAATATAGATCTGCTTTCTGCCCAGCTCTGAGCTTTGCTGACTCAGAGGAAAGGAATCTGTAATGATCCCCTAGATAGCTGTATTTTTCTTACCTAAGTGCTCACAAATTGCATCCTACCAGCAATTAAACAGACTGCCTCTTATTTTTTCACAACAAATGTAATTTGTAATTCCAAAATGTCCCTAAAAAGCCCTTCCTTCCTTTTTATACTCCACAGCATTTGCAACTCAGCTCGGTAATTTTGGAATCAATAATTAGAAAAAGGGGGCAATTAGGGTATTAATTGGGAATCACCATGTTACTTCATAGAACATATTCCATATTTATTTATTTACTCCAGAGCTGCCTGCTCTGCCCAGACTGCTCCCACCACACAGATGCTGCTCCATCCCCACAGCCCATCCCTCCCAGCTGGGCTCCTGGCTGGAAACAGCAGGCAAGTGCTGGATCTGCTACAGGGCAAGGGAATGCTGAATCCTGGAGGGATGAGCAGGATTTACCTTGAACTGAGCTCTGTTTGCTTCTTGGGACCAGGTGGGGAAACCAGCCTGGTCACTGTGGAGAATTACGGTGAGGAAAGGGGAAAAGGATTTTCTGAAAATGTTCTTGTCCACCATGACCACGACAGTTTCATTTCATAAATGATATTTTTGTTTCCTGCTGACTGTTCTAGGTTATTCCTAGAACTGGAAAATAGAAGTGGCCCAACAGAAAGCAGGGGTTTGGTACTAAAATACCAGTACACATCTAGTATACTAGTGTACTAAAACAGTACACTAGAATACTGTAATACTAGTATAATAGTATTATATATTATATTATTGGTATTAGATCAATATTATAATATTATATTGGTAATAGAATAGAATAGAGTAGAATATAAATGAATAATCAATTAATATGAATTAATGTGTCAATATTAATAAATATTGTGATTATATTATATGTACTATACTATAGATATATTAAGATACTATAATAGCTAAGATAGTAAGATATCTATATACTATATAATATAATATAGTATATATTAAGATATAGTACTATATCTTATATATTTAGTATATATTATATATTAAGATATAGTATATAATTAAGATATTATAGTATGTAATTAAGATATATTAATAGATGTTATGTTATATATATTATATTATATTATATTATATTATATTATATTATATTATATTATATTATATTATATTATATTATATTATATTATATTATATTATATTATATTATATTATATTATATTATATTATATGTACTATACCATAGATATATTAAGATACTATAATATCTAAGATACTAAGATATCTATATACTATATAGTATATATATTGATATAGTACTATATCTTATATACTAAGTAGTATATCTTATATATTAAGATACAATGTCTATATATAATATATAATTAAGATATAGTATATAATTAAGATATTTAATAGATATAGTAGTTACATGATATATTATATTGTATATTGTACAATTAGTATAGCAGTATTATATTACACTATATAATAATATTAAAATACTGGGTTTTGGTACTAAAACACCAGTGATGTGGTTACCAGCCCAGATCACATTTCAGACACCCAGGGATCCCTTTCCCTGCCCTGGGAGGTG
The DNA here is from genome assembly GCF_028769735.1 of Zonotrichia leucophrys gambelii. Lineage (NCBI taxonomy): Eukaryota > Metazoa > Chordata > Aves > Passeriformes > Passerellidae > Zonotrichia > Zonotrichia leucophrys. Next base: position 13,099,668 of record NC_088189.1, on the reverse strand, counting down.
TCTGGAGATGGGGTCCCTGAGGCAGGCAGGGTCCCCACACTCAGGGCAGGCTCAGGACCCCACAGTGACCTCGGGGCTGTGGCCTTGTCTCCCACCAGGGCAGGGAGAGGATGGCTGTGGGAGAGGATGGAGGAGCAGGGAGGGAGCACCTCTGCTGGCTGGGGGTCAGTAGAGCCATTCCCTGCGTCCTGTCCCTCCATGCCTTGTCCCCAGCCCCTTCAGGCACTGCAAAGGGCTGTAGAGTCTCTCTGGAGCCTCCTCCAGGTGAGCACCCCCTGAGTGTCCCCAATCCTGCAGCCACATCCCCCCCAGCCCTGTCCCCCCTCCCTTGCAGGCTGACATTTCTGGAAGCAGGCTGCTGTTCTCTCTTCCCCTTTCACAGCAATTTCAGAGCCACAGGAGGCACTCAGGATGTGCCAGACTGGGCAGCCCAGGCACTCAGAGATGCACTCTGCCTTCCCCAGCTCCCCCTGGCAGGGATCTTCCCCTATCAGGAGGATATTTCTGGTATCAGAGTGCTAATGCAGCCTGGCTTTGGATGGATTGGCAGCTCACCACCTGCAGGATTAAGACTTCCATCAGCTGGCTCGGCACACAAAGAGCAGAGTCTCTATCAAATCCTAATACCTGGTGATTCTGCAAGTTTGGGATTAATAGCAAGGATAAGGAGGAAATGCAAGTCAGCTGAATGCAGGGGGATGTTATCCCAGTTTGGGAACAGCTCCCTGCACCAGCACAGAGCCCTGGCACTGAGAGCATGCAGGGGATGAAGGCACAGAAGGACAAACATCCCAAGGGACTGCAGGACTATGGCAGGCACTGGGAATAGTGCTGGAAGTGAGGTGAGGCAGAGAGAGGGGTAGTGGAAGCTCAATGTGAGGAGGTCTCAGAAGTGGTCTGAGGTGCAGCAGTGCTGCTCCTGCAGCATCAGGCAATGGCAGCTCATCTGCACCTCAAGGGAGGGGATGATCCTCTGCTCTGCTCAGGTGAGACCCCCACCTGCAGAGCTGCCCCAGGGCAAGAAAGAAATGATTGAAACAATGATCCAATGAAAAAATTGATTTTGATTGAACAAAAATTATGGAGACTTGACAGAACAAGTGGCAAGGGAGCCATGGAGATGCTCCAAGAGCTGGAGCCCCTCTGCTCTGGGACAGGCTGGGAATGCTGGGGGTGCTCACCTGGAGAGGAGAAGGATCCAGGGAGAGCTCAGAGCCCCTCGCAGGGCTCAAAGAGGCTCCAGGAGAGCTGGAGAGAGACTGGAGACAAGGGATGGAGGGACACACTTCCCAGGCTGAGTGTGCCCATGAGCTGTACCTCATGCTCCAGCTTCCTAAGCTCTCCTTAGGGAGTTTCCAGTTTTTCCCTCATGGCTTGCACAGTTCTGAGAGGCTAGAAAAGTTGGTCAAAGAAGTTATTTCTGCTCTTCTGACTGCACTTTTATCTCTGCATGTTTTCTGCTTAAGCTTTGGGTTGGAGCAGAATATTTGGCCATAATTTCAAGGCCAAAATTGATCCCATTCATGAGACTAAGGTCAGTTTTGTTCAACCTGCACCAGTATTCCTCACAGAGAGGCACTGCAGGATTAGCTACTCTACATTTATGAGTCAGGCAGTTAAGTAGCTATAGTATAAACAGATGAACTATTTCCAGAATAGCTCAGGACCATAACCAATGATCAATGCCTTACCTCCACAAAAGTCATTCAGAGAATACATTAAACTCCCCAAATCAGAGCTTAAATCAATGGTATGAAGTTGGCAGGCTCCAGGAGTGGGTTTCTGAAAATTTCATGAAGTTCAGCAAGGGCAAGTCCCAGGTCCTGTACCTGGTACCTATGGGGTTCCTTCACCACAGGGTCCTGGAGCCAAAATTCAGCCAGGTTTCACTTTGCTCATCAACGTTCCAGCAGCTCATTAACCCTGCTACACCATGTCCTGCCCTGCATCACACAGGAGGCACCACCCAGGCACCAGGGCCCTACAAGAGGAAGGGTTTTCCCCAAATCTCCTTGCAGATGGGTCTCGGAAGGTTTGCAGAGCCAGGAAAGGCAAGTGCAGCCTCCTCCACCCCTCCCAGGGCATCAAACCCTCCAGCACTATCAACTCCAGCATTTATCCTCTGCTTGTGAGCATGAGAAAGAAAATAAAGTTCACTGGAAGACTTGGCTGGGTCCAGATCAAAAACTTTCCATCCATTTCATACTTTTTCCTCAAATTACAAAAGAATATCACCTCATTGCACAGTTCTGCAGATTTCATGTGCCACAAAGCAGCATCTCTGTGTGCTCCCAATTTCTGCCTGGCCTTAGCTTGGAGCACCCCCCTTACCTGCCTGTTTTTATTTACAAGCACAAAGGCAAAGCTCCAGTGCAGCTTTAACCCCCTGCAAAGAGAGATATTGGTGTTTATTTCTAGCTCCTTGTTTGCAGAGAGCCCATGGAGCAGGGAAGAGGTGACATTCCCAGGGGAAGGCAGATGGATTGAATCCAGCAGCACACACAGAGGCCTGGGGTGTTTCACAAAAGAACCACAACTCACAGCAGAGGAGAAATTATCCAAACAGATCCAAACACATCCTGCTCTGTCAGTTCCTGTCTCCATGCAATCTTCACATAGAGCAGGATCCCCTCTCTGCAGTCCATCAGTGAAGTGCAGCTTTCCTCTCCACAGTTTGAGTTTGCTCAAGTCTCACTCTGAATCTCAAACTGAGTCACTGACTGTGGCTGCTCTGTGAGCCCTGATGGAGGAGGAATGATGATGAGGAGGACTCCATGGATATCAGAAGGTTAATTAATTACTTTATTATACTCTATATTATTCTATGCATCTAAAACTGAACATGCCAAGCACTCAACCCTGCTCACACTGCACTGAATCTCATGACTGTCCCCCAACAGTCCCCACACACACCTGGCCCTGACAGGCCAAGGAAACAAAACCCCATCACTGTGGGTAAATAATCTCCATGTTGCATTCTACTTTGGCACAAACACAGGCACAGCAAATGATAAGAATTGTGTTTTCTTTCTCTGAGGTTCAGAGAATGTGAATCCCAGAAATATTCTTGGGAAGAATTGTGCCTTGCTTTTCTCTGTGAAGAGAAATGTGGCCACAGCTGACTGACCCCCAAATGGTCTCAAGCTTCTTTAAAGGTTTCCTTTGGCAGCTGGGAAACAAATCCTCCCAAAGTGCTGCACACTGCTCTGACACGGACTGCTTGAAGGGTTTGGGTTGGAAGGGACCTTAAAGCCCATCCTGTCCACCCCTGCCATGGCAGGGACACCTTCCACTGTCCCAGGCTGCTCCCAGCCCTGTCCAGCCTGGCCTTGGGCACTGCCAGGGATCCAGGGGCAGCCCCAGCTGCTCTGGGCACCCTGTGCCAGGGCCTGCCCACCCTCACAGGGAACAATTCCTTCCCAATATTCCATCTAACCCTGCCCTCCTTAAGCTTAAAGCCTTTCCCTCCTCTCCTATCACCCCACACCCTGGTAAAAAGCAAGGTAAGGTAAGGATGGGTACAATGGGGGCTGTTCCTAGATAAAAAAGGATATTTCTGTACCTGGAGACAGAGGGAGAAGAGAGCCAGTCTCCTTTGCTCATGCATTGATAAAAATCATCAAAGATGGAAAGGGAGAACTTCTTAATTTGGAAAAAGGGTCAGCAGCTCACAGACACCCACAGATTTCCCTGTCAGCATCAGGGAACTGACCTACCTTCAGGAGTTACAGGGTGATCCTACCTGCAGGGCCTAACTCAGCTGAAGAGGGAAGAATGGGAAATGGGGAGAATGAGGAAAAGAGTAAGAGCGAGAGAACAGAATAAAACCAACGGAATGAACGAGTTGCCTTGTTCCCCACCCAGCTCTGCTGAGTGCAGCAGCCAGGCCATGGGCATTACAATCCTCCAGTTCCCACATTTTACTCCCTAACCAAATCTAACCATGCCAACACCTCACTGTGGAACTACAGGTATTTATAACCAACAACCAATTAAACCAGTGATGCTGCCTTGGTTCCTCTGAGATCTTCTAAGCTCCACATGACCCATGCATGTTGTATTTACTCATTTTGCATATGGTGACAACATCCCAGGGCTGTTACACTCAGGGATTTCCAGTTTGATGTCCTGGGAGTCAGCAAGTGGAATGAATGAATGACAGAACCATGGAATGTCCTGAACTGGGAGGGACCCCCAGGATCAGCCAGGGCAGCCCCAGCCCTGCACAGACACCCCAACAGCCCCACCCTGGGCACCCCTGGCAGCTCCTGCAGCTCTGGCAGCCTCAGTGCCCATTCCCTGGGGAGCCTGGGCAGTGCCAGCACCCTCTGGGGAAGAGCCTTTCCCTGGTATCCAAAGGACAGGATATATCCAACCACATCCATTGCCAGAGCCACTTTCAGCCCCACCTTTCAGACACCCTGCTCCTCCATCAGACAGAACCAGCTCAGCTGCAGAGATCCCATGGAAATGGAAATCCATACAGGAGCACAGCTCTAACTCAAGTATTTTTTAGCAGGAACAGGGAACTCTGTAGATACCCACTCTGCTGAGCCTCAGCCTGCTGTGCTTTGTGCCTGTTCTGCAGGGGAGCAGGTAATAGCTCATGATCTTGCCTTGCTGTGTGTTTTTAACAAACACATGGTTCCCATCCCTCTGACCCCTTTCCCACTTTTGGGCTCAGCTTGCAAATCACATGGGCACAGATGACAAAATAACCTGAATATCTGCAGTAATGTGCTTTCCAAAGCCATTGTGGTAATGGCAGGGACTGCTCTGGAAGTAAATGGACCATTTATGGTGGCAAATAAAAGCCCTCAATCCCTCACAGCCATGGAGCAAAGCAGGGGTTCCCTCTTTGTCTGAGCTCTGGGAGCTGGGCTGTGGCAGCCACAGGGCAGCTGAAAGACAGAGGAAAAGTCATTTATTCCCTCTTTCCTTCCACAATTTGCCCAGTGTTTAAATGCAGAGCAGGAAAAAGCTTGAGAGCAGCAGGAGAGCTGGGCTGGGAGCAGCCAGGGCTCAGCCTCAGCTGCACATCCTCAGCCCCAGGGTAAGAGCAGGAATGCAGAGAGCTGGGCACACGCCTCCCTCCTGCTCAGGGCTGGAACCAAGCACAGCCCAGCCCTGAACTCCTCCCTGCCTGCAGGAAGCTCAGCACAGAATCTGCACCAGGGGATGGCCACCAACCCCTCCCACCTGGATGAAGCTCCCTGGGAAAGGAGATTTTTCCTTGTGAAAAATGCATGTATTTTACGATTGGCTTTTTGCAAATATTAAAATGAATATATGTGTTGTGTTAGAAAGTTATGCTGTATTAATTCTCTTAAGTAGTGTGTGAAATATAGTTTTAGGTTATAGGAATTGTTAAAATAGAAACGATGCTATGTAGGATATTTTTTTAAAGAAAGGACTCGCAGTGATATAGCAGCCACAGGACACCTAAATCTTTCAGAGAAAATGAATTTATTGCCCCATTATCAGAAGAAATGAACTTCTTCCCACCTCGAAGGCACTGTCAGGATGCAGAGGAAGAAGCTGACACTGCCCAGACAGAATCCTGTGTTTGAATGGAATTTATGCATCATGTATGAGGTGTATGAATATGCAACAGGCTGTTGCTTTTAAGGGTTAATCCTCTGTTAACGTGAGTCCTTTTTTGGGGCTTATTTTGCCCAGAAAGAGGTACCCAGACTGTCTCTAACTCTTTGTTTCTATTGTCTCATATTGTCCTAATTCAAATTATCCAAATTATTATTACTCTAATTGTATTACTATTTTTACAACCATTTTATTACTATTAAACTTCTAAAATTTTAAAAACAAGCGATTGGTGTTTTTCACATTTCTTATCACAGCTTTAAGGGGATGGGAATTGCCCAGAGGGAATTTTGAGACATTTGGGGTGGAAGCCAAGCTCAAGCAAGGGAGAGGATCCAGCAAGCAGCAATCCCAGCCTTACTGGGCCAGGAATTACAAAGCAGCAAGGTCAAGAATGGGGGGAAAACTCATCCAAGCAATTCTGAGTGGGAGGGAAGGGTGGGAGATGATGCTGGTGAAATCAAACTGGAGAAATCAATAATGGGAGAGGGCAGAGGGGGTGCAAGGGACACAGGAAAAGATAAATTAAAGGCTTGCCCAGGTGTTGTGATGGCTAGTGAGCAATAAATTAAATTAAAAAGGGCAACAGGGACAAGCAAGGCACTGTGAAAAATTAATTAAAAGGAAGGGAGGCATAACCAAGGCATAAAACATGGGTGCTCCTGGAAGGATTAGAGGAGCCAGGCAATGAAGAGGCTTTGGGAAGTGTAATAGGAGCCAAGGCAGAGGCTGTGACCACATGGGAGACTCAGGCAAACAGCACAAACACAATTCCAGACTCTGAGAAGCAGGAAAGCATCAGGAAAAAAAAAAAAAAAGTCTGTTGCAGAAGGAGATGCTGGCACAGCAAACTTCACTGCTTGGCTTTTGCAGCCAAAATGCAGCAAATGTTGAGTCCCCTCAGCTGCCTGCTGCTGTCCCCTGTCCCTGCCCAATGGAGGGACAGTGTGGGCACTGGCAGGGGACACTGCCCTGGGGGTGTCTGCACACAGGGAAGGGGTGAGAGGGCCAGGCTGGAGCTGGCTGCCCCCAGGGCTCCCCCAAATGCTCCCTGCAGCCATCCCTGCAGGCATCTGTGGCATTCACATTCTCTGAAAAATCCCTTCACCCAGGATTTTCTCCTGGGAAGCCTCAGAGAAAAGGAAAACAATTCTTATCTCATTTGCTTCTCCTGTGTTGTGCTCACATGTGCAATGTGTTTGGAGATTGTTTACCCACAGGTGATTGTTCCATTGCATTCTGCTGGGAGTTGTTTTCACTCTTTGGCCAATCAGGGCCAAGCTGTGTCAGGACTCTGGAGAGAGTCACCAGTTTTCCTTATTATCTTTTTAGCATTCTGTAAGTATCCTTTCTGTCTTCTTTAGCATAGTACAGTATTGTAGGGGGATACGGTATGGGTAAATGAAGGTTGTGTAGAATGTAATCTTTTCCCCAACGAGTTGCAGCTGGACCAATGACTAAAGATTAGGAGCAGGCCTGATGTTCACAGGCCACACCTATAGCAAATAAGAACAGTGTTATAAAATAGTGGATTGGTGGGAACTGGAGTTAGATGACTACTACAAGGACCAGGAAGAGTCAGTGCTTAGAGGAGATGCCTATGAGAAATATTGAGGAGGTATGAAATTCTGGTGATATAGAACTCTTGATGTATAAGGCAACATAGTATTCTTTAATATAATATAGTATTATAAAGTAATAAATGAGCTTTCTTAGAACACAGAGTCAGAATCATCATTCCTGCCTTCCCTGGGGCATCCCCCAGCTCCTGAGCAGCCCAGGCTGCTGCAGCCCAGCTCAGCCCATGCTGGGGTGGATTCACTCCAGTGCCTGCTGCAGGCTGGGTGTGGGTGAGGCTGCAGGACAGGCACAGACTCACAGGCACATCCCCAGCAGGGCTGGGGCACAGGGGGACACCCTGCTTCCCCCCAGGCCTGGACACTGCAGCTGCTCCACTCTGAACACAGCAGTGCCATGAGCTGCAGAAGGGCTGGTGGGGAGAAAACAGCTCAGGCACCCCACTGGAGATGGGGGGAGCAGAACTTGCCTCAAGTCCCATTTGTGTCCCCTGCCCATCACCCAAGGGCTGCAGCCACTCCCTGCATCACCTGGCACGCTGGAAGGTGTCCCTGCCCACGAGAGGAGCTTTAAGCTCCCTTCCAACCTAAACCATTCTGGGATTCTGTGACATGATCACAGGAGTATTTTCAGGCCCTTCAAGCCACGGGGGAAAAGAGAGAATTGGCCAAGTCTGGCTCACACCTGCCTTTAAAGCAGCTTTCTTTGAAATGAACAGGCTGCCTCAGTGCTAAGGAGATTATAAGCACAGACACCTCTGCCAGAGGAGGGAAGAAGGAATAATAAAGGCATTCAAAGCCATGACAAGAAAATGGGGGAAAAAAAGAGAAAAATAATGCAGCAGACTTTTTGGATCTAGCAGGAGGGGTACAAGGAAGATTGTTGTGGTGTGTTGCAATATCCTGTTTTACCTCCTCCCTTCCCCCTCGCCCCTCGCTGAGTGTGCCCTGTCAATCAGGCTAACATACCCGCAAGGCGTCGTGTGATAGGTGTCCCTAGTACCTTGAGACCCTGCCCCTTCACCTGGTTGGTGACTCACCTGTCCCCTCCCCTTCCCCTGTCCTGAGCTTAAAATGTGAATGAGACCATGCGGCTTTATTCTGTTACCAGCAGTGGCCCAGTGCAGACGTATCTGTACTCATGGAATAAACATCTGGCTACCTTCTAGCAGAATCCATTCCCTTTCTCTCCACCATCGCCAGAAGCTCTCTCCTGAGGAGAACGGAGTCCTGTCTTGTGCCCCGCTGCACTCTGCCGCCAGCCAAGGTATCTCTGCGGTTAAACACCACAGTGCTGCCTCTGGCCAAGCAGCGAAGGTCAGAACTGGCCTAGGCACCATCTAACTGGTTATATTGGGATAATTATTCCAATAGAAGATAAAGGCACAAACAGTGACAGGCAAAGCTGGACAAGAACAGATTCAGAACATCTCTGTGGGGCTGAGCCCCCCAGCCCAGGAGAAGCACAAGGACTCTCCTGAGTCCCAGCAGACACTGAGCAGGCAGGGAAAGTAGGGCAAGAAATGATGGATAATTAACAACACCAGGAAAGCTCAGTGGCCCACAAACCTCTCCCTGCCCTGCCAAAGTTCTCCTTGGCTTGGGAGCAGAGCTGAGGGAAGCCAAGGGATGGTTCAGTGCACCCCAGCCCTGCAGGCTCAGGGAAACTGGGATTTGAAGAGAGGGGAAAAGGGGGATTTCTTCTGGATCTCCACAGCTCTGGGTTCTGCTCCCAGGGAATAAGGGACAGGACAAGAGGAAATGGCCTCAAGTTCTGCCAGGGGGAATTCAGACTGGATACTGGGAAAATGTCTTCATTAAAAGAGTGCTCGGGTGTGACATTCACGTTCTCTGAACAGAGAAAGATGTAATTCTGTCTCCCAGGATTCTTCCTGGGGAAGGCAGTGAGAAGCTCAGACAAGATGAGAAAACCATTGTCTCTACTTGCTCCTGTTGTTTGGCACATGTGGAATGTGTTATGGAGATTGTTTACCCAGAATGATTTGTTAACTGGACACCAGTGAAGGTTGTTTGGGTTCCTTGGCCAACTGGGTCAAAGTTGTGTCCTGGCTGTCATCAGACAGTCACAGGTTTTTCTGTAGCACCTTTTTAGTATAGCTTTAATATAGTATTAATGTAATATAACACAGCTTAAAAAAGTATTTGTTCAGCCTTCTGAATCATGGAACCAGAGCACATTATTCCCTACGTTGGGGTCGTCCTGGTTCAATAGTCAGGCATTGGAAAAAGCTGCTCAGGGCAGTGGTGGAGTCACCATCCATGGAAGTATCCAAAAACCATTCAGATGTGGCACTTGGGACATGGTTAGTGATGATCTTGGCAGTGCTGGCTTGTGGCATTCACATTTTCTGGAAAAATCCCTTCACCCAGGGTTTTTCTCCTGGGAAGCTGAGAAGCCTCAGAGAAAAGGAAAACAATTCTTATCTCATTTGCTTCTCCTGTGTTGTGCTCACATGTGCAATGTGTTTGGAGATTGTTTACCCACAGGTGATTGTTCCATTGCATTCTGCTGGGAGTTGTTTTCACTCTTTGGCCAATCAGGGCCAAGCTGTGTCAGGACTCTGGAGAGAGTCACCAGTTTTCATTATTATCTTTTTAGCATTCTGTAAGTATACTTTCTGTATTCTTTAATATAATATAGTATTATAAAGTAATAAATTGGCTTTCTGAGAACATGGAGTCAGATGCATCATTCCTGCCTTTGTCTGGGGGGAACCCAAATACAATAGTGGGTTAAGGGTTGGATTTGATGATCCTGGAGGTCCTTTCCAGCTGCAATGGCTCCAGGACTCTCTGAGGAGATGCCCCATGGGAAGTGAACAGGGTGCAGATGTCCTGGTTTCCCACAGCACAGCAAACCCAGGGAAAGATGGGGATGAAACAAGGTTTGATTACAAGGATTTCCCCAGTACCACAGCAAAAACAGGCAGGAGACCAAGGCTGCCATGGTCCCTTTGTGTCTGTTCTCTTGGAAAGCGGGTAGGAACAGCCCATGATCAAGTGTTTGTCCCAAACAATCACAGAATGTCCTGGGCTGGGAGGGACCCCCAGGATCAGCCAGGGCAGCCCCAGCCCTGCCCAGACACCCCAACAGCCCCACCCTGGGCACCCCTGGCAGCTCCTGGAGCTCTGGCAGCCTCAGTGCCCATTCCCTGGGGAATCCCTACAGAGGAAAGCTGGGGACCCACATCAGCCCTCCAAGCTCTCCCAGCACATCCCAAGGTCAGCCTCACTGACCATGTTTCCAGTGGAACCTTCACCTGTAGTAATTACATATCCTCTGAACACAGAGACATGGTTCTCCCAGGAAAATCCTGGGAAGCTGTGGGAAACTTAGAGGAAAGGATTCACAGAATTATTCTCTCTCTTTCTGTAACCATTGTTTATAGCTATGGTTCTCCAGAGTGTGCTATTCACAGTTCAATGTGGAATTTCTCTTCACTCAGGTCACCAACTGTGGTGGGGTGTTCACAGGGGTCCCAGGATGAGGGAAGAGACAAGAATGTTGACTCCATGTCTCAGAAGGCTGATTTATTATTTTATGATATATATTATATTAAAACTCTACCAAAAGAAGAGAAGAAAGGATTTCATCAGAAGGCCAGCAAGGAATAGAAAAGAAATGGAATGATAATAAAATCTTGTGACTGCCCATAGAGTCTGAGCCAGCTGGACTGTGATTGGCCATTAATTAAAAACTACCACATGAGACCAATCACAGATGCCCCTGTTGCATTCAACAGCAGCAGATAATCAACGTTTACATTTTGTTCCTGAGGCTTCTCAGCTTCTCAGGAGAAAAAATCCTAGCAAAAAGGTTTTTTCATAAAATATGTCTGTGACAGTCCACCAATAGGTAAGAGAAGATTCCTAAAGGTCAATCAGGTTTTAGGTCCACCATTGTTTCTATAAGAACTGTAAATTTCTAATAATAAATGCCTTTTCATGCCTTCTGATGATGGAGTCTCTGTATCACCTTTGGCTGTCCCTGATACTACTGCAGTGATTTCCACCCTCAGGAAGAAACCAAAATTAAGGATTTTAGCAGAAAAAAAAACTCCCAACACCCTATATCAGAGAGCTCATCCAAACACAGAGGCTGTGGCAGCATCTCCCCTGCTCTGGGTGGCACAGCCCAGCCTCTCTCATGTTCCACCACAGCTTTTGTCACAGCACTGCCTGGGAAAGGTCAGTGCCTCAGGGAAGCAGCACATCTGATGATGAAATGGCAAAATAAGCAACTTTTTGGCTTGTTTCCTAAAATCTCCAGTTCAGGCCGAGCTGGAAGCAAATCTCAGGCCTGGATTCCTGTAGATGAGGGACTGTGGCCACCTCACTGCATCTCTTTTCTGCATTTCTTGCTAACCCTTATTTGTCTCCTTAAAAATACCCTAACACCCATGCTCACATGTCACATTTGATGCATCTGCCAAGGCCAGAGCCATCACATCCCATCCAGCACATGTCAATGCAGCCTTGTAAGGGGAAGCTGAGAAAAGATGTGCAGGGAGAGCTATTTTTGTACCTTCATTTTAAGGCACCCCTTGACTCCCTCCTTTCTGACTCACATTCCAGCTCCGGAACTGAGGAATGCAGCCACAAAGCTGCACCAGGCAGGAGAGGATGTTCTGCCAATATTTTCACCCGAAGTTTGAGCACAGCCACAGCAGGAGGAGGGATTTGTGCCATCATCTGTCTGGTGTTTGCATAAGCAAAAGCTTTTTTACTTAGGAAAAGATTTTACATTTTCCATTCACACATTACCTTAATCTGATTTAACCTTCAAGGTTTGAGAGGTTCTGAGAAACAGATGATTTCCAAAAGAAAACCCAGGAATGAAAAAGGAAAAACAAAAATCCCCCAGTCAGGTAATTTAAACTGACATTGTATTTCAGTAAGATCAAGATTTGCAGAAAACTGAGTGTTCACTAACAATCACTTGCTCAGCTCTTGAAAGAATCAAACATTTGGGTTGATCACAGAAAACAGCTCAACTCTAGAGATGAATCACTGGCTTAAGAAGGTGCTTTTTAACCCATGGCTTTCTTGGGGCATGGGAGTTTTGCCTGAATGTACAGGTTAACAATTCCACATGTGCTCCAGTTTCTGTGCCTGCTCCAGGTTTTATGTCCCCAAAGCAGGAGTGGTGCAATGCCCTGGTGTCGCAGACATCTTTTATGGAAAATCCTTTCCTTAGGTTTTTTCCTCCTGAGGCCTCAGGAACAAAATGTAAACGTTGATTATCTGCTGCTGTGGAATGCAACAGGTGCATCTGTAATTGGCCCATGTTGGTTGTTTCTAATTAATGGCCAATCACAGCCCAGCTGGCTCAGGCTCTCTGTCCAAGCCACAAACCTTTGTTATCATTCCTTCCTATTCTATCCTTAGCCAGCCTCCTGATGAAATCCTTTCTTCTATTCTTTTAGTATAGTTTTTATGTAATATATAGATCATGAAATAATACATCAGTCTTCTGAAACATGGAGTCAGATCCTCGTCTCTTCCCTCAACCTGAGATCCCTGTGAACTGTCACAGGCAATCCTTCCCAGGAGCCAGCTCAGAACATGAGTTTTACCTTCAAAATTTTCTTTGTGTCTTTGAAATTTTTTTTACAGCAGGTAAAGATTGGGAGAGTGTATTTTGGGGGGAATTTCTGCTGGTGCCCTCCTCAGCCTGGTTTCTGATGGCTCACAACTCCTGTGGAGCCTCTGGAGTGAGCTCCCAGCTGAGTGATCTGTGAAAAATGCATGTATTTTATGATTGGCTTTTCACAAATATTAAAATGAATATTATATGTGTTGTGTTAGAAAGTTATGCTGGTTTAATTCTTTTAAGTACTGTGTTAAATATAGTTTTAGGTTATAAAAATGTTAAAATAGAAACTATGCTATGTAGGATACTTTTTTTAAATAAAGGACTCGCAGTGAGACAGCAGCCACAGGACACCTGAATCTTTCAGAGAAAGAGAATTTATTGCTCCATTATCAGAAGAAACGAACTTCTTCACACCTCGAAGGCGCTGTTGGGATTTAGAGGAAGAAGTTGATGATGACCAGACAGAATCCTGTGTTTGAATGGAATTTATGCATCATGTATGAGGTGTATGAATATGCAACAGGCTGTTGCTTTTAAGGGTTAATCCTCTGTTAACGTGGGTCCTTTTTCGGGCTTATGCTGCCCAGAAAAAGGTACCTGGACATTTGTAACTCTTTGTTTTATTGTCTCATATTGTCCTAATTCAAATTGTCCAAATTATTATTACTTTAATTGTATTACTATTTTTATCACCATTTTATTACTATTAAACTTTTAAAATTTAAAAAACAAGTGATTGGTGCTTTTCACAGATCCAACCCTGATTCCCTGACAGAGGCACCTTGGGCACAGAGGGGAGCTCAGCGCTGCAGTTTGGCTTTTTTAGGTTCAGCCCTGTGAGGGTCCCATCCCACAGCCCTGGGCTCTGCTGCCCTCCCCAGCTCCTGCCCCTGCCAGCTTCCAGGCTCTGCAGCCTCCTCCTGACCTGGTGTTCTCTAAATTAAGCAGCTGTCAGATCCCTTCCTTCCTTGGCCCACGGGGCGCTAAGAAGGTCACCACAGACGGGAGCTTAAAGGGCTGCCAGTGCCCCCCTAATCCTGGCCAGGCAGGACTGCCCTGACAAGGACCTGAGCAGGTGATTAGAGCCTGGAATATCTGTGCTCAGAGCCCTGCTGGCCCCTCCACCCACACAGAACATTTCAGAGCATTCCATCCCTTTTCGGCTGAGGCACCCAAGGATGCTCCTCTGTGTGCTCTCACTGAGGGCACTCCCAGCCCTGTCAGGATGGACTCAGTACCAGCTATTTCCAACACTATTCCTGCAATAATGGGCATTTTCATCAGCCTCCCTCGTTCTCCAGTCACTCTCTGTGTGCTTCTCCAACTGCCTCAATGACAGATATTTCCCCACTGAAATATCTCCCAAGGAACAGGGAGCTCTGGGATCTGCCTTTATTCTGGGTGCCAAAGTTAAGTGCAGGGAGAGGTGAAAAATGAAAGAGCAAATCATCAGGCAGAAGTGTTCAGGTGTCAGGAGTCCTGAGGGAGGGAGGAACTTGCTGGATAAAAGACAATTCCCTCCACTTACAGTAAATACCTTGTACAAAAAGAAGGGTCCACAGTTCAAAACTCTACTGAATATGCCAACAACCAAAACAAAATTTGGAAACATTTCTGGCATTGTTCTTTGTAAAAATGTTTTCAATAGTAAAAATCCATGGATTTCTTCAATGCTGCTGAATCCTACAATTTCATTTGCTGAGTTAAATCCTGGTCTGTGGAATTAGGGTTCAGTAGCTGTCTTTGCCATGCAGAACAGGGGTTTTAGTCAGGTCCTTTGTTCAACCTATCTGTGTGCCAGAATAGTTTGTGTCAGAATATCCTCACTACCATCACAGTCAGGTACACTAACCTGGGAACAAAAAATAGTTATAGACAAATCTGATCAAACCCAAGTTCCCTTTCTCCCTCACCTGCTTCATTTTGATTTGAAGAAGTTCAGGTGAGTCTTTTCTCTGCTGTTATTTGGAGTTCCCTGGATTAATTTCCAAATAAGATTCTTATTTACTGGGGTGGTATCTCCAGGGGTCCATCACCAGCAGCACAGCTCCTGCCTCTGTGATAAGAAGTTTTATCTGATCAGGTTTGTTTTTTCTCTCTTCTATGCAATATCCAAAGGCACACTCCAGCTGTGATACCAATGAAAAGCCAAGTTCTGCAAACCCTGCTGAACTGGAAACTGAGGACCCACCCCTGGAAGTGCCCACAGCCAAGCTGGAGCAGCCTGGGACAGTGGAAGGTGTCCCTGCCCATAGCAGGGGGGAACTGGATGGGTTTTAAGGTCCCTTTCCAACTCATTCTGTTCATCTGTAATTTCTGCTTTCATCCATCTGCCCAGGAGCTGGAAGAGAAATCCACTGCTAAAACCACACTGCTGCATCTTCCTGCCATGGGCTGAGCACAGAACCAGCACACCCTGAAATCTTTACCCTCTGCTGAAGCTTTCACTCCCCTGAAGTCCAAACAAACTCCCAGCAGAGCAGCAGAGCCCTCCCTGACCTCGTGGCTCAGTAAGCACAGCAAGTTTCCCACAGGCACAGCCATTCCCAGCAGCATTTCCCAACCCTCAGGTCATGCTACCACTGCACTGATCCCTAAATCCCTTCCCATTGCTCCATAAAGCCTCTGCTTCACAGAGGTGATTTCAGCTGAGCACCCTGGCCAAGCTTAGGCGTGGGGGATGTTAAACTTCCTAAATTGTGGGGATGGGGACTCCTCTGTCCTGCCCTAAGCACTGACAAACACAGCCCCAGCAAGGAAAAGCCAGGGGAATGTTCCCTCCCAGCCCAAGGGGCAGAGGCAGCAGCAGAGCTCTGAGCCTGCCCTGGCCCCAGCCCCACACAGCAGCAGCAGCTCTGCCCCTGGCCTGCCCCAAGCACAGCGCTTCCAGGGATGGTTTTAACTTTGGTATTTTCCAAATTCTCTGCTCTGTTCAGGTATGTAACTCTGACACTTCCTATTAGCTGTTAGCAGTTTCTCTTCACAGTTTGACAACGCAATCCCTCCCCAGCTGCAGATCAAGGACAACCTTTACCCAAGGAGCACAAACAATGCAAAGAGAAGGGGGCAAGGCAGGAGGCTGAGAGTTCATGATCTGGATCTGCAATTGGACAGCTGAACCAAACATGCAGATGAACCAAAACTGATAAATTGTAAAAACTCCTGACCAGGGTCCATCTTAAATTCAGTCTGGGGGCAGCCCTGGCCAGGCTCTTGTGCTGTCCCTTTAAGGCCTTGCAATAAATCCCTATTTTGTCCATTTAGCTCAGTCTAGTCTCTGCTCCTTTCAAGGCATCTCCACCTGCCTCTCCCTGCCTGCCCTTGCTCTGGGATGAGCCCAGCAGGGTTCACCTCCAGCTTATCCCAAGCACACTCATTTTCACCTCCCCACGACAAACTGCAAACAGAACTTCCAGCAGCAACACAGGCAATGAATGTGACACGCAGACATGCCCAAACCCATGTCCAAAACAACCCACAGAGTGTAATTACAGACTCAAAAACAGAATTAAGCTGGGAAAGACCTTTGAGATCCTGGAGTCCAACCTCTGACCCAACACATGGCACTGAGTGCCACATCCACACCTTCCCTGAGCACCTCCAGGGATGGTGAGTGCACCACTGCCGGGGCTTCAAGTGACCCAACCCCAGCCCCAGCAGCACTGGGGACAGGCTCTCAGCACACCCACCAACCTCTGACTCCCTGAACATCACACCAGCCCAGGGGAAGGGAAATCAGCCTCCCCCAGCAGGCTCCAAGGGAGGAACCCTCAGAGTGCCCCAGGGTTCTGTACAGCCCCTCTCCTGCCAGGGGGGTGCTGCCCCAAATCCCAGCGCTGTGCCGTTCCCAGGGCTCTGCCCCCCCAGGAGCACCCCCAGAGTCACTCACCAGGGCTGGCTGGGCCCCTGGGCTCTGTCACTGTCCCCGTGCCCGCAGCGGCAGCGGGCGCAGCTCCTCTCGTGCCTCTTCACCCTGCAGGAAGCAGCACATGCAGGAGGGTGAGCAGATAATCCACGACTTTCTGGGAGCTCTGCGGGGCTGGGAGCAAAGCTGCTGCTGTCTGCAAGGATCAGAGCTGGGACTTTCTGAGCTAAGACTCTGAGCTGCTTAGCAGGGAGCTGGAAGCAGAGCAGACAGGGGTGGTTGTGTTCGCAGGGCTGAGCACTGGGGGGGTGTTTCAGGCTGGATCAGGCACCAGAAATCCCACAAAAACTGCTCCATCAGGTTAATGCTAGCACAGGACAGGGATGGAGGCAGGCAGGAATTTTTGGTCACCATAGCTGAGGGAAAAAACAGAGTTTCTTCTATAGGACGTGAAATACACAATGTGGACATGCAGCTCTTCCAAGGTGGAAAGAGAATTATTTAATTTTTGACTCCAACATTTATAGATTTCCAAAAGTGACAGTGGATTGGAGGGTGACAGTGCCACCTCTCCAATGACACTGGACAAACCAACAGTCCATCAAATTTTTCCTCTTCCATAAAAGAATGCAAAACAGTAAGTTATTTACATAAAGTGTGTGAGAAAGTTCATTACAAGAATGTAAACATCAGATTTAGAAAAAACTTAAAAAATTAAGACAACAGTGAAATATCCCACAGTAAAACTTTTTCAAAGTTTTGTTCATTTATTAATTTAATATTTGGAAAATATTAAGTGTTGAAACTGAAAATTTTACTTTGAGTTAGGCCATGGGAGACAAAATAGGGAGGAACCCCCTTTAATTGATGCACTTTAATTAACTGCTTGCTTTGTCAAAGCCCTGCTCCTGCATTCTGAAGCAAATTCCCAGCTTTTCATAGTAAACAACAGCTCAGTTTGGCTTCAGTCTTAACTGATCTTTAAGTGTCCTATTTTCCTGGATCCATCCCCACAGAATCCCAGTGTGGTTTGGGTTGGAAGGAACCTTGAAGATCATCTTGTTTCAATTCCCTGCCATGGGCAGGCTGCTCAGTTCCTTCAATTATCACTTCTCTGTCCATCCCTGTTATAAGTAAAAAATCTGCCAATTTAAAAAAAAAAAAGGTTGCAGAGTGAACAGGTTAAACCAGTTGCTGCCAAGGTGGAGTTCTACCTGTTTGTTATTGTAATCACCAGTCGTTTTTGTTAATTGCTCCTTTTGTATCAGGACTGCCCTGCCTAAAATCCAGGTTGATAGCCGTTCTGCTTGGACAGTGAAAGGAGGGGACATGAGGAAGGGACATCAGAGGGCATGCAAAATAACTTCAGAACCAGCACGCCATGGGAAAGCCACCCAACCAAACTTACCAAAAGATCCCCAAAAACAACGAGCCAACACAGAATTAAGAGATCACAATGATGTCTGGACGTGAGGAACAAAGTACCAAGCCTGCAGAGATGCTGAGACCCTTTGTTGCCCCTCAGCTGGAGCCAAGACCCCAGGACGGCAAAACCCGAAAGTTCTAACATGGGGTTTACCCCCACTGCTCTCGTGAGGACAGGACCCCCCAGCTCTGCTCCCCAGGGGACAAAGCTGCGCTTTCCTCCTCCTCCGAGTCACCCTGGAAGCGACGACGGAGAAGCCGCGGACCTGTCGAGCCTCCCAACCTTGAGCTGATCACTTTTAATAAAGGCATTAAAAGCAGAAAAAGTCTCCTGCCCTGTTATTTCAATCCCACGCTGGGCTGGGTTTCTTCAGCCACTGAGCACATCAGCCACCTTTCCTGACCCAGCTTTTGGGCAGGGATGCTGCTCAGGCTGTGCTGGGAGCTGCCTCTGCTCCCACCTCACTCCTGGGAGCAGGATGTGCCTTGCATGAGGCAAACAGCAGAATCTCCTGGATCACAGACAGGAAACCCTAAGCCAAGGCCAGGATAGGTTTTCTTGTTTCACTTCAAGGGGCAGACCCAGCTCCCCATCGTCCCTAATTTTGTATCTTGACATCTCCATCTTCTGCCTGTGAATTCTCTCCTGCTGTCACAAGGTCACCAGGCCAGCTGGAAAGGCATTTTTCACACCCTGGCTAATCCAGAGGCACCTGGCTGCCTCCTGCCAATGGCAAAATGCTGACAACAGAGCTAATTAGTGGGCAGCAGGACCGTGGCTGGGTGACAGCACTGGCCTTTACTGCACCAGCCAAAAATTCAAGGGATTCAGGAGCAGCTCCTGGCTCTTCCCCAGGCTCCTTTTGTGACCCTGGCCTCCAGCTCTGTGCTCTGAAGTTGGTAACACTTCCCAAACGTGGCCATGCAGGTAAATTAATTTATGGTAAGGAAATAATTCATTAGGATGGGCACAAAGGTCTATTTAGAATAAAATAGTAATTTGCTTAAGCTTTTCACCACATTTGTGCATTAACTGAATATTCCAAATATTCTCACAATTTCTGCCTGAGCAGATTGAGTGGAACAGGGTGCCCAGAGCAGCTGTGGAATCCTTCAAAATGTCCAAGGCCAGGCTGGACAGGGCTTGGAGCAACCTGGGACAGTGGAAGGTGTCCCTGCCATGGCAGGGGTGGGATGGGAAGAGCTCTGAGGTCTCTTCCACCTCAAACCACTCCCTGATTGTGAGAAATGATGCTCACTTCCAAAATTTAAAAGGTTGATTAAAATCTTATCAAAAATACAACAGAAGACTGAATAGAGAAAATATTACAGAGGATTTTCCCCACCATGTGCTCACCCACACCATGGAGGTTTTACCTTTTAACCCTTTAGCTCCTCCCAAAGTTCTGTCCATTGACTCTTCACTGTCCAGTGGTGGAGTTCACTGCCTTAAATCCTGATTGAAGCTCAGGTGCTGCCATAGTGACAAACTGACCCTCCCAAATGTCCCAAACCCAGGCCAGCCCTGATAACAACACAAGGGGGTAAAACATAACTAGAAATCTATAAAACTTCTCCTAACATATAAACATGATATTTGCCTTTTAACTGTGAGAGTCAACCACCTCATTGCTCATTTATCACACTGACTGTGAAATGTCCAGGGCCAGGGGATGCTCTGCAGCAGGACACAGGTCAGGAGGGGGTAACTCCCCCTCACTCAGCTGGTGCTGTCATGACACTGATGAAATACCCCACAGGACAATGGTCCATGGACCAGCACCCATTCTGCAATCAGACCAGGGCTGGCAGAGTGCCCTCCCTGTCCCAGGCAGAGCACGGGCACCCCTGGAGCTCAGCTGAGTCACAGAATTCACAGAATCCCTGGGTTGGAAGAGACCTGCAAGATCATCGAGTCCAACCCAGCCCCAACCCCTCACCCAAACCCTGGCACCCAGTGCCACATCCAGGCTTTGTTAAACACACCCAGGGATGGGGACTCCACCACCTCCCTGGGCAGCCATCCCAGAACTTTATCACCCTTTCTGTAAAAGCTTTTTCCCCATCTCCAGCCTGTATTTCCCTTGGTGCAGCCTGAGGCTGTGTGCTCTGGCTGTGTCAGTGCTGCTGCAGACAGAGCCCAGCCCCAGCTGAGCACAGGCACCTTTCAGGGGCTGTGAGAGTGATGGGGGCAGCCCTGAGTCTCCTTTTCTCCAGGCTGAGCACCCCCAGCTCCCTCAGGGCTTCCTCACAGGGTTTGTGCTCCCAGCCTTGTTGTCTCCTCTGGATGCTCTCAAGCTGCTTTCCTGCATCCCTCCCCAGCACTGCCCCTGCCTGTGGGCACCATGCCAGCCTCCAGACACCCCAGCTCAGAAAGGGAATGAGAAACATCCCACCATCCCCAGGCAGATGTTTTTTCCTGCCTATAAAACACAAAGAGGGCTTGTAGCCCCACATTTCTCTTCACAGAGAAAAGCAAGGCACAATTCTTCCCAAGAATATTTCTGGGATTCACATTCTCCGAACCTCAGAGAAAGAAAACACAATTCTTATCATTTGCTGTGCCTGTGTTTGTGCAAAAGTAGAATGCAACATCGAGACTGTTTACCCACAGTGAGGGGGTTTTGTTTCCTTGGCCTGTCAGGGCCTGGTATGTGTGTGTGTGTGGGGACTGTTGGGTGACAGTCATGAGATTCAGTGCAGTGTGTGCAGGGTTGAGTGCTTGGCAGGTTCAATTTTAAATGTAGAGAATAATATATAATATTACATATATAATATTATATATATAATATTATATAATATATAATATATAATATATAATATATAATATATAATATAGTATATAGTATATAGTATATATAGTATATATAGTATATAACATATAACATAACATATATAATATATAATATATAATATATAATATATAATATATAATATATAATATATAATATATAATATATAATATATAATATATAACATATAACATATAATATATAATATATGTATAATAAAGTAATTAATTAGCCTTCTGATATCCATGGAGTCAGATGCATCATTCTCTCCCATTGGTGGGGCCATCACAGCATTGCCATAGGGGCTCAGTGAGCAGGGCAGTGTCTGCTGAATCCCAGCACACCAGGACAGCCCAGAGACAGGAGAGAGGAAAGAGAAGCCCTGAGCAGCCTGTCAGAACAGCAGCAGTGGGGATAATTGGTTTGTACACATTCCTCCGCCACCCAATTACCAGCTCAGTTTGGTGGTTGATTGCACAGCACTCTGGGCCAGCAGAGCTGCTGCTGTTTCCATTCCTGCACACATCACCCAGTCCCTAAATCATCTCTAATAGCTCCTCTCCTCAGTGCCCTCCCAGCTCCTTCCAGCCCCATCAGCACGAGGCAGGTTGCAGATATGGAGGAGCTGACATTTCTCTTTTGAGTAATTTGCAGTGGATTTCTTGCCTGTTTGATGTAGTCATTTTGTTCTCTGCACTGATGTGACATTAATTATTGTTAAATATTCTTATCTGTTACACACAGTTCTGTTTAGATAAAGGTCAGTGCGTGAACCCCTGACAGTGCTCGTTGCTGCCATGCTCCAAAGCCAATTTGTCATCCTCTCCCTTCAATACCTTCATCTTGGTCTCAGTTCATTTTTCCATTAATTCAGGCACAGTAGAGAGCCATTAAAAAATGCAAAATCTCTCAGCTGTTCAGCTCAGAACTTGGACAGGGAATGATGAGGCTGAGGAGCACCAGTTGCACAGGGAGGGCAGGGAATAATGCTCAGGAAAATCCAGCAGCAGCCTTTTAAGGAACTGGATGGCTGCCCCCCAAAAATCTGTGCATAATTCTACTTTAATGAAGATCAGCTAAGCCTTGTGCAGCACAGCCTGGTGTGAGATGGGGTAACAGCACAACCCAGAGGCCCTGGCACAGGTGCCCAGAGAGGCTGTGGGTGCCCCTGGATCCCTGGCAGTGCCCAAGGTCCTGTCAGAGAGGGCTTGGAGCAACCTGGGATAGTGGAAGGTGTCCCTGCCATGGCAGGGCTGGCACTGGATGGGCTTTAAGGCCCTTCCCAACCCAAGCCATGCTGGGTTTATGATTCTCTGCTGTGCCCACACCACCCTCTCTTGGCAGAAGCCAAGCTCAAGCTGTCCCAGTGTCCCAGAGCAGAAGCTCCTCCAGCAGGGACCCATCTCTCAGAGACCTGAGGAGCAGCTGGGCTGTCCATGCCCAGGGGCACTGCACCAGCCTCTGCTCTGTCCTGCTTTTGGTCTCTGCCCAAAGAATTCCCCTCTGCCCCCCTGAGGTGTCACTCCCCACCATGTCCCTGCAAGGTGGGACTGCAGAGCAGGGACAGCCCTGCTGGGACTCACTCCAGCACCCCCGGTCCCTGCATGCCTTGGGACCCCTTAAAGAGCCCAAAATTGGGTCTCCACACCCATCAGGAGTGCTGAGAGCTCCCAGCAGCCCTCAGACGGCTGTGCCTGGGGCAGGTCACACGTCCTGCAGGGACACAGGGCAGCAGGGACAGCCCAGCTCAGCTCCCACTGCAGGAGCAGGGCTGGAGCCCTGGGGCTGAGCAGACCTGTGCTGCTGCCCAGCTGCACCTCGTGGGCTCCTGTGCTCCATCCAAAGCTGTTGGAGCTCTGAGTACAGAGAATTCCAGATTTTCTGTGTTTTTAGGCACTGACCCCCAAGAGAACACTGCACTGACCTGAGGCCCTGGAGAAGGCTTCCAAAATGGAATGACAGAACTGGGATTGTGGGTGTGGAGTTTGAATAGAAGTGTGTGATATCACAGGGTGGAAACTTAAGAGTTTAAGGTAATCATAATACAGCAATATAATATCATATCATATCATATCATATCATATCATATCATATCATATCATATCATATATATTATAATATATAATATAGTAATATATTGGAGCAGCCTGGGACAGTGTCTGCCCACGATGTCCCTGCCCATGGCCTGGGTGGCACTGGATGGGCTCTAAGGCACTGGATGAGCTTTAAGCCCAGTAATATATATATTATATTTATTACAATATATAAAAAATATTTTATAAAATATTATATACTCTATATTATATATATATTTATAATAATATATTATAACATATAAAATATATATTTTATAAAATATAATATATCTATTATATTATACATAGGATATATAGTATATAAGAAATAAAATATATATTATATATATATGTATATATTATACATATTATAATATATAAAATATAGATGTCATGTGCTCAGCCCAGCACTTGGCAAATGGAAGAACATTTGAACCTTCATTCCAAGTGGCATTATATATATATATACACATATACACATACACATATACATATATATACATATACATATATACACATATACACATACATATATATACATATACATAAACATATATACATATATATATATAAATAAAGCAAGATGGAGGTTTAAGGGCAGAGGCTGCTCCTTCTTCTTCACCTCCGGCACAGCCATAACCCAGAGGCAGCCTGGTCACACTCAATTCAGTGACAAGAGCCAGGGTAAAGATGCTCAGGAGGCTCCAAACCCAAGAACAGGACACTGCAAGAGCTCAGCTGCCTGCAAAGGTGGATTTGGCATGACTGAAGTAGCACATCATGAATCATGTGCTCAGCCCAGCACTTGGCAAATGGAAGAACATTTGAACTTTTATTCCAAGTGGCATTTAATTTTGCATTGTGCTAAATCATTCTGTACTTGTAAATAAAAGAGAATGAACTCCCAAACTTGTGTCCCACTCAGTGCAACACAAAGAAATGGTGCAAAGTGCTGAATGTAATCAACTGTGGGGTTTTTTCCCTTCACTTGGAATCTCAGAATTATTAAAACTGAAAAAGAACTCTAAGACAAATGAGTGCAACAATGCCAAGCCCATGTCCCTAAGCCCCATGCCCACATGGTTTTTGAACACTTCCAGGAATGCTGACTCCACCACTGCCCTGGGCAGTGTATTCCAGGGCTTCACCACTCTTTCTGGGAAAAATCTTCCCTGATCTCCAACCTAAAGCTCTCCTTGCACAACCTGAGGTCCTTTCCTCTCACCCTGCCCCTTGAGCCCAGCCTGGCTGCACCCTCCTGTCAGGGAGCTGGAGAGAGCCACGAGGTCCCTCCTGAGCCTCCTTTTCTGTAATGGAATGGGTGGGTGCATCACCACAATTAGACACAGTCCTTACATCCAGCCCTTAATTAGAT
Source organism: Zonotrichia leucophrys gambelii (assembly GCF_028769735.1). Classification (NCBI taxonomy): domain Eukaryota; kingdom Metazoa; phylum Chordata; class Aves; order Passeriformes; family Passerellidae; genus Zonotrichia; species Zonotrichia leucophrys. Next base: position 13,075,341 of record NC_088189.1, on the reverse strand, counting down.
TTGTCTAATTAGAAATTCACTCAGTTATGTCACACAAATGGATAAAGTCCTGCCTGGGTGGGGTTCCATGAGACAGGCACAGATTCCCCTGGAGCTTCCAGAGCTGACTGATAACCTGGAACAAATGACACCTCCAGTGCTGGGACCTGCACAAGGTGTGCAGAATGCTCAATCATGAGGCTGATTCTGCATGGCTGAAAGGCAGGAATCAGGCAAAATCATCTCATTGATCAGAACCACAAATAAACCCCTGGGCAGATGGATTTTGCAGCCCCTGCTGCAGCAGAGCCAGGGGAAGCAGCAGCTCTGCCCCCTCCTCTCTGCTAAATCAGGAGCAGGAGAGGGGAGAACTGGGTTGAGAAAGGTATGAGGCAACACAGGTCCTCTCCAGCCCTGGGGACACAGTGTCCTGAGGCTAAAAATACAGAGACAAACCAAAAAGTCAAGGCTAGCAAGAGGCATTAGCAGAGGCTGTTTATTTCTGTGGGCAGGGAGCACCCAGAGGGAGCCCAGCACTTGGTGCTGCCTGACGGACAGGCTGCTGCAGCTGGAGGGCTCAGGTTTCCTGCACACACAGGGAACTGTCCCTGTCCCCCTGTCCCCCCTGTCACACCTTGCCTGCCATTATTTTTAGCCGCTGCACAAAGCAGGGTGATGTGCAGGAGCAGAGGGACAGGATAAAGCATGGAAACACCACCCTGGGGAAGGCTTGTGGTGGTGTTCACAGGGGTCCCAGGACGAGGGAAGAGAGGAGAATCTTGACTTTCAGAAGGCTGATTTATTATTTTATTATGTTATATTAAAAGAAAATTATATACTAAATTATATACTGAAACTAAACTAAAAGAATAGAAGAAAGGATTTCATCAGAAGGCTTGAAAGGAATAGAAAGGAAAGGAATGATAATAAAATCTTGTGACTGCTCACAGCCTCAACACAGGTGGCTGTCATTGGTCATCAAGTAAAAACAATTTCCCATGCTGGGTAAACAGTTCTCCAGATCACATTCCAAAGCAGCAAAACATGGAGAAGCTGAAGCTTCTCAGGAGAAAAGATCCTGGCAAAAGGATTTTTTATAAAATATGTCTGTGACATAGGGATCCAGGATCATCAAGGTTTGTGAATAAACTCATCCAGAGTGGGATCCAAGATGGAAATCTCTGTACCAGGCTTTAGCAGTGGGAGATGTCCCTCACCCTGGTCAGGGCTGGGCTGGCCCTGCTGCCCGCAGTGCCCCCACCACAGCTGGACACACCTGCCACAGCCCAAAGGTCCATGGAAAGCTGCCACCACCAGTTAGTGGGATGCAACTTCACTGGCAGCCCTAAGGACAGGGATGTGTCCTGAGCCTGCTCCACACAGAACCATCACAGAATCCCAGAGTGCTTTGGGTTGGGAGGGACATTTAAGACAATCTCTGTCCATCCCCTGCCATGGCAGGGACACCTTCCACTGTCCCAGGGTGCTCCAAGCCCTGCCCAGCCTGGCCTTGGGCACTTCAGGGATCCAGGGGCAGTCAGAGCTGCCATGGGCACCCTGTGCCATGACTGGAGCTGTCAGAGCTCAGCTCCCTTCACCTGGCATTAAAAACCTCAGTGACACCAGTGTGGAGCCCCTGGAACACCAAGGGAACACCACAAGGAGCCCCTGGCACTGGCTGTGTGCCAGGCTGAGCCTCCCACACAGGGCTCTGCAATTCAATTTGCCTTCCTTCATTAACCACAATGGATTCACATCCCAACCAGAACTGAAAACAATCAATTATCTCTCTATTTAACCTCAGTGCCATCTTCTCATTCCCTCTGTCCCATGTCTGGCTCCCCTCTGATATCCAAATTCTTGCAGGGCTGACAGAAATTTGGCACGCTCTTCCCACTGCAGGACAAACTTCCAAGGTAAAGAAAGGAAAACATCCCAGTTTCTTCTGCAAGAGTGATTTCAGCACTAACTACTGCAGAAATATGAACAGAAACTCCAGACTGGCTAGTGCAGCTGATCCCTGTGCACCTTGCACTCCAGAGCAGGGACTGAGCTCTGTGTCCTGCTGGAAGGAACCACATCCCTCTGATGGGAATGCTGCTGGACAAGCAGACATTGATTTTCAAGGCTGATGGCAGAGGTACCTCATGGAGAAGAGCACCCAAGAAGTTTCACCCACCAGCAGAGGCTGTTGGCTCCAGGAGCTGCTGCAGCACTGAGAGTCACAGAACAAAAGATCTCCAGTGTGGGACTGTCACTGTCACATTTTCTGGAAAAATCCCTTTGCCCTTCCCTTCTCCTGGGAAGCTGAGAAGCCTCAGAGAAAAGGAAAACAATTTTATCTCATTTGCTTCTCCTGTGTTTTGCTGCTTTGGAATGTAGTTTGGAGATTGTTTATCCAACAGGTGGGTGGTTGATTGGTTTCATGTGAATTGTTTTTACTTAATGTCCAATCACAGTCCAGCTGTGTCAGGACTCTGGAGAGTCACAGGTTGTTCATTAGTATCTTGTTAAACCTTCTCTAAGTATCCTTTCTTTATTCTTTAGTATAGTTTTAGTATAGCATAATATAATGTAATATAATATAATATAATATAATATAATATAATATAATATAATATAATATAATATAATATAATATAATATAATATAATATAATATAATATAATATAATATAATATAATATCCTTCTAAGAACATGGAGTCAGATTCATCATTTCCTTCCTGCCACAGGAGGAAGGAAATGCAAATCCCACATGGGATAATTAATTGTTTGTGCTCCTTTGGCCTCTGAGAGCACATCAGATGAGGCAGAGCTGCTCTGACACTGAAGGGAAGGTGCTGCTGCTGCTCTGCATGGCTGAGCTTTGACACAAAGCCAATAAATCCCAGCCCAGCAGCCACCTGGACCCTTGGTCATGGTGCACAGACCATGGTGCCCCAGAGCTCTGACCAGTTCCTCACCCTCATCATCACAGGCATCTCTTGAGAGCCTCCTCCCAAAGGAGCCAGGGATCCCAGGGCAGCCACAGGAGGCTCCCCACGGCCAGGGGACCTCCAGGGATGTCCCCACCATCCACACAGCCCAGCTGGAGAGGGGGATGTTCATTCTGCACCCAGCTGGGTCGTTTGTTGGACACCAGCAACTCTTTTCTGTAATGGAATGGGTGGGGGTATCATCACAATTAGACACAGTCCTTACATCCAGCCCTTAATTAGATTTGTCTAATTAGAAATTCACTGAGTTATGTCACACAAATAGATAAAGTCCTGCCTGGGTGGGGTTCCATGAGAATGGCACAGATTCCCCTGGAGCTTCCAGAGCTGACTGATAACCTGGAACAAATGACACCTCCAGTGCTGGGACCTGCACAAGGTGTGCAGAATGCTCAACATCAGGCTGATTCTGCATGGCTGAAAGGCAGGAATCAGGCAAAACCACATGGAAAACACCATGACAGCTCCTACCAGTATCTCCTTCTCCTGCAGAGATATTCAGGCAGCACAATCCGGAGGCTGATGCTGCAGCCCCTGTGCTGCTCTGGAGCCCCAGACACCCAGGAGATGGGATGTCCCCAAGCCATGACTCTGGCTTGGACACAGGAATGAGATATTCATGTACAGAACACAGAGGAAGTCGCTGGGGGAACTCCTAAAGGATCAGAAGGCTTTTGTAGCAGGCCAGGCAGGCAGATGGGAGAGCTGACCATGGAACTCAGATCCAGCCCACTGCTGCACCAGCTGGAGAGCTCCAGGATCATGCAAGTTGTTCGCCCTTTGTGGGCTGTTTATCCTAGAAAATTCACCAGCTGAGAGGGGATCCAGGCTGCTTTCCACAGGGCAAGAGTCAGGTCAGACAGAAAATCACCTGGGCTAAAAGAGAAACTGCTACACAGAGAAATCAGAATGGTTTGGGGTGGAAGGAATTTAAAAGGTATTTAAAGACCATGGTGTTCCAGCTCCCCTGCTCAAAGCACCCAGGCTGCTTTAAGCCCCATCCAACCTGGCCTGACCAGGTTGCAACCAGATGCTTTTACACTCCAACTGAGGGGGACACAACCCAAAGTCATTTTAATTCACCCCAGGGCAGAAAAGCATCTTGTGGCATGGTCAGGAGCTGATCTGGACTCACCCTGTGGCCCTGCAGCCTTTAAAAGCTCCTGGGCATTTCCTCCTGGCATGGCTGTTGGCACAGCTCTGCCCCAGGCACTGTGATGGGCTGAGAGCTCTCTGCACCCCACAGGAGAACAAACAGCACTAAACATTCAGGGAAGCAGCAGGAAAATGCTCTCCTGAGAGACCTCAGCCTGATTTTTTTTTCCATTAGACTGTTTTTACAGATGGGGAAATGAAGCAAGAAGGCAGAAATGGCCCCCAGGCACAGAGTTATTTACTGGGAAGTGAACAGGCAGCTCTGCTATCAGATGTACACAGGGCTGCAGCATCTCCACCCCAAGGAACTCCTCCCAGCCCAGGGATGACCAAAGGCATGCTCACACCTTCCCCTGGCTGGGACAGGCATGGCCAAAGGGCCACCAAAGAGCCTCTGAGAAGGGAACACCTGTACCACCCCCACTGGCTCTGTGACACCTCTGCTGGCTCACATCTGCAGCCATGATATTTTCTGAAAAATCCCTTTGCTAGGATTTTTCTCCTGAGAAGCCTCAGAGGAAAAGAAAAACAATAATTATCTGCTGCGGTGGAATGCAACAGGTGCATCTTTGTTTGGTCCATGTTGATTGTTTCTAATTAATGGCCAATCACAGTCAGCTGGCTCAGACTGTGGTCAGTCACAGGATTTTATTATCATTCCATGCTTTTTCTATTCCTTTCAAGCCTTCTGATGAAATACTTTCTTCTATTCTTTTAGTATAGTTTTAATATAATATATATCATAAAATAATAAATCAGCCTTCTGAAACATGGAGTCAAGATTCTCATCTCTTCCCTCATTCTGGAACACCACCACACATCCAGCAGGGAAAAGTCATGGCAGGATTTGAAAAAAGCTGGAGAGAGACAAAACAGCAGGTCTAAAAGTGGAGCTACCAACGCTCCAAAAATCCTGGCTTCTCCTGGTGGTTTTTTTCCATGAAACTGCATTTTCCATAATCTGGCAGGTGGGAAAAGGGGGAAGCAGTTAGACAAACACATAACTCGTGAGGATAAGAGCATTTGATTAAGGGGCACTTCAAAGGAGGTTCTTTATAAACATTTGAAGGACTCTAATACATGTTTGCAGTCATGTTTGGAGCTAATTTAAACAAACTGTTTAATTGCACAACCAGGTAGGAGTCAGATTATACAGTAAAATCTGGTTTTCTTCCTCTTGCACAGCTTTCCCTTAGGTTTGTGGTCCCTGCTACTCAAATTCCTCCCAGTCCTGCTTGTGGGAATAACACTTTTCCTGCTCCCCTTGCAGGCTCCCAGTGACTGCAATCACAGCCCTGAGTGACTCTCAGGGACCCTCCAGCTTCTCAGGCCAATCACAAACAAACAGCAAAGCTGGAATTTCAAACATTGCTTGAAGCTGAACAGCTCTGAGAGCTCTTCACCAAAACCACTTGATGGACAAACTTGGGAGAAACCTCCTGTCTGGAGCAGGGGCTGGTGCAGAGGAACCTGTGTCCCATAAAAACCTCTGAGATACCACAGAGCTGCTCCGAGCCAGCATGGTTTGGCTTGGAAGGGACCTTAAAATTCATCTCATTTCTCTCCCTGCCATGGCAGGGACACCTTCCATCATCCCAGGCTGCTCCCAGCCCTGTCCAGCCTGGCCTTGGGCACTGCCAGGGATCCAGGGGCAGCCACAGCTGCTCTGGGCACCTGTGCCAGGGCCTGCCCATCCTCATAGTGAGGATTTTTTCTCTAACACCCAATCTAAACCTCCTCTCTCAGTTAGAAGCCATTCCCTGTGTCCTGTCCCTCCATCCCTTGTCCCCAGTCCCTCTCCAGCTCTCCTGGAGCCCCTTTATGCACAGGAAGTTTGTGAGGATGATGGTCCTGTAATATTCTAGGAACAGAGGCTGAGTAGATGGACTTAGGGCAGAAGTGTGGTGGTGTTCACAGGGGTCCCAGGACGAGAGAATAGATAAGGATTTGACTCCATGTTTCAGAAGGCTGATTTATTATTCTATGATATCTATAATATATTAAAAGTAAATGATATATTAAAACTAAATTAAAAGAACAGAAGAAAGGATTTCATCAGAAGGCTTGCAAGCAAGAAGAAGAATGATAAAAAAGCCATTAATTAGAAACAACCACATGAGACCAATCACAGATGCACCTGTTGCATTCCACAGCAGCAGATAATCATTGTTTACATTTTGTTCCTGAGGCCTCCCAGCTTCTCAGGAGGAAAAAATCTTAAGGTAAGGATTTTTCATAAAACATGTCTGTGACACTAAAGTTCATTCTCGCTTCACTTAAAAGCAGAAATCCTCCACTTTTAATCCAAAGCCACTCACTAACCCAGAACAGCAGCTATCTGCAACATCTACTATGGGCATCCCTGCAGCTCCCCACCGGCTTCTGCAACTCAAACCTTGCCCAAAACTCCCAGGAGCTGCTATCCAGCCCCTCAGCAGATCATACAGGTGGTTGGGATTCAGGGATGGGATGTGAACCCTTGCTCACACAGCGGCTCCAAACCCAGCTCTGCACCTGCATCCCAACACAGTTCTGAGCTCCACAAAGGCGCAGCTCTACCAAGAACCCCCATTTTCACCCCACTGTCCCCAGCACAGGGGGCCCTGCCAGGTCAGCCAGGGTCAGCAAAGCCACCAGGCAGCTGAGCTGTCCCTGCTGCCTCAGCAGCTCTGCAGAGCCCTCCTGGCTCACTTTACTGCTGGGCACACGTGGCTGCTGCTGGCCCAGACAGATGGAGGCAGGTGGGTGCATGGGGGGATGGCCTGAGCCCACCCCCAACCCTGAGGGGAGATACAAGAACTGCCCTGGGTTGTAAAATATGTGTTCTGTCCCCATCTGTCAGAGCTGGGGCAGTTCTCTGCTGTCCATGGGGCAGTTTTTTCTTTCTCTCTCCCACAGCCAACCCTCCCTCCAGGAGATCTCTGCTGTCCATGGCCACTGAGTGTCCCTGCAGGGCTGATCCAATCCCAGCATCCCATGGGGAGATGCTCCGCCCAGGGGAGGAGCCAAGCATTCCTACCTGGATCCAATCTGAGCCTGGCCCAGCACAGCAGCCTTTGCCCCCTGCATTGCCAGAGGAGCAGCTTTCTGCTGCCCTGCATGGCCAGAGGGAGCCCAGGCCCATCTGCAGCAGCCCTGGAGCTGCAGAGGAAAACTCCCCCCTTGTGCAGGATCCCTGCTGCAGCAGAGCCACAGCTGGCACTGCAGGAGGGCTGAGCCCCCATGGATGGGGCTGGGACACCCCCTGACACACAGGGGGCACGGCATGGTCTGACTCTGTCAGGGGTTTGTTTTGTAATGCTGCGTTTTTATTTTTAGTTTTCCTAATAATGAACTGTTATTCCTACTCCCACATCTTTGTCTGAGAGCCCCTTAATTTCAAAATTATAATAATTTGGATGGAGGGGGTTTGCATTTTCCATTTCAAGGGAGGCTCCTGCCTTCCCTAGCAGACACCTGTCCGTTCAAAGCAAGACATTCTCTGGTTTCAAAGAGCATCCTCCCTGGGTTGATTTAGCCCAATTTGTCCTAAATCGATTTCCCATTCCCATTGGCTTAAGGGAAGAGCAAAACAGCTTGGAAGAGTATTACTGATTCTTGCAGCAGAGCAGATCTGTGCTGGTTAGAAAATGCAAAGGTCTCATTGTGGGAGGAATATCAACTTGGGACTCCTGGCTCTGTGTGTGGAGAGGAGATTTTCCCCTCCAATGCTGTCACAGCTCTGGGTCGTGAGAAGCACCTGCAGCTGTTGGAGGGATGCAGAGGAGGCCCCAGAGATGCTGCAGGGGCTGGAGTCCCTCTGCTCTGAGGAAAGGCTGAGAGAGTTGGGGTTGTTCAGCCAGGAGGAGAGAAGGCCCTGGGGGAAAATTCAGAGCCCCTCCCAGGGCTAAAGAGGCTCCAGGAGAGCTGGAGAGGGACTGGGGACAAGGGATGGAGGGACAGGACACAGGGAATGGCTCCCACTGCCACAGGGAATATTGGGAATTAGGAATTGTCCCCTGTGAGGGTGGGCAGGCCCTGGCACAGGGTGCCCAGAGCAGCTGTGGCTGCCCCTGGATCCCTGGCAGTGCCCAAGGCCTGGCTGGATGGGGCTGGAGCACCCTGGGACTGTGGAAGGTGTCCGTGCCGTGGCAGGGAGTGGACCTGTGTCCCCCTATTCTTCCAAGCCTTCTGATGTTTACATTCTTGTAATGAAGTTTCTCACACGCTTTTATGTAAATAATTATTGTTTTACATTCTTTTCTGGAGGAGGAGAAATTTGATGGACTGTTGTTTTGTCCAGTGTCATTGGAGAGGTGGCACTGTCATCCTCCAATCCACTGTCACTTTTGAAAGTCAATAAATGCTGGAGTCAGAAAATAAACTTCCCTTCTTTTTACCTTGTAGGTTCCAACATGTGTGTAGTTTTATTTTGTGTCCTACAGTGACAGATCTGGATGAGTTTTGAGATCCCTTCCAACCCAAACCAGTCTGGGATCTCTGCTCCCCCTCTGCTGTTGGGCCTGGCTTTTCAAAGCCACCTGGATAATGTTGCTGATCCAGCACCCCTGGAATTCCTTAGGATTGCAAATGGGATACAAGTCAGGAAGAGACTTGGGCTCCACTCCAAATATCTCTGTTCAACATTTAAATGTCAACACTGAAACCATGTTAAACATGGTTTACTAAGTACAGTCTTACCTCCATTATTCCACCTCTCACTTCCAGGGAGCCCAAACCACTTTTCCAGCTGCAGAGCCACATCTGCACTGAGAACGTCACATCCCACACAACAACCTGCCAGAATCCCAGAGGAGGTGCCACCAGGACAGCATCCCTCACCCACCTAAGTCCTGCTGTCTCTCCCCTCAAAAATGCCATCATCACCTTTCCACAAGCACAAGTTCCCATGAGATATTTTATGCCCAGCCATGGGGCCCAAGGTCCCTTCCACAGAAACTCAACCCTGCAGGTCGAGCCTGGCTTCCCTCCTGGGATGTACAGGCAAGGAGGAGTAACAACCATGGACATACAGCTATTCCCTACTCTTACAAACCCCAAACAAAATGAAATCCAAACCCCACAGTGCTTTTATGGGGGTATATTTAGTTGAGTTTAAACAGGAAGCACTGGGACAATAAAAACACTAAAATCCACACAGCTGCTCCCCTCTCTTCTCATTTAGATTCCATGTTCCACATTTAAGTCACAGGATCCCAAATGTTCTTTAGTACCGATATCCACCCTTGCATGTGGACCTAGTAGATTTTTCTCTCTCATTCTACAAAATAAACTTTTAGTTTTTATAAACTACGGTGCCAGTTCAAAACTGGACAAAGATCAAAATGCATCAGCCCTTCTCCCACGCTGGGCTGCTCCATAAATGAACCAGCTCAGACAGCAGGGACAATGAATTGGTGGCATTGCTGTGCCTGGAAAAGCAGCCAGAGATCCTGGAGGAAAGAGCAGACAGAGGTTTCACATCTCCTCTGCCTGCTGCAGCACATCTGTGAGAGCCTCACAGAGAGCCCCCAGCTTCCCAAATGTGCTATTTTTGAGGTCCCCTGTTGTGGGGAGGAAAAATGAATCTGACTCCATGTTCTCAGAAGGTTAATTTATTATTTTATGATATTATCTTATATTAAAGAATGCTATACTAAACTAAAGAATAGAGAAAGGATACTTACAGAAGGCTTAACAAGATACTAAAGAAAAATTCATGACTCTCTAGAGTCCTGACAGGGCCTGACTGTGACTGGTCATTAAATCAAAACAATTCACATGTTGGATAAACAATCTCCAACTACATTCCAAAGCAGCAAACACAGGAGAAGCAAATGAGATAAAATTGTTTTCCTTTTTCTCTGAGGCTTCTCAGCTTCCCAGGAGAAGAATCCTGGGCAAGGGGATTTTTCCAGGAAATGTGACAGTGACAGTCCCACGCTGGAGATCTTTTGTTCTGTGACTCTCAGTGCTGCAGCAGCTCCTGGAGCCAACAGCCTCTGCTGGTGGGTGAAACTTCTTGGGTGCTCTTCTCCATGAGGTACCTCTGCCATCAGCCTTGAAAATCAAGTGTCTGCTAATCCCAGAGCTCCAGCAGCATTCCCATCAGAGGGATGTGGTTCCTTCCAGCAGGACACAGAGCTCAGTCCCTGCTCTGGAGTGCAAGGTGCACAGGGATCAGCTGCACTAACCAGTCTGGAGTTTCTGCTCATATTTCTGCAGTAGTTAGTAGCCAGAGCTCCAGGAGTTGCCAGGGGTGCCCAGGTGGGGCTGTTGGGGTGTCTGTGCAGGGCTGGGGCTGCCCTGGCTGATCCTGGGGGTCCCTCCCAGTTCAGGATGCTCCATAATTCTGTGATTAACAGAGCACAGGCTGAGATCACAAACTCCTTCTTCCTCTCCCAGCTCAGTGCTGGTGCCCAGCAGAGCATCCCTGTGAGATCCTGGAGCTGCTGCCCTTACCCACCCCAAATTCCATGAGCTCAGGTGCTTCCCCCGAGCCAGCCAGGATCCAGCTCCTAAACCTACAGCTTTAAACAGTTTTAAAAGCAGCTCAGCACTTCAGATCCTCTAAATGTAACCACACTATGCCTTATCAGGGGGTCAGAGCAAGGCAAGAGTGGGACACAGGCACACACAGGCAGGAGCTTCACCCCTCCCTCCACAGCACGGGGATCAGCTGGGGATATCTCCCAAAGCACACTGACCTCTCATTTTACCACATGGTGAAGGAATCCTATTCAAACCTTGCCTCCAGCAGCACAGTATCTTGTTTCAATCCAGCCCTGCACAGAAACAAAGCCTGTGGCTGCAGCAGTGAAGGACAAGCTCCCAGCAGCACTGGAGGGAAGGGTTTGGAGCCAGGTGCCCAACAGGGCTTGAGGGAAGCACTGAAGGAACCTGTGTGCACATGGCTCAGGTGGGATCCAGCTGCAGCTCCTGGCATGTGGCAGCTGTGGTGCCTCCAAGCATGAAATTCCATGAGAGTGTGGGGATCCCACCCACAAGGATTGCTGGTTAAAAATGTGAATCCCTCTGCAGGATCAGAACCCACAAGCAACAATGGATTCTTTTCATGGAATAGCCCAAGGCAGTGTTTGGGGCAACCTTGTGCTCATCCCACTGCCAAGCTGGGGAGGGTCCAGTCCCAGTAAATGTTTGCTGAGAGTGTCAGGATCCCAAACAGCCTCCCAAAATTTTCATTTCAGGTCTCCCCCACACTTTGCCTTTGATGAAAGAGCAGGTTTGATGGAGCCACAGGCAGCTCTAGGTACAAAGCCATCACTCATTCTGGTCCCTAAGTCCTTGCCCAGCATCCAGCTGCTTTTACTCAATCCAGCACTGGGCTGTGCCCTGGAGAGCAGCAAAGCCCAGCCCTCAAAGCACACCAAATTAATTGGGGTCTTGAATTAGTGAGGTCAGAGCCAATTAGCTCAGTTTGACCCAGCTGCTTTAAGCAACATTTTTCTAGTGCATTGGAGCTTGTTATCACACAGATTCATCTTGGTGCCAGGTGAAAAATGAGCTGTCAGCGCAGGTGTGACCCTTGGGGATGCATTTTCATCCTTTCTGGGGGTGACAACAGGAGAGAGCAGCCTGGTGCTGCAGCACTGAGAGCTGCTCTGGCCAGGAACAGCCTCTGTGTGTCCAGTGCTGGTTGAGGGAAAAAAAAATGTCCAGACACCCCTTTCCCCCTGCTCCACATGGAACCTGGCCAGGACACAAAGTTCAGCAACGTTGTGTTATTAGTAACTTATTAAAATTAATGTTTAATAACTTTGTGTCCAAGCTGGGGCAGCCACACAGCACAGCGATCACATGAACTCCAGCAGTGGGGCTGCACTTCACCAAAATTCCTGTTCTGGACAATTTTAATCTGCAGAAAGGCCAGGCTGGATGGGGCTTGGAGCAAGCTGGGATAGTGGAAGGTGTCCCTGCCATGGCAGGGATGGCACTGGATGAGCTTTAAGTCCCTTCTAACTCAATCTGAGATTCTATGAAAAATAATCCTGCTCTGTCCCTTTTCACTTTAAGAATGAAAAATGCAGATCAGAGAAAGCTCAAGTCACAGCACCCACACGAGCAGCAAACTCAGCACCTGGGGTTTTACAAAAATGAAAGAATCCTCAACAAAACTTAGAATCCTCAAAAAAACTTTCCCTTTTCCTGAAAGAAAATGTACAGTTTGAGGGGCTCTTTTCTAATGAGAAATGTTGAAAGCAAAAAAAAAAAAAAAGTTTGATTTTTTTGCATCAGTATTTCAAAGCAAGAAAATAAGCAGCACAATAACCCCATTTTATGTGTCACTGTATTGACATCCCCAGCTATGTGAATGGCACTGCAAACCCCCTCAGTGAAGTGGAAACCACCAAATTCTCCGAATTTGTTTTTATTCTGTGAGCACTACTTTGAGTCTGTCAGATGTTCTTGTCAGGATGTCACACACTGAAGCATTCAGAATTCCTCACAGACAAATCCCCAGCTCCAGCAGCTCCCCACAGGCAGCAGTGGGGGCTGCTCATCACACCTGGCACAGCAGCTGCAGCTCAGGGCTCTGCTCTGTGGGAGAGGCTTCAGAGGAACCCAGGAGAGGAGAATTCAAAGGTTCCCCTTTGCCAGGACCCAGAACATCCCTCTGGCTGTCCAGCATGGCCAGGACCCTGCCAGGGGGCTCAGAGACCCTGGCATAGAGCCCAAAACACCTGTGGGTTTGATTATGACCCATGGAGCAAATTACCAACCTTAGATGAAGATCTGCAACCCACAACAGTTTAAGCAGAATATTAGTGAAGTTATCACAGGGTGGAAAAGTAGATTTTAGGGTTTTTAGAATGGGGGTTCAAGGGGCAAGATGGAGAGATCTGGGCATGTCCAGCCTTTCTCCTCCTCCTTCTTCTTCTTGGCCTCCATCTTCTGCTGTGATGGTGGCACATTTAGATTGCTTTAGAGTAGAAGCTCACTGTCTAACATAGGTGATAGGTATTGGAAAGTAATTGTAAACACTGCACACGTAGTTTTTAGTATAAAGACATAACACTGCCCTGGGGCAGGCAGAGTGCCTGGAACTGTCCTGCTGGATGCACCTCGGCAGAGCAGGAGAAAATATTTTATAGATAAGAAACAATAAACAACCTTGAGACCAAGAACTGAAGAGCACTGACGACTCCTTCCAGCGCCAGGCTGGGAAAAGAGACTTTGGAACTTTTCTTGGGGTCACTGTGACCAGCGAGAGATCCCAACACCCCTTTACATTCGAGGCCACTCAGCCCCAAATTCCTCACTGCAGGTCCAGCCAGCTTGGGCTGATCATGGCTGGGACACCCCAAGCAGGGTCACAGTGAGGAGCTGCCACAGCCAAAGCAACACTGAGTGATTCAGGATGGAAAACCCTTCAAAGATCATCAGGTTCAGCCACTCCCCAGCACTGCCAAGGCCACACTAACCCACGTCCCCAAGTGCCACATCCAGTGGATTTTAAATCCCCCCAAGGATGGTGACCCCACCACTGCCTGGGCAGCTGCTCCAATGCTTGACAATCCTCTCAGGGAAGACATTTTCCCTCATATCCAACCTAAACCTTCCCTGGTGCAGCCTGAGGGTGTCTCCTCCTGTCCTGTCACTCATCCCCTGGGAGCAGAGCCCAACCCCAGCCTGGCTGCACCCTTAGGGAGCTGTGCAGAGCCCCAGGAGGTGGCACATCCCCTCCTCTGGCACCTGGGAGCAGGGAGAACCCCAAACCCCAGGGATTGGAAATGGGGATCCCCTCTTAGGGCTTCCCACATCCCCTCTTAGGAAACTTCCCACAAGGTTCCACCATGGAAACTGTGGTGTTGTGAGGTCCCCGGGACGAGGTGAGAGATGAGAATCAGACTCCAAGTTCTCAGAAGGCTGATTTATTATTTTTATTATTATTATAGTATTATATACTTTTTAGTTTTTATTTTTATAATTTTTATATTATATTTTATATATATATTTTATTTTAATATCATTTTATAATTCTTATAATATTTTTATTATATACTATATTATTATAGTATAATATAATTATACTATATTATATTATACATTATATTATATTATATTATATTATATTATATTATATTATATTATATTATATTATATTATATTATATTATATTATATTATATTATATTATATTATAAAACTATACTAAAGAAAGAGAAGGGATACATCAGAAGGCTTTGCAAGAATGATAATGAAAGCTCGTCACTGACTCCTCAGAGTCTGACACAGCTGGCGGTGATTGGTCATTAATTAAAAACAATTCACATGTTTGGATAAACAATCTCCAGACCACATTCCAGAGGAGCAAAACATGGAGAAGCTGAGGCTTCTCATCTTCCCAGGAGAAGAAATCCTGGCAAAGGGATTTTTCAGAAAATATCACAGTGACAGGAAACTTCTTGTTTCTGTCAGCCCAGCTCCCCAGACCAACAGCAGCCCCACATGAAAACCACTGGGGTCACTCCTCAGTGTGCCCACAGCAGTGAGAGAGAGCTCTGGCAGTGCCAGGGCCAGCCTGGGCACTGGGAGCTGTCTCTGCCCATGGCAGTGGGAATGGGATGAGCTCTAAGTGCCCTCCAACCCAAACCAGCCCAAGGTACAACTGCAGGGCTAAAATGGCTTTAGAGATAAGAGAGATCAAAATAAATGCACTCATTGAATAAGCATTCACTCCTGAGAAGTGTTATGGAATCAGCCATGAACCCTTCCTGCCTACCTTTGATTGAAATAATGGATTTATAAAATTCATTTTTCCCTAACATCCCCTTATTATCATAACCAAACCTAATGAATGCAATTAAAGCTAAAAGTCTCTCAATTTCTTTCCTTTCTGAACAGGTTTCATTTATTGGGTTTTTTTTGAAGCCCTGGAACAGAGGAGCAGCTGAAGTCACAACTCACACAAACAGAATTAGCAACAAAACCCCAGCCTGAGTAGCTGTTCCTCCAGGATTCCCAAACACACAGCCTCAGAGATTAGGGAAATGGAGGGGTTTGTGCACAAAGCAATGAAAATAAAAGTTAAATGTTGTGTTGGGCCAAGAAGAAAGCAAATTCGCCAAGGAGTAGCTCTTTCTGCCTTTATTAGTTTCAGCAGGCTGTGGTGCTTCCCACAAGGCACTAATACAGCCTAATTGGGAGGGGAGGGATGGAGCTCAGCAGCTGCTTACCAAACTTTATCATTATTTTCCATGAGGTCCCAATTTTCCCTGCTGCCTTGGATTTGCTTTGCCTCTGCATATTTTGCTGTCCTGAGCTTCGTTTTCTTTCCTCTCCTCCTCCTCATCTCTCTCTGTTTTATCCCAACCCCCAGGGCTGGCTGCTGAGAAAGAGCCTCCACAATCCCCTCAGAGCCTGCAGGACAGCACATTCCTGCATCCCCATCCAGTGAACTGAGTGCCACATCCAATTTCTTTAAACACACCCAGGGACTTCTGTGTCCTGGGTTGTGGGATGTGGTTTGGGGCTGTGTGTTCTGTCCCCACCTGTCAGAGCTGGGGCAGTTCTCTGCTGTTCCTGGGGCAGTTTTTTCTTTCTCTCTCCCACAGCCAACCCTCCCTGCAGGAGATCTCTGCTGTCCATGGCCACTGAGTGTCCCTGCAGGGCTGATCCAATCCCAGCATCCCATGGGGAGATGCTCCGCCCAGGGGAGGAGCCAAGCATTCCTACCTGGATCCAATCTGACTTTTGGAACACTAGGTGGTTGGCCAAGGGCAGGGTTAAATGGGATATTAGCAGGGAATTCTGCCCTGGCACAGGGTGCCCAGAGCAGCTGGGGCTGCCCCTGGATCCCTGGCAGTGCCCAAGGCCAGGCTGGATGGGGCTGGGAGCAGCCTGGGATATTGGAAAGTGTCCCTGCCATGGCAGAGGGCAGCACTGGATGAGCTTTACGGTCCCTTCCAAGCCAAACCACTCCAGGATTCCATGATCATCAGCACCAAAGGCCCTGCCTTTAGCAGCCCCATCCAAGGCTGTGGAGGCTCTGTGGAGATCATGATTAATCCAAAGCAGCTCACAGGCTGGGAACACCAGGTTGGGATCCTGTGGTGGGACAGCCTCAAGAATTTTTCACCTCATGGAAAGATTCTAAGGATACACTCTCAGCAAAGACCAGAGAACCATGGAATGTCCTGAGCTGGGAGGGACCCCCAGGGTCACCCATGGCAGCCCCAGCCCTGCACAGACACCCCAACAGCCCCACCCTGGGCACCCCTGGCAGCTCCTGCAGCTCTGGCAGCCTCAGTGCCCATTCCCTGGGGAGCCTGGGCAGTGCCAGCACCCTCTGGGGAAGAGCCTTTCCCTGGTATCCAGCCTGACCCTCCCTGGCACAGCTAAAGGATGAAGGGACCCAAGCCCCACCTCCCACCCCAGGAAGCTGCTATTGATGTGTCACTGTCATATTTTCTGAAAAATCCCCTTGCCCAGGATTTCTCTCCTGGGAAGCTGAGAAGCCTCAGAGAAAAAGGAAAACAATAATTATCTGATTTGCTTCTCCTGTGTTTTGCTGCCTTGGAATGTGGCTGGAGATTGTTCATCCAACATGTGAATTGTTTTGACTTAATGACCAATCACAGCCAGCTGTGTCAGACTCTGGAGAGCCAGTTTTCATTATTATCTTTTAGCCTTCTGCCTGTATCCTTTCTGTATTCCTTATTATAGTTTAGTATAGCATTCTTTAATATAATATAGATAATAAAATAATAAATTAGCCTTCTAAGAACAGGTAGTTAGATTCCTTCCTCCCTCCTTTGTCTGAGGGACCCTAAAAATCCCACAATTGGTGAGCTCCCAGTGAAGCTCTGAGAGGTCCCAGGCTCCAGCCAGGTCCCTCCCTGGGTGGGTTCCAGTCCTTCAGGCCTCAGGACACAGCTCAGGAATTCCACACTTCATCTTCTGTCGTTTGCTCCCCCGGAGGAAGCAAGGCTCCAAATTGAATTATCACAAAGAAATCAATTCCAGATCAAACCTCTGTGAAATTATAATTGCTTTAATGATCTGCAGGCTGGAATAGACAGGGCCCAGGGAAAGCATCATCCACTTTCCCTCTTCAGTTCATAAGGCTCCTGTAGGAATCAGCCTTTGTTCACAGGGAGCATTAGTGTTTTCTAATTATGTATTAATTTAATCTACTATTAATTTTCAATTATTGTTATTACACAGGAACTTCCCTTTTCCCAAATGTGACTGCTATGTAAGATGCTGAATTCCAAGCAGCTCTGGGGTGAGCTGACAGGCAGCTGCTTAGCCATTAAAAGGGGGGAAAGAAAACCCTTCAACAACCAATTTTGATGAAGACATTCCAACCAAACAAATTATATTAAAAAAAAAGACACACACAAACCTTTCTGACTCATCTGGAAATGAGCAGCATTTTACCAGCAGCCTGTTTAGCCTAAAGGCTTAAATCACTTAGGTATGGTGTGTCTGTGGAGATTTTCATTAGAATTGACATTTTGACAACTGCAAAAAAAACTCTACAACAACCCTGCTCACAACATGACGGGCAGTTTAAAAATAATTATCAACCAGAGGACAAAGGCAGCCAGGGGAATGAAGTTTCACTCAAGTCTCTTCTTCCTAAAGATGGCATTTAGAAAATAATCAAACCCTCCTTCCTTAATTAATACAAGATGCAAAAATAGCTCTGGATCTTCAGCATTACACAAGAGCAGGAGCAGAAGGGACAGGGCTGCGAGCAAAGCTGCCCTGCATGGGCAGCACGAGTGTCTGAGTGTGGGGGGATTTCATCCTTGGATTTCACATTGCAGGGACTGCTGGGTCAGAAAGCTGCTGGCTCTGGGGGTGGGCTCTGTTCACTATGGAAAACATCCAAAAGATGCCCGGGGAAGAGGAAGCTCCTGGAAAACACAGATTATGTCAAAGCCAACCAGTTTGGTTTCACAGAATTCCCACAATGACCAGGTTGGAAGAGACCTTCAAGACCATCAAGTCCAACCCAGCCCCAACCCCTCACCCAAACCCTGGCACCCAGTGCCACATCCAGGCTTTGTTAAACACACCCAGGGATGGGGACTCCACCACCTCCCTGGGCAGCCATTCCAGAACTTTATCACTCTTTCTGTAATGAACTTTTTCCTAATATCCAACCTGTATTTCCCTTGGTACAGCTTGAGTTTGTGCTGCCTTTCCCAGGGATTTTAGGGATGAGCCTTCCCAGAGGGAATGCAGAATGTGCCTGGGGTCTGCCTGCCCTGGCCTGGCAGAAGATGCTCAGATTTTCCATGAGCAGCTAAAATCCCATCCAAGAACTTGTAAACTGGGGAGAGACTCCGCAAAGGCTTCCACAGCTTTGGAGCAGAGGGACTCACACACACTGGCAGTGCACACAAAACAAGGAATAAAATAATCCTGGAAATAAATAATAATCTATTAATAACAACAAATAGTTAATCATAAATAAATAGGAAGTGCCTCTGGCTGTGCTGCCCCAACACCAGTGGCATGAGCCTGTCAGAGCAGAGACCAGGGAGCACCAGAGTGACAGACAGACAGACAGACAGAGCTCCTGGAGCAGCAGGACTGCCCTGGGGAGGAGCTGACCCACAGCCTGGGCATCCCCTGGGCACATCCCCCCTGTGCCATCACAGGGCTGGGGTCAGCCTCCCACAGCTCACTGAGGTGACAACACCCCCAGGCTGAGGGCACAGGTGTCACAGACATCTTTTATGGAAAATCCTTTCCTTAGGTTTTTTCCTTCTGAGAAGCTGGGAGGCCTCAGGAACAAAATGTAAACAATGGTTATCTGCTGCTGTGGAATGCAACAGGTGCATCTGTGACTGGCCCATGTGGTTGTTTCTAATTAATGGCCAATCACAGTCAGCTGGCTTGGACAGAGAGCCAAGCCACAAACCTTTATCATTCTTTTTTATTCTTATTCTTAGCCAGCCTTCTGATGAAATCCTTTCTTCTATTTTTTCAGTATAGTTTTAAATTAATATAGATCATAAAATAATAAATCAGCCTTCTGAAACATGGAGTCAGATCCTTGTCTCTTCCTCATCCTCAGACCCTTGTGAGCACTGTCACACACAGGGAGCACCCCAGGGTGCTCTGTGCCATTCCCTGACACACACAGCCTAAATCCCTGCAGGGAAACCTTTGGACAAGCCTGCAGAACACAAAGAACAGGAGAAACTGGATTTTTTTTTATTTTTTTAAGGAATAATAAAGTCTGCAGTTACTTCAAGAGGTCAGCAAGGTTTCTTTGCAGCCATGTGGCCCAGCTGTGCCATCTGCCAGGACTCCTGCCCTGTCACAGCCCCATTTATCACAGAGCTCCCTCCCTCTATTATTGTGTATCAAAACAGCTGCAGTGAAACCAGAATTACTTCTAGCTCAGACCAGAGTATCAGCAAGCCAAGCTCAGCTCATCAGCTGCAGAAGTGTTCTGGCATGGAAAAGCTGAACAGTGAAGAAAATCTTCCTGGTACAAGGAAAAAACCTCATTCAGTGGAACACCCCTGGCATCTCCCAAGAGATGTCACCATAAAGATCAAGAACTTGGGAAGCTGAAGATAAAGTGGACTGACACAGAGGTGGTAACTCAGGACATCTTCAAAATTGAGTAACTTAGAGCCCCTTCCAGGGCATAAAGGGGCTCCAGGAGAGGTGAGGTGGCACTGGGGACAAGGGATGGAGGGACAGGACCCAGGGAATGGCTCCCACTGCCAGAGGCAGGGATGGATGGGATATTGGGAATGAGGAATTGTTCCCTGTGAGGACAAGCAGGCACAGGGTGCCCAGAGCAGCTGTGGCTGCCCCTGGATCCCTGGCAGTGCCCAAGGCCAGGCTGGACAGGGGTGGAGCAGCCTGGGACAGGGGAAGGTGTCCCTGCCATGGCACTGGATGGCCTTTAAGGCCCAAATCATCCCGGGATTCCCTCACAGACAGCACACAGTGGAATTAAACTGGAAGCAGGGATATGAGAATACCCATAAAGTGTGAAAGACCTCACATGGAAGCACAGACACACACTGCTCCCACAGAGAGCAGCTGAGGATGTATCCCCACAACACCCCAAGGCTCCTCAAATTCTGCGATTTTTTTATGTATTATAATTTTTTTTAATATCTACCCTAATTACTTCCCTGTGCTGCCTTTCCAAGCTCATTGCTACAATGGTGGATGAGCACACAAGAATTAAAAACACTCAGAACAAGGAAACCTTAAGGAACCTCAAGGATTTTATTGGCTTTTGGGGCCTAAATCAGAATATAATTTAAAAAACAAATTCCCATACCATCATCAGATGCAAGGGTGCAGCACATGATTTTAAAGAGACCATCAAGAACCTGAAATTGCAGCACAAGTCTCTGCAAATATGCACTACAAGGTCACCAGCTCCCACCATCTTCCAAGGTTTGGCAGTGTTTATTATTGGGTTCCTGACACTTGGGGCTCCTGAAGCCAAGCAACATGGAAATCTTGAGGTTTTTGAGGTTTTTTTCCCCCCTGTGCCTGGTGCTGGCCATCCTGCTGAAATAGCTGCAAGAATAAATCTTGAAAACAACATCCCTGGAGGAGGCCAGGCAGCAAAAGGTAGAGAGGAAAGAAAAGTGCAACACTCAAAAAATAATACAGAATCTGAAATCATGAGAACCACTCACTCCAGGATATTTATCTTGGGACAGAAAAGGGTAACAAAAACCCACCAAGAATGAAAACCTATATATGGACAGCAAAAATTTACTGAAAGATATTTTACTCAGTGAATACCACAAATAGGAATGGGGTTTGGTTCAACATTTTAGCTGCTTGTGCCAGATGATTACCTGGAAATAGCTGCAATTCCACCCAAGGGAAATGTGCATGGGACAGTCCAGATGTGCAGGGCTCCTGCTTGAGTCTCACAAAATGAGCCAGGTTGGAAAAGACCTTTGAGATTGTTAGGAAAATGAATCCACAAACACCAGAGGTTTATCTCCAAAAAGAAGACAGAGGAGTCCTTTTCCATTATTCCAATAAAGGGAGAGGCCATGGGGCATTCCCCTGGGCTCTCCCTAAGTTTTTGGAGGACTCGGCCTCTTTTTTATCCCAATTTCCCAGCCACATTTCCCTTCTCTCTTTCCCCATTGGCTGAGGTACTTGGGAGGTTCAGACTTCCCAGAACATCTGATACTGAAGATCCCCCTCCAATGTATAACACTCCCTTTTAATTCTTATGGAATTTAGGGGGTTTTCTTCTCCATTGTTTCTTTCATTTTTCAATGTCTAATTTCATTTATCAGCAAACCTAAAGTTTATTTGTAAAAGCAAATATCTTTTTCCATTCATCAATCAGTGGAATCCTTCCCACTGTTTCTTTTATCTCTCAGTGCTGGTTTTATCTACCAGCAGACCCACAGCTTGTTTTAAAGATAAATCTGCTATTCCTCTCAAGATCATCAAGGTCAGCCTCCTCATCCAGTGAACCATAGCACTGAGTACCACATCCAGTTTTTTAAACACATCCAGGGATTTCCGTGTCCTGAGTTGTAAGGTCTGTGTGTGTTCTGTCCCCATCTGTCAGAGCTGGGGCAGTTCTCTGCTGTTCCTGGGGCAGTTTCCTTTCTCTCTCCCACAGCCAACCCTCCCTCCAGGAGATCTCTGCTGTCCATGGCCACTGAGTGTCCCTGCAGGGCTGATCCAATCCCAGCATCCCATGGGGAGATGCTCCGCCCAGGGGAGGAGCCAAGCATTCCTACCTGGATCCAATCTGAGCCTGGCCCAGCACAGCAGCCTTTGCCCCCTGCATTGCCAGAGGAGCAGCTTTCTGCTGCCCTGCATGGCCAGAGGGAGCCCAGGCCCATCTGCAGCAGCCCTGGAGCTGCAGAGGAAAACTCCCCCCTTGTGCAGGATCCCTGCTGCAGCAGAGCCACAGCTGGCACTGCAGGAGGGCTGAGCCCCCATGGGATGGGGCTGGGACACCCCCTGACACACAGGGGACAGGGCCTGTGATCACTCTGGCAGCGTTGGTTTGTATCACTACATTTTTATTTTGCTTCTATTTTTTCCCTAATAAAATTCCTACTCCCATATCTTTGTCTGAGAGTCCCTTAATTTCAAAATTATATTAATTCAGAGGGAGGGGGTTTGCATTTTCTATTTCAAGGGAGGCTCCTGCCTTCCTCAGCACACACCTGTCTGTTCAAACCAGTGACTCACACCTGACTCCTGAGCCCTCCCCAGCTCCCACCACTCTGTCATCATGAAACCAGCACATTTCTTCCCCAAAAGGGGCACAAAAAGTGACTTCTCCCATCTCCTGAGCCCCTTCCCCAGGGGGAGGGTGTCACACAGGGCCACCAGCACTGACTGACAGCTCCAGGGCTGCAGGAGCTCCCCACTGTCCCTGCAACCCAGATAAATGTAAAGTTTGGTCAAATTGCTTGGGCTGGCATGTTTTCTGCCTTCCTTTAAACCAAGTAACTCATGCTAATCTGCAGCTAAATCCCACCATCCCAGAGGCACTGCTGACATCAGTCAGGAATAATTCCCATTCCAAGGGACTAACCAGATCCTATTGACAAAATCCAGTGTCACATTTTTATTTAAAGGAGTCTCAGGCTGTGCTGAACAAGCAGGAGACACCTTGTTTTGAGCATTATTTCAAGGATGGCCAGATCTGAGCTGCCCCCAGAGGAGCAGGCTGGTTCTGGCAGGGTCATGTATAAATCATCACCCAGCACTGCAGCTTCTGCAGCACACAGCTTTGAAGAGTTATTGTTTATGGATGGGGGATTTTAATAAACTGGAACCAGCAGGGCACACAGGATTCCCAGCTCCTGTGGCATTCCCAGGTGATTTATGAGCAAAATAATCCACAGAGGCAAATCAAAGCACAGCCTTGGTGGCATCCTGGGGTGGCAGCAGAGAGACAGGCAGCACTTCCCAGGTGAGCACAGATATTCCAGCTCCTTTTTAACACTCCAAGCTAATGGAGACAGCCTCAGTGGGGTGCTGGAGACCCTCAAGTTCCTCCTGGGCTCAGACCAGGGTGGTTTGCTGCTGAATCAGCAGCAGGGATGGACAAGGCTCCATGTGGAAAGGCTCCCTGCAGAACAGCTCTCTGGGCAGGCAGGTGTGGAACCCAGCCCAAAAGGGGCTCAATAACACTTCAGTTCCCCCCAGCCTTGCACAAGGAGCAGCCAGACAGAAAATTACTGCAGAAGGTTAATAAATTCCTCTTAGAAAAGGACAGGGGGCACACAGGGTGGTGGCAGGGTCAGGGACAGAGCTCGGCACACTTGTGACAATCCCAGGACCTCTGTGGCCCTTGCTGCTCCTCCTGAGTTGTCACACTTGGTTGTCACAAAAATCCTTCCAGCAGCTCACACAGAGCCTGATTTCACTCCAGCTGTGAGGAGGGAGAGAACAAGCAGACTGCTTCTGAAAGCAAACCCATCCCAAAATTCCACAATGCAGAGCTGCTGCCTCCAGCTGTCACACCAACATCACTTCCCTGGCACCACAGGAGCAGCTGTGCCCCCTGGCACCCAGGCCCTGCACAGGGAGAGGTTCTCTGGTTCTTGGCATCCTCAGGGCAGGATCCCCAGCACCACCACAGCACTGGGACCTGTATGGGACTGGCTGCTTGTGCTCCTCTGGAGAGATGTTCCCAAAGTGTCTGTGCCTCCCAAACACCTGAGCTTTGCTGCATTTGGCTACTGAGACCTCCAAGGTCTTTGCCAGGAGAAAGGCAGCCCCAAGAGCTGAAGAACCAGTGCTTCATAAGGCCACTTTTCCATGGATGGAGGTACAGGAGAATGCAAAATCCTCTGTACCTATGAACTTTCAGGAGGGAAACCTCCTCAAAGCACTGAACTCAGCCTTTAGCCCATCTTCTCCCACCTGAGGTTACACCAAGTTAACAAAGGCCTTGATGAGCTGCTGGGAGGCTCGGCCAGGCTCACTCCCCTGGAGGCACAAACTTCCCCCAAACCCTTCTCAGGACTTTCTGCCATGAAAATGTTTGAGATTCATTGCTTTGGCCAAGGCAGTTATTTCACTTCTGCCATGAGCACAAAGAATGGCAGAGGATCCTTCCTCCCTCCCTTTATTCATCTCTAAAAATAAGGAGTTTACACCCCGGTTTTAAAATCAACTCAGGAGAAAACTGCAAAACACTCGAGTACCTCTGTTTGCTTCACCACCAGGGCAGCTGACAGACCCCCAAAAGCTGAGGGACTCCACTCATGAGCTCACCAGAACTCAGAGCACAGCAAACTCACCCCTGCTCTGCTCTCTGCCTCCACTTCAAACCCCCAGGGTCCCCCCTCCATTCCCTGCCCAAAACCAGCCCAGATCTCCTGCTGGGACTCCTGACTCACCAGCACATTTCCCTTTTAAAGGTCAAAACAAATGTGTTGTGGCAATAGGGATTTCATTAGCTCCCTCTTAGTTGCAGTTGATCAGCAGGAGTTTAAGAGATTGGTTGCACTCTGGAGCTCCCCTAACAAGGCTCTCTCCATCTTCTTGGGGAAGGAGGGAGGGAAGGAGCAGCCTTGGGAAACGTCTCATCCCTGCACCTGTGGCTGAACACAGCAATTAGCAAGGTGCTCTCAGCAGCAGAGCTGCACTGGGATGGGCTCACACGCATTTACACACCCACAGCCAGGAGTGCAGCTGGGATCCTTGTAGAGCAGAACAGGCAATTTTCAATTAGTCCAATTTCCCCTCAAGTGTTCCAACACTGCTCATTTCCATGAAGGTTTGAGTGACTCTGTGAATTCCAAGTCCATTTCCTCCCACCGGAAGCCAGCTCCAACCCAAGAGCAATGCTCCCAAATCCATGGGTCAGCCACAACCAGATTTGTCTTGGGACAGAAAAGGGTAACAAAATCCCCACCAAGAATGGAAGATTTCTATATGGACAGCAAAAATTTACTGAAAGCTGTTTTACTCAGTGAATAGCACAAACAGGAATGAGGTTTGGCTCCACCAGGAGCTGCTCATTGTCCCAAGCTCCTGAGGGCCCATCCAGCTGCTTCAGGACACAGCTCCCCATCCCATGTGGAGTCTCCTGGAAAGCTGTCAGCACCTGTAGACAATCTCTCCTTTGCTGGACCCTCCTTTGTTGCAGATGCTGCTCATTTTCAGAGGAGGAGGTGGCAGCTAGAGCCCTTCTTTCAGTTCAAATGTTTCTTGGTAAGACTTGTGGAGCAGGCAGAACAATCTGAACACTGGAAGAATCTTCCACCCTGGGTTGCATAAGGACATCCACACATCCATCTCCATCTGCTCTGATCCCCCTTGGCCACTGCTCCAGTCATGGTGGCTTCCAAGGTCAGCTCAGCTCAGGAAAAGTAATGTGGGCAGCAGAGATGCTTCCCTCTTCAGATTTAAATGAACCTCAGGTCCTCTGTTGATCTGTTTTTAATGGATGTTCAGGGAGCTAATTTCAAGTTCTCCCTCCAAAGGAGCTCCTTCTGTGAAAGTTCCCACATCCCTCACAGAACCCCAGGACTGAAGACAGAAGGAACTCCCAACATGTCCAAGGCAGCCAGACTGGCCCAGCTCTCCTGTCCCCTGGGCTGGGATCAGCCTGAGGAGATCAGGATCCTGCTGAGTGGCAGACCAGCAGAACAGTGTCCCTCATCCCTGCTGGCTTCACCCCAGTGGGGCATCTCCCACAAAACCACACACACCTGGATCTGAGGCTGTGCCCATGAGCAAGGGGAGACTCTCAGCTGCCCTACAAGTTGTTAGATCAGGTCCCTAACCCGCTCCTGGGCATGACAGGTTGCCTGTTTCCAACTCATTCTCTCCTCCACCACTGCCAGAGTCAGAAGAGGTCAAGAAATCCCAGAGCAGGAGTGGCTGGGGGGAGGAGAGGGGAGGGAGAGGCATCTGCATGTGAAGAAATACAGCAAGAGCAGCACGGGCTGCAGAGATTAGGGACCAGGCTTTTCAGTGGGAGCAGAGCACAAGGCAGCTGCTGGAAGCAGGGCAGGGAAGCATTTAGCATTTCCAGCTGCAAGGCTAATCTGCTATGACACCGAACGCAGCCTGGATCCGCAGCCCCGATAAATCTTTCATCAATAAAGCTCATTGTCACCAAGCTGGAGCACCCCAGGAAGGCAGCAAACTTCACCTGCACACACAGCCCCTGGGGGGGCCTCCCTGAGGACATTTCTCATGGAGGCAGCATGTGAATTTGGTGATCCTCCCTCGCTGGCTGCAGCGAGGAAACGCTGTCAAGTTGAGTCTTCGTAAAGAAGCAACTCCACATCTGACCTACATAGAGTGCACAGATGTGAGTAGCCTCGCACAGCACGCCACAGATTATTTTTTTTTTAATGCAGAAAAAAATTAAACACCACCTGCTTTGCCTGGGAACGTGCAGGAACAAAAGGCAGCTGTGCACAGGAGTGCTGTACAGGATTCTGATGGGAATTCAGGAGCAGCACGTCCATCTTTTTTTTGTTTAAATACATTTGACAGGATTGCCCATCCCTGAAAGTGTTCAAGGCCAGGCTGGACAGGGATTGGAGCAAGCTGGGATGGTGGAAGGTGTTCCTGTCCATGGCAGGGGGTAGAAAGGGATGCTCATTAAGATCCCTCCAACCCAAACTGTACAGACATCTTTTATGGAAAATCCTTTCCTTAGGATTTTTCCTCCTGAGAAGCTGAGAGGCCTCAGGAACAAAATGTAAACATTGATTAGCTGCTGCTGTGGAATGCAACAGGTGCATCTGTGATTGGCCCATGTTGGTTGTTTGTAATTAATGGCAAATCACAGTCAGCTGGCTTGGACAGAGAGTGTCCAAGAGACAGAGCCTTTGTTATCATTCTTTCCTATTCTATTCTTAGGTAGCCTTCTGATGAAATCCTTTCTTCTATTCTTTTAGTACATTTTAATGTAATATATATAATAAAATAATAAATCAGCCTTCTGAAACATCTGAGTCAGATCCTCATCTCTTCCCTCATTCAAGAACCCTGTGAGCACCATCACACCCAAACCACTGCAGGATTCTGTGATTTCCAAGATCAGGACTCAGCTTTTACTGGCAGCCCTGTAAGCTTGGGCAGGAGTGTGAAGGATTGCCATCCATCCATCCATCCATCCCCCAGGGATCCTCACAGGATCATTAATGGCACCAGCACAGGGACAGACCCTGGGCTGCTGAATCAGGGCACAGCCACAGCACTGCTGCAAAACCTCCTCACCCGAGATGAGCTGCAGACTCCTGCAGCACCCAGGTGACCTGGCCAAGTCCAAGTCCCTTAGGAGAGGTTGGGGTCAGGTTCTTCTCTCAGGGAACAAGCAAGAGGAGGAAACAGCCTGAAGCTGTGCCAGAGGAAGTTTAGATTGGATATCAGGGAAAATATCTTTGCTAAAGAGTGGTCAGACATTGGGGCAGTAGCTCAGTCACTGGAAATGTTCAGAAACCATGTGGATGTGGCACCTGGGGACATGGGTTAGAGGCAGACACAGTGCTGGGTTAACAGTAACATTCCATGGTCTTAGAGGTCTTTTCCAGCCTCAGTGATTCTCTAATTTCAGGTGTCTGTTACCTCCCACAGTTTAACCCTGAGACAAAAAAGGTCAGAAAATCAGTTGATGCAGCAATAGCAAACAGGTGCTGAGGGCAGACTGGCCAAGGAGGCTGCTCAGAGCAGGGCCAGCTCCTCACCCCAACACCAAGCCTGGCAAAAACAACAGCTATGAGTGAAACCCCACATGCCAGGCATTGCAGTCCCTCAGAGAACATCAGCTGTGCCAGGGCAAAGCCCCGGGCACGGGGTGGCAATGGGCAGGAGCAGCAGCCTGCGATGGAGCACCTGCCCCAGGCTGGGGCTGGGCAGGGACCTGCAGGCCCTGGGGGAGGCCAGAGCAGCACAGAACATCCCAGAGAGGGGCTGGGAGCTGGGCCTGGCCCAGCTCCCAGCCCTGCTCTGCTGCCCAAGGTCAGCCCATGTCACATGCCCTCCTACCTGCTTTATATTTAGAGCATCCAGGCCAGAGCTTCATTTACCTCCCTGCTGCAAGGGCAAATGGCAGCACTGGATACCAATCCTACACAGATGTCTCAAATCGGATTAAGTTTTTTTGGGGTGGGAACAAAAAGCAACTCTGGAGGGTGGGAATCCCATCAATACCTCCTGGTTGTCTTTATTCTCACTAGGTAACTTTGAGCAAGCAAAATTTGAGGGATGAACAAGAATTCAAGGAGTGACCACAGCACCAAAGGGATACTTGGACAATGCTCTCAGGCACAAGTGGGGGAGTTGGAGTGTCCAGGAGTTGGACTCAATCCTTGTTGGTCCCTTCCAGCTCAGAGTATTTCAAAATTCTAATAAAATTAATTAATTGGTTTGCATCAATTTTATCAGCTGGTCTATTTGCTGGAGATTCCTCTTGCTCAAGACAGTGAC
Organism: Zonotrichia leucophrys gambelii; assembly: GCF_028769735.1. NCBI lineage: Eukaryota > Metazoa > Chordata > Aves > Passeriformes > Passerellidae > Zonotrichia > Zonotrichia leucophrys. The sequence goes on along the minus strand of NC_088189.1, from coordinate 13,046,824 downwards.
ACAGAGTAAAATAAGTTGACAAGCTTCAGGGTAAGGAAAAAAAAGAATAAAATCCAAACTTATTGCCTGATTTAACCTGGAAATGTATAAAGCAGTCACTGGCAGCACAAGTCCTGGCTGCCTGCACCTCAGCAGCATCAGCCTGTCTGGTACTAACAGGGAAAACAATTCCAGCATGGGCTGAGGGCACCTACTTCCAAAACCCCTTTATTTTAACAAAAACACAGTGGATCTAAAGGCTGTTTGCCATCACTGCACAAAGCTTTCTCTCTCACACCACTGTCACATTACTGCAGGTTGTGGAGATGCTCAGGAATGCTCCCCTCCTGCTACAACCCAGGAAAGAATTTAAAATTCACTGTATTTATAAGATTGCTGGGCTGCTTTGCCCAACTCCATTTTGCCCCAGGATATGGCACCCACCCAGCCTGAGCAGCCTGTTAGAGTGGCTCATCCTCTTTTTGGGGACTTGGAGAGAAAAGGCTTTGTGTAAACATGCAATATTTACTCCCCAACACGCTGCAGTTTGGCAGCCCAGCTGTGCAGACTTGGGGCAAGCCATAAATTACTCACATCACTGAGTGGGTAAAAGCCTCTGAATCACTGAGCCAGCACCCCCTGCACCAATGCCTCACAACAAAGTACAAAATGTAGATGTTGATGCTGCATAGAAGGCTAAAATCTATTAACTCTGAGGTCACTCTGCTTTTCCCCCCTTTTGCAAACCAGGGGTTGAAAAGGCAGAGAGCATCAGCACACAGAAGGGGATGGGGATATGGAATCTGCAAATTGAACTGCAGGAGTAGACTGGAATGAGATGATGACCCTTAAGGTCCCTTCCAACCCAAACCAGTCTGTGACTCTGTCATGTGATTAATGATGATAAAAGCCATGAATGCAGACACCAGCATGATCACAGACCCACACACAGCTCAGGCTGCTGCAGCCCCTTCACTGAGCCCAGCTCCTCAGCCCAAGCCCTGCAGGACCTCCTCTCACCAGGAATTAGGGGGATTGTGCATGTAAACAACCTGCTCCCTTCCAGCTCTGCCTGGGAGGGAGGCTGGTGTGACCTGGTACCAATTAAATGTTAACAACACCACAAAAAACTGGGTCTGCATAGAGGAGCACCAGAAACCTGCTCCAAATGATTGATTAAACCTTCCTGCCTGTTCAGCTGTAGCTCTGGGCTTTTCCATGCTGAATTAACCACCTCTGCTGTCTGCTGCCTGTTTGACACAGAATAAATGTTCTGCTGTTAGCCAGTCCTTTTTTTTTTTTTTTCTTTCCCCAGATCTCAGCGCTCAAATGGCAAAGGAAGAGATCCAAAAGTTGCTTTTCCAAACTTCCCTGCCAGCAGCTGCCAGTGTCAGGCATCACCTCAGCTCTGCACCCCATTGTCTGAACAGCACAGCATCACCCCTTGGAGCCCCCCAGCCCTTCCCTAGGGAGCAGCACGGAGATCCCACTGCTGCAATAAGGGAAGAAAAAGTCATTTTTAAACAGAATCCTGCTCCCCACATAGAACGCTGCCTTGAAATTAGGTTGCACTTTGGCTTTTATCTTCCCTGGAATCCCTGCTGCTCTGCAGGCTGGGCTGGAAGATGAATCCAGGAGAACTGGGCAAAAACATGGGAGCAGCTGATTTATACTTTGGCTGAAAGAGCTTTAATTCTCCCAGCCCATACACACAGCCCGTTCATTTGGGGGGGAAAGGTAATTTAAAATATCTTTCCTAATGTCTGCTGGCAGAACAAAGATGAAGGACTGGAAGAGGTGATCAATGTTTAAGGCCATCTTCAAAGCCATTTGGGGAGCTGCTGAAGATAAACAAGCAATTGGGGCCCAGGAGCCAGGCTAAAAGCTGACAGAGAAATTGCTTTTTTTCCAAGGCAAACAGAAGGCAAGGAATGGCTCAGTTCAGAGAGGCTGCGCTCTCCCCCTCGTAATACGAGCAGGGCAAGAGACCAAATTTAATTTCTCCCTCACAACAAGTTTAATTAAATCATCTAAGCCCTCCCTGCCTGTCTCCTGCCACGAGGTGTGGCTGTGCTCACAGGAGGCATCAGCAAGCTCGGCATTATTCCCATGGAAATGCTGTTTGTGCTGCAGTCAAATGGCAGGGGAGCCCAGCTGCAGGGAAGCACTGGAAAACATCTCATGAACAGGAGAACACCCAAACCCCACCTGGGATGTGCAGAATTACCTGCACAGCTTTCCTGCCAGGTGAAATTCCCAAGGGGTTTTTCTCCTCACCCTCACCTGGGCCCTGAGGGTGTCACCAAAGGGGCAGGATGGACACTGGCTGCAGGGTGAGAGCTGCACCAACGATTTTTCATCTTGAACTGAAAATTCAGAGCCAGATCCTTGACTTTGGGCAAGGGATGGAGGGACAGGACACAGGGAATGGCTTCCTACTGCCAGAGGGCAGGGATGGATGGGATATTGGGAATTAGGAATTGTTCCCTGTGATGATGCTGAAGCCCTGGCACAGGTGCCCAGAGCAGCTGGGGCTGCCCCTGGATGGAGCTTGGAGCACCCTGGGATGATGGCAGGTGTCCCTGGTGTCACAGACATCTTTTATGGAAAATCCTTTCCTTAGGATTTTTCTTCTTGAGAAGCTGAGAGGCCTCAGAAACAAAATGTAAACAATGGTTATCTGCTGCTGTGGAATGCAACAGGTGCATCTGTGATTGGCCCATGTTGGATGTTTGTAATTAATGGCCAATCACAGTCAGCTGGCTCAGAGAGAGAGCTGAGCCACAAACCTTTGTGATCATTCCTTTCTATTCTATCCTTAGCCAGCCTCCTGATGAAATCCTTTCCTCTATTCTTTTAGTACAGTTCTAATGTAATATATATCATAAAATAATAAATCAGCCGTCTGAAACTTGGAGTCAGATCCTCATCTCTTCCCTCATCCAAGAGCTCCTGTGAACACGGTCACATCCCTGCCTTGCCTCCCTGGATGGGCTTTAATGTCCCTTCCAACCCAAACCATTCCTGGGATTCTCTCAGAGTCACCACAGAGGTGAGGTTTTATTGGCCTGTTGAAATGTGTGAACATAAGAGCTGCACTCTTTGGAGCAGAAGTTAAAAAATTATAAATAAAAACAATATGTTTAAATTACTAGAAGAGCTCAAGAGGATTTCTGCATTGCTTACAGCTTTTACCAACTCCAGAAGGAGCTTCAGGAGCTCTAAGAGCTCCAAGCACTGCAGATTGCTGCAGCACCAACAAAAATCCCTGTTTTCCAGCAGGCACAGCCCCGGGGACAGGAACCAGGAGCTGCTGAGCCACCAAACCCCTCCAGTGCTGCCCCTCAGCAGGAACACAGCTCAGGCCAGGCAGCACCACCAGCTCTGCAAGGGCTGTCCCGCAGCAAACACCGACATTTTTGCTAGATTTGAGGAAGAATTATGTTTGAGCACCTGCAGTTTTCTACACAGGGGCCACATGAGTCACCTTGGAGCCCTGGCAAGGGGACGGTGTCACTGGAGGGCAGGTGAAAGGCAGCCGTGGGCACTGAGGGCACTGACACAGCACAGCTGCCCTGGGCAGAGCTGGCACAGCCAGGGCGCAAAGGAACTTCCCTCACTAATGCTCCCAAGACAGTTTTCCAAAAGAAAGTTTGCCAAAGACAGAAGGGCAGCAGATTTAGACTAATAAAGACATCAAGAGCTTTGGTGGGGAGACCTGCAACCACCTCCTCTATCCATTGTGACCTTTTGCCAGCCTATACTGAAATCAGGAATTCACACGTTAAAATGAACACCAATGGTTCCACAACGAGTGTCCATTGCCACCTTCTCCTCAACACGTTCTCTCGCAGAAATTCTCCTGTAAGGTGCCAGCAGGCAGAACACCAGGGGAAGGCCCCCACACCCTTCCAAAGGAACTTCCCTCACTAATGCTCCCAAGACAGTTTTCCAAAAGAAAGTTTGCTAAAGACAGAAGAGCAGCACAAGATTTAGACTAATAACGACATCAAGAGCTTTGGTGGAGAGACCTGCAACCACGTTCTCTGTCCACCTTTTGCCAGCCCATCTGAACTCAGGAATTCACATATTAAAATGAACACCAACAGTTCCACATTGCCACCTTCTCCTCAACACCTTGTCTTGCAGAATTGTCTCCTGTGAGGTGCCAGCAGGCAGAGCCCCAGGGGAAGGCTCCCCACACCCTTCCAAAGGAACTTCCCTCACTAATGCTCCCAAGACAGTTTTCCAAAAGAAAGTCTGCTAAAGACAGAAGAGCAGCACAAGATTTAGACTAATAAAGACATCAAGAGCTTTGGTGGGGAGACCTGCAACCACCTCTTCTGTCCACCTTTTGCCAGCCCATCTGAACTCAGGAATTCACATATTAAAATGAACACCAATAGTTCCACATTGCCACCTTCTCCTCAACACCTTCTCTTGCAGAAATTGTCTCCTGTTAAAGTGCCAGCAGGGGAAGGATGCTGTCCATCTGTGGGAGGTGGGACACAGCAGGAATGGAGCTGCACTGCCTCAGTTATTCCTCCTGCTCTCACTTTTAACCCGGCCATTCTTATTCTGCCGGCAGTAGCAAGCTGAAAATGAGTTCACATTCATTCCCAGCGCGGCTGTATTTGTTGAAATGTAAGCTGCTTGCAAAAGCATCATCAGATAAAGCCCTGGCACTTCTCAGCTCCTTTTGTTTGGTACCATCTCCACACAGAGGTGATGCTGCAGATACCACCAGGGAGTCACTGAATTCACACACACAGCCCAGAGGTGCCCATCTATTTACCTTACTCTTGGTAGAAACAAACCCTAGCAACCTGGCATTGTGTTTTCTATTTTAAACCAGATCTTTAGGAGCAAATTAAAAAAAAAACAACAAAAAACAACCCAAAAAAACAGTTGTGCAACATCACTGGCAAAGTCTGTGGATGTTTAGGAAAGGAAATACTGTGCTGCAGGTGCAGGGATGCTCCTGGAACAGAGCTCAGCATCCTGCTGGGCACATCCTGCCAGGCAGCTTGGACACCAGAGGGGAAGGAGAAGTCCAGAAGCCCTGAAATCAACTGGGGACCTTCCCTGCAAAGGCCAAGTCTTGCCTCAGATCACCAGCACCACTTGCTCTACACATTTGCACCACATACTCAAGGATTGCTTAAAAAAATAATCAAATATTGGGATTGTGAGGTGCCAGGGTGAGAACTGCAGGAGCTGCAGCTCAGAGGTGCCCCTGCAGAGGCTCCATCCAGTGCCACATCCCTCGGTGCTGGGCAGCCCCGGGCCAGCAGGACAAGCAGCATTGTTTGGGTGTTACACAAGAGCCAAAAGGGTGACTCAGGCTGCCCTTATAGCCCTTCCCTGGCATGCAGAGCCAGGGCTGAGGAATCTGCTGCTCCCAGGGCCAGGGGGCTGCAGGGACACCTCCTGCCCAGGTGAGACAGCCCTGGCACTGCTCCTGCAGCACGTTTTCACACAAAACCAACTCTCCTTTCATTTAGGGACAAGCATTCCAACACTCGCAGGATTTCACCTTTCCCTACCAAGGAGCATCTCGCTGGGAGCTCACAGCACTCCAGATTGCAGGCAGCAGACTCTTCCACATCCATGCTCCAGCATCATCTGTTCCATCCTGCACAAAATTCCCCCAGCTCGGGCTCTGCAGGAGCAGCTCCTGTGTTTGCCCACAGCCTGCCAACACCAGGATGCTCCTCCTGATTGTTTCAGGCTGCAAAAGCCCCAAGAAAAGCTTTGGATTCACTGTGTGCACACAGACTGGCCTCTGCAAAAGGAAACAGCCTTGGCTTTGGTATTTCCAGCATCTCAAGTACTAAACTAGACACAGACAGATGTTAATTCTGCAGAATAGCCATCTAAGTCAATCGCTGCCCGGTATCACCTCAATTCTGCCTTTTCTAATGCACCTACAGTTAATTTTCTATTGGAGATGGAGCTGGCAGACCCTCTCATTAAATACACACTTTCAGGTGAGACCCCCCCAGGCACTATTACTCACTGGAATTAAACAGGTACACCAGGACTGGTGGTAAAAATAAAAATAGCCCCAGCTCTGGGCACGCCAGGGAAGGCAGCAGCCTTCTGTGCACAGCAGCAAAATCAACTTAATCACAAATGACAACTTCTGAAAGCCTTTACTTTGGATTCATCCTTGGCATTTTTCTAGGCCAGCTTGAAAACAAAAGCTTTGTCTTCTTAAAATGCAATTGCCTGAGGCACCTCTAAAAAAAGTGACATAACTCAGGTTTGAAAAATGCCTCCTGGGTTTCAGATCCTCCTAAGAGCCTCTTTACTATTCAGCTTGATTCAGATTACCCAGATCAGCATGAACTCTGCAGATTTAGCCCCAGCTACCAGCACAGGTATAAAATGCACACATTTAGGATTATTTTTTTAAACTATATGATTAAAGCTCTACAGTTATGAAAAAAGAACTTGTTATTGATCTGAATGGTTGCTCCCTTCCTTTTCTCCAGCAGGTTTATAAACACACTCTGATGACAGTTTATTCTGAATTTCACTCTATTCAGTTTCTTCCAGATTTTTTTTTTCCCCAGCCTGTTTTTCTTGCTGGGTATTTTCAACCTTTCCATCACAAACCTCAAGCTGTGAGAAGAATGAGCAACTTGTTTTGGAATCACAATTTGAGCCTAAAATTTGATTCTTGTTTCTTCTCCCCTGCATAAGCCTTTTTTATTTCAGTAATTTACGAGCAGTGACTCTGTGCTTCTGCAAATCCAGGAGCACAGCCCTGTGCCAGTAACTTGATGGGAGGGGGCAAGGAAGGAAAAGCTGCAATTTTCTGAGACAGACACAGCTACTTCCAGTGCCTACAATTAACACCTTGGATAAATCCACAGTACCTTTAGCATATCACAGATTTTTAAACCCATAGGCTGTTTTCTTTGAGCAGGTTCAAATTTACTGCTAGGTTTGAAAACTCCTTATGCAGCCACCAGTGAAGAAGTTAAATCAAAAGGAGTTTTGTTGCTTTCACTGAATGATTTGGGACACAGAGAGCTGTAAGCTGTCTTGGTGATGGCAACACGTTAGAGTCTTTTTCTGAATGATCAAGTCCCATCACTTACTCCACATAAACTGTTCTCTGTCAAGAGCTTTAATCCTCTCTTTTCAATCCCTAAATAAAACATCCTCCCCAAACTCACTGTCTATTATCAGCCATTTCTAAAGAAAGTGGCTCTTAAGAGACACACCTCTTTCTGCTTTGCCGTTCTCCTGAAATCCATCTCCAACATCAGCCTGACAGAAGTGAAAGAGCAGCAATCTTCCCCGGCTCAGAGAGCTGGAGGAGTGTCTGAACACCCTCCCCTCTCCAAGGAAGCTTTCACACGCGGCCAAAACCACAGAAAGGCTTCCAGGAACGGCAGCAATAAACCTTGTGACAAGCTGTCAGCCAGAGCCGGCAGCCCAGGAAGATGCTCCAGGGTCACACAGCTGAGGTTCTGCTTGTGGAACTGCTCCTCAGCTCCCATCCCTGCATCCCGGAGCTCACCTGGGAGCCAGGCTCCTTCCCTGTCCTTTACAACAATGCAAAGAGCCCAGATCCCAACAAACAGCAGGGGAAAAATGAGCATCCCAGAGCTCACTTGGAAGCCAGGCTCCTTCTCTGTCCTTTAGAACAACGCATAGAGCCCAAATCCCAACAAACAGCAGAATACAGAGCAAAATGAGCATCCCCGAGCTCACTTGGAAACCAGAAACCTTCCCTGTCCTTTAGAACAGCGCAAACAGCCCAAATCCCAACAAACATCAGGGAAAAAGAGCTCACCTGGAAGCCAGGCTCCTTCCTTGTCCTTTACAACAATGCAAAGAGCCCAAATCCCAACAAACACAGGATAAAGGACAGGGCAAAATGAGCATCTCGGAGCTCACCTGCAAGCCAGGTTCCCTCTCTGTCCTTTTAAACAATTAAAAGAGCCCAAATCCCAACAAACAGCAGAATACAGGGGAAAATGAGCATCCCAGAGCTCACTTGGAAGCCAGGCTCCCTCCCTGTCTTTTAGAAAAATGCAAAGAGCCCAAATCCCAACGAGCAGCAGAACAAAATGACCACCCCCGAGCTCACCTAGGAGCCAAGCTCTCTCCCCGTCCTTTAGAACAATGCAAAGAGCCCAAATCCCAACAAACAGCAGAATACAGGACAGGGCAAAGGGAAAGCGGCATCTCCCATTCTCTGTTGAAGGGAGACCGGGAGCGGAGGCACCTGCGGGAGAGCTCAGCCCTCCTCCCGCAGCAGGGCCAGTCCGGAGGGGCAGGGACACAGCCCGGCCCTGCTGGCCTGATGACAGCCAAGGAAAACAGGTTCAGCCAGGGGAATGAGCTCCAGGGCCAATGCCAAGGGCTGGTGCTGGCCCTGCCACCGCCGTCCCTCCCTCCCTGCCCGGCCATCGGCCACCACACGGATTTACTGCTGGGGAAGGACAGCAGGTTTCTCAACAGGAAATAAAAGAGTCTTTTCTCCTGGCCCTGAAAGTCAGCCCAAGCCAGCCGCGATGCCACTGAGTTCAGTCTTCTCAGAGCCCGAGCAGCCGATGCGCTGAGGGCAGGCCCCCGAGCCCCACAGCACGGGCTGGCTCCCGGCCCTTCCCCATGCAAAAAACCACGGGAGAAATACACTCTGAAGTGGTGGAATCACCATCCCTGGAGGCATTTAAGAGAGGTGTAGAAGTGGCACTTGGGGACATGGTTTAGTGGTGGGCTTGGCAGTGCTGGACTCGTTCTTAGCGGGCTTTTCCAACCTAAGTAATTCTGGGATTCTGTGCTGAAACACTGCAGTACAACTGCGATGGGCTGTTCCTGCAGGTGGGCTCTTGCTCTTCAGCAACAAGAAGAGCAGTCAGAAAATAGTCAGAAAATAAAGGTGCACATCCAGCCCGCTGTCCATCCCGGCAGTTTCTGTCTCTGCTGTCCAAAGGAAATCAGCTGCCGGACACCCTGCCAAAGGCACGGCCAGATCTGACTGTTTCACACTCACCAAAGCTGCTCTGGAGCAAGAGCCGGAGTTTCATACATCATATCAAATCAACAGAATCATTAAGGTTGATAAAGACCTCAAAAATCATCAGGTTCCAACCTCTGAGCGAGTCACCCCGTGCCAGTTAAAACCGTACGGCCGAGCGTCACATTCGCTCATTTTTAACATTTCCAAGGATGGTGGAAATGTTCCACTTCCCCCACTTCCCTGGGGAGCCTGTTCCCACATACAACTCCCGACAGACAGCAGCAGCCCCGACATAATCGCGACAGAGAAGCTCCGGCGGCGCCGGCACCGCGCGCTGGAGCCCGCAGGGCTCCGCTCGGACCCGCGGGGAGCGGCGCGGCTCAGCGCCGCTCGGGCTCGGTATTCCGCCGGTTTTCTCGCTACAAGCCGCTCCCGCTGCTCGAGGCCCCGCTGGCAGAGCAGCCGAGCATCTCCGGTCTGCAGGAGGGACAAAGTACCCCGCTACCGTGCGGCCACACCGCGGACATCCCTGCCAAGCCCCGGGACCCGCGCAGGGCTCAGCCCCGGAGCCATCGCCGCCCCGGCGGGGTCGGACCCACCCGGCAGCCGCTTCCAGGCGCGGCACTTCTCATCCCGTAAAACGGGGAAAACGTGCATCAGGGGCGGAAAAACCTAACCATACACAAGAAAACCGATAGGGAAAGTGGAGACTGAAAAGGAAAAAAAAAATAATAAAGCAGCACTAAGTCACTCTGCTACTAGCAAGGGGAGCCTGCGCTACCAGCACGAACCGCACGCTCCGGCTGGCGGCAGCGGCACCCCGCAACAGCCGGGGGAAGGGGCGGCAGCACTCACCGGGCAGTCGGTGCCGGGCAGGTCGGTGCCGTGCGGACGGAGGGCCGGGCCCGTCCCGCCTCGCCCGCGGGAGCCGCCGGCTCAGTGCCGCGCACCGCCCCGCGCCGCGGCTCCTTCCCGCCGACCGTACCACGGCTCCGAGCCGGGGGGAGACCCACGCGTCGCGGAGAGCACACCCCACTGCCCACCGCCCGCTCTCGCTGCTGCCGCGACGCGGCCTGTACCGTTCCGCCCTCACGGGGTTGTACCGGGCAGGGCCGCTCTGCCGGAGTTCGGACCGGGGCAGCGCCGCTCACCGCGCACCGCCCGCTCTCTCCCGCTCCGCTGCCCGCGCGGTGGAAGAATCCAGAGCGGGGCGGGCGCGGGCGGGGCCGGGCGCGCGGGGCTGCTCCGGGCGCCGGTCCCCGTGAGGGAGCGGCGGGGCGGCCCTGGCGGGGCTCGGCTGCGCTCGGGGCTCTCGGTGTCCGCGGTCCCGGCCCCGCACCACGGCCCGGGAGCTGCGGAGCAGCATCTCCCAGCGCTCGCAGCGGCACCGCTCGCTCTTTGCCTGCACCCGGTTCACCGGAGCCGCAGCCGAAGTTCGCACCCGCCGAGCGCGCAGCGGAGCCGCGGGTCCAGCGCGGAGCTCCGGCCCGGCCGCTCTTCCCCAGGGGCTCTCGGTAACAGCGCGATGCTCAGCTCGGCTGCTCCATTCTGTATCCGCCTGCTCCTGGCACTTACCGGGAAGAAAGCGGTTCTCTTGGGAAAATGATGTTTCCTGACCGAAATTAACGCCCGGCATTTCGCCGCTGTTTAAAGGGGAGGGAAGGCCGGGCTGAGAGCCCCGGCGCTAGAGGGACCGGCACACGCGGAGCCGTGCAGGGACAGCATCGCTTGGAGGTGGCACACGGGTTCCACAGCTCACGGCAGCGGGGTTCGGGTGACATCAATGCAAATAATTTCATGCAGCTGCTCTCAACAGCGTGCTAGGGAAGGGCAGGAACTCACCAGGAGGAGCGAGCCATCAGAGAGGCATAAATCACAATCGCCGTCAAGTCCAACCATTATCTCGGTGCTGCCAAGCTCACCACTAACCCATGTCCCCAAGTGCCACATCCTCACACCTTTTAAACCCCCCCGGGCAGCTGTGCTGGGGTTGGACAACACTTTCAGTGAAGAAATTTATCCCTGTTACATGCCTGGGATAGTGCAACACCACAAATCAATCAAGGCAAATCCCCCACAAGTTTTCCCCACTGATCCCAACTGTATTATAGTGGCATTTAAGCAATCAGTTACACGAAACTGCCCGACACAGTGCTGGTTGCTGATGGGACTGGTGGGAGTGTTGAGGGGCTCAGAAGATACCTCTGAAGGTTGGGTAAAGACTCCTCAGTAAGGTGAACTCTCCTGTCAGCATCAAGACGTCTCTGGGTGTGAGCTGGAGGCAAGAACTTGGTACCTACCAACCCAAATGAGAGCAATTAACTGGCTTTTTCAGCCTATTTTTTTTTTTTTGGGCAACTCGTGGCTGACAGAGGGCAGGGATTAGATTGGATATCAGGAATAAATTCTCCCCTGTGAGGGTGAGCAGGCCCTGGCACAGGGTGCCCCTGGATCCCTGGCAGTGCCCAAGGCCAGGTTGGACAGGGCTTGGAGCAGCCTGGGACAGTGAAATGTGTCCCTGCCATGGCAGGGGGTGGGATAAGATGGCCTTTAAGGTCTCTTCCAACCCAACCCATTCCATTATTCCATTATATCCCTTCTAAACTTCCGTTTTTCATCTGCACCATGTGCTTTCCCTTGGCAGGGCTGAAAGCCACACCAGCTTCCTGGTGGAATGCACTGTTTTCCCATGAAATCCAAATTCCCCAGTCTGACACAGGATGTTGCTGTCCCTCTCTCCTCAAAGAACAATGTCCTCATTGGGTTTGGCTTTCCATTATAAATCCCCCCTCAGAGTGAGATCACAGCAGGGCTGTGATCAGGGCATCAAAGTGCCTGTTCTGGCCATGGCATCTCCTGCTTTCCTTCCAAATTCTAATTCCCTTGGAGCTACACAACAACATTTCAGAATCATTTAGTGATATTTTCCCAGGGCTGGAACATTCAGAGCTTTCACCAAAATTCTCCACCCACCAAAGCCCCAGGAATGTCTATAAACTTGTGCAGCAGCAGGTGCTTCTCTATTAGTCCGGAATTAAGTTTTCATCAAGCCCTGATTTCTTTAGAGCCCTATTTATTATTGCTTAACAATCACTTGAAAGTCTATGGGTGGGAAGCAATACAAAAGCATCTTTCATTATTCATTAAGGACAAGTGATGCAGGGCTTTTGGAAGGGAATAGAAAGTACACAGGCTTTTCTGCATTTAAAACAATTATTTCTTATTAATAACCCTGCAGAAAGGTGCCCCGTGGAGATGTGCAGTTTGGGTGTTTTGAAGTTCAGTCTCTTGATCACAAAAAGAGTTTTTCTTCCCCTGTGACATTCCTCAGCAGAGATCCTGAGAAATGTTTTGTCATTTTTATTTTTAAAAAAATATTTAGGTGATTATTTTGGGGGGGTGTCCCCCTCCTGGGATGGATAATAATGTAGTGGTGATTGTGGAGATCAAGACGTGATCTCTGTGAGAGTCTGTCAGGAGAATAAAAAAGCTGCAGCAGGATTGGGAAGAGGACTGGGGAGCCACAGGATTCCAGGAGAGCTCGGGTTGGAAGGGACATTGAGGGTCTCATTTTGAGGGTGCATTTCTCAGGTCATTGGCATGGTCCAGCAAAGACTCCTGAGGGCTCTTGCCCCTTGTAACTGGCAGCCAGGTAGAGCCCAACCCATCCCTGATCTCCCTGGAGCCCCGGGCTCCTCCAGCCTTTACAAAGCCACCTGCACTGGGAGGTGCTGATTTGGTTTGCCAGGAGGAAACCACACCCAAGCCCTTCCCAGCACCAAGCCACTGGGCTGCTGTGGGTTTCCATGTGAGGAACCACAGAAGATGCTCCTTAGCAGCCTTATCCCAGGGAGAAGTGGATGGGGACCTCCAGCCTGCAGAGCTGAGGATCTGCTGATCCAAGTCCCTTGGTGTGCCCTGAACAGTCACACACTGCTCTGAGGATGAGGAAACACAATTTTGCTGAGGTTCCACCAGTGAGGAGGAGCTCCAGGGCATGGCCCAGCTCCTCTGGCTGTGCCTTCCCTGAGGATCTATCCCTCCAGTCCTGAATGGGTGTCCTTGAGGCTGCAGACTGGGAAATGCAGAAGGCCCTTGTCACTGTCATATTTTCTGGAAAAACCTCTTTGCCCTTGGATTTTGCTCCTGGGAAGCTGAGAAGCCTCAGAGAAAAAAACAAACAATAATTATCTGATTTACTTCTGTGTTTTGCTGCTTTGGAATGTGTTTGGAGATTGTTTACCAACAGGTGATTGTTTGATTGGTTTCATGTGAATTTTTTGACTTAATGGCCAATCAGGGCCAAGCTGTGTCAGGGCTCTGGAAGGAGTCATGCGTTTTCATTATTATCTTTTAGCCTTCTGTCTGTATCCTTTCGGTATTCTTTAGTACAGTCTAGTATAGTATTGTTTTATATAATATTGTATTATAAAATAATAAATGAGCCTTCTGAGAACATGGAGTCAGATTCATCATTCCTTCCTTTGTCTGGGAACCCTGAAAATACAACAGGCCCTGCAAGAAGCCAGCATGGGGCTGTGCACAGGCAGAGTGCCATCACCAGAGGAGGAGGCACAAGGAGCCCACAGAGCATCCATGTGGTGGGGACTGTTCCCAGAGTCCCACTGCCAGCACAGCCTGGCTGTGCCTCAGACTTCCTCAGTTTGTCCCCTCCCTGCCACCTCCTGCCCCTGCCTCCCTGCTTGGAAAAATGGAGCAACGCTAGAGGTGATGTCTGGGGGGACTTGGGGCCATGTGGGGCCTGGGGGTGCCAGCCCAGCTGGAAAGGGGAGAATGTGGGGTCCTGCCAGGCTGGGAGAGCCTGGAGGGGCCATCTGGGGATTGCTGAGGTCACTTGGTTTGTGCAGCTGGGGAAGAGAAGGCTGAGCTCAGACCTCATCAGGGGCTGCAGTTCTGATCTCTGCTCTGGGACAGGGACAGGGAATGGCTGGAGCTGTGCCAGGGAGGCTCAGGCTGGATACCAGGGAAAGGCTCTTCCCCAGAGGGTGCTGGCACTGCCCAGGCTCCCCAGGGAATGGGCACTGAGGCTGCCAGAGCTCCAGGAGCTGCCAGGGGTGCCCAGGGTGGGGCTGTTGGGGTGTCTGGGCAGGGCTGGGGCTGCCCTGGCTGATCCTGGGGGTCCCTCCCAGCTCAGGACATTCTATCCTGTGATTCCCTGGGAGCAGGGCTGAGGGCAGAGCCCCTTCCTGGGGAGCTCCCTGGGGCCATAGTGCAGCTCCCAGAGCTCCTGTGATGGGGTGCTGCCTGCTGGAACATCCAAAGAAAGTCAGTCTGTGGTGCTGTGAGGTCCCCAGGACGAGGTGAGAGATGAGAATTTGACTCCATGTTCTCAGAAGGCTGATTTATATTATATTATGTTATATTATATTCTAAAAGTATACTAAAGAAAGAGAAAGGAGACATCAGAAGGCTAAACAAGAATGAATAATGAAAGCTCCTGATTGACTCCTCAGGGTCCAACACAGCTGATGGTGATTGGTCATCAATTCAAAACAATTCACATGGAACCAATCAAAGATGCACCTGTTGGTAAATGATCTCCAGACCACATTACCAAGCAATCAAATAATTATTGGTTTTATTCTTTTCTGAAGCCTCTCAGCTTCCCCCCCCCCACCAAAAAAAAAAAATCCTAGGAAAGAGATTTTTCAGAAAATATCATAATAACATGAGTCCACCTGTGGGATCCTTCCCTGGCTCCTAATTGGATGTGGGACCCTGAGGAGATGACAGGTCCTTTTAATTCTTTTTATTGGCATGTTTATCCTAGACACTGTGTGTGGCTGGATCCTTCAGACATTTAACTCTCTCACCCTTCCCATCACCCTGTTTTCAATCTTCCACATTTGATTTTTTGTGCTGGGAGATAGAGAAATACCAGTGGGTTTCTTTCCTCATTTTTTTCTCTGTTTTTAATGAATTTTTCATTTTGTTTCACTCATACAGAAAGAATAACAATGAAGCAACAGTGTCAACATAGAAAGAATTTGCACCAAAGTCACACCATGGCCAATCTGCAGCAGCAATAATAGATTCTGTGAATCCCACTGAAGGGAATCATAAGTGGAAGGGGTGGGGAGTGCAAATTAAAGGCTCTGAACTAATTTGTGCTTTCCACACCACAAAGCCCCATTCCAATGAGCTGTTTAAAGAACAAGCAAAAAAAAAAAAAAAAAAAAAGAGCACTCTGCCAAAGCAGATTTCTAATAGGAGAGGAGCAAGAAATACCCAGGTGCTTTGTGATGTAGCCAGGGGCTGGGATCACCTCTGGGCTGAGCAGGCACTGGAGTTGGGCTGGATTTGCTGTCGTGCCAGACTCTGCTCTGCAGTGGCCGCCCCAGTAATGGCTCTGCTTCCCAGGCTGAGCCAGGTTCTCTTTTTATATTTGTTGTTCTTTCCAGGAGGTGTTAACACCAATTTATGAGCTCAGTGGGATGACAGAGCCGGGTGAGCAGCGCTGACCTTGGAACTCACCTCTTGCAGATTTCTTTTTCCACCCCATCTCAAAGTCAGTCTAAAAGCAATAAAAGGATGTTGGAAGGGGGGAGCTGGAGCTCATCCACTTGATGTTAAAGGAGGGAAAACTCAGTGAACGTGATCTCAAAAAGCAGGTGCCTTGCAGGTGGCTGTATCCATACTGCTGTCCTCTCAGGAAGGGCTGCATGTCTCCCCTCAGGCTCCTGCCCACAGGAACTCCTGCCAAGGAGTTACAGAGTCATGGATCAGAAAATCCTCAGCTGGAAGGAGCCCCCAGGGTCATCTAGGACACCCAACAATCCCACCCTGTGCATGAAAGTGTTGTCCAAATGCTCCTGGAGCTCTGGCAGCCTTGGGGCTGTACTCCCTGCCCTGTGTATATCCTTTTCTTCCAGAATCTGCACACTACATGCAGCTGAAAACGTGCTGAAAACAAAACCTATGCTTATTTTCTTACATTTTTGTTACTGTTACATTGAGGAAATCAAAGATTTGCTGCTAAGGACTCTCTCCACCTTACAGGATGCACAATGGGAGGCAGCACAAAGAGGATTCTCTCAGAAAAGACAGAAAAACAATTAATATGCTGGGGAAGGGGGATCAAATAAAGAATATTTCTTCCAAAAATCATTAAAAAGAAACCAATTTGCCTGAAGTGTGGTGGTTAAGCAGCACTGGCAAAGGTTGTCCAGAGAAGCTGTGGCTGCCCCTGGATCTCTGGAAGTTTCCAAGGCCTGGTTGGGCAGGGCTTGGAGCAACCTGGGATAGTGGAAGGTGGGGTTGGAATGAGCTGATATTTTGGTCTCTTACAACACAACACATTGCATAATTTTATTAGTTTCTTCCTTAAAACAACACTTTGTCTGCCAAGCATTTTTGGCCCAGAAATGCTGCCCAGCTCCAGCAGTGACATTATGAGCTACCAATGAAGGTGACTGCTTTGAGTGAGTGTCCCCAGGGAGAGGAGCAGGGACACCGATCACACAGGGCCACACCTGCCCAGGTAGCTCCTGTTCCCTTCGTTGTTGTTCCAAGGCACAAGCACCAATAAATCTGCCACTGCCTGGGCATCAGCAGCACTTCCCAGATCGACTTTGCTCTGCTTGGTTCAAGTGCCTGACAAATGAAGGAAGCACAAGAACGATAAAGACTAAATCTTATCTTAATAGCCTTTCATTATGAACTGTCTCCAGATTTATGTGTCACTGGAGCAGGGAGGGAGGGAGGGAGGGAGCCAGGCACCACTGGGGTGAGCCCAGGCAGGTTCCTGCCTTTTTCCATCAGTCAGGTCTGGCTCTGTGGTTGATTTTTGTTTCTCTACACTGTAGAGAAACTGTCCACATGCTGCTCAGGTCCTTCTCCTCTTGGATCCCCTGGGATGGCAGTCCTGTGGAGAGGCAGAGGCAGGACCAGCTCCTCACCCCAGGCTGCTCCAGGGAAAAGGGAGAAGTGAGGGCTGTCCCAGCTGGAAAAGAACACTGAGGAGCCAGATCATCCAATTCCCCACAAGGATGCTTCCCACTGCCTTGGCCATGCTCCAGGAGAGAGATGTGGATGTGCTCCAACACTGCTTTTATTTCACAGCACCTTCCTGCCTTCCTGTGCCTCCAGACAGACACCTGCCTGCTGAAACCTGCTGTGCCAAAGGATTTCTCACCTGGGAAAGCTGGCAAAGCCCTGCTCACTGGCAGCTCCCGTGGGTGTGCATTGACAAATGGATCCAGCACCACGGGAGCTGCTGGGGAGAGGGGGAAGGACCAACCTTCACCTGAACAGGGAGGAGAAACATGGGGAGGGGTCTGGCAGCAGGGGCTGGGTGCTACAGCTGAGCCCAGCGCCCCTGCCTGGCTGCCAGAGCCTGTGCTGATGGCAGGAGAACAGCAGCAAAACCAGAAAAATTCAAAAAGTGGCTTGGGAAGCTCAGATCAATCCCTTTGCAAACTCAGCCAGTGCCTCCCAAACCATGTGGTGTTTCTGCCTGCTGGAAGCGTGGGATCCTCTCTTAGGCACATCTTAATTTGTGTGTCCTTTAGCACTTTTCCCTAAAAAGCCCCAAAAGGAGAGTTCCTGCTGCAGTTGCCATCCAGGAGTTCCCATTCTTAGCTAGAGCACATCCACTTCCCTGAGACCTGCTGTCATTAGGTGCCCAGGCAGAAATCCCACAGAAATGCTTTAATTAAAATGGACATTAAGAGCTCACTCATTCAAGCCAAAGAACATTAGGAGGAATTTAAATGAAGAGATTTTTAAATCTGTGACATTTGTTCTAATGAGAAAACACTTTCTAATCCTAAGTGTCTCCTAATTCAAAACAGATTGGAAAGACTGCAAGTGAAAACAATTTTTTTTTCCTCCCAAAAACACGTCCTGTAATTAGTAGACCTAACTGGCAAATACCATTTGTCTGTTCCTTAGAGCTTCCACATCAGCTTGGAAGCAGGAGGTGACAAACAACCTAGGAATGCACCCACAGGTGTTGGTATTTTATGTTAGGACAGGTAACAGAACTCATGGAAATTTCCACCAAATCAATCCCAGCATCTGAGGTGGGAGGGAAACTGATATGGAGGATGCAGGATGCTGCTGATCCATCTAATGAAAGGGATATTGCTGCAGCCAGGGCTGGATGCTGAGGAGGGGCAGGGAAGCAATCTGTTTGCAACAGAGGAAAAACATCCAGTGATTTGCCAGAGTGGGACTATTTTTGTCTGGAAACACTGAGATAATGAAATGTGAAATAACAGCAGACAGAAAAGTGTGAAGCCTCAAATGAGAGTAACGTGGGGATGCAGCAAAACCTTTCAGGGGGGGTTAGACAGGTGTTAGAGAGGTGAAATACAATCCCTCCTCCTTTGTGTTAATCATGGAAGAGTTGGCGAGAGAACTGAAGGATCTTTAATTTTTTGTGTGTTTCACAAATAAAAGTCCCACACAGTAGAAGGTGACACGTTCTGCTCCTCCTTCAATTGTCTTTTATTTGGGAATATTGCCCTCAGTAAGGCTGGAAACGTGCTGGGTGCTACTGCACCTTTCTGGGAATCCCAGACATCCATGGTTTGTAAGGACTTTATCCTTTTCCCTAGGAAAAAAGAGACTTGATTGTACCAACAGAAATCCCAGCAATTTTGTCTTTGTTTGAACAGACAGGTGTCTGCTAAGGAAGGCAGGAGACTCCCTTGAAATGGAAAATGCAAACCCCCTCCCTCTGAATTAATATAGTTTTGAAACTAAGGGGCTCTCAGGCAAAGATAGGGGAGTAGGAATAACAGTTCTTTATTAGGGAAGAAAATAAAAATAAAATGCAAATGTAGTGATACAAACCAACCGTGCCAGAGTGATCACAGGCCCTGCCCCCTGTGTGTCAGGGGGTGTCCCAGCCCCATCCCATGGGGGCTCAGCCCTCCTGCAGTGCCAGCTGTGGCTCTGCTGCAGCAGGGATCCTGCACAAGGGGGGAGTTTTCCTCTGCAGCTCCAGGGCTGCTGCAGATGGGCCTGGGCTCCCTCTGGCCATGCAGGGCAGCAGAAAGCTGCTCCTCTGGCAATGCAGGGGGCAAAGGCTGCTGTGCTGTGCCAGGCTCAGATTGGATCCAGGTAGGAATGCTTGGCTCCTCCCCTGGGCGGAGCATCTCCCCATGGGATGCTGGGATTGGATCAGCCCTGCAGGGACACTCAGTGGCCATGGACAGCAGAGATCTCCTGGAGGGAGGGTTGGCTGTGGGAGAGAGAAAGAAAACTGCCCCAGGAACAGCAGAGAACTGCCCCAGCTCTGACAGATGGGGACAGAACACACAGCCCCATTTCCAGCCTCAGACACACAGAATTACCCACAACATCAGCAGACCATCAGCTCTCCATGTCCCTGTGTGCTGGGACAGTGACCTGGTGCTGAGAACTCATCCTGTCCCAGGGCTGAGCAAGATCCTCTCTGCTCAGAGCCCTCCAGGCAGGGCAGGGCAGGGCTGCTCCACAGAGTCCTCCCTCAGCCAGCACCTGGATTTGGGAATGAGAATGAGGTGTTCTGCTGCAAACTGGACGGGCATCAGCCTGGATCCAGCCTCCCACCTCCTTCAGATTTGGCAGAAGTTGGCTCCACAGCTAAAATCCACCATCAGCCTTACTCCTCCAATGGGACAAACAAAAGGATCTGGATACAAAGACCCCAAGCCTGGATTTGTGGCATGGATCCACCTTTAGTTCTGTGCACAACATTCTCTTCCCTAACAAGGAGCATGGTTGCAGATGACATGATCCTGTTTAAAATCCAGATCTGCCTGGTTGCTGTGCTGGAGGGGATGGTGGTGCCAGTGGTTCCAGATGGATCAGGTTTTCCTTGTTTCCTGCTGGCTCCCTGTAAATCCATGAGCATAAATGACAGCACAATTCCCAGAAAAAACACCTACTTTAAGCTTGGATCAGTAACCCTGTGAAAGTGTCTTTGTGTTCATCCTACTTTGGAAACATGAAACACTTTACCTAAGAGTCCAATTAAACCAACTTGGGCTTTAAAGCTTGGGTACTCAGAGGCATCTTCCTGAAAGAATAATCCTGAGCTGGCATAAATGGATACAAATCAATGAAGATCAAGAGACTGACACCCAAGTATGCTCCCTAACAACCCTACTTAGATCTCAGTAAATCATCTCAAATACTGTGAAAAAACTCAGCTCTTCTGAAACCTGCAAACACAGACACAGAAAATACATCCCTTATTTTGGGGGAATTTATTTGCTGGAAATATGGAGTTGCTCAGGTTCTGGGTGCAGAATTTGTAAATATAAAGCATTTAAAGCAATTTGCCAGTTTTGAAATCAGGTCTCTTAAGCCTGACTGTGCCCTCTGAGATTCCATCTGCATCTTCAGGTGGTTTTGTAGTTTTAATCTGTCCTCCTCCTCCTCCTCCTGCTTTGACTTATCACCATGGATGACCCACCATGAATAAAAGATTAGGATGTGCCAGATTCAAAGGAAACCTTTGCTTCTGGGGTCAGTGCTCCAGCTCCTGAGCTGCAGGAGCCCAGAGGGGTCAGCACTGGTCTGGATCATGTGAATGCCCTTCCAGTCACCTCCTGGTCTAGGTTGAGAAGATAATGCTTCATCTGTGAGACCTAACAGGACCAGTGCTGTGAAGGCTGTCAGTTCTGGGTCTGTTTTCAAAGAGATAACAGGGCCTGGCACCAGCAAGTCCACAGGAAGAGGGATGAAGGCTACAGATGATGGGTAAAGGCTCCAAGGATGGCCAAAGGAAAAAAAAAAAGGATCTAAACTTTGAATTTCTGCTCAGGATCTCCTGGCCCATTCTGCTCCAACCCTGCACCTGAAAGCATGGAAAGGATCACCCTGTGCCAAGTGATGCTGGGCAGATCCCCTCCTTGGATCTGGTACCTGCAGTGGGGTTTTGCTCAGTTTTTGCCACATTGAAAACTTGGACAGGCTTCAACTTGGTTCATGTCTTGGTTTGCAAAGATAGATGTCTGCTAAGGAAGGCAGGAGCCTCCCTTGAAATGGAAAATGTAAGCCCTCTTCCTCCAAATTATTATAATTTTGAAATTAAGGGGCTTTTAGGCAAAGATATGGGAATAGGAATAACAGTTCTTTACTAGGAAAATTTAAAAAAACCAAAACCAAACAAATGCAATAGTACAAAAAAACTCCCCAGAAAAAAAAGCACAGAGTGATCACAGGCCCTGTCCCCTGTGTGTCAGGGGGTGTCCCAGCCCCATCCCATGGGGGCTCAGCCCTCCTGCAGTGCCAGCTGTGGCTCTGCTGCAGCAGGGATCCTGCACAAGGGGGGAGTTTTCCTCTGCAGCTCCAGGGCTGCTGCAGATGGGCCTGGGCTCCCTCTGGCCATGCAGGGCAGCAGAAAGCTGCTCCTCTGGCAATGCAGGGGGCAAAGGCTGCTGTGCTGTGCCAGGCTCAGATTGGATCCAGGTAGGAATGCTTGGCTCCTCCCCTGGGCGGAGCATCTCCCCATGGGATGCTGGGATTGGATCAGCCCTGCAGGGACACTCAGTGGCCATGGACAGCAGAGATCTCCTGGAGGGAGGGTTGGCTGTGGGAGAGAGAAAGAAAACTGCCCCAGGAACAGCAGAGAACTGCCCCAGCTCTGACAGGTGGGGACAGAACACACACATATCCTACAACCCAGGACAGTTCAGCCTCCAGGCAGTGGAGGGGAAGGTGCTGGTCTCCTCTTTCAGCTGATGCCAAACAAGGAGATGCAATGAAGCTGTGTCAGGGAAGGTTCAGGTGGGACACTGGGGAAAGATTCTTCCCCCAAAGGGTTGTTGGTCCCTGGAGCAGGTTCCCCAGGGAAATAAATGATCATGGCAGAGCCTGCCAGAGCTCAAGGAGAACCTGGACAATGCTCTTAATTCTCTGTTTAGTTCTGGATATTCCTGTGAGGAGAAGGGAGCTGCTGATCCTTGTGAGTCCCTTCCAGCTTGAGGCAATGTGAGATTCTATGAAACTCCTGAGAAGGACCTGCCCAAGAAATCTGCCTTGAGGAGAAGGGATTGAGAGGTGTTTAGGTCCCTTTGGCCACCCCTCCTGATGGTTCATCTCCCTTTTGAACACGTGCCTTTATTCCTCCAGACACTGTTCATGTCTCTGCTGTGCTCAAGTGGCCTCCAACACCCAGCTTTACATTTCCCCAATGAGTAGATGCCCCATGAGCATGGGTATCACCCAAACCATTACAACCCCCACTTCAGAGTACTTCTCCCATCTTCAGGTCATTCCTGGGCTCTTCTCCAGGCACAATCTCCCCTCCAAAAGCCTTTTAATCTCCCAGCATTGGAGCTGGGCCTGGTGCTGCTTGGAGAGCTGTGCACAAACAAACCCAGCCTGATGCTCCCCTGCTGAAACTCCCAGCATCACACTGCGAGGAGATAAGAACTGATTTTGAACAAACTGATTTCTTATCAGCTGGAGGTCCGATTTTGTGGTCTGATACTTCCTCTGGCAGCAGCTGTACAGGAATACCAGGACAGCTTAGGGGCTGTGGTGGCTCTCAAAACAAACAGGGATGGCAGAACTGGGTCTGCTGAAGGAAGGCATAAATGAAATTCACCTTCCAGCATTCACTGCAAGTGAAGCTGATCTGCATTTCTTATACCAAGCAAAGGCTACAGCTCAGATGCTAATTTTATCTTGCTGGCTTTGTAGTGTCCTTGATCTTCAAGAGAATTCAAAATAACATGGAGCAAATGTATAACTAAGTCGTTTTAAAGAAGGAACTGCAAAGTGCATAACTCTGCTCAAGGGGAAACAGCTTCTCTGCTAAACACGGAGTATGAAATCAGATCATGCTGGCAGACTGAACAAATGGGCTCTTTACTCCTCATCCTCACAGCAGGGCTCTTAGGGAGCTCGTTTCCATCTGCCCTGCAAATCCATCCCAGTGGGAATGTGCAGGAGAGCCAAGCCCACCCTCACCTCCTCATGGCTTGCGGCAGCTTGTGACAGATTGTGACCCTGCCCTGACACAGCCCCATTCCATCTCCTCACTTGGCATCACCTGCAAGTGGAGATCAGCACCTTCCCCTCCACTGGAAGTTAAACCAGGTTTAATCCTGTCCAAGTTCTCAGTGTGGCAGCAACTGAGCAGAATCCCTTTGCTGAGCAGACACAGGTGAGTGATGACACCAGGAGCACCTTGTGCCAACCTTGGGCACAGTTACTGCAAGGGACCCTTTTCTCTGGCTGGAACAGTCCTGGTGCTGGGGCTGCTCCTGCCTGCACAGGCTGGCAGACACCTGAGAGAGCCCAGCAGGGCCAGCAGGAGTGGGGATGATAGTGGGGCCCTGGAAAAATGTTAAAAATAGACTCTGAAAATGTTAGGTTTTGTGTTTTGCCAGATCATGTGAAATTGCACCTGAGTAAGCAGTATGATAAATGATATAATTGTTAGATGTGATGATTGTTTAGTAATTAAATATAATTATTGTTTAATCATAGGAATCATGAGAAACTATGTTAGAAGTTTGAGGGGGGGCCACGAGGAGCCCATGCTTGGCTGAAATGTATGTGTACAATAGAACAATATAAATTTAATAATTAACATGAAAGTTATATAACGATAGAATATAAAAACACGTTCATCCTGAACCCATGTCGGAGTCAGATTTGGGTCTGTACCCCTGACACGCAGAGCTCTTCAATAAAAGCACCTGCATAGAATCATTCTCATGTGTTTCTGAATGCTAACAGGGACACAGCCACTGTGTGCTGGCATGGCTGGGAGGGGAAGCCCAGGCCCAGGAGAGCTGGGCTGGAGTGTTTGAAGCCCTGCCAAGCTGCCAGTGCAGCCCCAGGGTCAGACTGGGCTCCCCTCCCTCTGCAGAGCTCCAGCTGAGGCAGGGCTGAGCAGGAGCTCCAGGGCTCCATGCTCTGCTCCAGGAGCAAACTGTGCTGAGCTCACTGTCCAGGTGCACCTGCTGGAAGGTGCTCGAGGCTTTAGGGGAACAGCATGGGCTGCTGTAGCAGAGTGGGGTTTAGATGGTGTTGCTGCCTCCTATTTCCCAATAAGCATCTCCTGGAAAAGCTGCTTGGGTGAGCATTCAGGCAAATCCACACTCACCACACTCACCAGGCTGCTTTCCAGCCATGGGCCCTGTTAGTCCCATCCCTTGTCAGGTTACAGGTGAGCTGGGGCAGAGCCTGGAGTGCCAAGCAGCACTTTCAAACCAGGAGCAGCCACAGCTCTCCCACCATCATCCCCAAATTATTGTATTTGCTGGGAATGTCCCAACAAAGGCAGGAATGATGAATCTGACTCCATGTTCTCAGAAGGCTCATTTATTACTTTATTATATTATATTAAAGAATACTATATTATACTAAAGGATACTCACTGAATGCTAAAAAGATAATAATGAAAACTGGTGACTCTTCAAGTCACAGCTTGGCCCTGATTGGCCAAAGAGTGAAAACAACTCTTGTTTTCAGAATGCAATGGAACAATCACCTGTGGGTAAACAATCTCCAAACACATTGCACATGTGAGCACAACACAGGAGAAGCAAATGAGATAAGAATTGTTTTCCTTTTCTCTAAGGCGTCTCAGCTTCCCAGGAGAAAAATCCTGGGGGAAGGATTTTTTTTCAGGGAATGTGAATGCCACACTCAAATTATTGTCTTAATCTGTCCCAGGCAGAGCTGTCTGGCACAGAGCATAAAGGAGATTTCTCCATGCTACAGGGAAACATTCTTGTCTTTTACTGATACCAAACTGCAGAGAAGTCCCTGATTTCCAGGTGAGAGGTGCAGGGGTGCAGGAATGGTGCTGCAGAGCTGCCACAGGCCTGGGAAGGGGCAGGAAGTCCCTGGGCAGACAATTCCCACAGCAAGGATGCCCTGGGGATACCAGGACACATCCTACCTGTCTTTTCAAACTCCTACAAAGCAAAAAAGGAGAAAAATGCATGTCACGTCAGAGAAACATCCACTATGGCAAGAGAGAGCTCTTCCAGAGGGAGTTGAGAGGACAGAGATGGATTTCCTCCTTTCCTTTCCTTTCCTTTCCTTTCCTTTCCTTTCCTTTCCTTTCCTTTCCTTTCCTTTCCTTTCCTTTCCTTTCCTTTCCTTTCCTTTCCTTTCCTTTCCTTTCCTTTCCTTTCCTTTCCTTTCCTTTCCTTTCCTTTCCTTTCCTTTCCTTTCCTCCGCTCTGTGTTCACCTCCACACTCATCAGGGCACAGCCTGGAATTCCTGGGTGTGTGTGCAAGGCCAGGACTGGATGATCCCTGTGGGTTCCTTCCAGCTGGGGATGTTGTGTGATATTCTCTGAGGTTATTTGGCCTCAGCCAGGGCTGGGGTCTCACAGCCCCATCACATCTGCTCCTGCAGGATTGGTCAGGAATTATCCTTGTGAAGGTGAGTGCAAGGAAGGATTGAACCTGATGGCACCACAACCTAATCCCCCACCCCTGCAGAGCTGAGCACATCAGCTGGACACAGGGGAGCAGGACACCTGCCAGGGAGTTTAGACTCTGCTCCATGCCTGTATTTTTTTTCCAGTTGGAGATAGACAAAGTGAAAAAAAAAAAACCAAAAAAAACCCCAAAACACCCCAAAAATCCCAACAAAAACCCCAAAACTCCCAAAAAACAAACAAAAAAACCCCCAAAACCAAAACAAAACCCCAAAACAACAACAACAAAATAAAAACCACCAAACAAACAAACAAAACCGGAGAAGCAGCAGAACTGAAAATAAGAAATGAGCTGAGGTATTTGTTCTCTTTGCTTGGATTTAATATTCCCTGGAACGAAGCAGTGAGAAGCAGATCCTCTGTTTCTGAGCTCCTGGTGCCAGCCCCACTGCTCTGCCCTGGTCTCTGCTCTCCTGTGAACCCTGCCATGCACTGGGACCCTGCACTCAAATGCTGAAGGTGAACCATGAGAGGTGCTGAACCTTCCTCTTTGTTGAGCACTTTTGGCCTCAGATCCTTTTCTCCAGCCTCTCTGTGCTTTCATTAAGAGTTTCCCTTATTTCAGAGCAGGTGCTTGCTCCTGTTCTTAATGAACCTCTCTGCTCCCTTGTAAACAAGCCCTTTATGAGCTGCACAAGCATGTGCTTGTTTCTATTTATACCTTTTCCATATCAATATTTGAAAGCACACTCCCCTACACTGCATTCCTTCCCTGTGCCCTTTTCCATCCCTGCTGCCTCTTTCCCACCTCTGCTTTCTCTCCCAGGTTCATCCAGGCTCTTTTAATTCAAACTTAGGTTTTTCATTTCCTTTGGTGGCCTGAATTAAATAATTGGGAACTTTGTTTCTGAATGATTTGCATTCACAGACATCTCCATATCCCTGCAGAGGTGTCATCCTCTACATGAGCTAGAAATAGGTGGGAAGTGAACACCTGAATCGTGCAGGCATTCTTCTGAGTGCCTGCTGTGCACCTGGCTTTGGAGAGAGCTTCACACCTATTTTTGTGCTGGAATCATAGGGATGGGACACCAATCCTGGCAGGAAAGGCTGAGAGAATTGAATTTGTTAGGCCTGGAGGAGAAAAGGCTTTGGGTCAATCTGATTGTGGCCTCTGGGTGCCTGAAGGGGCTCCAGGGGAGCCAGAGAGTGACTTGGGACAAGGGATGAAGAGACAGGACACAGGGAATGGCTCCCACTGCCAGAGGGCAGGGATGGATGGGAGATTGGGAATTGTTCCCTGTGAGGGTGCTGAGGCCCTGGCACAGGGTGCCCAGAGCAGCTGTGGCTGCCCCTGGATCCCTGGCAGTGCCCAAGGCCAGGTTGGACAGGGCTGGGAGCAGCCTGGGACAGTGGAAGGTGTCCCTGCCATGGCAGGGGGTGGGATGAGATGGACTTTAAGGGTCCTTCCAGCCCAAACCATTCCATGACTCTGCTGCTGCTGCACCTTGTGTTCTCAATTCTCATCTCATTAACACAGGAATTCCTGCTCTGGTTGGCAACCTGTGCAAACAGGAGCAGCTTCCCCTCTCCCACCAGCTGTAGCCAGGGACGAGACTTCAGCTCCTCCACCACAAGTGCTGGGAGTAGCTTTGTAATGTAAATAGCACTCCTGATATTTTTAACAAGCACCTGCTTTATCCCTCTGCCTAATGAGAGCCTGGACAGAAATGCAGTGAAAGCACACCAAGGTAAGACTGCCATTTAAGCTAATTAACAGCAAATTAAATTAAACTGACACACACATATATTTTGGGCTCCTGCATCTAACAGGAGGCAATGCTGCAGAGATTTCATTATTCTCATTTCCCATCACCTGCTTTTTTTCCCCCAGCACCTTCCTACCCAATTACCTGGGGAAGGGAAAGGGAGAAAGATACTAAAGCCAATAAGATAATTCTCATTTACATAAAAATTTTTCTGCGTTGTGTTTAATAGTCTGCGAGTAACTGCAGAAGAATATATAGTCCATTTTTTAAAAAGCTCCAGTGCACTAATTGAAATTAAATTACATGGAACCCAGTGTCTGGCTCCTGCTCGTTGGGAGATAATATGCAAGCCCCAGCTTTGTGTGTTATTATATTATTAATATTGATGGATGAAGCACTGGAGCCACCACAGAGCCACCTCCCAGGTGCAATTCCCCTTCCTCCAGCTGCAGGGGAGCCTGAACCCATCTCCCATGAATATTCTTCCTTTGCTGCAGGCTGGGCTGGGATCCTTTGGTATCCTGGACATCCAGAGCTGCAGCTTTTGGTTCCTCTTTGCTGCATTACCCTGTGTCACTGTGATATTTTAGGAAAAATCCCTTCACCAGGATTTCTTCTCCTGGGAAGCTTCAGCTTCTCTCTGCTTTGCTGCTTTGGAATGTGATTTGGACAATTGTTTACCCAGCATGTGAATTGTTTTAATTTAATGACCAGTCACAGCCAGCTGTGTCAGGACTCTGGTCTGTCATGGGTTTTTATTATCATTCTTGTTTAGCCTTCTGATATATCCTTCTCTTTCTTTGGTATAGTTTTAGAAAGAATAGAATAGAATAGAATAGAATAGAATAGAATAGAATAGAATAGAATAGAATAGAATAGAATAGAAATCAGCCTTCCGAAAACATGGAATCAAATTCTCATCTCTCCTCATCCTGAGGACCTCACAACACCACAACCCTGGGTGATGCAGCTGCAGCCTTTCCTCCACGTTCCTCTGATCTCTCACAGCTCAATTAATCCCTCAGGGGGACGCTGCCACCACAAACAAGATTTAAGGGAATTTAATGCCAAGCTGGCAGGCCTGGACAGGAAAGGCTGATGCTCCCTGGAAGAGGTAGAGCACCAGGAGCTGCTTCCTCACCTTCCTGGGAGCTGCTGGGGTTCAGTGTGTGTGGAGCTCCTGCTCACCCTGTCCACGAGCAGCTAACGAGGGAGCCAATTAGTGCCAGTTGTGATGGGAGCACTGCTTCCACCAGGAGCTGGAGTGAAACCTTTACCTCGTTTTGCACAGGCAGAGGAACACAAAACATTCAAGCATGGATAAAACCCACCAAAAAAATCCTCCCTCCACAAGTTGGGAGGGTTTAGGGTACCCCCGGGGGTTTTAGTCTTTGTTTCAGACTCGCAGCTTTCATAAAAAAAATAAAAGTAGCAGAGAGAGGAAAAATAGAAAGGTTTCTTGTCCTTTTGATGGTGAAACTAATTCTCCTCATCTAAACTAATCCCAGGTTTTCTGGAATGAGTCATGCTGAAATGGTCCCTTGGTGGTCTGGGACCTTGGAATAACCAGTTGCCAAGGTTGGACACCAGTCCCTGCTGCTGGGGGCTCCAGGGACAGCCTGGCAGCCCCTGCCAGCCCCCAGGCCTCCTGACATCCCCAATGGAGCAGGAGAACAGGAGCTCTGTGCTGCTGTCCTGCAGCTCTGTAGGATCCACAGGGAACAGGACACAGATGGGGAGCCATCCTGAGGGGCCCAGCAGGGTCTGCCAAGGGTTCCAGCTCCTCACTTCCATCCCATTCCAACCTGGGAAGGGCTTTGAGCTGCTTCTCTGCTTTTTGCTTGGCCCTCTGCAGGGTTAGGGAGAAGACAAATGGTTGTGTCCCTCCAGGACCTGGTTCCTCAACTGGAGATTGTCACAGACATCTTTTATGGAAAATCCTTTCCTTAGGATTTTTCCTCCTGAGAAGCTGGGAGGCCTCAGGAACAAAATGTAAACAATGATTATCTGCTGCTGTGGAATGCAACAGGTGCATCTGTGATTGGCCCATGTTGGTTGTTTCTAATTAATGGCCAATCAGAGCCCAGCTGGCTCAGACAGAGAGCCGAGCCACAAACCTTTGTTATCATTCCTTCTTATTCTATTCTTAGCCAGCCTTCTGATGAAACATTTTCTCCTATTCTTTTAGTATAGTTTTAATGTAATATGTATAATAAAATAATAAATCAAACCTTCTGAAACATGGAGTCAGATCATCGTCTCTTCCCTCATCCTAAGACCCCTGTGAATGCCATCACAGGAGACAGACTTTTGATGATGCAGAAGGCCCTGAAGCTGTGCAGAACAGCCCCAGAGGAGGATTAACAGCTCCCAGAGTCTGCAGCTCTGAGAGCTCCACGGAGTTCCCATCCCCAGGTTTGGGAGCAGCAGCACTGCCTTGGAGGAGGCTGGAGCTCGTTTAGATCACTCAGTCCTGCCCTAAAGATCTTCTGGAGGGGTGAGGTTTCCTTTCAAAGGAGCCATCAAACACAGCTCACACCCTGACAGGAAGGGAGCATCATCCAGTGAGGTAAATGGGAATGCAGGCTCCCTCCTGTGCTTCAGATGAGTCACCAGGAAAACGTTCCTGAAGCCTCCTGTCAAACAGACTTTACATTAAAGACAGCATCACAAGGCAGAAAGTGTTTTTTCTCAGGACATTTATGAAGTCCTGCAGCTAATTAATCCATGCATTTACAAAAGAAATGCTTGACAATACACAGAATTCAGCCAAGTTCAGGGAATGAAAGAAAATATCAGATCAGGGAACCTGCACATCTCCTTTGGTCCGTGACAGATCTCCTTAGCAGCAAATCCCAGCAAGAAACCTCTCTGCTTTCCCCCTCAAGTCAAATCCTTTGTGTCAAACCCTATTTTTATCTCAGCCCACTGAGCTCATGAGGGTGAAACCTCCATGGAAGGACCCTGAGTTGTGCACCATTGGTTTTAATGGGAGTGCACTGGGGAAAGAGCATCCAGTGCTGCTGGAGGTGCAGAACATTGGAGAGCAGAGGAAGCAGCACAGAACTTCTTCCTCAAACACAGAAATTGAGCTTGGATCTCTCACTGGTACCTCAGGAGCCTGGCTTGTTTGCAGCTCTCCAGATCTTTCCCTTTCCTGTTTTTTTAAATGAGGATTATACTACTTTATTTCCAGTCATCAGGAACTTCACCTGGCTGCCACAATTTTTACAACATGATGGATAGTGGATTAGCAACTCCATCTGCCAGATCCCTCCAGTGGTTCCTTGGAGGAGGTGATCTCTGGATTTGAATGGAAAGGGGGGAAATTTAGGCTAAATATTGGGATGGCAACAGATGGAAAAGGATAAAAACATCCTGGGAGCAAACTGACACTGGGCTTGGAGGAGAAGGAACAAAGAGAGGCTGTAACAGGCTGGTGGTTTAGGAAAAAGCAGCAGCCCCCAGTGCAATCCCAGAGCTCAGACTGCAGGGCATCAACAGAGCTGTTCCTCACCCCTGTACCCAGCAGGACTTGCCCTACCTGGATCTTTTCCACAGGGGAATTGGCAGTCAAATCTCATTCATTGTTACTTCCCTGGTTTTATGGGGCTTCTGTAGGTTCAGTGATTTTTATAGTGCAACTCTGGGCAATGAAGGAGGCCCTGGACTGTGTGGGGTTTAAAAGCTGAGCAGAGCTGGGGACAGTGGGAAGGATTACACAGACTGTGCCTCCTCATGAAGATACAGGCAGGAGGTCCCCATGGAGCTTCCAGTAAGGAAGGAAAAGCAAAGCCTTGCTGTAATAAACTCCTCTAATTCAGCACTGACACCATTGTGGGGTTTTGAGCAGCCAAATCTTTCTTTTTTAGCTTCCCAGGAACCCACAGCCACATACAACATTTGCTTGAGGAAACACTTCCCAGTCTCAGCAGCAGAGTAAATATGGCAAAGATGATTTCCAGCAGATACTCATTGTTAGGAGCAGAAAAAGTTGCCCATTTTTTAAAAGGTTGCAGAGTTCAGGGTTGGGCCAGTTGCTGCCAGGGTGTAGTTCTAACTGTTTGTTGTTGTAATCACCTGTCGTTTTCATTAACTACCTGTTTTTGATGGTTAAGAATTCCCCTTTTGTCGGTGACACCCTGCCTGCTGCCAGGAGGATGGCATCCAGACAGGTGAAGAGGAGGGGACAATGAAGTTGGCATGCAAATGACCTCGGATCCAGCATGCAACAGGAGAGACCCCTCACCAAACCTAGCCAAAAACCCCTAAAACAACGAGCCAACATGGAATTGATGAATCAAAGTGATAACTTGTGACAGTGTTCACAGGGGTTTTCAGATAAGGGAAGAGACGAAGGATCTGACTCCATGTTTCAAAAGGCTTTATTTATTATTTTATGATAGATACTACATTAAAACTATACAAAAAGAATAGAAGAAAAGGTTTCATCTCAGAAGGCTAGCTAAGCTAAGAATAGAAAGCAAAGAATGATAACAAAGGCAGCTGTCTCAGACTCTCTCTCTGTGATTGGCCATTAATTAGAAACAACCACATGAGACCAATCACAGATGCACCTGTTGCATTCCACAGCAGCAGATAATCATTGTTT
Source organism: Zonotrichia leucophrys gambelii (assembly GCF_028769735.1). Classification (NCBI taxonomy): domain Eukaryota; kingdom Metazoa; phylum Chordata; class Aves; order Passeriformes; family Passerellidae; genus Zonotrichia; species Zonotrichia leucophrys. Next base: position 13,015,114 of record NC_088189.1, on the reverse strand, counting down.
ACATTTTGTTCCTGAGGCCTCCCAGCTTCTCAGGAGGAAAAATCCTAAGGAAAGGATTTTCATGAAAAGATGTCTTCAACAATGACTAGACATGAGGAACAGAATCCAGTATCCACCAAGGCCTTTTTACCCCTCACCCTAAGCTAAAAAGATGTTGGCTCAGACAGAGGACCTCGAATGTTGAACCAAAAAGCAAAGGGATTTCCTGATGGTCTCGTGAGGATGGAGGCCCTAGCTCTGCCTGCAGACCAGAGGACAAAGCTGCTCTTTTCTTCCTCTTCCATGTCACTGCTGGTAGCAGCGGTGCATGCCACCCATCAGTTCTCCCCACCCAAGCTGATCACTCTTAGTAAAGACATTAAAAAGGAGAAAAGTCTCCCGCCTGTATTTCACTGATCAGCTGCTGAGTGGGTTTCAGGATGAGTTCATGCAGCCGTGCCCTGCAGAGGCTCAGGGATGGTGGCAGCACACTCCCCTGGCCTGTGCAGCACCCCTGGGCCAGGGGAGGCAGCCCTGGTGCCTGCTGAGGTGTCAGACACATCCTGGGGCAGCACTCAGGGCTGGCAGGGCCCAGGCTGTGCAGGGCTGCACCTCTCCAGGTGTCATTGACACACAAGGCTCGTTTCACCTTCCCTGTGCACTTCAGCCAGGAGCCAGGAAAGGCCTGAGGGCTGCCAAGGCCTTTCACATCAGCTCTGCACAGAGCCCTCAACAGATGGGCAGGTGAGGGACAGAGTGGTTCTCAAATTATTCCATGTAGCTTAATTATGTCATAATAACATCTTTAATGCATCTGAGGAGCTTGGAAGGACTCCTTTCATGCCTAATTGTGAGGCTTTCTGAGAGAGCAAACCTGCTCAGAGGTATTTTCCAAGGATTTTTCTGTCTTTTGCCTTTGTAACATCAGTCAAGCAAACCACTATTGAGCAGTCTCTGCAGCCTGGCTCCCTTTTTAACCTCTCCTGTAAAACCTTTGGATATTATTATCCTTTCCCTGTTTGTTCATGTCTTAGGAGTGCAGATGCTTATCTGGGGCTTGCATTAGTGCACTCACCAGACAAAGAGGAGACATGAAAGGAGCAAAGGGAGCAGTTAGGTTGAAAGTCTCTGGGATGAGCGTGGAAGTCCTTTGTTGGTGAGTGAGGAGCCCCCTTTGATCTGGCACCCACAGGGAGGGCAGGCAGGGATGCAGCAGAGCCAGGAGAGGCTGCACAGAGCCCCAGCTCGGGGGGAAAGGCTCCCCCAGGGCTGCTGGAGCCCCCAGCCCTGAGCTCAGCAGGAGCCTTTGCAGAGCTGCAGCACAGGGCTCTTCACTGGGTCACTCACTGCCCACGAGTGCAGGGGAGCTGGGGTAATGCCTGGGCTGGGCTCAGTGCAAACACAGATCCCAAACAGACACAGATCCCCAAATAAACACAGATCCCCAAAACAAAAACAGCCCTCCAAACATAGATCCCCAAATAGACACAGATCCCCAAACAGACAGAGTTTCCCAAATAAACACAGCCCCCCAAACATAGATCCCCAAATAGACACAGATCCCCAAACAAACACAGATCCTTCCCAAACACAGATCCCTCAAACAATGCAGACCTCCAGATTCCCAAATGAACACAAATCCTCAAACACAGCCCCCCAAACAAATACAGCCCCCCAATTACAGCCTCTGACACAGTTCCTGAACACAGCCCAAGTCCCCCAAACACAGCCCTCCTAACACAGTCCTCCCAGACAAACACAACTCCTCAAACACAGCTCCCTTAAAACATGGGTCCCGCAAATACAGATCCCCTAAACACAGCCCCCAAACAGACACAGCCCTCCAAAGAGACAGATCCCTAAACAAACACAAATCCTCAAACACAGCCCCCCCAAAAAAAACCACAGCTCCCCAATTACAGCCTCTGACAGCTCCCAAACACAACTCCCCCAAACACAGCCCTCCAAACAAACACAGCCCACAAACACACACAGCTTTCCAAACACAGCCCTCCTAAAACATGCATTCCCTAAATACAGATCCCCTAAACAGAGCCCCCAAACAGTCACAGATTGCAGACACAGACCCCAAACAGACACAGCCCCCAAACAAACCCAGCTTTCTAAAAACGGCCCCCCCCTAAAACACAGGTCCCCTAAATACAGATCCCCTAAACAGAGTCCCCAAACAACACAGCCCCAAACAGTCACAGCTTCCAGACACAGGCCCCAAACAAACCTAGCTTCCCAAACACAGCTCCCCCAAAACATGGGTCCCCTAAATACAGATCCCCTTTACAGAGCCCTAAACAAACACAGATTGCAGACGCAGCCCACAAACAGTCACAGATTCCAGACACAGCTCCTAAACAGAGCCCCCAAACACACACAGCTTTCCAAACACAGCCCCCCTAAAACACAGGTCTCCTAAATACAGATGCCCTAAACAGAGCCCCCAAACAGACACAGATCCCCTAAAGCAGCCTCAGATTGCAGACACAGCCCCCAGCAGCCCTGGCCAGCACAGAGCCCTGGGCCAGGGCAGAGCAGCTTGCCCAGGGGCTCAGGTGAGCAGCTTGGGGCTGTGGGCACAGGGTGAGGGTGAGGGGAGCCCTGGGCAGGGCTGGGGAGCATCCCCCAGCCAGCAGCACATGGTGTTCTCCATCCTCCTGCCAGAGTGGCCTCACAGACCTCCTGGGAGCAAACACACAGCAACTGTGACCTTTGGAAGGGATCTTGCACTGAGGAGCTCTCTAATCACACAGCCATTATTGGTTCAGAATGAACTCGTTGCCTCAGTGGTCAGTGGGAGTTGGACACAGTGGCTCCAGCTTTGCTCCAGCTGTTCCTGTGCCCCTGATCCCACAGATACCCTTTGTGTGCAGGCCAGGCCCAATTTATACAGAAAGGAGACAGAGCTGCTTGGTCTGACATTGCTGGTGTCCCAAGGGACATTAATTCCCCTCCCAACTGCTTTAATTTCTTTTCATTTTGCCTGGATACCAGCCCATGGCTCATCAGAGTGTTTCATGATCACTCCTCAAAGTGTTTCAAGAGGCACAGCTCCAGCTGAGTCAAAAGTACCCAAAGAGCCTCTCTTCACCCCTGAGCTGTTTGTTTTCCCTCCCATGCCTGCAGAATAACCTGGGCATGATGTTCAGCTGTGGCACCACCAGAAGGTCCCTTCTTAACACATCAACCCACACCCTCCATCACACAGGGACCAGAAATCCCTGCTGGGCTCCCAGGTGAGAGAGGAGAACAGAGTCAGATTTGCCCGTGGGTGTTGGCCTGGGTGAGGGACATACATCTACTTCATAATTGGTTCTGCTGTCTTTAATATAATTGCTTCAAAACCAGTGCACTGTTACACTGATAGTTATCATTTATGTTATACTGACAGCTAGAACTCCTATCCTGTGTAGCAATTAATTCTGATGGAGATCTTTTAGTCTAATTGTAGCCATGATATTTTCTGAAAAATCCTTTCTTTAGGATTTTTCCTCCTGAGAAGCTGAGAGGCCTCAGGAACAAAATGTAAATATTGATTATCTGCTGCTGTGGAATGTAACAGGTGCATCTGTGATTGGTCTCATGTGGTTGTTTCTAATTAATGGCCAATCACAGCCCAGCTGGCTTGGACTCTGTCCAAGATACAACCCTTTGTTGTTATCATTCCTTCTTTTTCTATTCTTTGCCAGCCTTCTGATGAAATCATTTTTTCTATTCTTTTAGTATAGTTTTAATATAATATAGATCATAAAATAATAAATCAGCCTTCTGAAACATGGAGTCAGATCCTCGTCTATTCCCTCATCCTCAGACCCCTATGAACACTGTCACAGTCTAATTATATAATCATTAGTAATTTATTTTTATTTAAACATATCTTTTTAATATAAACATACATAATTTATTTTAATGTAAACATATCTGGTTTGCCATCCTAATTCCTGCAGCACAAAGGTTCAATTACACCTGTAAAATCCTTTAAACTCCCCTGAGAGGGAGTTTATGAAGCAAGGAGGGTCCTTGCTGTACCTCTTGACTCACTGGGTGGGGGGGGTCTCCCTGAAAAACTCTGTCTGAAGCTCCCACTCTGCCCAGGACACTGGAAAAGTGGGGATGGTGAGGATTTCCTGCTGCTGAGGAAGCACCAGGAATCATGGCCTCTCTCTGATAACCCTTGCACATTTAACATCTACAGCAACAAGTCAGGCAGCACTCTCCCCGCTACATTTTGTTCTGTCATTCTAAGATAAGGAGCAAAGGAGAAAAAAAAAATATTAGAAGAGTGAGGAAGCCACACTGGTAATGGCCCTTGCACAAAAGCCAGGGGAGTTTCTCTCTTATCAGTCAGCATCAGCCTGCTGTGCTGCCACAGGACACAGAGATGTCAGCCCATTTAGATTTCCTTTGATCTGGCAAAGGCACCAGATCTGCTGCTCGAGGTGTCTGTCACAGCAAATCCTCAGCTGCACCTGCAGCACCTCACAGGGAGATGGGAGCAGCCTCAGGCTCCTCCTGCCACCAGCTCAGGGAGCTCTGGGAGTGTTCCTTTGGGAATAAACCTAGGAGCAGCACTGCTTTGGATCTGCTAAGAATCTGATGAGGGTCTGTTCATGCTCTTTCCACTCTCCATTGCACTGAACAGGTTTGCTGGCTGTAAGAGCACAGGTGAGGGGCAGAGGAGCCTCCCTGGGCACAGTCCTTGCCCTCAGACCCACACTGCTCATTCATTCCCTGGGCTTGCCAAGTGCTGCTGCTCCAAAACCCACATGGAAGGGTGTGTGGGTGTGGGAGTTCTTCAGGATTTCTCCTTTCTTGTTTACCTGTTCATTTCAGCTTGAGAAGGAGGCAGATTCTTCTCATTTGTGCTGTGAATAGAAAGCAAACCAAGGTTTCCTAGGTCTCCATTCCACAGGGAATGGTGTCAGTGCCAGCCTCCCAGCCAAAACCACTCAAATACACTCCCAAATGCTAATTCCACACCTCCCACATGGCACTAACATCACAAGAGCTCACTGGCCCTAAGGCAGGAGAGAGGAGTTGTTGCCAGACTTTGAACTTTCAGCCACAGCCTCAAGACCTCTCATTTGTCCAGGAGAAGCCTCCCATACTCCCTAGGAAAACTCACCTGGAATGCTTTTGTTGGTCCTGTCAGCATCACCCTGACACTCACATGTTGCCCAGAAGCTGAAATAGCACAAGCAGCAGAATGAGACATCAGGGCATGAACAGGGAGCTGTTATGTGTTAAATCAAAGCATTCAATCATGGGGCCAGAAACATTTACATCAGAGGGAGCTCAGAATAGAAGTGAGGCAGCAAAGATTTTGGCCACTGGAATACCAGAAAGGGCCACCAACCCTGGTATTTCCACAGCTGATTTTCACAGCTAGGCCTTGATATCTTTGCTGTAAGCCCACAGTCAAAGCACTTTGCACAGACTCTTTTCCTAAAGCCCATCAAGGGCTTTGCTGGCCCAGCTCCAGGAGAGGAGAGCCACCAGATCTAGCTTTGGAGAACACATGGTTGAGCAAGATCTGTGCAAAGCTCCCCACTTATATCAGTGTCATCTTCCACCTTGATAACAACTAAAAATAAAGCGCTGCAATAATCAACTAGATTGACTAAGACAGATGCTGCTTTTAACATGTGTACTGTAATTAACTTACAAAGGGCTAGAAAGCTCCATCTCAGCCTCTTCCCACAGTGGAGGAAGTTTGCCTTTCTAATAATAGGAGCTGGTAACACATGTTGAATTATAAAGTAATGAAAGTTGGTTTTGGCAGGAACAATCCAGATTTGTCGTGCTTCCATTTAATTTCCAAGTCTGACAGGCGCTCTGCTCCCAGCGGAGCCGCTGCTTTTCCTGGAGCTCTGCTGAATTTCTTTCCATAAGGTAGGGCACAGAACCTTGGCAGGAGGAGGGGGATGTGTCTCAGGGCCCCTCCTGACGATGCTGTGCTGACTTTCTCACACATGCTGGCGGGTTTGCACACACGCTGCGTGCACACCCACACAAAACCTGCCCAGCCACAGGCTGAGCTTCCCCCGGGGTGCCTCACCCTGAGCCACCACAGATGGGATCACACAGCACTGTGTGAGCAGCACACCAAAGATGTTCCCCTGCCCTCTCCCATTTGTGCCGTGAGGAGAAAGCAAACCATGGGTTTCCAGGTCTCATTCCACAGGGAATGGTGTCAGTGCCCTCCCTGTCAGTGCTTGCAGGGCTGTGTGGGGCTGGGTGCTGCCCTGCCTGCTGCCTCAGGGCCACTGAGCTGGGACAGCCCTGGCTGGAAATGGCACCAAGCACCCCTTATATATGCAGGGAACACCCCAACAAAGGCAGGAATGATGCATCTGACTCCATGTTCTCAGAAGGCTCATTTATTACTTTACAATACTATAACATACTAAAGAATACTATACTAAAGAATACAGAAAAGATACTTAATGCTAAAAAGATAATAATGAAAACTGGTGACTCTCTCCAGAGTCCTGACACAGCTTGGCCCTGATTGGCCAAAGAGTGAAAACAACTCCCAGCAGAATGCAATGGAACAATCAATTACCTGTGGGTAAACAATCTCCAAACACATTGCACATGTGAGCACAACACAGGAGAAGCAAATGAGCTAAGAATTGTTTTCCTTTTCTCTGAGGCTTTTCAGCTTCCCAGTAGAAAATCCTGGGTGAAGGGATTTTTCCAGAGAATGTGAATGCCACAAGCACTTTCTGGGCTACAGCTTCCCTCACAAATCCTCTCCCAGGCCCAGTTTTCAGAGCTGGAATCCAGCAGCTCTTCACAGCCTTCTTGGACCCCGCTGTGCTGGGACCATCTCTGGTGTCAGCAGCTCCCTCCTGCATGCCTGAGCTTCTCCCTGTCACTGCTGAGTCAGGAGTGCATAAGTGACACACACTCCAGGTCAGGAAGCTAAGAGTCCAGAAGCCCCCAGTTTGTTGGATCCCCTTCTTTTCTATTCTGGTCTGATACAGGTGGACCTGATTGGTCATTCAATCAACACATTTCACATGATTGGCTAACTAAGAAGACACCCTTCGATAAACATGAGAAAAATATGTTTTTATTACGAAATACCACCTGCAGATAGTTCACTATTTGTTTACCATTCTTTCTCTCTGCCTGGTAAAACTTCCCAGCCCAATTAATGGTAAAGCTTATCTGGCTTTCTCTTTCCCTGATCAGACTGTCACATCCACATCTCCCTGCCTCTGCAGCTCCTCAGCTGAGTTCTCCTGTCCCCCCTGCTTGGCCAATTCCCCCCTTTTGGCTGGGATGTGGCAGGAATGCAGCCAGGCCATGCTCCCAGCCACAGGAACCCGTGACGGGGTGCTGGTGTGGGTTCTGAGTCCCAGCACCATCCTGGGTGCTCTCAGACCGTGCTCTCTGCCCTCCTGCTGGCCTAAAAGCCCCTCACAGCCTCACATCTCTGCTGCCAACACCCTGAGGTGACCCTGTGTCATGGTTTGAGCCTGGCACAGAGCCAGTGCTCCTCATGAAAATGCCTCACTCTGGTGTCTGCTGTGAGATGTGACCAGGAATAAGCAAAACAGGCTCTAACTTAAACATAAAGACCATTTTATTACTTAAACTACAGGGAAATAGGGAAAGACTATAAGAAAAAAGGGAAAAAAAAACTGAAAACCTTACAAAAACCACTTTTCCTCCTCCCCACTCCCTGACTTTCCCAATCCAATACATTCTCTCAAAAATACCAACTGCCCAGCCCGGCACGACACTTTAGTATACTCAAACTGCAGTTCATGAAGAGGAAACGGAGTCCTTCTTGTTCCATAGGCTTCTGGAAACACACTGAAATCCCGGATGCTTCCTTGTCACTTCGGCACCGCCCGGAAAGTCCATTTGCCGCTTGTGACATGTTCCTTCCATGCTCAGTGCTCTCACCACCGAGACATGGCCAGAGCTGCTTTTAGGGTGGTCTTTCAAGGATGCCTTGTCTCACTCCAAAAAGGCACAGTCTCTGCTTTTGGGACAACTGTCCCCCCCATATATTTCCAACCCCCTGGGGCCGGGGGGTCCTCACAAATGAACCCTCCTGGTTTTGAGGCACTGCCTCCCCCTAAATGCAGTCTGTGTCACAGGAACAACTGAGTCCATGGCTACAAGAAAAAAGTCCAGCCAAAAGGCCACTCCAAATCATCTCTCCCCATCCAATCATCTCCACAATCTCCGAGCCAAAGTCCTTATCTCTCATCTCCCTTCTTATTCAGCTTCGAGGAGGATTAGCATTTTTGTAAGGCCCCAATCATGCAAGAAAGGGTTAAGAGTTTTCAGTCTCTGTCTGTCGGTCGGCTCCCACGCACGCTGCCCACACGCTGCCGCTGCGGCCGGGCAGTCTTCCTCCCCCTTCTCGCTGGCTGCTCTCCTGGGGGGAGGGGAGCTGGCTGCCCGATGTCTCTTGGGGCTCCCCCACCCTTCCATCCTCGAAGCCCCCTCAACCCCCACCTCTGTCCAGGCCCCAGGCCCACGGCATGGCGGCCCCTCCCCCGCCCAGCAGCAGCGGGCCGGGCGGGGGAGAGAGATCTGACCTCCTCGCCCGCCGAAGTCCAAAGAGGAAATGCCAGGGCAGTGCCCTGCTTTTAACCCCTGTGTATTCTCGGAGGTGTGTCCAAACTCCACTGGCTACACCAGGTGTCAGTATGAAACTCAAAACCTTCATTGGTTTGACCACAGCTTCCCAGAATTCCCAACTTCTTCCTGGTCAAACCATGACACCCTGTCCCTCTGCAGCTCCCCTCTCAGACCAGCCTGACCAGCAATACTTGACCCTCTCTCTCCTTCCACAGCATTCCCAGAATGCCCAGGTTGGAAGAGACCTTCGAGATCATCGAGTCCAACCCAGCCCCAACACCTCAACTCAACCCTGGCACCCAGTGCCACATCCAGGCTTTGTTAAACACACCCAGGGATGGGGACTCCACCACCTCCCTGGGCAGCCATTCCAGTACCACACCTGCTGCCTGCCTACCCCCAGACTCTGGGATTTGTGGAACAATTTGTGCCACTCTGCTTCCTGATTCCACACATTAAAAAACACCTCCATGATAATATTTTTGCAGTGTTAATGTGTGTGTGTGTGCAGACATCTGCTACAAATCCTCATCCTTGAAGGGGCGTCTCCAAGACACAAAAGCAAGGGCTGGAATGCACTTGGTCAGATGTGGCCAAATTTTTAATATTTTTCCCCACATTTTTTAAGTAATTAGGACTCCAGTGGAAGTTTATGGCCATGTCCACATAACATGGCATTGGCCTGGCTTGCACCTCTCTCCTCTGAGCCCTGGGGAGGTGAGCTCAGGATCCACCAGGAATGCAATGCCCTGAGAGATCAAAGGTAGGAATGAGATTCCCTTCCTGCTCCAGCATTGGTTCAACAAGTTCAGCCTTGAATTTGCTTTTTGGAAGACCTGGTGTATCTCTTACCACTCACTTACTATTTATGTAGTACATTTGGCTTCATACAAAGCCATGGCCACCCACAGCACAGCCTGAGGTGTCAGCCTGAGGGGATCAGGGGCAGAACCAGTGCAGTTTTGCTTCCATTAAACAAGGAAAAGGCTGTTTTGTGTGTTCACACAGCAACAGGGAGCTCCTGGCCCTGATGTCCTCGTTGGAGGTGCTGCAGGCTGGCTGCACAGACACATCTAGGGAGATGGGCTTAGTGACAGGAGCCCAGCACACCTGAGCAGGTGAAGGGGTTTCAGTGCCCCCAGGAACCTCCCTCACTCCCTCCTTTTCCACAGTCTGTGCTGGGTGACTCCTCAGAGGAGCTGGCCATGGTGGCTGTCTGGCTTTGAACAGCCAGGTGTCTGCTAAGGAAGGCAGGAGCCTCCATTGAAATGGAAAATGCAAACCCCCACCCTCTGAGTTATTATAATTTTGAAAATAAGGGGCTCTCAGGCAAAGATATGAGAGTAGGAATAACAGTTCTTTATTAGGGAATAAAATAAAATAAAATAAAATAAAATAAAATAAAATAAAATAAATAAAATATGCAGTGATACAAACCAACCCTGCCAGAGTGATCACAAGCCCTGCCCCCTGTGTGTCAGGGGGTGTCCCAGCCCCATACCAGGGGGGCTCAGCCCTCCTGCAGTGCCAGCTGTGGCTCTGCTGCAGCAGGGATCCTGCACAAGGGGGGAGTTTTCCTCTGCAGCTCCAGGGCTGCTGCAGATGGGCCTGGGCTCCCTCTGGCCATGCAGGGCAGCAGAAAGCTGCTCCTCTGGCAATGCAGGGGGCAAAGGCTGCTGTGCTGGGCCAGGCTCAGATTGGATCCAGGGAGGAATGCTTGGCTCCTCCCCTGGGCGGAGCATCTCCCCATGGGATGCTGGGATTGGATCAGCCCTGCAGGGACACTCAGTGGCCATGGACAGCAGAGATCTCCTGCAGGGAGGGTTGGCTGTGGGAGAGAGAAAGAAAACTGCCCCAGGAACAGCAGAGAACTGCCCCAGCCCTGACAGATGGGGACAGAACACACACATTACTTTGCAATCTGGGACAGTGGCCATGCCACAGCTGCCTTTTCTCACAGGATAAATCCATGGTGGGCAGCCTGTCCAAGTCAGAGAGCCTCTGTTTTGTGATGCAGAGCCCAAACCACAACACCCCGTCTGCTGCTCTGCTCCCTGGGGCTTTACAGCTCTGCTCCCACCAGAGGAGAGCTCGGATCTGCTCTGATGCACTGCTGCTCTCCCAGAGAGGAGAAACCCTCTGTGGTGTGAGGAGGTCAAATAAGTGCAGGAGAAGGGAGGGAAAGAAGCAAACAGGGCCCTCCCAGCAGCACCAGGACCAGAGGTACCATTTCAGGTCACATTTGGAACCCAAGCTGCATTTCCAATGTGGTACTGGGACTCAAGCTAAGCACACCCATCATTAAATCAAAATCCTGCTTCTTGGCTTATGGAATAGAATGAAGTCTTGCCAAAAGTCACATTTCATGGCCCTGCAGTCACCTAGAACAGAAAGCACAATGTGCTGGACACTTCTGACATCCCTTGTGTCAACCCAGCAGCACTTGCCCCAGGCAGCATTTGTTATGTCACAGGCACACAGGTGATTTTCCATGGATTATATTTCATTTGGATCAGATTTTGTATCCGAACATGCAAAATCTTCTCAGGTAGACAGCTGTAATGCAGGTGAAACTCTCCAAGCTGTTTCCGAGCCAGAAGAGCAGAGATCATTTCAGTTTCATCAGGGCTGTGCCTTTGCACCAAGGGGTAACCCTAAGCAAACTCTAGCTCTCACACAGGGAAGTTAGAGCCATAAAATAAAAGGAGAGATAGAAACACATAGCAGAGGCTCTGGCTGCTGACTTCTGAAGGTTTGCAAATGCCTCCAGGTGGGGAACACTGCTCAGAACATCCCAGTGATCTGCAGGAGAACAGGCTTGGAAATACAACACACACACAGCCAATGCCTGGGAAAATGGCAAATGTAACATTTATCCTTCTGCTTTGTGGCTGGACTCAATCTTAGAGGGCTTTTCCAAACTTTAATGTAGCTTTAACTGTGTCCCTTTAGTGCAAATCACTTATTCTCCCCTCACACCTCTCACTGCTCCTCAGCAGCAGGAGTTGAGCTCACCAGGACAATGCTGCACTGGAGAGTTTTGTGCTTTGTGAGAGATCCCCCTTCCCCTGCAGGGACAGAGAACAGGGAAAACCCTCCCTGCCTGGGCCAGGCTGTTCTGGGAGGAGCAGAGTCCAGGAGAGCTCTGGCTGCCAGTCTGAGGAGGAACCTCATTTCCAGAGAGAGGTGTCTTGGGATCTCTCGCTGCTCAGAGTGACCCTGAGAAAATCTCTTTTCCCAGCCTGGTGCTCAAAGAAGGAGTCAGAGCTCTTAATTTCTCGGTCTCAAGGTTGTTTATTTTACCTTATCTATAAAATATTTTCTTCTGCCCTGCCGAGGTCCATCCAGCAGGACAGTTCCAGGCACTCTGCCTGCCCCCAGGGCAGTGTTATGTCTTTATACTAAAAACTACACATACAATATTTACAATTAATTCCCAATACCTATCACCTATGTTAGACAGTGAGCTTCTGCTCTAAACCAATCCAAAACTGCCACCATCACAGCAGAAGATGGAGGCCAAGAAGAAGAAGGAGAAAGGGTGGACACTCCCAGTTCCCTCCATCTTGCCTCCTGAATTCCCATACCAGAAACCCCAAAATCTATTTTTTCACCCCATGTAAAATCATTATCATTCTACTTAAACTGTTGTGGCTTGCTGATCTTCATCTAAGGTTGGTAATTTGCTCCACAAGTCATAATCAAAACCACAGGGGCATCTTGGGCTCTGTGCCAGGGTCTCTGAGCCCCCTCCAGGGGTTCTGGCTGCTCATGACACCCAGAGGGATGTCCTGGGTTCCGACAGAGAGGGAGTCCTGTGAGCAGGCAGGGACAGGTCCCAGCTCACAGACCTGTGGCATCCCTGGAGGTGTTTGAGAGAAGCCTGGACGTGGCACTCAGTGCCAGGGTCTGGCTGACAGGGAGGTGTTAGCTCAGAGGTTCCACTCCATGATCTCAAAGGTTTTTTCCAACCTAATTCTGAGTGATTCTGACTGTGGCACACTGGGAAAGGAGGTGCAAAAATTACTGAGTAAGGAGCGGGTGATATTGTGGGAAACAGAACCCTTGGAGATGATAAAATACCCTGCTGAGGACAGAACCTGGACAAGGATAGGTCATTCTCCCACATTCTGGAAGCTGGGACCTCCCTCAGTGCTCCAGAGGAAGGCTGACCTAGGGCAAGGCACTGAGAAATGCTCAAACCTCATAAAGGCCTTGGTGCCTCTTGAGACAGTGACAAATATGTGAGACTGTCACTCGAGACAGTGACAAAGATTCCCTGAAGCCCTGAGGGCTTTAATTGTTGAAGGCAGCATCACTGTAAGAATTGGAGCTACTTCCTTTACTAATATCAGTAAAGGATGCCCCAACAAGGTTTTAGGATGTCAGTGTGGGTTCAGCTATTTATCAATAATTCCTACATATATTCAGACTTGTTCTTGCTGAATAACCATCCATTTGCTAGAACCGTCACCTCACTGCTTGTGTCTCCTACCTTGTTATTTCTGAAGTTTCAGGGTAGCAGGAAAAAAATTAACAAAAAAAAACCCCTCCAAACCCTCGAAACCAACCTGCTGCTGCCATGGGATGCCCAGCCCTGAGGGAAGAGCAGAGCACAGCCCCACCAATGCTCTCTGCCTCCTTCTCACCCAGCTACAGCCACAACCCTGACTGCTGGGTTCAGCAGAATTACCCTTTATTGCCAGATGACAGCATGCAGCAGCTCTAAAGGCAACAAAATTCATCTGGCTGCCTTTTCTATGAGTGTCTGTTCTCAAAATGCAGTCAAAGCCACTTTCAGCTAGTTTCACTTATAAAAAGTCCAGCAAACCTGCGAGTTTTACACAAAATGCGAGCCATAAAGCATCAAAGGTTCTGTTGGAGGGTTGGTGAACTTTAGCAATGCCTTTGATGAAAATGGTCTGAGTTTCAAGTGTGTAATGAAACCCCAAATCATTCAAGTTTCACATGGTTGCAAATATTTCTCACAGTTCTGATCAAAGGTGTATTCAGCAGGGAAGAGGCTTTGATTTTGCAGTACAGGGGACGTGCTGAAATTTTCAAAGCCAGGCCCTGGGATTTAGCTGAGCAGTTCTTCTTGGAAGCAACACAGCTAAACTTAGCAATGCTTAGGGGGAAGGAAGGAGAAGATGCCATGTTTGGATTATTCCTGTTCCCCCTAAACCCCTTCCCAGGGGGAAGCCTTAATCCCCTCAGGGAGCCCAGGGGGCTGCAAGCCCCAGCAGCAGTTTTGGCTTCTCCAGCCGCCCTCCCTGCACATTTATTTTCACGCTCTTCCCTGACTTCTCTCTCCTGGCTGCTGACACTGCTGCTCTGTGCACTTCAGAGGGAAAGCTGGAGTGTTTGGAGGAGCTATTGATGCTGCAGGACTGGCTGCTGACCCACATTCCAGCAGACAGGGCTCCCTGGCTGCCCATCCAGGATCCTTCTACTGTCACCATCACATTTTCTGAAAATTCCTTTGCCAGGATTTCTTCTCCTGGGAAGCCTCAGAGAAAAATGAAAACAATAATTATCTGATCTGCTTCTCCTGTGGTTTGCTGCTTTGGAATGTGGTTTGGACATTGTTTACCAACTGGTCATTGTTTGATTGGTTTCATGTGAATTGTTTTAACTTAATGACCAATCACAGTCCAGCTGTGTCAGGGCTCTGGTGAGTCATAGGTTTTTCATTAGTATCTTGTTAAGCCTTCTGTCTGTATCCTTTCTCTACCCTATAATGTTATAATGTAATATATATAATTATAATATAATTATATAGATATAATATATATAGCACGTATAATATAATATAATATAATATAATATAATATAATATAATATAATATAATATAATATAATATAATATAATATAATATAATATAATATAATATAATATAATATAATATAATATAATATATAATATAATATAATATAATATAATATAATATAATATAATATAATATAATATAATATAATATAATATAATATAATATAATATATCAGCCTTCTAAGAACATGAAGTCAGATTCATCATTTCCTTCCTGCCATGGAGGACCCCAAAAATACCCCACTCCCCCACCTTGAGTGTGCCTGGCCAGCAGGAAACAGGAGAGCAGCCTCATGCTTGCCCTGCTCAGCCAGGAGACCCGAATCCCCCTGCCGAGGCAGAGGCAAATGCAAATGTCTGGGTTTAACAGCACTGCCGTGCTGGGAAGTTCTCATTTGTGACAACAATTTCCATGGCAACAGACTGAGCTGGCTGCCAGGGCCGGGGTCCCCTTGGAGGAGCAGGGGAAGGAGGGAGCAGAAAGCACAGAGGGATGTGAGGAGCAGCTCTCAGCGTTTGTGTCAGCAGGGCCAGGCTCCTGCAGGGCCCAGCTCCCGAGGAAGGGGAATTCTGCTGGAATCCAGAGCACAGGATGCTGTGATGGGCCTGGCTGGGGATAAGGACACACAGACTCTGCCCAAACTGCATCTCCCCAGCTTGGGATGCCCTGCACAGCCCGGGGCTGCTCTCCCTGCTGGGACAGGGCACACCTTACAGGGGCAGAGGAGCACTTTTACCCTGTGGGCAGGGATGGATGGGGTGGCAGCCATTCCCACAGCCCTGCAGGTCGTGGCTCTGGCCCCACGTCACTTCCCTGGCCTGTTTGCGTCCCCTGAAGGCAGCAGCACTGACCAGCAGCACTGACCAGGGGCACTGACTAGCCCTGACCAACTCTGACCAGCAGCACTGACCCCTGACCAGCAGCCTGAGCCAGGCTCAGCCCCACACCAAGCCACCTTCAGACAGTGCCTTTCAAGCCTCAGTCACCTGCAGAGAAGCAGAGCTTTGTGTGACAGCCACAGCTCTGTTACACCACAGGCACACTGCAGAGGCTGTTTTTCCTAAGAACAGCCCATTTTCCAGGCAGCCTGGCATGATTCTGCAGCTCATTCCCACACCCAATTTCCAATCAGTACAAACAATATGCACAAGCATCACAGAGCCATCAGCTGCTGCCCCAGGGGCAGGAACAGAGCCTGATCAGACAGGGCTGGGGCAGCCAAGGACTTCTTTTTTTTAGGCAACAGCAAGTTTATCTGGCTAATGTGTTCTGGTTCTTGAAAATTCTGTTATTTTCCCTGAGACATTACAGTAAGTGGCCTGGTAGCCCCTTGGGATTCCATCCAATAAATCACATCACAGCCATTTAACCCCAGAGGAGGCACCTGGGGCTGGCACCTCTCACTTTTGGGTGTCCAGAGGCCTTGATGCAGAGAGCCAAGGCACATTTTTCCTCCCTGCCTACCCAGCTCCTTATTTAGTTGTTTTTATTGTCCAAATAAGAGGCTACTGCAATAACAGCTTCAAAGAGTGGAAGCCCCAAGGGCAGAGAACATCCAGCACCACAGAAATCTTGAGTAGCTTTAGCATTAATTGATTAAACACTTCACCCAGCAACACCAAACACCCCCATCCCTGAAATTCAAGCCTCATAAAGGCTTTGGTGCTTCATGAGAGTGACAAATAGGTTGAGGAGCTTTTTTTGCACAGATTCCCTGAAGCCCTAGGGCCTTTAATTGTTGAAGGCAACACCGCTGTGAGAATTGGAGCTATTTCCTTTACTAATATCAGTAAAGGATGCCCCAACAAGGTTTTAGGGTGTGTGTGTGGGTTCAGATATTTATCAAGAATTCCTACATACATTCAGTTTTGCTCTTGCCACAGAACCATCCATTTGCTGGAATCAGCACCCCACTGCTTGTGTCTCCTACCCTGTTACTCCTAAAGTTTCAGGGTGGCAGGAAAAAATTAACAAAAAATTAACAAAAAACTTAAAAAAAATAAACAAAAAAACCCTTCAAGCCAACCCCCAAAGCCCCCTAAGTGCAAGGAAAGCTTTCTTACAAAACTTACACATATAGAGGCACCCATTTATCCAGGTTAAACCACACTGTTCCCAATCTCCAGGCAATATCCCAAGCAAAAACCATCTCTCCCCTCACCCCAGCACACTCACAAGAATTTTGGGAGCCAACCCTTTATTCCTCAGGAGGGTAAACACTCAGCTTCCTGCCTGATTTGCTGAATTGGGTATTTTCTCCCCCTTCATGCAAACGAGCAGTTAATTATTTACCAGCCTGTCTGTAATGCTCTAGTTTACATGCTGGAATTTACATGATTTATTAAACAAAATAGCATTTAAAAAGGAACACTGTCATAGAGATGTCATCCTTAAAGGAGACCGAGCAGTTTTTCCTGGAGAGGGAGGTAAATTGAGGAATTGCAGCCCCTGCAGCCATTTCCAGCCTGAAGGAGCTCCCTCCTCCTGCCATCCCTGAAGCCTCAGCAGCTGCCCAGCCCTGGGGAGGATGCTGGTGAGGCAGAGGGAACTGCATCCTGAGGAAGATTACAGATCACTCATTAATTCCTAAAGAATTGTCCAAAAAATCGGGAAGGTCAGCTTGAACTTTGTGGTTTTAGTGGCCCTGGGAGCACTAAAGTGAGAAATTAAAGGGTTGTTTAACCCTTGCAAGGGGATTTCTTCTCTTTTAAGCCAAGTCTGTTCATTCTTCTGCTGTGAAAATCTGATTTGGTCTGAGAAAACCTTCCATAGTGGTTGTGGTGGATCATTTGGCCGAAAAGCTTTGCAAATGTAGGAAAAAATGTCATTTTCCCTATTTAAAATCTTTTTTTTTTATGCTGTAAAACAATATTCCATTTAGGAGAAAACTGCTGCTGCCTATTCCTGAGCATTATTCATTCCAGAAACAGGCTGTGATGCTGTAGAGCCTGACTAATTCCTGACTGGGAATTACTGTGTGCCTCTCAGAGCTGGACCTTCTGAACACTCTGCCAGAGCCTCCAGCAATTAGCTGAGCTCCTCTCCCCTACGTGCAAATGAACCCTGATGCATTTAAGGATGAGTCAAAATGATTGAAACTGAACTTCAAATAATAAACATATCCATCATTGTCCCTTCACTGATCACACCTGTATCAATCACAATCTCTGCAGGCACCACAGTTCCTCCACTGCTTCAAGTACCAGTGTCCTTGCACTTGGCACGGGCATCCTGCAATCCCTAACTCATCTTTTGTCAGCCAAAATGCCTCCTAATTTCCTATTTTTGACAAGCAGGGATGATCCATCACTGCTAAAACAATAGGTTCATTTGTTATTGCAGGAAATGATGCAACTGAATAGAAGCTACACTGCAAAAATCTGTAAATAAAAGGGATTTGGCTGTAAAGTGAAAGTTAGAGGTATTCAAATAGAAACAAAGTGAACTTTTGGGCAGTGGCAGTGCTTAAATCACTGAGCCAGGTTACTGAGAGATGGATGTGGAGCCTTTTGAACTGAGGTGCAGTGCCCTTTTCAAACACTCAGCTCTGCTGCCAGTCCCTGGCTTTGATGTAGAAATCCTGGGGTGAACTTTGGGTTATCAGGAAGATCAGGCTCGATAATCAGAATGGGCCATTCTGGCCTGAAAATCCCTGACAAGCTAGAGCAGAGAGTGTGAGGATGAATTTTTCAGCACTGACACTGATGTGTCTCTACTTTTGCAGAGCTGAGCTGTGGAAAGGCTCAACAGCAGCAGAGTCAGCACAGCAGAGTCTGGGGAAAACACTCAGCAAGATACTGGGTAGATTGGTTTGAACAGCCAGGTATCTGCTAAGGAAGGCAGGAGCCTCCATTGAAATGGAAAATGCAAACCCCCTCCCTCTGAATTATTATAGTTTTGAAATTAAGGGCTCTCAGGCAAAGATAGGGGAGTAGGAATAACAGTTCTTTAACAGGAAAATTAAAAATACAAATGCAATAGTACAAACAAAGCACTGCCAGAGTCAGACCATGCCCTGGCCCCTGTGTGCCAGGGGGTGTCCCAGCCCCATCCCAGGGGGGCTCAGCCCTCCTGCAGTGCCAGCTGTGGCTCTGCTGCAGCAGGGATCCTGCACAAGGGGGGAGTTTTCCTCTGCAGCTCCAGGGCTGCTGCAGATGGGCCTGGGCTCCCTCTGGCCATGCAGGGCAGCAGAAAGCTGCTCCTCTGGCAATGCAGGGGGCAAAGGCTGCTGTGCTGGGCCAGGCTCAGATTGGATCCAGGTAGGAATGCTTGGCTCCTCCCCTGGGCGGAGCATCTCCCCATGGGATGCTGGGATTGGATCAGCCCTGCAGGGACACTCAGTGGCCATGGACAGCAGAGATCTCCTGGAGGGAGGGTTGGCTGTGGGAGAGAGAAAGAAAAAATTGCCCCAGGAACAGCAGAGAGCTGCCCCAGCTCTGACAGGTGGGGATGGAATACACACCTCAGCCACATCTTGTAACCCAGCACACAGGGGACTGTTGCCTCCCATGCCATGGGAATGTGACCAGTGGAGTGGGTGATTTTGACCTATGGGTGACAGCAGAGGTGTGCTCCCACCCTCCTCCTTCCTGATTTTTTTGGTGTCACAAACATCTTTTATGGAAAATCCTTTCCTTAGGATTTTTTCTCCTGAGAAACTGGGAGGCCTCAGGAACAAAATTTAAACAATGGTTATCTGCTGCTGTGGAATGCAACAGGTGCATCTGTGATTGGTCTCATGTGGTTGTTTCTAATTAATGGCCAATCACAGTCAGCTGCTTGGACAGAATCAGAGAGTCTGAGCCACAAACCTTTGTTATTCATTCTTTCCTATTCTGTTCTATTCTTAGCTAGCCTTCTGATGAAATCCTTTCTTCTATTCTTTTAGTGCTGTTTTAATACAATATATATCATAAAATAATAAATCAGCCTTCTGAAACACGGAGTCAGATCCTCATCTCTTCCCTTATCCTAAGACCCCTGTGAACACCGTCACACTTGGGATCCTGGCCAGGCTGGGATGAGTGTAGCTGCATGGCTGCAGGCTTTGCTGAGCCTCCAGCCTGGGGGCATGCACACAATGAGCCTGGTTTTGTGTTTTCCTCTCTTCGTGCAGCACAGCAGAAGAGATGTGCAATAATCACAGGTGAGGGCATCCATCCAGTGAGATCCAGCACTGCACAGCTCTGAAGATAATCCTAAACCTCCTTTCAGCTGAGCCCAGGTAGTGCTGGGCCCAAGGGCTGCTGCAGGTAAGACAGAGTGCAGGATGGGATGTGGGAAAGACAAACTGCCCTAACATGAATCCCCCCCTGGATTGTGACCTGGATTGCTGCTGCCTGCCCCATTCCCTGTTTAATGGATGCTCTCTGAACAAAAGGACAAGCAAATCATTATCAGATGAGGCAAAAAGAAAAATATCCCAAGACACATCTACCCCCTGCCTGAGGCTGGAGTTGCAAGTTTTGGTTGCCAGGATAACAGCAGCAGGATGAATTTCCACCTGGACTCTGTGTGCCTCAGCTGTGGCCTAAATGTGTCATCTCCACAACAAAATGGGAGTCTGGCACCTGAAAATGGGGAAATTTAGGTGGGATATTGGGAAGTAATTTTTTACTGTGAAGGCAGTGGGTGCCCAGAGCAGCTGTAGCTGCCCCTGGATCCCTAGAAGTAACCAAGGCCAGGCTGGACAGGGCTTGGAGCAGCCTGGGATGGTGGAAAGTGACCCTGCCATGACGGATGGAACTGAATGGGTTTTAAGGTCCCTTCCAACCCAAACCATTCCATGATTCTGTGGATGGTGGCTGAGCACCCTGGAAATGATCTGCAGCCAGCAAACACTCTGGAGACTCACTGGGAGCTCCTCCACCAGCCCCAGTGGGCACTGGATTGGATTTGTGGGGTTTTAACTCAGGTGGATCCTGCAATATCCTTTGGGATGCCCTGTGGGCTGTGAGCAGTGCTCAGGAGGAGCTCTGGGGGCTCCAGGCCTTGCTGACCCAGAGATGAGAAAGCTGAGGAGCTCCGGGCTCAGTCCTCATGCTCTGAGCAGCACTGCCCATGGTTTGCTCATTTTGTGAATGTGTTTATCCAACTCCCTGTGGGAACCTCTCAGACAGGTTTTATATGGGCTTTGCCTGTCAGACCCTGCCTGCAGCATCCTGGAAGGGAAATTTCCAGCAAGGATGAAAGTGCCACCTGGAACAAAGAGCCTGGAGAGGCCAGCAGTCCTCAGGACACAGGGCCAGGCCTGTGGCTTTGTGCACAGCCTGTTTAGAGCATGTGTTCCCCTGGGACTGAGTAAACCAAGGCTGTCCTCTGCTGTGTGCATCCCACTGGAGCAGCTCCGACTTCAGAGACAGCACTGAGCTGCCAGAGGGAGAGAGAAAAGGGAGAAGTTGCTTTGGACTCCAGCTTCTAACTCTGTCTTTGGAACTGAATTCTTCTACATCTGCAAACTTGGCTCGATTTACACAGGGCATTCTGATTCTCCCTCTCATCTGCTTCAAACATGGGATTAGGCAAAGCATTCAAAATCGAGGACAACCACCAAAAGCCCCCTTGGCCACTGAATAAACAAAGCCAGGCCTCCAGAGGGTGAAATCAATTCCTGTTAGTATTCTGTGCCATGCAACAGGAGCAATTCCACTTAGCTCTGCCTTAAATGCCACTGTGTGTCACCCTGTGCAGAAAGTGATAGTTCCATTTTCAGCACATTGATCTCCCATGAAATCAATGGCTTGGAGCCGGTTCACCTGTCCAGGCTGGGAGCAGACTCAGCTCCCCAGTCCCTGCAGGGTGGGGGCTGGAAATGTCACTGCAGCAGCAGGAGCTCCTGTTGTGCTGCTCATACCAGAGGTATCTTGTGGGATCCTCTGAATCCTTCACCTCAGAGAAATCCCCAGGAAGATAATGTATGGTCTGGTTTGAAAGCAAAACAAGTGAGAGACTCCAAGGCAGAAATATAATTTATTAGGAAAAGGAAAAAAACCAAAATACATGCAATAATACCAAAGAAAAACCACTGACAGAATCAGAATACAACCTGACACCCTGTTGGTCAGGGTGGCGGCAGCAGTCCAGATGAAATGGTCTTGTTGAAGTGGTGATCCTGTAGAAATGAATTGGTAGTTCTTGTTCTCTGGAAACCAGTGGGTAAGGACAGCTGTTCCTCTGGGAATCCAGTATAAAGACTGATTGCTCTGTCCCAAACCCCAGATTATATCCAGGTAGGTGTCCTTGTGGCCTGCACTGGGAGAAGGATGGTTTCTTTTCCCACTGGCTGGACTGGGCAGTGTCCCTGGGGTTTTCCTGCCTTCCTGTGCAGCTCTGAGCATGGCCAGGGCTCCTCTGGGCTACTCTGGCTGCATGGCCGCTGCTCATGCTGAGTGTCCCCAGGTGCCTGCATTTGGATGGGGGGAGCTTTCTGTGCCCCCAGGGTCAGGGACTGCACTGGGCCTCAACTGAGAGGTGAGAAACTCCTTTTTCTGCAAAAAGGTGCAGAAGTGCCTGCTCAGGTGAGCCTGCAGGCTCCAGGGACAGGAGTGTTGTTGGTAATGGAGCCCTGGACAAAGAGCCACCTTTGTCCTCAGGGAGGAGAACATTTAGGCTGGGTGGTTCTGAGTGTCCCCTCAGAAGAAAACTGCCTGAACACATTTACACAGGAAGACAGGACAAGGAGGAAAGGTTTAAACTGCAAGAGGACAGATGTGGTATTTTCAGGGTCCCCTGAATGAAGGGAGGAAATGATGAATCTGACTCCATGTTCTTAGAAAGCTAATTTATTATTTATTGGTATTGTATTATATTATATTAAAGAATGCTACATTTAACTATACTAAAAAATAGAGAAAGGACAAGGACAGAAGGCTAAAAGATAATGAAAACTTGTGACTCCTTCCCTCAGAGTCTGACACAGCTGGCTGTGATTGGTCATTAAGTCAAAACAATTTGCATGTTGGATAAAAAATCTCCAAACCACATTCCAAAGCAGCAAAACATGGGAGAAGCAAATGAGATAATACTGTTTTCCTTTTTCTCTGAGGCTTCTCATCTTCCCAGGAGAAGAAATCCTGGTGAAGGGATTTTTCCAGAAAATATGACAGTGTCAGGGAGATTTAGATGAGTTGCTGGGAAGGAATCCTTTTAGCAGTGAGGGTGCTGAGGCCCTGGCACAAGGTGCCCAGAGCAGCTGTGGCTGCCCCTGGATCCCTGGCAGTGCCCAAGGCCAGGCTGGACAGGGCTTGGAGCACCCTGGGATAGTGTAAGGTGTCTCTGCCATGGCAGGGGTGGCACTGGATGGGCTTTAAGGTCCCTCCAACTCAAACCATTCCATGATTTCTGCCACTTCTCTTCTTACTGGAATCTCTCAGGATGTGCAGAGGTGACAGATGGGAAGCATTCCCATATGGGACATTGGTAACTATGGGGCTCTGTTGCTTTGTTTTTCTGAAGTTCTTCTAAGCCTTCTGATGTTTACATATTTGAAATGGAGTTTCTCACACACTTTTCATGTAAATAATGATGGTTTTGCATTCCTTTCTGGAGGAGGAGGGAACTGATGGACTATTTGTTTGACCAGTGTGGCTGGGGAGGTGGCAATTTCATCCTCCAATCCATGGTCACTTTTAGAATTCTATAAATATCGGAGTTCACAAATAAACTGCCCCTTTTTTGCCTTAGACATCTAGAGTGTGAGTGTCGTTCATTTCTGTGGCAGGGCTCAGCTCAGATTCCCACAATGAACAATGGGCACTGTCTCTGAGCCCTGGGGACCATTTTGGGCACAGGGAACCTTTCCCAATGAGGTTTACGGGGTGGGAAACAGAAACAAAGTGCAAAATAATTTGCCCATCTTGCTCCTTAGGCAGAGCAGGAGGGCAGATGATGCTTGAAAAGGAGCTGATAAGGGGATAAGTGAAATATCTGATGAGAAAGCTGCTCTCCTTCCTCTGCTGGACATACTGGAAGGAAAACCCAGCTGGTGGAAAACAGAGTGCAGGAGTTGCATAAAGTTCTCTAGCTGTATTTCAGGTGGCTGAGTTTTACTTAGACTTATTTCACATCCTTCATTCCCATGCCACTGATGCTCTGATGGGTTGTATTTATCAAGCTCCTGTGACAATCTCTTCTGAACTTTGACCATCAATCTATCTCCTTCTACCTGTCTGGAGCTGACTCCATTTTTTAGGAGCAGAGGAAGGTGCTCTGCTCTGCAGGAATTTGTCACTTTGTCACTGCCCTGCACACGTCCCTGCGGAGGCCAGCGTGGCTGTGCTCTGTCACTCTGTCCTCAGTCTCTGAGAGGTTTCTGGTACAAAACCCTGTCCCAGGAGCAGGAGTATTGGATTTGCTGGGATGCCCCAATGAAGGCAGGAATGATGAATCTGACTCCATGTTCTCAGAAGGCTAATTTATTAATTTATAATACTATATTATATTAAAGAATATTATACTATACAAAAGAATACAGAAAGGATACTTACTGAATGCTAAAAAGATAACAACGAAAACTGGTGACTCTCTCCAGAGTCCTGACACAGCTTGGCCTTGATTGGCCAAAGAGTGAAAACAACTCCCAGCAGAATGCAATGGAACAATCACCTGTGGGTAAACAATCTCCAAACACATTGCACATGTGAGCACAACACAGGAGAAGCAAATAAGAGAAGAATTGTTTTCTTTTTCTCTGAGGCTTCTCAGCTTCCCAGGACAAAAATCCTGGACAAAGGGATTTTTCAGAGAATGTGAACGCCACACAGGAGAGCTTTGCTCTTCTCACCCCTCTGAGCCCTCCATGTGCTGACATCCCTGCAGAGCAGTAAGGGATGGGCTGGGGAGCACAGGGATTTTTTGACTAAATATTCCAGGAAGTATCTCTGACATTTTTGTTATGTTCTTACATCACTGCCTGCAGCAGGATCCCAGCTCCTCACAAACCCAGTTTCTCTTTGTATTTTGGGCAATGCTCTCAGGGATGCACAGGGTGGGGTTGTTGGGTGTCTGTGCAGGGCCAGGAGTTGGACTGGATGATCCTGGTGGGTCCCTTCCAACTCAGGATATTCTGTGATTCCACAGTTTTGAGGAACCTCACAATAATCTGTGAATTTCCTAGTATATAAAGAAATATCATCATAATATAGAAACAGAAAGAATAATAATAGTAATAAAAGAACAAATATAAAATAAAAATAAAAAATAATGATAATAAGATAATTTTAATAATAGAGAAATAGAAGATTGCTCAGGCATCAACTAAGAACTTATTGTCCAGTCTATTTGTCCCTGTACTTACAAATATAAAATAATTAAAGAAATAAAAAAGAAATAAAAGAGTAATAATGATAATTTTTAATAATAGAGAAATATAAAGATATTTGCTCAGTGGGTATTAGATCTAAGAACTCTGATTGTTCCAGTCTCTTTTTGGGTCCCTGTACTGGTCTGTCCCATTCAGCCCTTTGTTGTCCCTCTCAGCATCTCTGGGAGGGTGTAGGGAAGTCTAAAGGCAGGTCTGAGCTCTCTTCCTTGGCCCTGGTGCAGTTGACCAGCCTGAGCAGCCCATAGCAGCTCACAAACCATGCCCAGGGTTGAAAGCCCAGAGAAGATTCAGAGTGACAAATGAAAATATTACAAAATAGGAGCTGGAAGTGATTTCCACCCTTTCTGACCTATTGTTAATGCAGTTGTAAGGGAAATGCTAAACTCCACTGCTGTGATCTTGGCTTGTAACAAGTTCCCCAGCACCTCTGCAGGGATTTTTATTTTAGCCTGACAGGTTTTAGAATTTAATTTTCAGTGGTTTAGAATTTGCGACCTCCCCAGCTCACCTGAGCTCATGGAGCCCAGACGCATTGGCTGTGTCTGCTCACCACACAAGAAGACACTTCCCCAAATTTCCCCTGGAAGTTATACATCTGAATATGTGGGGTATGAAGGAAATAAAGTGCTCCTCATGAACATTAATCTGAAGCAGCTCTGCCTATTCCTTTGGAGATTTTCCACCTGGTTTCCAATCATTTGTGGAAGGTGTGGTTTTCTTTTGAAACAAAGGCTGGCCAAAGCAAAAATATCTTGAGTGCTGGGTTCCTGCTGCATCTCTGTGGCATCAGGATCACCGTGCTGGATCCTCTTGGATTTTCCTGTCAAGGCAGGCAGGAGCAGATTGATTCCAACATCTCCCTGAAGAGTCCTAGGCTTTGCTGTGAATCTTCAGGAGATGCTCTCTGGGACTGGACACCAGCCCAGGGTCCCTGTTCGGGCGCCAGCTGTGGGTGGCTGTGCAGCTTCCCCGGGCAGATGCTGTTGGGGTGCCTGCAGCACCAAAAGCTCCCCCAGCTCACCAGACACCCGAGCCCAGATGGAGTTATTGAAGCCTCACCAGAAAGATGAGAGGGCTCTTTGCAGAGTAAATCCAGCAGAGTTTATCGAGGATAGATCTGAGGGTCCAGGTAAGGTGATGGTAAGAGGAATTCAAGCAGATAAGGTAGAGGCAGGAGCAGACAGGAACACAACTTCTGCTGAAGGGAACCAGTGGCAAAGAGCCAAAAAAAAGGGAAGGACCAGGGTGTATAACTGGGGGAAGGCAGGCGGGCTCAGGATGCAAACCATCCAATGGGGAAGGGAGTCAGGGGAGGAGCTGAAGTGGGGTGACATGGGCTAAACCAATCAGGGAGTGAAGTGGGAGTGGTCCTTCAGAGGAACCAATGGGGGAACAGGGGGTACAGTATTTTCTAGAATTGGGGAATGAACAGCAGTTGACTGACAACAGTACATTTGCATTGGAAAGCAAAGAATAATGGGGAGTTGTGTCAGTTTCTCACTCTTAAGTTTTACAATGGTGTTTTCCCAAGGCATTCTGGCTCTGTCTTCACTCTGGCTCCCTCACACATTGCTGGGCTCCATGGCCTCTCAGCTGAGGCAGAACATGGACTGGAGCCCAAAACTCAAAGCAGAGTTTGCGGTTTAGGAGGGGTTTTCCCTGGCCCATATTGTGCCCCCCAGGGTGTGGGCCACCATGGGCAGCTCTGAGCTGGCCATCCTGTCCCCCCTCAGGGTGTTGGGTACAGTTTGATGTGCTGGGGTCACAGGGATGAGGAACCTGAGTAGCTTGGCCAGAACCACCACCAGCAGCATCTTCCCCTGCCGATTTCCCTTTGGGAAGAGCTGCCACCCACAGCAGAGTGGGAGGTGGCCCAGAGGAGCCTCTGCAGAGCCAGCTGAGCCCAGGCACTTTGGGTGAGGAGGAGGAGGAAGAGCAGAGACCCTGTGGCTGCCACTGCCATGGGCCAGGTCTATCACAGAGCTGTGATTTCCTTCTTGTTGGGAAGGATGAAAGTTTGACAAGAAAGTCCCACAGATATGTGTGCTTAGCAGAAAGATTTTTGAATGTAGAATCTGAAGAAGGAATAGAGATGGAAGCAAGTTTTGATATACAAGAAAAGAATTGCTGAGCCAGTCTTACTGGATAACCAAGAACACAAAGGGTGTGTTAGTTAGAAGGGGTTTCTATGGCTTAGAGCAAAGGATAAACCCACCCCGAATAAGAAGATGTTTTTACCAAATAGAAAGAGAGCACAGGCTAACAAGTCAGCAAATGTGGCAAGTAGAAAAAAGGTGTCAGAATTTTCCACTGCAAGAAAACTGAAAAACAACTTCTAGCTTAAACTGTAATGTACTGACTTTTAGTGATTGGAGAACAGTAACATGAATATGGTAATTACAGTAGTTATGATAGGTTATAGATAAAAGTTAAGGTATAAATTGGTTCTACTGTATAAAGATGCTCAGCAAAGAAAAGTCTATAATGCAATGTAACCAAAACCAAAGGGTCTCCAGGCCTGCCTGCAGCTGGAGCTGACAGCTGTGGGCACAGCTCTGTCACCCACCACCCTGGGCTGTTGTAACACCTTGGATACAACAAACTGCATTTTGGAGAGCTGCCTGGAGTCCTGCATCTCTCATTTCAGCTCTTACCTTTGCATCTCCTGCTGAGCCCTGCCTGCTTCATGGATCCTGCTGCTTTGGGATGAAGTGTGACTCTGGTGCTGCCAAAGCTCTCTGGCAGCGAGGAGAAAGAGGAGTGAGAGTCAGCCCTGTGAGTCCAGCCCAAGTCCAGCACAGAAGGCAGGGCATGGCAGGGCTTGTCCTCAGTGTGTGCTGATCTTAGGAAAACTGGGACCAAGAGCCTGCTTTGTGTGGAAGTGAAGAGAACTGGCTGCTTCTTGAAGTGGCAGGATCCTGCCATCCCCATTAGCAGCAAACTGTAAAACAGGCATTTGAAATCTTTAACTATTTGCTGGTCAGGTTGGAATCTTGCTTTTAATGCTCTAAATTAGTTGTCTAGATCTCCAACAGCTACTGGGTGCTGTTTCTGGAGCAGGATGTGCTCTCACCCTCTTCCAGTGCTGGCAAGGCAAGGAGCAGAGCCCAGACCAAAGGGCTGAAAGGGTTAAACCTCCCCCATTTGCCCGGCAGATAAACAGGACCCAAATCAGTGACAAAGGCCCAGCAGTGCTGGCACTGAGGAGCTGGGTGGGATGGGCCATTAGCCTTTGGCTCAGGCTAATCCAGGACTGGGGAATGTGCACCCAATTCCCAAGGCCTGGTGGAAGCTGGAACCAGAGCCATGGGGTGGGTGACACAGGAGGAGAATGTGCAGGCTGGGAAAAATCCAAATATAGCTTTAAAATGCAGCCTGAGCTGAGTGAGGGCTTGGGCTCAGCACATGGGGAAAGCAACTTGATGGTGACAGGTGCCTGAGCACTGATACTGTCTGCAAAGGGGGCATTTGCATTAGAGGAAGCACAAGGAATAGATTAAATGTATATTTAGGAGAGTCCTTTCAGGCTGGGAGCTGCTGGGTGGCTGAAGGCAGCTTTTGTTCCAGATTGGGCAGGAAGCTGCCAACAAAATCAGCCTTTTGGGGCTTGGTTATGGAGGAGGAGCAGGGAAAAGGGAGGATAGGTAGGAGCTGGGGGCTAGAGGCAGGTGTGGGAGGTGGTTTGGGAGGATGTGCTGAGAATCACAGAGCAGAACATGGGCAAGGGCTGGAGAGGGCTTGAGGAGAGGCTGGGGATGGCAAGGAGTATCCTGAGGCATTAATCAGGCACTTATCTTTGCTGCCTAGTAAACAACTGGTAATCATCCCCAGCCCTTTGTCCTGCAGGTCCTGCAGAACTCCAGCAGCTTTCTGCTGCTCCTCATTATAGCCTGGCTGGAGGACTTGCTGTGGGTCAGAACATCCAAATCCTGCTGATTAACTGGGTGAGGAATCAGTGCTGCTGGACTGGAGGATATTTTTTCTTCTCAGCTTTTACTTTTTATAAGAATCCATGAGCTGGGGGCATTTGTGAGTTGGCAAAGTCAGGATCTCAGAAGCTGGGCACTGTCTGTGTGTTCTAAATCCACCTCTGGTTATGTGGGATGCAATTCCTGTTAATGAACTGTGCGTGCAGGAGCTGCCCTGCCCCTGCCAGCACAGTCCCTGCAGGTGCTTGGTTAGCAGCTATTTTCTATCAGCTATTTTCAGGAGGTTGCCTGGCTGATTAACTGGGATTCCAGATACCTTGTCTTGCCTAGTAACTATTTCAGCACATGCTGAAATGTGTTTGGGAACTTGTGGCAAATGGAAAGAGAGAAACCTCCACAGAGCCAGGAGGGTTTGATCTGCAACCTTGGAGGGAGCTTGGCTTGATGTACAAGTACACAGACATTAAGTAGAAAAATCATAAACTTATGTTTCTATAGTTGTAAATAAGGGTATACCTTAAATAAATAAGAAATTGTATTGGGTAAGATTCTATAGAATAGTAATGTGATTGTGTAGAGTAAGCTGAGAGTTTAAAAGTTATAATGGAAGCATATGTGTATAAGTGTTAAAATAGGTTAGGTTATTATTACTAGGTTAAATAGGTTAGGTTAGGTTATTATTAGGTTGCAACAGAAGTGAATAAAAGTGGTAAGTTAGAAAAGCAAAATAAACCTTGCAGCAATTGTTTGTTAGATTACCAAGTTATATATTGTCTTATTACAAAGAATTTGCAACTATTTTAAACTGTGACCAACTGCTTACTCCTTTAAAATCTCTGAGATTGATGTTTATCTAAACAATAAATGCTTCTTAACCCAACAATAGTCCCATTCCTTTATTACAAAGCAGTAATGACAATGATAGAAACTGTGTCCTGAGATGGAGCCCCAGGGGATGTAATTCAGCATTCTCCAGGATGAATAAAATAATTGAAATTTAGTTTTTATGCAGATGATTGAGAAGAATCTGTGCAGGTGTCCCAGCCTGCCCAGCACAGGGCTGGTCCCAGCCCAGAAGTGCTGATGATATTTCTTAACCAACATCTAATTTCTTCATTCCAAGGTAATGATCCTGCTGCTGCTCAGGTTCTTCTCCTCCTGAGTGATCTCTCAGAAGCCTTGGGTGGTGTCTCTTCCCTGCCTTGGAAGTGGCCAGGTGACAATTCAGGGGGATGCAGAACAGGGAAGGGATTTTGCAGGGATCAGGTCCTGCCTGCTGCACTTTTGGAGAGGGAACTTGCAGTGCCTGGGAGGTGAAGCTCTCTGACTGACATATTTTGCAGCAGCTGCCAGAGTCAGAGTGATTTTGGTGCCAAACCTGAGCTGTAATTATTGCTAATGGTGTCGTGTTGACTTTGCTGCTTGTAGTGCTCAGCACAAAGGTGGGTTCAGTAAACACAGGAAACTAAAGCCAATTTATAATAAAAATCATGACTTCTGCAAGTGTGTGCCTGAATGAATGGAACAATGTGTGGGAACACTCATTCCAATCAAAATAACAAATTTTCTAGCATTTTCTGATCCATTCTGTCCATTCCTCATCAGCATTCATAGAAGTAAATTGTGTTTGTGGAAAGTTCTGTGAGAAAAGGAGTGTTTGAATATTAATGGGAATTACAAGAAGTGACATGCAGCTGTGTGGGTAAAAGCTGGAGGAGAAGCTCTCTGATGCCCAGCATGTGATCTTGGGGGATTTTGCACAGTTTCACAACATCTCTGGCAGCAAAAGAGGGTGCAAATGTAGAATCAGGTGACTGACCAAGCTCTGTGGGCCATAAACAGCTGATACTCAAGCTAAATGAACTCTGGGGAAAGCCTTGGCTTAGACCTCTTCTGCCTACAGCATTTAGCTTATGAATAAATAAATACATACATAATTACAATAGTTACCGGGTTATTAGGGTAGGCAGTGAAAAAATACCAACTACTGATTCCAACAGTGTCAGGTTTTCTCTTTAAACCCTTCAAGCACAACTTGTGAGCTCAGTTTGTGAAGAAACTGGAGCTGAATTTATTACTCAGTCCTATGACTGAGCAACTGTGCAGAGTTTTGTACTGGGGCCAGGGACTGCTGCCTCTGCTGCTTCCAAGGAGAAAATCACCATCAACAAACAGGGGCACAGCAGTGACTCCCTGAACAGAGATCTGCTATTAATGTAAGGATAATAAACAACTGGTTAGAATTTGGGATTTTTTTTTTGTTTCCTGGATGCAGATCTCCACCTGGGCTGATGCCAAGGTGTGGGTTCTGTTCCATCCCCTCCTCCTGCAGTCAGGGGGGTGATCATTAATTTGTGCGCTTTTGATCCTTCTGCCTCAAGTTCCAATCTTGCACAGGGTTCCTCCCGAGTTTCTACCTAAATCTGAATTAGGGATGAATTTTTAGTGAGATCTCTGCTCAGCCACCCTGGGCTGCTCTCTAGTTCTGATCTGTGTCTGTTCCCATTAGAGTCAGCTCTTCCAAAAATTTTCCTAAGGTTTTTTGGGTTTTTTTTCCTTCTTATCCAAGAATCCCAGAGTGGTTTGGATAAAGAGGAACTTCAAAGACCACCTTGTTCTGCCTTCCACTATCCCAGGCTGCTCCAAGCCCCATCCAACCTGGCCTTGGACACTTCCAGGGATGGAGCAGCCACAGCTCCTCTGGCAGAGTTTATTTCCTTTTTAACCAATGCTTGTCCTTGACCTATTTTCCTTATTTTGAATGAACTATTTCGAACAGTTTCATTTTATTTTGAAGGAGTGTTCCTATCTAGTCCGCATTTCTGTTTATGCACCCCTGTTGCATGGCCCACCCTCCTTGTATTCTCTGGACCTTCAGGCTCCAAATCTGCTGTCTGTGGATATTGAAGTAATGTCTGGCTGGATAAGGTTGCCTGTGAAGTGCTTCTAAAGAATAATAATAATAATAATACTAGTAACTGAAAAGCAAAGGGGGTCTTCTGAAGGACCAAAGTTCATTTAATGGGAAGTTAGTGGGAACATTTAGCAGTATTTTCTTGGCTCTAAAAGCTGTGGTTTGTGTGTCCTCTTCTTTGCAGGGTCTTGAGAAATGGAAGCAGGATGAGGGACAACTAAATTAAATTTTACCTCGTAAGACTGGTTTAAATTTTTACCTGCTTAGACTGCTGCCAGCTTTTGGTACACAGCCAGAGAGAGCTGTTGCCAGACTGGTTTGGGGGAGAAAAGCCTTTTCCATACCTAAACAGCAGGGAAAGGATCACTTGGACATGACCTGCTTGACAAGAGCATTATGCCTGGAGCTGCTTCTCCTTCTCTATTTATTGACTGTGGTGTATAGTATAGTACATAAGGTATTATTATTATTAATATTGTGATTATAATAATGTATACAAATTTACTTTGTAAAGGTTTTTAGTTAAGGTGTACATTTTTTTTAAGTAAGTTCTTTAATTATGATTTATTATTTGTTTTAATTTGATTAAATTTTTTAGTTTTTGAAGTTCTTTGTGCATGGATTTCGAATGGTTAGATAAATTTATATAATATAAGTTTCTAAGGTTTTTATAATTATGTTTATGTGTTAGTAAAAGAAAATTGACAGTGGCTTTGTTTTTTAAGGTTGTATGTTTGATAGTATTAATATTTGTTATTATGTTATTAATTGAAATTGAAGTAGCAATGATTTTCTCCAAGTCCATTTCCCACACTTCTCCTCTGTGCCCTGCCCCCAGTCCCAGCTCTCTGTTTGCCCATGGTTCCCCCTATTGTTTGTGGTGATCACAGTGCTGCTCCCAGCACCCCCAGCCTGCAGCAGGGATGCTCCAGTGCTCCTCTGAGAGAGCAGTGGCTCAAATCACAACCACGGACCAGCAGAGAGGGCTGGAGAACATTGTCTGAAGGAGAAAAATGACTTTTGTCAAAGAGCTTGTCTGAGGTTGGAAATGGGGATGTGTGTTCTGTCCCCACCTGTCAGAACTGGGGCAGTTCTCTGCTGTTCCTGGGGCAGTTTTCTTTATCTCTCCCACAGCCAACCCTCCCTCCAGGAGATCTCTGCTGTCCATGGCCACTGAGTGTCCCTGCAGGGC
This sequence comes from Zonotrichia leucophrys gambelii, assembly GCF_028769735.1. NCBI lineage: Eukaryota > Metazoa > Chordata > Aves > Passeriformes > Passerellidae > Zonotrichia > Zonotrichia leucophrys. The sequence goes on along the minus strand of NC_088189.1, from coordinate 12,982,329 downwards.
TGATCCAATCCCAGCATCCCATGGGGAGATGCTCCGCCCAGGGGAGGAGCCAAGCATTCCTCCCTGGATCCAATCTGAGCCTGGCCCAGCACAGCAGCCTTTGCCCCCTGCATTGCCAGAGGAGCAGCTTTCTGCTGCCCTGCATGGCCAGAGGGAGCCCAGGCCCATCTGCAGCAGCCCTGGAGCTGCAGAGGAAAACTCCCCCCTTGTGCAGGATCCCTGCTGCAGCAGAGCCACAGCTGGCACTGCAGGAGGGCTGAGCCCCCCTGGGATGGGGCTGGGACACCCCCTGGCACACAGGGGACAGGGCCTGTGATCACTCTGACACGGTTGGTTTGTATTGCTGCATTGTTTATTTTATTTTAATTTTCTTCCCTAATAAAAAACTGTTATTCCTACTCCCATATCTTTGTCTGAGAGCCCCTTAATTTCAAAACTATAATAATTTGTAGAGGGAGGGGGTTTACATTTTCCATTTCAGGGGAGGCTCCATCCTTCCTTAGCACACACCTATCTTTTCAAACCAAGGCAGTGCTGCTGTGTGCTGGCACCATGGGCAGGGCTGTGCTGAGCTGGGTCTCAGCCTGCCTGGAGCCGTGTCCCTGCACAGCCGGGCTGGGAACGCTGCTGCCTCTGTGCAGGAGCACAGGGAGATGAAGGGACACTGGATGGTGTCTGGGTGTGCTTTTCCTTCTGCCACCTGGGGTTTAAGTGCCTCTGTTGAAAGCTTTGTGTAGTTTAACCCCGAGGAGGAGGCAGACACTGGAGATTGTTTTCTCTGAGGGTTTTTGCACTACTGAAAGGACACAGGGCCTAAATGGAGATCCCAGTTTCCCCCGAAGGAAGCTTTTTGAGGAGGTGTCATATAGAACCACTCTTTTAACTTCACAGACTTTGGGATGAGAGGATGTTCAAATATCTGCAGGGATCACAGAATCCCAGAATGGGTTGGATTGAAAGGACCTTAAAGCCCATCCAGTGCCACCCCTGCCATGGGCAGGGACACCTTCCACTATCCCAGGCTGCTCCCAGCCCTGTCCAGCCTGGCCTTGGGCACTGCCAGGAATCCAGGGGCAGCCCCAGCTGCTCTGGGCACCCTGTGCCAGGGCCTGCCCACCCTCACAGGGAACAATTCCTTCCCAATATCCCATCCAACCCTCTGGCAGTGTGGAGCCATTTACTCTTGTCCTGTCCTGCTCTTGTAAGTTCTGTCTCTGCCTGTCCTCAATCCCTCTGTACAGGATCCTGTAGGGATGGGGCAGCTCCTTTCACCAGGACACAGCTGCTGTCCCCCCAGAGCCCCTGTGCAGCGCCAGGCAGGGATGTGCGGGGTTGATCCCGTGGCAGAATTCCCTGGGAGCTGCCAGGGTGGGCTGGGTGAGCAGCAGGATCAAAGGACCCAGCATTTCCCACTGCCAGGGCTGGGAATGACAGGAATTTTTTATTAAGTGAGAACAGTACCTGCTTCTTTACTCTGTAGGCTCCAGCTTATAACTGAGAGTTAAATACCACTATAATTCTCCTTTACAATGCATCCAAGATCTGTTTTTACAACCTTGAGCAGTTCTTTCTCACAGGAGTGGAATCCTTGACTTAAAATACATTGCTCCCACGAACAAAGATGCAGAACTATGTTTTACATCTGCATTGCAATGTAAATTATGGGATGGATGCTGGAATTATTATTCTTATTATGCTAGGAAGGTGGGGTTGCCTCTGTCCCAGGGTAAGAACAACCTGTCCCAGTGGAAGATTCCCTGGTTGGAATGAGATGAGCCTTGAGGTTCCTTCCAACCCAAACCATTCTGTGATTCTGCCACTCTATGAATAACTGGGAAGCAGCTCCAAGGGAACCTTAGTGATATGCAAAATAGAAGATGTCAAGATCTGAATTCTTCATTGCTCCTAAGGAGACATCTAATAACTCATAAGTGAATGTAAATGTCATATCACTCCTAAAACATTGTGCATTCTCCATCAACCAGAATAATGACTGATTATAAATGTTCCAGTGCACAAAACACCAACAAAACAAAAGGGAAGCATGAAATTAAATTAAAGAAATAAAGTGAGAAATGACAATAACAATAATAATGATGATAATGATGATGATGCTACTCTACCTTGCTTTTTTAATCCTCTTCATCTGGAAGGGTCCCAGAGCCTGTGGGCAGGACTGCTGTGGACAAGTCTGACCACAAAAACAGAAACCTGAGTTTTTCCAATTCTTTCTGGACTGGCAGTGAGGCAGACACAGAATTTTGGGGAAACTGAAATGCTTTTGGAAGGTTTCTTTGCAGTTGCAGGCACTGGAAAATGAAAGTTGGCAGTAATAATAGCAGGTGAAATCACAGAACTCCAGGAGCTGAATCCTGCAGTTCCTCCCAGAGAGTGTCCGCGTGGGGGATGTTCCCTTTCCTCTACAGCTCCCAGCTTGTCTGCAAGAGTCAAGGAATAAAGGGAACATCCTAACTTCTTAGTTTTTCTCATTTTTGTCTTTGTATATCCTGTGGTGGATCTTCTTTGAACATTTTTATCTCTGCTGTGCCCACAGTGTCCATGGTATCATTTTCACGCTTCCTTACTCTGCCCATTTTTAGTTTTCTTTGGGGATTTGGGTAGAAAAACATAGTTTTCTCATGTTATTTGTCATATTTTGGATTATTTACTCAAATGCCAAGTTGCTGGGTTTTGGTGTTCCTTGGTAACTTTGAAAAGTATTCAGCTGCACAATGTCTTAATATGCCTCTGGAATCAGAAAAATAAGTGGGTTTAAAAATTGGTAGCTTAGATTGCAGGAAACAGTGGGTTTGTTCCCTTCCCCCTGCTCTTGGTGAGCTGTGCTCACTTTAAAAAGTAACAAAGCCAAGTGGTGTTGAGAAAAAAGGATGTTTTAGAAATCACATAAGAGCAAGTTCAGGAGGCATCATAAGCCTGGCACGGGGTGGGATCCCAGTCCCAAACTGCAGCTTGCCTGTAAAAACCTTCTCCCTTGCCAGCCATTTCCAAAGGAATACTTCTTCCAGGGCAGCAGGAGCTGGGCTAAGCTGGGTACAGGCACAGAGGGAGGGGATCATGGTACAAACACTGAAAAAAAAGCAGCTCACAACTCACACTGACCCTGTGCTCCTGCAACCTGGCCCCTGAGAATCCCAGAATGAGACAGGTTGGGAAAAGACCTTTAAGATCATAAAGTCCAACCTATGACCTAACATCTCCTCATTATCTTGGTTTGAAAAGGTAGGTGTGTGCTAAGGAAGGCAGGAACCTCCCCTGGAATGGAAAATGCAAACCCCCTCCCTCTGAATTATTATAGTTTTGAAATTAAGGGGCTCTCCGGCAAAGATATGGAAGTAGGAATAAGAGTTCTTTAATAGGAAAATTAAAAATACAAACGCAATAGTACAAAACAAAACCACTGCCAGAGTCAGAACATGCCCTGGCCCCTGTGTGTCAGGGGGTGTCCCAGCCCCATCCCATGGGGGCTCAGCCCTCCTGCAGTGCCAGCTGTGGCTCTGCTGCAGCAGGGATCCTGCACAAGGGGGGAGTTTTCCTCTGCAGCTCCAGGGCTGCTGCAGATGGGCCTGGGCTCCCTCTGGCCATGCAGGGCAGCAGAAAGCTGCTCCTCTGGCAATGCAGGGGGCAAAGGCTGCTGTGCTGTGCCAGGCTCAGATTGGATCCAGGGAGGAATGCTTGGCTCCTCCCCTGGGCGGAGCATCTCCCCATGGGATGCTGGGATTGGATCAGCCCTGCAGGGACACTCAGTGGCCATGGACAGCAGAGATCTCCTGGAGGGAGGGTTGGCTGTGGGAGAGAGAAAAGAAACTGCCCCATGGACAGCAGAGAACTGCCCCAGCTCTGACAGGTGGGGACAGAACTCACATTGCATTGCAATCTAGGACACTCATAAACTAGACCATGGCACTGGTGCCCTTTCTGTAGAAAAGTCACCTCCCAAGAAACACCCAGGGCTGGTTCCTGCTGCCAGCAGTGCCTGCAGGGCTGTGGGGATGTTTCCACATCTGCTGGGTGATGCAGCTGCAACACCAAGAGAGTCACAGATGGAAAGGGCAGAGCTGGGGTTTTGGATGGTGTCTGGATGCACTGGGTGGATTTGTTGAGGGGTGGCACCAGCCTGGCTTTGCCTGAGACTCCTCCCTGGGATTGCCTTGTCACAGGGATAGCTGGGAAACTCCACAGTTCTGGCCTGGCTGCTCCAATAACGTTTGCTTCCAACCCTGTAAGTTCCTTTTGCATGAGCAATCCCCTGTTCCTTCAGCTGTGTGTGTGCCAAAGTTCTTCCTCCTGGGTGCTCCTATCCCATTTCTGTCACCATCAGAAGGCATTTCCTTCTGGCTTGGCCTTGCCTTGTGAGGTCACCTCTTCCTTCCTGACTCTTTCCTTCCTACAGATCCATGGAACTCACTGTCCTAAATCCCCTCTCCTCCAAGTGAGGAGGCTGCATCCTTCACTGTGCTTTCCAAAGCCAGCTGGCTACAAGTTCTTCCCTTCCAAGTGCCAAGGAGTGTTCACCAGGGGCTGGCTATTCCAAGAACTTTGGCTGTGTCTCCCAGAGCAGGAAGAGGAGAGGAGCAGCTGCAAGGAGGAGAGGGAAAGTATTGCAAAATCCCAGCTGGCAAGCCAGAATCCAGAGAAAAGTGGTGAAAGGAAAAGCTTGGAGGTCAAAGCAGCCAGAAAAAGTCAGAGGCTTGACTTGCAAGGTCCCTGTGATAATGAGAATCTGTATTTCAGGCTCCTGACCCGAGTTTTCTGAAAGAAACAATGACTAATTGTGGTATGGTGCTGTCTGAATACAAAACCAGGGTGGGAAATCTATTTCCAAGCCTCAGCTGTTGTGTTCTGTGCTCCTGTAAAGCTCAGGCCCTGATCACCCAGGTTCTCTGGAGCACAGTGCTGTTTGGAAATCCATGGAAATCTGTGCCCAGAATGGAGTTTTTTAGTGAGGATCTCCTGGCAAAGGGACAGTTTTTAGGAGCTCATGTCTTGCTCAAAAAACCCAGATGGAGGTTGACTTCACCCACTACAAAATCAATCTTTAGTATTTCTGAATCACCCCCAAAATTCCTATTGCTGTCTTCTGTTAAGTCCTGTAGGATTTTCGCATTGTTTACATAGAACATTATTACTGTTGTTATTTTCTTCTCTTTTTCTCTGCCACAAGATGATCAGAGTCAGAGCATCCTGCCTCCAGTCCATTGACTTCCTTCTTCTCCTGTAGTCCCTGCTCAGCCTTCCCTCAGTGGGTGGATTCCAGTGGGCAGAGTGTGTGCCATGGATCCCTGCAGGGCCTGGTGAGTGCTTTGCTTCCTGCCTGCAGGACAGTTCCTCACAGAAACACTCAGAGTGTGAGTTTTGCCATCCCTGTCCCCAGGGTGACCCCACCACTTGCACACTGAAGCACAGAGATGTTTGTGCACACAGTGCTGAGCTCGTGGCAAAGGGACATTTGAATTTTCCCCCAGAGCTGGTGCCTCTGCAGAGCTTTGCAGAGCTCTAAGCAGAGATCTAAGCTCACAGTGTGGATTATTCTTGTATTTTCAGGGACCCCTGAGAAAGGAAGGAAAGATGACTCTGCCTCCATGTTCTCAGAAGGCTAATTTATTATTTTATGATACTATATTATGTTAAAGAATACTATACTATGCTATACGAAAGAATACAGAAAGGATACTTACTGAATGCTAAAATGATAATAATGAAAACTTGTGACTCTCTCCAGAGTCCTGACACAGCTTGGCCCTGATTGGCCAAAGAGTGAAAACAATTCACAGCAGAATGCAATAGAACAATCACCTGTGGGTAAACAATCTCCAAACATATTCCACATGTGAGCACAGCACAGGAGAAGCAAATGAGAGAAGAATTGTTTTCCTTTCCTCTGAGGCCTTTCAGCTTCCCAGGAGAAAAATCCTGGGCAAAGGGATTTTTCCAGAGAATATGATGGTGACAGATTATAACTTTAATAAACTAACCTCATTTTCCCACAAGATACAACAGCATCTTGACCTCATTCCTTCTCCTGGCCTCACACGGGAGCATTTTCAGAGTTCCCTGTTTATACCTACTCTCACTAATGAACAAACCTCTTGTGGGAACCCCTAAGCAGGCAGCAGTGTTTGGAAACAGAAATTACACCATGTACTAAATCATTCCAAATGAAATAGTTGGTGCACCAAATGAAGCAAATGCATTTTATTGATGACTCATTAGCAATGCTCAATCCCTTCCAGCAAAGCCCAGTTTATGCAGATATAAATATCTTGAAAAGCCTTACGGGAAAAGGGACAAACCTGTAAATGAGCACAAGCTGGGGCAGCTCAGCAGAGGCTGCCAGAGCCCCCCCTGCACCCTGCTGTTGTTGGAGGCGCTGCTTTGCTGTTCCAGGCACTGAACTCGCTGCCCTGACCTCCATCCCTCTTTGTGACACTGGCCAAGGCTTTGGAGAGGAACACAAGACGGTATTGATCATGCAAAGTGCTCATAAAGCTTGTTTTTATGGGGGAGACCTGGGTGCACTAAAGCAACAGGCTGCTGGGGTTTATTTGGAAACTGGAGCATGAGGGAGGGTGAGGGGATGGACTGGAGCCATCCCAGCCCCACAGCATCAGCAGTGCCTCCCCTGGGAATGTGGTTCTGGAATTGGGGTTTAGTACCTCGGGCAAGCCTGTCCCTGACTGGTTTATGCTGGCATTATAGTGTAAAAGTTCTGTTACCATTACATTGGAAGGGTTCCATATTGCTAGAGTTTTGTACCTCCTTGATGTTTCTCATAGCAGCTCCTGTCAGGCACCAACTCTTCCCTATCCCCTCAGCCAACCAATCCACTCTTTTATAACACTCTTGTTGTTGGCTACAGCTGTGGCCTGTTAAAATCAGGCCTGCTGCTAATCTTTAATAATTAACCCAGCTACAATTCTTTAGGGGGGTAAGATTACTTTCTATACTACCTTTATTTGTTTATATTCCATCCCCCTACAGGTTTATACTGGAGTCTGTTAGTGCTGCTTCACTTCAGCCAGGACCTAATTTTTGTAGGAGCAGATTTCCCCCAGCATTCCTCAAGGTAAGCACAGAGCTCAGGAGGTCTCAGGAGTCACTTCAGTCACCAGCAGGGAAAGGAGGCACACAGGAGGGGCAGGGATTGCTCAGCTCATCCAGGGACACAAACACAGCTCCCAGTTCAACATCCCCCAGCCAGGGCTGGATTCCCTGGATTCAGGGCTTGGCAAACACCTGCAGCATAGTGGCAACCTGGTATAGCAGAAGAGCAGGATCCAGGGAGAGCTCAGAGCCCTTCGCAGGGCCTGAAGGGGCTCCAGGAGAGCTGGAGATTGACTGGGGACAAGGGATGGAGGGGCAGGACACAGGGAATGGCTCCCACTGCCAGAGGACAGGGATGGATGGGAGTTTGGGAATTAGGAATTGTTCCCTGTGAGGGTGGGCAGGCCCTGGCACAGGGTGCCCAGAGCAGCTGGGGCTGCCCCTGGATCCCTGGCAGTGCCCAAGGCCAGGCTGGATGGGGCTGGGAGCAGCCTGGGACAGTGGAAGGTGTCTCTGCCATGGCAGGGGTGGCACTGGATGGGCTTTAAGGTCCCTTCCAACCCAAACCATCCTGGGATTCCATGATTCTGTGGAACGGTAACTTCCCATGATGTTGGACTGATGTTCTCCTGAGGTGGTGCAAGGCCAAATGTGTCACAGACATCTTTTATGAAAAATCCTTTCCTTAGGATTTTTCCTCCTGAGAAGCTGAGGGGCCTCAGGAACAAAATGTAAACAATGGTTATCTTCTGCTGTGGAATGCAACAGGTGCATCTGTGATTGGCCCATGTGGTTGTTTCTGATTAATGGCCAATCACAGCCCAGCTGGCTTGGACTCTCTGTCCAAGCCACAAGCCTTTGTTGTCATTCTTTCTTTTTCTATTCTTAGCCAGCCTTCTGATGAAATCCTTTCTTCTATTCTTTTAGTATAGTTTTAATATAATATATATCATAAAATAATTAAATCAGCCTTCTGAAACATGGAGTCAGATCCTTGTCTTTTCCCTCATCCTCGGACCCCTGTGAACACTGTCACACAAATGCTGCATTTTAAATTTTCTCTTCTATATGAAAGGCTCAGAAGGAGGAAAACCATGGCCAGAAGCAAATCCCTGAGGCTTGGGCAGTGCCTGTCCTTGGTGAGTCCTGTGGTAGCTGAAACTTCCAGCTCCTGGAGTTCATGGGACCCCATAAAGCTTTGGGTTATTATTGAGGGGCCATAGCAGGGTGGGGGGAACCCTGCAGCTTCTCTAGCCTGGTTTTCCTGGCAGTCTCCACATCATTAGGGGGCACACTGTGGAGATCTTCATGGGTTTGAGGCAGAGAAAGATGAGCAAGCTGATAAGATTTTCTGTGCTCTCCAGTGCAGAAGTTTCCTAGCAAAATTGCTCTCAGGTGGGGTGGTATCAGATGAAGCTAAAAGAAATAACATGGAAATTAATTAAAATTTTAAAAATTTAAATTAATTTAAAAGTGAAATAAAAGACAAAATTTAATTTAAAAATTTGGAAAGCACATGGTTAACTTTGTAAAATGTCATGCTACAAGAACTGGCTGGACAGAGCCCTTTTCAGTAGCCCTTGCTGGGAATCTCATCTCAGATTTCTGTGAGCACAGCAGCCCCCAAAAGCCAACCCTCACCTTGGGCTGTGTGTCGGGATGGACAAACCCCTGTGTTCCTGTCACCTCTGGGCTGCTGAAATAAATATTTTATCCTTGGGAAATTGTGCCTGAAATGGCACAACTGAGAACAAACCTGGATAAGGGGAGGTGATGGAAAGCTGCTGTTGTGGAGAGGGAGATCTCCGTCACTTTTCTTCCAGGGAGGTCTCTTCTGCTTTTTCCTTTGTCCTTTCCTGTTTGCTCCTTTCCAACAGGATCCTGGTGTGGGGGATTCCTGTGCTGCTCCTGTCTCACCTGTCTGTGGGTCTGAGGATGCACCTCCAATTGGAGGATGTGTTTTTAATTGTGGTTTTGTGGAGCCCTTTGAGATGGGTAAATTAACTTGGATTTCCAGCTGCTAAATGCAAGGGTTTTGCTTGGATTAGATGGGAAAAGTTCCCTTAAATAACTGTGATGAAGAGGAAAACAAGAGTAAAGCTGACTTCAAAGAGGTCAAAACACAATAAATCCTCAATGCAAGGCCAGGCTGAGGAGAGTTTCCCAAACACTGAGGTGATGGGGGCTGGAGTGAGACCATACCTCAGTGCAGAAGCTCAAATGATGAATGTAAAAACAATAAAACTGTTGCTGATGGTTTTGGTACAGCTGAATTTCTGCTTTTACTGTGAGACAATGCCAAATAATGGCAAAATTTCTGTATCAGGGACAGGTGGGTTGTGCTTCCCTGGCTCTGTGGTTGATGTTTGCAGCCTCACCTGCCTGAGGACAGATGAGCTGCTGCTTTATCCCTTCCTTGCTCCCTTCAGTCCTTTCCCCTCCTTCTTGTCTCAGTGCCCATAAACTGGTCCAGCCAAGAGGGCGTTGATATCAGTGGTGTTTTAATTAATTCTCCTGATTGCTAAAAGATAAATGGGACTGAGGCAATTGTGTTGGCCCTTGCCAAACAGGCAGCTTGGTGCAAGGAGAGCCTGGGGATGGAGATGTGAGATCCTTGAAGAGATAGGTGGTGTAGATCCAGACGTGAAACAAGACATGGAAAAGGCAAATTCTTTTTTCTGAGCTGCTTCACATTTTGGATGGACAATCTTGCAGGAGCTTAAGGTTTTTAAGGACTTCTAGGAGTACTACAAGGAGTGGTCTCTTCAGAGCTATTTCATTTTTCAGCCTGCCTGGATAGAGGCAAAGCCCTGCTGTCGCTGACACATCTCCATCAGCTTTCCAAGCAGAATTAAACTGGATGAGATCCTTGTATTGGATGGAAATGTAGACACAGGAAATAGTGATCAGGGAGGAATTCTTAAAGAAATGAGATTGAATTTGGCTTTAATGAAGCCCTTCGTCTTTCCCCTTCCCCCTTCCCCCTTCCCCTTCCTTTCTCCTTTTCTTTCCCCTTCCTTTTTCTTTTCCTTTTCCCTTTCCTTCCTCATTTCCTTTCCCTGACCTAGACTAAGAGCTTCTTTCTACCTCCCTTAGCTTTGAATAACCTTTTTTTTTTTCTTCAGGAAAGTGCTTCTAATTAGCAAAGAATGTTATTTCATGGTGGGAGATGCTCCCATGTGCAGACTGTGTATGAGCTACACATAGAAAAACATTTCCAGGCTAAGAACATAGTGGTTTAGCTGGGAAGTGCCTGCTTGGTTTCACTTAGTGTCCTGCCAAACAGCAATTTCTGTGCAACAGCAGCAAAGCTGTGTTGGGGAAGCCTTGGCTTCTGTTCAGATCTGCAAATGAGCTCAGTGGAGCAGGGGATGGGATCTCCCAGCTGGGTGTGCTCACCCCTCCCAGCAGGTTCAGAACCATTTAATTGAGGTGCTTATGTTGCACTGGGGACAGGGAAAGTTGTTTGCAGGGCAGGAAGAATTGATTGAAAACAAAAAATCAGGTTATTAGGTTACCAGGAAAGATGGGCTGAATCAAAAGCTTTTCTTGGAGCCTCAGTACCAAATATTGGGTTTGGGGATATTCCTGAACTTGGATCTTAACCATGTCCTGGTTTGTGTTTGGGGAGGCCCCTGAGGTTTGACCAGGGCAGGCACTTGGGGTCACTTTATAGATGAACTGATTCCAACTGGGGCACGTGGATCTCACTGGGAAAACCTGAATTCAGCATCCCAGGCCCTGAACACCCTGGGGGAATCTCAGCTCCCACTGAGGTGCCTTGTTGGGAATTCAGCATCCCAGCCCCGAGCACCCTGGGGGAGCCTCAGCTCCCACTGAGGTGCCCTGTTGGGGTCGATTTGCTGTGATGTGCAGCCAAGGACATCAGCATGAACGTGTGCCTTTGGAACCCCAGGAAATGTGGGCATTCTGTGCCCCTGGACAGGCAGCTCAGCAGCTCAGCTTTGCTGGTAGCAAACCTCAAACCAATTAAGCTAACATCAGGCTTTTAATTGCCTTGGTTAAGCTGGTGCAGCCCTCAGTGTGCACACTCATAAATCAATTTAAATGCAAGTTGTAGGAAAATTTACATTAAAGCAGCACTTCAGCAGACTGCCTTTTAAACAAAAACAAGAACGGAGAGGAAACGATTCCTGGTGACCTTTGCAGGCCCCCTGGGATGCAGGACTGGGCTCCAGCACGGGTTGTTCTCTCATGGAGCTGCTGGATGTGGAATCAGGAAGGGGATTGGGGAATCCTGGGCCAGCCAGGACTGCCTCAGCAGCAACAGCAGCAGCTGTTGGGACCCAAAGCATCCCATGGTAACCCCCAGAAGTACAGGCAGGTGTAAATCCCTGACCATGTCAGCTGTGCCTTGGCAGAGCCAGCTGCAGGTTGCCTTTCTTCCCCAAATCTTGCTGCTGTCACCTCAAGTCTCCTTTAAGTCCAGCTTTGACTCAGTGATTTTATCCTTGTGAGATTTTCTGGATGGAAGGGGAACCAGCCTTTCTTCTCTGCCACTTCCCATTAACTGAATCCTCCCTGCATGGAGATTCCCTCTCAGCCCACCTGGGCTGGGGAACCTCTCAGGCTCCCTGGGGAGAGAAGCCAGGGCTCCAAAACTCACAGTAAAGCCATGACCATCCCTGGGAAGAAGGAAAAAGGACATTTCTTTGCTCCTGCTCCCACCTGCAGAGACTCCATGTGCCAGCTGTGATGGGCACTGTGAGTGAGCCTCCCCAAACCCCACAGCTCTCACTCCTGTTTTCCTTTGGCTTCCAGGGTTTTGTTGTTAATCAGTCAGGGAATAATAAACACAACCACAACAGTTTGGGAAGTGTTGAAGCCATGACTGCAGAGTTCCACTGCTCTGGCTCTTACCCTGGGCACAGCCCTGCTGGCAGGGACAAGGCTCCAAGAGGAGCCATGAAAAGCCTCCTTACACCTCTTGTTAATACAGGACAAAAGGGTGGGAGAGGATATTTTCTCCTGGAAAGCTACAGAAATTTCTCAGGGCAAACTTCTGCTGAGGCATGTCAGCAGTGAGGAATTGTAATACCTTACAGCACTGCAGGTTGCTGTTTCACAGGTGTGTTATTTGTCAATAGCTCTTCTTTTTTTTTTTTTTTTTTTTTTTGGCTTATTAATCCTGGTTACATAAATAATCACTGCAGAACAGGACAGTGAGTACACAACAATCTTGCATTCACTGAAGTTCCCAGGGCTGGAATTCCTACAGCTGGCAAGCAGCTGCAGTGTCTCCTCAGTTGGGATGCTGAGCTGTGGGATAAGATAATGATCATTTAATGATGAACTTCTAATACCTGGCTATGATGATAAAAGAATTGCATCCATCTGTGCCAGGGAGCACACCCTGGCTCTGTGGGGCTGCATGGGAAGCACAAATGAGCTCTTTACCAGCAGTGTTGGGAGCCCCTGTGTGAGCTGGGAGCTGCAGCAGCACTGCCCATGCACCATTAACTGGAACCTGCCTGTGTGAGTGATGCCAGAGCAAATTCCCTTAAAACCCCTCTGCAGGAGGGGACAGACTGGATGGACAAGGTGAATTGAGTCCTGTGTGTTGGGTGCTTTGATAAAGAGATGCTGCCTGGAGGAGTGATTTGGGTTTGGAACACACTGAGCAGCCTGGAGGTGGGAGCTGAGCTATTCCAGACCTGCCAGATTTTCTCCACTGGGTTTTGGGTGGGAGCTGAGTAAGGATGGGCTGGAGGAGGGTGCCAGCCCCATCAGCTGTGCTAGCCAGCAAAAACACGAGTGGAGGAGACACAGAACAGAATGCAGAGGATTAAGGATTAACTCATTGCTGCCCTCTGACTCAGTTTTAAAATTCTCCTGTAGGAATTGGCCCAGCTGTGACTTGGAGCCAGCCAGATTTCACCCTAAAAGAATTGGTTGTGAATTTCAAGCCCTGGGAATAATTTGTTTAACTTAGGGTGAGCCTGAGAGTTCCCCCATAAGCCTTAGGTGTTGTTATGCTAAGTTGTCCAAGTTCTGCTCCCCTATTGCTTACTTGTTTCCCCTACGTGGCTATAGTTCTAGAATGTTCTACCCCCAAGTGCATAAATTGTTGCTTCCCCTTTATTTTGGGTCTTTGGATCCTGCCCCGTGTACTGTGCTTGACTTCTCCACATTTATTGTTTTTCACCCTTCTTAAAAGTTTTTTTGGTCAACTCCATTGAACCCAGTCCTTTTCATTTTCACCACCCTCAGTGCCCTGGAGTCAGGGAACCAGAGAGGTTCGGCACAGCCACCCTCACTGCGACATTCCCTGAGGTGTCCCTTCACTCTCCACCCATCTTCTCCTGCATCCTCCACTGGGTGTTTTCAGGCAGTGATTTCAAGGTTGGGGCTGGGGCTGCACCCAGGGAAGGGAGAATCTCCTTTCACGTGCAGACAGCAAATATTTGCCAGAGTTAGGATGGGGCTTGACTTGTGCTGTTGCAGAAGGAAAGGAAGAAGAGGCATCCTAAAGAAAACACTGAAGTGCAGGTCCTTGTGCACAGAATTCTGTGTGAGAAGCCTGCAAGTGAAGGTGGGCACTGAATGCAGAGCTGTAACTCAAGGACATCATCACAAAGCCATCAAGCAACTGTCTTTTATATTGATATCATATTTGTGTATTTTTCCTCTCCTTCTCCCTCCTCTCCCTTAATTGGATGTCAGCCACGTGGCAAGGTTATTCTGTTAGACAAGCTGGGAAATGACAATGACAGGATTATAATTAAGTGCCAGGACATGCAGCCAACACAATTACCATGCTGTTATTACACTGGATGATGTGCTAAAGAAGCTCATAAAAACACTGTAAAGAATATAAATCATGGGACATGTGTACAATTGGGGAAGAAAATGTTTCCCCTTTTGCTAAAGCCCAATCAGTGCTAGATAAGTCCAGTGAAAGAGATGTTTCCTTGCACTGACAGATTCCTACTTTCAAATGACTCCGGGAGCAAGCAGTGCTTCTTTTTATTTCAGCTTCAGGTCTGGTGCTGCAAATCTCAGCAATTTTTAAGCTGATATTTCCCCTCTGTTTTTAGCTGCTGCCTTCCTCTGTACCTGCACCATTGGGATGTGTGGCCAAATCTCACCAGTTTTCAGGCTTTTCTTGGCCTTGTGCAGTACTGTCCTGTTCTGCTGATTGTCTGGGTTTTCTTCCTCATAAAGTATTGAACTAAAGGCTGAATCTGCCACTGAAGGCAGGAGACCTGGGGGATTCTTGTGGAAGATGCCACTTACACCAAACACTGATTAACAGCTGTAACTCCACGCTCTGTTTGCAACCCTTCCTCTTTGGGCTGGGTTGGTGTCCTGGATTGCCAAGCAAGTTGTGTTCTCTTTGCCACCTGTATGGCAGGTGTCTTCTGTTCAATGGGAAGTTTTCCTTATCTCTTCCACACCCACTCCTCCCTCAGAGGAGACACCTGCTGATAACAGCTATTGCATGTCCCTGCCTGGCTGATAAGAACTACAGCATCCCATTAGGAGATGTGAGCCCAGAGGGAGGAGCCAAGCATTCCTACCTGGATATAATCCAGAGGTTCTGGAACACCAGCACAGCTTCTCCACTGGATTCCCCAGAGGAACAGCAGCTGCCTCTGAAATAAGCAAGGCCAGGAGACTTCTTCTCCTTTATAATGCCTTTATTAAAAGTGATCAGCTCAGGATTGGGCGGCTCGGCAGGGCTGCAGTCCCTGTCGCGTCTCCCAGGGCGACTCAGAGGAGGAGGATATGCGCAGCTCCGTCCACTAGGGGCAGAGCCGGGGGATCCAGTCCTCGTGGGAGCTTTTTAGGGCTCCCACGTCAGATGTTGTTCTCTCTGTCCCGGCGGCTGTCTGGTCCCGGCGTTGGGACCACTCCCTGCTCAGGGCGAGAGGGGCTCCGAAGGTGTTCAGCATCTCTGCAGGCTCAGCACTAGGCTCCTCACGTCCAGACATCACTCTAGTCTCTCAACTCTTATTTGGCTCGTTGTTTTTGGGGTTTTTTCCGTGCCTCTTGAGTCGGGGTCCCACAAAGCATTCTGGACTTTGGAATCACTTTGCATAACCCCCCCCACCCTCTCAGGTGTCTTCCCTATGCTGGAAGAGAGCACTGCCTTGGGGGAAGGGTCATCACCCCACCCAGTCAGGTTTTTTACTAATACAAAAGAGGAGATAAGCCTTAACGACCCGGTATTACAATAACAAAGCACTAAGAATCCTGGCAGAGACCGATCTGGCGGCGTCCCTGTAACTCTTTCTCACAAAAAAAATATTAACTGAATTTTTGTTCATAACACCTCTTCCACTGGATCTTCAGAGGAAGAGACTGCACCTTTCTCCAGGATCCCTGCTCCAGCAGAGCCACCCTTGACACTCCAGGAGGGCTACTTAATTAATATACAAAAAAAATATTTTATTATTTTCTTTTAAAAAATTATATATCTATTATTATCCATATATCCATTTATTATTTGGAAACACAGCCCAATTTGCCCCACTGAGTAGGAAATAGATATTCCCGGAGCCTGATCCCAGTAAATTCCAATTGGACTGCTACCAACACCTTGACCCACAGCGTGCCAGGGCCTGCTCTGACTCTGGCAGTGTTGTTTTGGTTTACTGCATTGTTTATTTTATCTTTTTATTTTCTTCCCTAGTAAAGAACTAACTTATTCCTGCTCCCATATTTTTGCCTGAGAACCCCTTAATTTAAAATTTATAGCAATTTGGAGGGAGGGGGTTTTCATTTTCCATTTCAGGGGAGGCTCCTGCTTTCCTTAGTAGACACCTGGCTTTCCAAACTAAGACAATGATGAATTTGAAGTTTGTGCTTGTAAACATCTACCTTGAGCCAGGAAATGTTTACATTCACTTCAAAAGAAAAGCTGATCTGTCAGTCAGATCCATGGCCTTGCAGAGCTTTGGGCTGGAGCTGAACTTCTCTAAAACCCAAACTTCCCAAAGCAGGGCTGCCCAGGAGCTCTGCTGCTTCCATGGCCAGAGGCTGTTGTGCTGAAGCTTGGCCACAAAAATATTGTTCTGACAATATTTTTGCTTCGAATCATCTTCTCCTTAGAAAGCTGCCACTCTGATATCTTCAGAAAAATGACAGCCCCCATCCTTTTTTTTTTCATCTTTTAATTGGCATGCTTTGCTGCTGTACTGCACAAAGCTGAAATTTCTAATGGTCAAATTTTATCAGTTCCAAAAACCCAGCGCTTTGAAATGAAACGTAAAAGAAGTTAAATTGTCTCCACTGCCTGTTTTGATGTTTGATCTAAACATTCTGATCATTTGAACGATTTGAGGATATTTAGGGGTTTGAATTCCTGACTAATGTGCTGAATTCACAGCCCTTGAAGTGCTTGTGATAGCTCAGATCTGCTCCCATGGCCTCCAATACCTTGATTCCTCTTGAGGCTAAGCAAGGAGAGCTTGGGTCTGAAGGAATAAATGTCCAAAGCACAGATGGTTCAGTAACCCTGCAAAACACCCTGGGCTCTTTTGTCCAGCACAGGATCAGGCCCTGAGGCCTTGCTGCTGGACTTCCATCTCATTAAATGAGAATAAAAGCAAAGAAAAGGGGTTTCTGCCAGGCCTATATTGGTACAAATGTTGAAATATGGAGCTGGTGAACTTGATTTACAGTCTCAGTGGCTGGTAATTAGCATGGCTATTTGTAAACCTTGTGCAGCCTGATCTCCCCTCCTGGGAGTTTCAGCAGTTTTATCTCACCCAGACACTGGCAATGCTCTGGAATTACCTGACATGGGTTCTGGGAGGGTGGTCTGAGCCAGCCCATGGAGCCAGAGCAGCTTGTGGGGCTGCAGTGACATCCCCAAAGCCCAGGGATGCAGGGGGGGGGTCTGCACTCTGCCCCTCTGATAAAGGGCTGCTGAAAGGTCCCTTTGTGATAAAACACCAGAGGCTGCTGGTGAGGTGAGGCCCTGTTGTCTCTGAGTGGGTTTTCCTTTCTCTAAGTCCTTATCACATTCAGCCTTACATAAGGGAGAGAACTCCAGAGATGACAGGGTTTTATCATTGCTTATAATTATTTTAAACTTTTTTAGAACAGGCAGACTGAGAGGCTGCTGCCTGACATTTCAATGGATTCCTTTATTTCATGTTTTAAACCATAACTGCTGTCCTGACATCAGCAGCTGCAGGAGCGCACCTTCCTCATCAAAAGATTTCAATAAAAGGGGAGCTGCTCCTTCAGCACTGTCCTGGTTTAGGGCAAATTTGGGAGAAAACCTCCAAAATGGCCCCTCCAGAAAGCAAACTCACATGGCCCCTTCCCACAACCGGTTTGGGAAGGATTCCTCACAGAGAAGTGGAAAGAACCTGTTTATTTAACAGGCACAGCATCCCCAGCACACAAAATGAACAATGCTGGGTGACACCACTCTGTCACTGCTCTGAAAAGGATGAAAAATTCAGAAAGTCTCTCTGGGAGTGCTCGCTCTGTTCTCAGTCCCTCCGGCTGCTGCCCAGAGTAGGCCCTGGTAGGCCCCAAAGTGGCCCAGTCCGGAGCAGGCTCGAGGGGTTCCAAAAAAGGGAAAGGAAAAACAGTCCTGGGAAAATTTGGACTGCTCAGCTAAACTAACTAACAGGCAGGAGCAAAAGCAAGAGCAAAGCAGAAGCAAAGCAAAAAGCAAAAGCAGCACCATGTACTGCCCCATCTCTGTGTTCCACCAGCCATGGGGGAGCGGCTGATAAGAAACCCAAACAAAACTTTCACTCTTCAGAGCCAGTCCTGAAGGCACAGAACATAATATTCAATACAAACACCATAATGTCACCCTAGGACAAGCACCAACCTCCTGCTGGGCCTTTAAGGAACAAAACAGGTGCACACGTGCTGGTAAGGGCTTGCAGGTGTCTTCTGTAGGTGCAGGGGTTCAGGAATAAAGGGAGAGCACAGGGATCACCCATGTGTCTCTTGTGTGCTTGGCTGATGTGTGGGACAGCATTGGCATGGGTTGGTCAGAGAATCATGGAATATCCTGAGCTGGGAGGGACCCCCAGGATCAGCCATGGCAGCCCCAGCCCTGCCCAGACACCCCAACAGCCCCACCCTGGGCACCCCTGGCAGCTCCTGGAGCTCTGGCAGCCTCGGGGCTGTGCCCATTCCCTGGGGAGCCTGGGCAGTGCCAGCACCCTCTGGGGAAGAGCCTTTCCCTGGTAAGAGTTGCTGCATTTGTTGGTGCTCCTCTGGGCCATAAAGACTGTGGGACATTGTCTCTGTCTGTGCTGTGCCTGAGGGATGCACTCATAGCTTGCTCCTGTGTGCCATTTCCCACAGCAGGAGAGACCCAAATATACCTGGGCTGGAGGTATGGCATCTTTGTAGGAATGTCCTTGGCCCTGTTCATCTCTACACAGAACCTGATCTTCTCTTTTAATGTCCCATCCTGCAGAAATGGGGTTAAGTATGAATTCCAGCTTTTCCTCCTCATGTTCTCCCCCCTGCAAAGGACTTTTTAGTAGTCTTGGTTGCATTTGAATTGTTATTTCCAAGTTCTACATTGCTCTTTTTTTTGGTCCAATTTTTTATGATTTCTGGACACTGTGGGTAGGCAGATGCTGTGTGGGATCCTTTCCTTTGCCTGGGTGCTCATATAAATAGATATATCTATATATATATATAAAAAATCTCTCCTCAATTAGCCCTTAGCCTGCTGGGCTCAGATGATGCCTTTTCCTTTGTGAGCATCAAGGTGCTGAGCTGTGCCACACAGGCAGGAGCAAAGTGAGCAGTGCTAGAAGCCAGGAGGATCACTGAGTTTTATTCAAACAGGCTGTTTGAAAGCTTGCCTGAAATGCTGTCTGTTGGGGTAAGGATAGGAAATACCTGCAGGCAGTGGCAGGATGTGGCATCTGTGGCAGCTGACCCCGTATTCAACATGTCACTGACCTCAGAGGCTCTAGCATGAGGTTTGGTAAGGAGTTGTGGTGTCTGAGGAGCAGACTCTGCCTTGGAAAGGCTCAGGGAGGTTTTGTCTCCTCACAGCTGAGTAGGGAATGGATATTCCCAGAGCCTGATCTCAAATAAATGACCTGCTAAAAATAGCTGTACTCACAAGCAGGTGAACACCAAAAACCTGCTGTAGTCACTGTGGCTGGCTGCCCTTGGGGAACAAAGTGTTTGGTTGTTTTACCTCTGTGGAAAAGCAGGTGGTGATGCCTTCCAAACTCAGGGTTTGCTGCTCTTTAACTTTTAAATGGATAAAATAAAATTATTATCCAATAATTAATTTAATTATTAATTAAATTAATATAATTAAATTACTTTAAGTTATAATTAATTAAAATAAATTATTTAATTATAATACAAGAAAATTATTTTATTATTTTCTTAAAATACAATTTTATATATTATTATATAATATATAAAATTATATAATTATACATGAATAATGATATATGAATAATTTTATATATTATATATTATAATATAAGTATATATATGAATATACATTTATATATAATAATATAAAAATAATGTTATATATTATTTATATATGTTATTATTGTAATTTGGAAAAATGGATAACCCTCCCAAAAACTGTTCTATCCTTTCACAACTCAGCAGACCACGCAGGGATCTTGGTGATCCCTGGGAGCTCCTGAAGAATCTCTGCCTTGTCTGTGCTGGATCCAGCAGCACAGGGGATGTGTCAGACTGGGGAGAAGGGGCAGCATTTGGAGGTGCTCCTTAGTGTCCATAATTCTGGGATTTGTTGTCACCTGGCAGGATAGAGCTGGGATTTACTAGAAAATGGGGAGACTTGATTGAAAACTTGGGCAATAGGATTTGTTTGGCTTTTTCCCATCAAATTTGCTGCTGAAACAGCAAAGAGAAACCTTTCTGTTGTATCATCAAAAAAAAATACCCCAAACACCTTTCTCTAGGTTGTAGTTCTTGTGCTTTTAGGAATGGAAAAGCCTGCAGCTGTCTCTGGCTGTTCAAAAGAAGCAAATGTGAGACAGATCTTTCTTGATTCTGCTTTCATGGCTCTGCTGGGCACTTTCTCCCTCCTCTCCTGGCAGCAGATGTGCAGAGGAAAGGTCAGGAAGAGCAGGGCTGGAATCCCTGCCCAGCCAGCCCTCCCTGGCTGCTCTCCGTGGGTGACACGCTGGGGATGTGATGGGACAGATGTCACATCATGACAAGCCCCTGCACTGATCTCTGGAGAAGTTCTGCGTGCTCTGAATGTCATTTATGCAACACAGGGATAATGCTGTGATTCCCTGGCATTTTAGGGAGCTTCTGGCATGTCCTGGGCTTGTCTGGTTCACTGTAGGTTCTGAGATGTCAGACAATACTTTTTTATGATTTAGAGATGGGGTAACTGAGAAGTATTTGAAAATTTTTTGTTCTATTTTTTATTTCATGAGAAGGGTGAGACAATACAGATGTTATAATTCATGCTATCACAATTAGAAGACAACTATTTCCTAATTACAAGACACTATAAGTGCTTTTTGGCCTGTCAGTTTTTTTAAGGCATCTACTATACTGTAGAGGCCTGTCATGGTTTGAGCCTGGCACAGAGCCAGTGCCCCCATGAAAATGCCTCACCCTGGTGTCTGCTGTGAGATGTGACCAGGAATAAGCAAAACAGGCTCCAACTTAAACATAAAGAACACTTTATTACCTAAAACTACAGGAAAAATAGGGAAAGACTATAAGGAAAAGAAAAAAAAAATTGAAAACCTTACAAAAACCACTTTTCCTCCTCCCACTCCCTGACTTTCCCAATCCAATACACTCTCTCAAAAACACCAACTGCCCAGCCCGGCACGACACTTTAGTATACTCAAACTGCAGTTCATGAAGAGGAAAGGAGTCCTTCTTGTTCCATAGGCTTCTGGAAACACACTGAAACCTCGGATGCTTCCTTGTCACTTCGGCACCGCCCGGGGAAAAAAAAAGTCCTTTTGCCGCTTGTGACATCTTCCTTCCATGCCCAGTGCTCTCACCACCGAGACATGGCCAGAGCTGCTTTTAGGGTGGTCTTTCAAGGATGCCTTGTCTCACTCCAAAAAGGCACAGTCTCTGCTTTTGGGACAACTGTCCCCCCCATATTTTTCCAACCCCTGGGGCCGGGGGGTCCTCACGAATGAACCCTCCTGGTTTTGAGGCACTGCCTCCCCCTAAATGCAGTCTGTGTCACAGGAACAACTGAGTCCATGGCTACAAGAAAAAGTCCAGCCAAAAGGCCACTCCAAATCATCTCTCCCCATCCAATCATCTCCACAATCTCCGGGCCAAAGTCCTTATCTCATCTCATCTCTCATCTCCCTTCTTATTCAGCTTCGAGGAGGATTAGCATTTTTTGCAAGGCCCCAATCATGCAAGAAAGGGTTAAAAGTTTTCAGTCTCTGTCTGTCCTGGGACGAGATGATACTCCCACACGTGCTGCTGCTGCGGCCGGCCGGGCTCTCTCTCCCTCCCCCCTTCTCCTCCTGGCTGGCTGCCATCACATTCGGTGCCGCCGGCTCTCTCTCTCCGGGGGGGGGGGGGCTGGCTGCCCGATGTCTCGATGTCTCTTGGGGCTCCGCCACCCTTCCATCCTTGAAAGCCCCCTCAACCCCCACCTCTGTCCAGGCCCCAGGCCTACCGCATGGCCGGCCCCTCCCCCGCCCAGCAGCAGCGGGCCGGGCGGGGGAAGAGATCTGACCTCTTCGCCCGACGATGTCCAAAAGAGGAAGTGCCAGGGCAGTGCCTTGCTTTTAACCCCTGTGTATTCTCGGAGGTGTGTCCAAACCCCACTGGCTACACCAGGTGTCAGTATGAAACCCAAAACCTTCATTGGTTTGACCACAGCTTCCCAGAATTCCCACTCCTTCCTGGTCAAACCATGACAAGGCCTTAAAGCCAATCATCTAAAAGTACCCCTCATGAAACTAACTAATCCCTAATTACAATACACTATAAGTGGTTTTTAGCCTATCAGTTTTTAACCACACTATACTGTAGATATCTTAAAGCTAATAATCTAAAACTAAAATTTGTAAACCTGTGCCAAGGTTTAAATCTAAACTACTATCTAATCATCTAAAACTACCCCTCATAGGTCTTACTACAATGCATCTTTCACAGTTCTATTTTTCTAAAATATCCAGTCTTATTTGTAAGACCATCTTTTGAAACTTTATTTTAGCTCTAGTTCTCTCTCAACAATATCTGTCCTATTCTATGGCATTTCCAAATCAGTATTCTTATCTCAAAGTTTATATACAGATACATACTGTGTGAGCTTTTTGTCAAGCCCTGAAAACTCTTTACAAACCTATTTCCCACACTGAGATAATTCTGGCATCCCCCTTGGACTGAATCAAGGGTTTAAAGAAACTGAAAGAGTTAAAAGTTTGTCTAGATTTAGATGGGGGGATAGAAACAATTAAGAGTACAGCAAGAAGAGAAGAGATAATAAGGGAGAGTTAATTATTAGCAGATGGAATAGTTAAGGCTAAGATACAAATCAGGTATTTGTCTTTACTGTGTTTAAAGAAGCAGGATGGGATGTGGATCTGATTGTGGAAAAGAAGAGGCTGTGGCTGCACCTGGGCCCTGAGCCTTCAGCTACAGCCAAGGGGTCCAAAGCCAACAAGGCAAAGGGAAAGGGTCCCTGTGACCTCAGGGGATCAAAGACCCATTGCAGACCCACAAACTCATTGCAGACCCACAGACCCATTTGAGGTGAAGGACTGCACAAGAGTGAAGGAACTTTGGCTCATTTAAATACATTTGAATATGAAACAGGGGTGGGTGGGGTTATGTAATGAATATGTATTGGGTGTTTTGGGAATTATATGAATATGTAAGACTTCTTAGATAAATACAGAGCCCCTTTCCCTTTCCCTTCCCTCCCCTCCTCTGGGCTGGCATTGCAATCCAGCCCACTCCCAAAGCACTCACCAGGCACCAAAGAATGGTAAATGCTTGGGAAAGGGGAAAAAAAATAAAAGCAAGCAGAGCAGCACTCCCCAAGTTCTCTGTACACCCCATTTTGTGTCACCCTTTCCTTCAAATCAAACAATGCAATTCTGAAATCAGGTGTTTTCTGACAGAAGGGCACAGAGCACAGAGTCACTAAGCAGATCTGAAGGGCTGACCCTCTCACAGAGGGCTGGGCATAAATAATTTGCTTAATGGTTGTACCTAAAGGATCAGCCCTGAGATAAGGAGACAACTTTGAAAGGTGGCCTTCAAATTAATATAAGTAGTGGGGGAACATAAGATTTGTCAGGCTGGATCAGGCCCTCCTTGCTTAGGTTTATGTTGTGATTTAAAACTAAAATAGCTGCTTCTTCTGAGCAAAGTGGGAGCACTTAATGGCAGGGCTCGCCCACACGTTGTATCTTCCCTATCTTTAACAATTAACGTTCAGTTTCAGGCCTGATGAACAAAGAACCCTCTTCTGTTAGTGTAATTGATACCTCTAAGTGCTCTCTATTAATGAAAATGCTTCCAAATCTTCACATTTCTCCTGTCTTGCTGAGCCTTGATTGTGCTTGAACTCACCTGGGACAAGGAGTGGAGACAGACTCGGGGCTCCTTTTTCATCCTTTAGAATCCCCACCTTTGTCCTCATGGACTGCTCTCTTTTCTGGATATCAATCAGCAGAACCCCTTAATTTTCCTAAAGCACTATCCCATTCATTGCTTTAGACAAAAATATTGTCAAAAGTTATATAAATATACTTATAAACTAAATATAGTTCCATTGCTTGTGTCTCTTTTTAAGCAGCAATCCTGTTCTTTCTGGTTCACCTCGATGAGCATTTTCTGGGTGTTTTATTATTCCCTGAATCCTGCCCTGTTTTGAGCCAGGCTGACACTTCCATGCATGAAATGAGACCTCTGTGTACCCAAGGACATGGCAGACTCCTGGAGACAGTGGATTTTGGTGCCTTGTCCCAGCCCTGTGGAGCTGTGGCTGAAGGGGCAGGCAGGAGTGTCTGGGGCTCAGGGGTTCATTCCCTGCAGGCTCTGAGCTGCCCCAGGAGGGGGACGGATCTCTGAGTGTCCAGAGCTGCCTCTGCTGCTCCTTTTGCTGTGACATTCTGCTCTGGCTCCTTCCTGCCATGCACCTCATTTATGCAATTCATTAAATCCCTCCCTGTTTCCTCTTTTCCCTGAGAGGGTTCCTTGCTCCTCTGGAAATACATTTTCCTTCCTGGATTTTGTGTAGATGGATTTCTTTCACCATCCAAGGCCATTTCTGCCCGGAGCTCTGATTTGTGCTGGGAAATCAGATCCAGCTGAGATCTGACTGGATTGGATCTTCCACAACCCATCCTCCCTGCAGGAGATCTCTGCTGTCCATGGCCACTGAGTGTCCCTGCAGGGCTGATCCAATCCCAGCATCCCATGGGGAGATGCTCCGCCCAGGGGAGGAGCCAAGCATTCCTCCCTGGATCCAATCTGAGCCTGGCCCAGCACAGCAGCCTTTGCCCCCTGCATTGCCAGAGGAGCAGCTTTCTGCTGCCCTGCATGGCCAGAGGGAGCCCAGGCCCATCTGCAGCAGCCCTGGAGCTGCAGAGGAAAACTCCCCCCTTGTGCAGGATCCCTGCTGCAGCAGAGCCACAGCTGGCACTGCAGGAGGGCTGAGCCCCCATGGGATGGGGCTGGGACACCCCCTGACACACAGGGGCCAGGGCCTGTGATCACTCTGGTAGTGGTTTGTTTTGTAATGCTGCATTTATATTTTTAGTTTTCCTAATAAAGAACTGTTATTCCTGCTCCCACATCTTTGTCTGAGAGCTCCTTAATTTCAAAATTATAATAATTTGTAGGGAGGGGTTTACATTTTCCATTTCAAGGGAGGCTCCTGCCTTCCTCAGCAGACACCTGGCTTTTCAAACCAAAATAGACTTCTTGGCAGGGAGGAACAGATACTCTCTCTTTGCAGAATTCCTGTGGGAGGCACAAGCAAGGCTGGAGGGAGGTGTGAGGCAGGATTGGGAATTCCGCTTTTTTCAAAGCGTTCCCATAAATAAAACCTACCCAGCTGTTGTCTGGGTGCCTCCAAGCACTCCCCTGCCCAGAGATGATCCTCTCTCCAAGGAAACATTGGGAATAATGCCAGGCCAGGTTGGATGGGGCTTGGAGCACCCTGGGATAGTGGGAAGTGGAATTGGATGAGCTGTAAAATCCTTTCCAACCCAATCCATTCCATGATCCACTGATCTTAAGTGATCAACTCTTCTGAAGACCCTCCTCACCCCTCCTTTATCCCTATTTCTGTGGAGATCCTGGTGTTTTCACTCTGTGGACCACACCTGGAGTATTTTAGCAGGAGACAAACAGGATGTATACATCCCTTCCCTCACTGACAGCTCACGTCTCAAACTGGAGCCGATAGAAAGCTTTTATCCTGACGCTGTCAAATGTAAGAACGTTTTTTGATCCACTTTAGAGAAAATCAAAATGTTTAATCTAGAAAGACTTGAAATGCATCATCACCCCCTTTTGCTGTTTCTTAAAGGACCAGTTGCTGATACAGTGGAGGTGCAGGTAGGTTTGATTACTCTAATGCGCCATGTTTGGTGAGAATATTATTTCTTCCCAAATATTAACCTTCCTTCTTTGCTTGCATCTGTTGGTGACAAGCTCACATTGACACACATTACTGGCTATTGATTCCTCATTGAGATATTCTCAATTCTTCAGTGAGATGCTTTATTAGAATAATTTACTCCCTGTGAAACAAATCTAAAAACCTTTAAAGAGATCTTGTGATGACGTCAAGCAGCCACAAAACTGTGGTGCTGCACCCTGGTTCAAACTTGACTCTGCTCAGCAGTTTCATGTGTTATCACCTTATCCACCTCTTCTCTGGTTTTGCTAGAAATGGCAAAAAATCTCCTGAGGTTCCCTCAGTTTTGTTGTTTTTCTTATGCAAGAGAAGAAAGTCTGACTAAATTAATGGAATTCTCAACCTTCCATTTTACTGGCTGAGGTCTGTTTGCATCTTGTAAACATGATTTAATATTCTTTAAAAAATCTCTGTAGAGCTGAATTCTTATTTCATTAAAGTATTAAGTCTTGTTTTAAGTTCAAAACTTTGGACATCCCGAGTCTGGGACTCCCACAGAGCTGCTGTAATTTGGGACAGGATATTCCCCACCTGAGTTCAGCACTCAGTATTTTACTGGGGTTTTTGTAACTTGTTCCAATGTTGAAAAACAGCAAAGACAAGTATTTGCTCTCCATTTCATTGCTCCCTTGGGACTCTGATTAACCTGCTGCTCATTCCTTTCCTGAGGTAAATTCATGGGTTTGTTCTTTCTCTGTGTAGGAGGAGAAAAAAAGAATAAAAAAAATCTTTGCCATCAGTGCTGTGTGACTCTCTGCCAGGCTGGTGTGAGCTGTTGTGGGCATGGGTGGCACCAGGCAGGTCCTGGCAGGGCTGCTTTGCTGTGGAGCCCTGCTCTGCTCATTGGCACCTCCTGCTCGTCACATCCACTGGGCCCCTCACAGCCAAGGAAGGAAATGTCCAAGGACAACTTGTAATGCACTACTGGGCTGTAGAAATAACACCACTGTACCATCAAATGACTGATTTTAAAGCTGTATTTTAAAGTGGAATCTCCTCTGGGCAGCCCCAAGCAAATCAAAGCATTGAGAGCCCTCTCAGCAGTGCAGGAAATCCAGGGTGGGTCCCAGATCTTCATAAACCAGCACTGAGACACTGCCATTGATGCCTTGCGAGGGCTGACCTAGAATAGAGGCTGGACAGAGCTAAAGAATAAAGCAGGGATTTATTAAAAGGGTCTCCTCCATGGATGCACCTTGGGCAGCACAAGAGCCCAGCCAGGGCTGCACCCAACATGAACCAAAATGGTCCCAAAATGCACAACCAGGCACGGGGTCTGTCACTGTGATCAGTTCTGCTCCATTTGCACCTTGCAGTTCATTGTCCCATTCCAACTTTAGCCCAGGCAGTCCCACCCTGCTTGTTTTTCTCTCTCCAGCCCACGGTGTTTGTGCTCTGGGGCTGAGATTTGGATCATTTGTCCTTGGTGCCCAGCTGGAGCAGGAATTGTTTTGTCTCCCTGCCCTGTGCACAGAGCTCACCATACCCTCATATGAGGCTCAGAATTACACACTAAAGCAGCTCAGAATGTGAAAAATATAAAAGCTAAACCTGAGGCATCACCATGATGCAGCAGAGCTGGGATCCTGGACCTTTGCTTGCTTCCACTCTCAACATATTCTCCCCAAATCTGTGCCCTTTCCAGGGCTCCTGTTGATCTCCTTCATTCCCACACAAAGCAAAGTGCTGGGGGATGGTGCCACCACAGATGTCTGGGCTTTCTGCTTTGTTAAATTCACATCCATTATTTTAACATGCAAATTCCTTGGCTAGGAGAAGAAGGAAATGCACATTTCTTTTCTTGTTCATAATCATCTTTGCTAGTCATAGGGCAGTTGGAATAATGTGTTCTCTTTCAAATGAAAACAAAGGCATAAAAATAGAGCTTCAGAACTCAGAACAGTGGCAAGATCTTTAAATAAATCCCCTCAGAATACTCGATTTTCAAATTGGTTGCTTCAAATAGATTCACCATCTTACCTTCTCTCCAGAAGATGCTTTTATCAGATCCAAAACTAAAGGGCACTTAGTCAGAAGAGCTTTAGTGAGGCTTTTCTAACAATTGCCTGTTAGACCTTAGCCAAAATCAAGTATCTGTTTTGCCTAGGTACATTCAGTTTTCTTTGCAGTTTTCCTTGGTGCAGTTGTTCATTCTTTGCAGTTGTCTCTATTCCTGGCCCCTGCTGTTAAATTGCTGCTGCATTTCCCTGCAGAGAAGGCTGCACTTTATTGATAGATGAAGTGATTCCAAATAATCCATTGACCAAGGCAGTAACTATTTTTCTTTAGGGAAAGCCCTTTAGCTGGAATGTGCAGCTTAACAAACAAATAAAACAATGCCAAACTCACTTGTGGATGAAAGAGGGGGGAAATCTCTGGATTAAATTGGTGGAGTGAGAGGAATACATGGGCAGTGTTCACTGCCTCATCCTCTCAGAATGAGGAAGAGGGTCCCTGGAGCAGGCAGTGTCTGCTGACCCTCAGGACTCCTCCTTGGCTTGCAGCAAAGCAAGCATCCCTGGGCTGCATCCTGCAGGGAGGCAAATCCATCAGAGAGCCCACAGCCTGGAAATTGCTGCCTGAGCTGCCCCAAGCTGCCTCCTTGGGGCACCACGAGGCACCCTGGGGACACCAAGGAATCTCAGTCCCTGAATGTCTTGGTTTGAACAGACAGGTGTGTGCCTAAGGAAGGCAGGAGCCTCCCATGAAATGGAAAATGCAAATCCCCTCCCTCTGATTGTTATAATTTTGAAATTTAGGGGCTCTTATGCAAAGATAGGGGAGTAGGAATAACAGCTCTTTATAACAGAAATTGAAAATAGAAATGCAGTAATACAAACCAACGCTGCCAGAGTGATCACAGGCCCTGCCCCTGTGTGTCAGGGGGTGTCCCAGCCCCATCCCATGGGGGCTCAGCCCTCCTGCAGTGCCAGCTGTGGCTCTGCTGCAGCAGGGATCCTGCACAAGGGGGGAGTTTTCCTCTGCAGCTCCAGGGCTGCTGCAGATGGGCCTGGGCTCCCTCTGGCCATGCAGGGCAGCAGAAAGCTGCTCCTCTGGCAATGCAGGGGGCAAAGGCTGCTGTGCTGTGCCAGGCTCAGATTGGATCCAGGTAGGAATGCTTGGCTCCTCCCCTGGGCGGAGCATCTCCCCATGGGATGCTGGGATTGGATCAGCCCTGCAGGGACACTCAGTGGCCATGGACAGCAGAGATCTCCTGGAGGGAGGGTTGGCTGTGGGAGAGATAAAGAAAACTGCCCCAGGAACAGCAGAGAACTGCCCCAGCTCTGACAGATGGGGACAGAACACACAGCCCCATTTCCAGCCTCAGACACTGAAAAAGAGCCCCTTTCCCTTGTCCCTGAGGCCAGTGAATTATCACAGACCTGGCAGTGCTGGCTCTGCTCTGCAATCCCTGCCTGCTCAAGGAAAATCCTGGATGTGAGCAATGGAGCAGGTCAGGGAGCTGAGAGCAGTGCCAGGCTGGCAGTGAGGATTTCACACTCGAGCAGATTGTTGCTGCCATTCCAGCACCTTCAGCATTGGGCTGGCTGGAGCACGAGTGCTGGGCCTTGGCAAATCCAGCTTCTAGGTTCTGGCTTTTCTACAAACTCACTGTGTGAATTTTGGCAACTTGATTAATTTCCCTGAGTGGGATCCAAAACCTGGGGAGGTCAAGGAGAGTCTTTTCTGGAGCTGAAATATACTTTAAATAGGCTCCTTAAGTCTGTGTTTCTAGTCTACATTGTGGAAAATGCTCTGCCTCTCCTTTCTTGGCTGCAAACTCTGCCTGACAGGGTTTGTTCTTGGCTGGGAGCACTGCAGAGCCATGATTTGGGTTGGCATCCTGGAGGTTCAAGGCAAACAGAACCTGTGAGCACCCTGCAGACACAGGAACTCAGCTGTGGCAGGCACGATCCTTCCAAATTGTGTGCTGCTCATGGGTGGGAATGCAGAACAGAAGGGCTTGGATGGCTCATGTTTATCCACTGCAAAAATAAAACCACCCAAAGATAGGCAGGGTTAGCCTGAACGCAGGGGTTGCACTGGTGGTGAAATAACAGGGATGTTATTGTGGAATCACAGAATTCCAGCATGGTTTGGGTTGGATCAACCTTCAAACTCATCCCATCCCACCCCCTGCCATGGCAGGGACACCTTCCACTGTCCCAGGGTGCTCCCAGTCCTGTCCAGCCTGGCCTTGGGCACTGCCAGGGATCCAGGGGCAGCCCCAGCTGCTCTGGGCACCCTGTGCCAGGGCCTGCCCACCCTCACAGGGAACAATTCTTTCCCAATTCCCAATCTGAGTCTCTCCTCTTTCAGCTCCCCCTTGTCCTACCCCTACCAGCCCATGCTCAAAGTGGCTCTCCTTCCTTTATAAATCCCCTGCAGGGACTGGAAAGCCTCAGTGAAGTCCCCCAGAGCCTTCTCCTCTCCAAGCAGATCAGTATGACTGCAGCAGATAGCAGGATTTCTGCAGGCGTTTCCTGCTCTGCAAAAGGCTTTTGCCTCCTTGGGCAGAGCCAGCACAGCATCTGTCATGTCAGGGCTGGTTCCTCTCCTGCTCCATGGCAGTTTTCCAAGGCACAGCTGGGGTTGTTTGCACCTCTGCCTGCAGCATCTGGGAGGGCAGGAGTGTCACTGTCATATTTTCAGGAAAAATCCCTTTGCCAGGATTTCTCTCCTGGGAAGCTGAGAAGCCTCAGAGAAAAAGGAAAACAATATTATCTGATTTGCTTCTCCTGTCTTTTGCTGCTTTGGAATGTGGTTGGAGATTATTTATCCAACAGGTGGTTGTTTCATTGGTTGCATGTGAATTGTTTTGAATTAATGACCAATCATGGTCAAGCTGTGTCAGACTCTGAGGAGAGAGTCAGGAATTTTCATTATTATATTTAGCCTTCTGTCTGTATCCATATAATATAATATAATATAATATAATATAATATAATATAATATAATATAATATAATATAATATAATAGCCTTCTAATAACATAGAGTCAGATTCATCATTCTTTGCTCCCAGCGATGGGAAAATACCCTGAAAATACCACACAGGAGCTCCTGTCTCTCCCCACTCTCCATTTCCAGCAGGAATCCACCATCCAGCCTCTTCCCTCAGCTCCTGCACAGCCTGAGTGCAGCTGAGCCCAGAGATGTGCTGTGCATTCCTGCATGGAAATGTCAGCCAAGTGATCCTCATTCCCAGCGAGCCACAGGGCTGGGGACATCCTTACAGGCCAAGTGGGTCACAAGCCCAGTCCCCTTGTCACACCAGCCCAGGCAAACCCCACAGTCCTGCTCTCAGTGTGTGCTATTTGCTGGGTCCCCAGGACAAAGGAGGAATTGAGAATCTGACTCCATGTTCTTAGGAGGCTAATTTATTATTTTATGTACTTATATATTATATTAAAGAATACTGTACTAAACTATACTAAAGAATAGAGAAAGGATACAGACAGAAGGCTTAACAAGATACTAATGAAAAACTCATTAGTATGAGTAGCTGTGTCAGAGTCCTGACACAGCTACACTGTGATTGGTCATTAAGTAAAAACAATTCACATGGTGGACAAACAATCTCCAACCACATTCCAAAGCAGCAAAACACAGGAGAAGAGAATCAGATAATTATTGTTTTCATTTTTCTCTGAGGCTTCTCAGCTTCCCAGGAGAAGAAATCCTGGCAAAGGGATTTTTCCAGAGAATATGACAGTGACACAGGAGGACAGGGCAGCTGTAGAGCTGGGCAGGGGCTGTGCCCCAGGCTGGGGTTCCACTGGGTCAGATACAGATTTGGGAACTCTGGGATGGATCTGAGGAAGTTTGGATAATAAATTTGGGGCCCCTCAGTAGCCAAGGAGAGGATTATGTGGGACTGGAGCAAGGGGTAGCTCAGGGCTCTGGAGGTTTGAATCTCTGAGAGGAGGAAGAGGGGAGGGCTGGGATGGAGAAGGATTGCAATGCTGAAATGGCCCCCACAAAGGGAGAGAATGATGCATCTGACTCCATGGATATCAGAAGGTTAATTAATTACTTTATTATACTATATTATTCTATGCATTTAAAATGGAACCTGCCAAGAACTCAACCCTGCACACACTGCACAGAATCTCATGTCTGTCACCCAACAGTCCCCACACACACACCTGGCCCTGACAGGTCAAGGAAACAAAACCCCATCACTGTGGGTAAACAATCTCCATGTTGCATTTTAATTTGGCACAAACACAGGCACAGCAAATTTTCTTTCTCTGAAGTTCAGAGAATGTGAATCTCAAAAATACTCTTAAGAAGAATTGTGCCTTTCTCTGTGAAGAGAAATGGGAAGCTGCAGAGAGGTGTGAGGATTTACAGGGGGTGGGCAGATATTAGGGAGGTCAGGTTCACAGAATTCACAGAATGACCAGGTTGGAAGAGACCTTCAAGATCATTGAGTCCAACCCAGCCCCAGCCCCTCAGCTAAACCCTGGCATTGGCTGGGTGGGCACTGGAGCCTCCTGACCCAGTGGGTGACATCCCTGTCCTTGAACGAGCTGAGGTCCCTCCTGAGCCAAAGCATGGTGTGACCTTCCAGAGGAGGGACACCCTGGGACACCCCGTGCCTCAGGGCTCAGCATGAGGACAAGGAGCTTTCCCTGTGCTGGGAGCTCAGCAGCCTTGGAATCTGGCACAGGTGCTGTTCCTGAGCAGGGCAGTGCTGAGAGAGCCCCAGGGAGCATCTGAAGCTGTGTGCTTTCACACCTCTGGATCACCCCAAAAGCCTTCAGATCACCCCTGGCTGGGCAAGAGCAGGCAGGTTTCTCCCAGCTCTCACTGCACTGCTGCAGCAATTTATGGCTCCCATGAGCTTTGCTCATTTAAAAAGTGCCCATGGAAGCATTTTTCATGGAAAGGCTCTCCAGCATATTTTAATGGGGAAGGAGTGAGTGCATTTATTTGAAGTGGTGCACTAGAAAGCTGCTCCAAGCCTGGCAGGCAGTTGTTGCTCACCACTGGGATGTAAAGAGAGGAAACACAAGCCCCATTGGGAACCCTTCATCACAGACTGAAAGACAAGTCCATGCCCAAGAACCCCCACAGCATTCAGCCTGATTTTGGAGTCTCCAGTGGAACTTTTAGTTCAGATGCCTTTCACTTTTGCAAGTCTGTTCCCGAGGTCAAATCTAAGGTTGCACCACTGAAAAATGTAGATTTAGGATTCGTGTTGCTCCCTGGCACTTTTTATTCTTTCAGTGCTACCCTAAGTTTCATTAACCTGGAGTTAAACTAAGGTTATGCTGTTGGATGAGCATAATAAAACGCACTGCCTGGGCTGGGGAACATATTTCTTTCATGGTGCTTTAAGAGCTCTATAAAGCTGTGATTAAATGATGTCTAAGCTTAGCTCTTCTGCAGCATCTTGCTGAGAGCAGAAGCAAAACCTTGTTGGGACCTTGTCTTTAACACAGCACTGTCACAACGAGCTGCAGGGCTACCAGACCCAGCAACTCTGCTTATTTTAAGCCGGCGACAGCTGAGGTGCAAATGCCTGCAACCCGATGCTCAGAGCCCTGCTCACCCTGCAGCCCCAGGAATGTGCTGGGGTGTGCTCAGGGAGCAGCTGGCACTGAGGGAGGGCTCAGAAATCCCACCCAGCACCGAGCTGGGGCTTTGGAAGCACGAGATGGGCAGGGCTTGTTCAAGGGAAGCAGCTGCACGAAAGAGAAGGAAAACAAGGAGAAAAGAAAAAAAGAAAATGAGGCAAAGGGGCAGAAACAGCTGGAGCTGTGCCAGGGGGGTTTAGGGCTGGATACCAGGGAAAGGCTCTTCCCCAGAGGGTGCTGGCACTGCCCAGGCTCCCCAGGGAATGGGCACTGAGGCTGCCAGAGCTCCAGGAGCTGCCAGGGGTGCCCAGGGTGGGGCTGTTGGGGTGTCTGGGCAGGGCTGGGGCTGCCCTGGCTGATCCTGGGGGTCCCTCCCAGCTCAGGACATTCTGTGATCTCTTGTCCATCACAGAGGGTGCTCCTGGCTGCTCAGTACAGAGGCAGCATTGGTTTTGTGGCACAGCAAGGAGATAAATCTGCTTCTCTTAATTGTAGTGTTTGGGTACTGAAGTAGCTTCCTTGTGGTTTACTGGGAGCAAAGTGCCCCCCTTGGGCCCAGCCTGTCCCTGTTGTGCTGCATGGCCACCCCAGAGCAGGGTTTGCCCTGCCACCACCTCACAGCCCACTGTGGAACGCACACAATCATGCAAAGGAGTAAAGGCTCATCTCCCAGCCAGTCAGACCTTTCCAGGGAACTTGAGCTCAGTGGGTGAATGGTGCTGAAAAATCATTGCTGCCTGACTGTGAAGTGCCAGGCATAGCAAGGAGCTGAAACCCAGGGCTGGGGATTAACACCAGGGCCTCAGGCTTGTGCAGGCAGCAAACTTCAGCAAGATTTTCCCTTGGAGGAGAACAGAGTGGCTGTTACTGAGATGGGGAGAGCAGAGCTCATTGCTGTGGAGTTATTTTAATCGAGGTTGTGTAACTTTACCTTGTTCTGAACTCCCAAACTTCTCTGGCTGGTAATAGGAACAGTGCCACAGCACGAGCAAGAAGCCTTGGAAGCTTCCCAGGGAAGCTGGGGAGTCAGAGATGTGCAGCTTAATATAGAGACAAAGTTTGAGCAGGCAGCAAAACAGCAGGGTCTGAGGGGCAGGCCTGGGTGAAGTCACAGCATTACTCACTTTCATGGCTGCTCTCCCTCCTAAGGGGCAGCTGAGTAAGGATTTCTTCATTTGCCAAAGGAATTTCTCAAGTGGCAAGGAGAAGAGTGCTGAAGTGATTCCCACAGGGATGATTTGCCTGGGGTCAGTCAAGGACTGGACCTGCTGAGACTGCTCCCCACGGGGCTGTAAATCTGAGGTACTCCTGGTCCATGAGTGAATATTGCACAGGTTGGGATGGGAAATCTCAGCTTCCTGTGGCTGAGATGACCCTGAGGTATCAGGAAGTCTCTTTTTTTCCCAGCTCCCGCGACCGAAGAAGAAGTCGAGATTCATTGGTTCTGGTTTTCAAGGTTGTTTATCTTTTCTTATCTATTCCATTCTTTCTCTGACCTGCTGAGATCTGTCCAGCAGGTCAGGTTGTGGCACAGTCCCTGCCCTTGGGGTGGTGTTAACTTTTTATACTAAGAATTATTTGTACTTTATTTACAATAATTTTCCAATATCTATCTCCTATGTTAGACAGTTTGTCTCTACTCTAAACCAATCCAGAAGTGCCACCATCACAGCAGAAGATGGAGGAGGAGGAGGAGGAGAAGGAGAAGGAGAAGGAGAAGGAGAAGGAGAAGGAGAAGGAGAAGGAGAAGAAAGACAAGGCACACTCAGATTCCTCCATCTTGCTTCTTGAACCCCCATTCTAAAAACCCCAAAATTCCATTTTCACCCAGTGATAAATTCACTGTCATTCTACTCAAACTCTTATGAGCTGTAACTCTTCACACAAAGTTGGTAATTGTTTCCATGGGCTAAAATCAAAGGCACAGGTGTTTGTGACTCCATGCCAAGGTCTCTGAGCCCCCTGCCAGGGTCTCGAGTCACCCGGCGCAGACAGAGGAATGTTCTGAGTCCCAACAGGAAAGGGCATCTGAAGGGGCAGGGAAGGCCAGTGACTGTTCCATGGCCACACACAGAGAAGTGTGGCCCAGAAGTGTTTGTTCAATATTTACAATTTGAACACTTCCACTTCCCTATACTTTCATGTGTTATAGGGAAAAAGAATCTTTATAGTTTTACAAGAATATTTCATTTTTAAGATTAAGGTATCCCTTTATCTTTCTTATCTGGGACTTGATTTTTTTTTTACTGATCTTAATGGTTTTAGGTTGTATTTTTGCATGTAGAGCATGTTTTTTTACATGCAGAGCAAAGCAGAAAGCTCGAGGGCACTTCACACCATGGGGCTGTCCCAAGGGCAGCAGGTTGCTTCCAGTGGTGAGGATGAGGAGGGGAAGGGCAAAAGGGGGGTTCCTCCTGCCTCATCTGGCCCTGGGCACACAGATCTGCCCACGTTAGTGCCAATCCTGACATCCCAGTGCTGTCCTTGGAGCAAAGCCTTGAGTTTCAGGAATTTCCAAGGCAGACTTGCTCCCCCCAGCCTGCCCAGCCCCACACTCTGAATCTCCTTTCAGCAGAGCCAGCAAAGGGTTTGCAGGCAGCTTCTGATCCCAGAGGTGATTCCTTCCAGCCCCAGTGACAGCTCTAAGTGCTGCAAAGTGAGCAATTGCTGCTATCCACACGAGGATCTGGAAATCACAGTGATTGTGCAGGGTGTGAGAGGGACCTGCCAGCTGCAGGTCACGGTCCCTTCCTGCCAAAACCACTTCAACTCCAGCCCTTGTCACCAGACACGTGCTCCTGGGACAGTGCACTCTTCTCACTGCATTTGCTGCTCTCTTATGGCTGGAAAGAAACAGCTCTTTGTCAGGCTCAAACCTCCTCCAGGAATACTTGACTCCAACACTAAACAGACAGAAAAGCCACTCAATGGAAAAGAACTTTGTGTTGTCCCTGTAAATCTTTCATCCAATGCCCTCCACAGGCACCAGGAGAGATCTCAGGGTGTGATCTTTTTTGGGAGCATTGCAGAGATTAAGAGGTATAAATGTCAATCCATCCACAACTCCCTGTCACTGAGCTGAGCTGCTGCTCCAGCAGGCAGGGAGGAATGGGAATTTTTCTTTTCAGTCCTCTACAGGACCCGTTTCCATGGAAAACCAGCTATTCCTCATGGATGGGGTGGGATCAGCCCCCAAAACTGGCTGGGTTGGTGTGTCCAAATAATGTCTGGGCATCCTCCAGTGCAAGGGAGACCAACTCACAATTCAGACTTGGCCACAGGGATATAAAATGAAGGAATCCAGTCTGACCTTGCCAAAAGGTGTGGGGTAAATCCTCGTGTGTGTATGTGTTCTGTCAGCCTGCCCTGAGCTGCTCCTGCAGGATGCTGTGGTTTCACTGTGCCTGGAGGTGTTGAAGGGAGGACTGGACCTGCCATGGTCTGGTTGACTGTTGGGGAAGATGAAACAGGAAAGCCTTATAAATATGATTGTCTGGCAAACGATTTTGAGAATATGGAAACTATAAGCGAGACTGAAATGAAAGCAAGCTTTGAGCTACCTCAGTTACTGAACAACTGGAAAACAATGGCATGGCCAGCTGAAGGTGATCCCCTTTTGATGGAACAACACCCTCTGCTTGCAGACAGGCCCAAGGGTCAGAGCAGACCCTACAGCTTGGCAGAAGGGGCCCAAAGAGGAGTTTTTAGGGTTTAAAATGTAACACAGGATGGTAATGTAATGATTCTTATAGGCTGTATGTAAATGCTGTAGGATTTGTATATTGTACTGGATTGGTTCGTGAGAATTAGAATATTCAGCACAGAAGAAGATTTATTGTGTTGTAATGGGAACCTCACCCTCTTATGCTTTCGCTCTCTCCCCCTCTCATCCTCTCTCCCCCTCTCCTCTCTGGGGCCTGCTCTGAGCTGTGTCTGGCAGCTCCCTGCAGGCCCTTTGCAATAAACCCCAATTCCAGCCCTGGCTGCAGAGATCTCTCCTGTCTGTCTGTCCTGACCGCCCTACCCCACAATGCTCCTACAGTTGACAAGGCAGTGTTGGATCAGTCAATGATCTCAAAGGTCTTTTCCAGCTTCATTGACTGTCACCATGATATTTTCTGAAAAATCCTGGGAAGCTGAGAAGCCTCAGAGAAAAATGTAAATAATAATAATAATCTGATTCTCTTCTCCTTCTGTGTTTGCTGCTTTGGAATGTGGTCTGGAGGTTGTTTACCAACAGGTGCATCTTTGATTGGTTCCATGTGAATTGTTTTTACTTAATGACCAATCAAAGCCAGCTGTGAGTGACTCTCTGAGGAGTCACAGGTTTTCATTATTCATTCTTTTCTAGCCTTCTGATGTATCCTTTCTCTATAGTTTAGTATAGTTTTAGTATTGCATAATAAATATATTATATGATATTATACCATGTAATGTAATGTAATGTAATGTAATGTAATGTAATAATATAATATATTATATTATAATATAATATAATATAATATAATATAATATAATATAATATAACATAATATATCAGCCTTCTGAGAACAAGGAGTCAGATTCTCATCTCTCACCTCATCCTGGGGACCCTCACAAACACCGCAACTGACCCTGTGATTCAGGAGTCCTTGCCTTGCACACTGAGCAGTGCCCACAGACCCCAGCCCAGCCTGGAAGGTGCTGCCTGTGCTCCCTGCTGAGCCTGCACAGGGCAGGGCCTGTCCAGGGACACCCTCTGGAGCAGAGCACACACCAGCCCCAGGTCAGAACAGCTTCAGGATCCTGCAGAGCAGCTCCTGATAGCAGAATTCCTGTCCCTGGAACATCCTGCTTTTGGCAAGCCTGTCCACACTGAAGCAGAGGCTGAAGTTTTCTCAGAGCAATCCCTGGTTGTGGTTAACCCTTGGTGGTGAGCAGAAAGCTCCCTCCCATCTTGTGGCTGCGTGCTCTGAGCTTTGTGAGCACCTGCACCTGCCAGGAACAGGATCCTGGAGAATATCCCCTCATTTTCACTTTTTGATGTAGATTAAGCAGTGGCTCAGGAGGTCATGTTTTGATCTCGGCATTAAAGCACTTCAGGAGAGACAGTTCCTGTTCAGGAGGAGTGAATTATTCGAGGACTATCACTGCCCAGCACATTTTTCTTCACTAATGCCACTTCATGGCTAGAAAGTCTCAATTGCAAGTCACATGTGTAAACATTGGAGCAGTCATTTATCCAGTGCACAATTTGTAGGGATGACAAGTCATTTAAATAGTGTGTGTAACGCAGAAAACCCCGCCGCTGATTTAGTGGCTTTATTATTACGCTGTCAGGAAAATTAATGTTCTATTTGCACAAAGCATCCATTCAGGCTCCCTATCTGCAGCAGCACAGAGGTTGGGATGAGGGCTGGGTGTCCCGAGGATGGAGAGCTGTGTGGTGTCCCAGCTCCCAGGGGAACTGGCCTTTCCCAGGATTGCCTGGCACTGGGAACAGCACATCCCAATTACCAGCTGAGAAGGCCAACAGCAGAGTGACAGACAGCCCTGAGTGTGAACCCACAGGAATGACTCACCCAGCTCTGGCTCCTTTCCAATCAAATGGTGGGAATTCTTTCTTTTCCTTTTTCTTTTTGTTTTTTTTTTTTTGGTGGGCAGAGGTGCCTAAGGGAAAAGCACGGGAAGGAAAATATCAGCAACGAGCTCTGCAAAGGCAGAAACAACTCGGCTGTGTTTTATAACAAGAGGAAGGAAGATGCTCTCCCACGTCTGCCTGCCTTGTGCACTGTGTTTTCCAACAAGAACAGTCAGATATAAATTGGCAGGAGAAGCAGGGGAGGCTGTTCCAAGAGAAGCTGGAGTGGGATCAGTGGGGTAGGAGTGGGATCAGTGGGGCAGGAGTGGGGTCAGTGAGGCAGGAGTGGGGTCAGTGGGGCAGGAGTGGGGTCAGTGAGGCAGGAGTGGGGTCAGTGGGGCAGGAGGGGAACACGAGTAGGAATGGGATCAGGAGGCAGGAGTAGGGATCAGGAGGCAGGAGTGGGATCAGTGGGGTAAGAGTGGGGTCAGTGGGGCAGGAGTGGGATCAGGGGGCAGGAGTGGGATCAGTGGGGCAGGAGTGGGGTCAGTGAGGCAGGAGTGGGGTCAGTGGGGCAGGAGTGGGGTCAGTGAGGCAGGAGTGGGGTCAGTGGGGCAGGAGTGATGCCCTGCTGCAGCCCCAGGCTCAAAGCAGAGGGTCCAGCAGCCACGCTGGGCTCAGCCAGTCTTGTCCAGGTGGGCTCATGATGACAGGCCCTGGATCCAGGCTGGAAGCCAGGATCAGCATGGCCCAGCCCAGGCTTGGCTGTGGTCGGGCCGAGCTGGGAGCAAAGGGATGAGCAGGGAGCTCCAGCAAGGGCCCTCCCAGCTCATTCCCAGCAGCCCAACAGTGGGGTACAGCTGCACCAGAGCTGGCTCAGAATCCCAGGATCCCAGAATCATTCTGCTTGGAAGAGACCTTCCAGACCACGAGTCCAAGCTCGTGCCTGATCCCCACCTTGTCCCCAGCCTAGAGCACTGAGTGCCATCTCCAGTCATTCCTTGGACACCTTAAGGGATGGGGAATCCACCACCTCCCTGGGCAGCCCTTTCCAATGATTAACAATTCTTTTCATGAAAAAAATTCCCCCTGGATTCCCTCCCCACCTTGTGGGGTGCTTTTTAGAGACAACTTTTGAACTCTTTTAATGCAGGTTCTTAATTTTCCATATGTTGGGGAGCTTAGAGGGAAATTAAGGAAGCCACAAGGAGCCTGTGCACCCTGAGAGCCTCATCCTCAGTTCTATTTAGAGTTCCCTACCTTTCCTTTCAGGGAGAGTGCATATCACATGAGCCAGTTGTCTGGAAAATGCATGGCCAGGGGGTACAGACGGCTG
This sequence comes from Zonotrichia leucophrys gambelii, assembly GCF_028769735.1. NCBI lineage: Eukaryota > Metazoa > Chordata > Aves > Passeriformes > Passerellidae > Zonotrichia > Zonotrichia leucophrys. Next base: position 12,942,176 of record NC_088189.1, on the reverse strand, counting down.
TAAATATTCCCTGGTGTGATGGCAGCAACCTGGAGGAGGGAAAATAAACTGTCAGCTTGAGAAGTGAGAGAACAAAGCCATTAATAAGAGCATCTAAACAGGATCTGGAGCATGGATCTGCACCAGGGAAGGGATGCAGCATGGTGGTAGCCATGGTAGGGTTTTACAGGGATCTCCCAGGGCAGGTGTCCTGGGTTGTAAGCTGTGGCTGGGGTGTGTGTTCTGTCCCCGTGTGTCAGAGCTGGGCAGTTCTCTGCTGTTCCTGGGGCAGTTTTTTCTTTCTCTCTCCCACAGCCAACCCTCCCTCCAGGAGATCTCTGCTGTCCATGGCCACTGAGTGTCCCTGCAGGGCTGATCCAATCCCAGCATCCCATGGGGAGATGCTCCGCCCAGGGGAGGAGCCAAGCATTCCTACCTGGATCCAATCTGAGCCTGGCACAGCACAGCAGCCTTTGCCCCCTGCATTGCCAGAGGAGCAGCTTTCTGCTGCCCTGCATGGCCAGAGGGAGCCCAGGCCCATCTGCAGCAGCCCTGGAGCTGCAGAGGAAAACTCCCCCCTTGTGCAGGATCCCTGCTGCAGCAGAGCCACAGCTGGCACTGCAGGAGGGCTGAGCCCCCATGGGATGGGGCTGGGACACCCCCTGACACACAGGGGACAGGGCCTGTGATCAGTCTGGCAGTGATTTGTTTTCATTTGTTTGTACTATTGCATTTGTATTTTTAATTTTCCAAATAAAATTAAAATTAAAATTAAAATTAAAAATTTTTCTAAATTTTTCCTAAAATTTTCCTCTTCCCATATCTTTGCCTAGGATGCTTTTAATTTCAAAATTATAATAATTCGGAGGGAGGGGGTTTACATTTTCCATTTCAAGGGAGGCTCCATCCTTCCTCAGCAGACACCTCTCTGTTCAAACCAAGAGAGCAGCAGAGCCTTCAGCAGATCCCTTTGGGCAGGAGCCTCTGCAGCGGTGATGGGTGGGCAGGCAAGGACCTCTCAGAATGAAGCTGAGCCCTCCTCACATTCCCTGTGCTCCTTCCAAAGTGAGGATGCACGTGAGAGATTCCAGAAGGCTCCCATGGAGATGTGTCCACTCAAACCAGCCGTGGTGAGATGGGCTGTAAAGAAAATGAAACACCAAAGGAGAACCAGCTGTCAAAGCACTTTAACCACTGAGGCAACCAGATATTTATCCCTTTGGAGTTCCTCCTGACAGACCACAAGCAGAGGGAAGCAGAGCCAGCCTGACCTGGTTTACCATGTCTCTTTACATCTGTATTCTGATGAAGGCTCCCTTAATTATATGGGTTGTGTAAAGCAATTTATTCTGCCATTTTCGTTCAGTTCCCTGCAGGTTTCTGAACCTTTTATGGAGCCTTGGGTGAAGCTGTTGAGCTCCTGGAGCTGTGAGGCACCAGAGCAGGCTGTCCATGAATATGAGGGATGAACATTCCAGGAGGGTTTCAGAGCACAGACGGACAGGGCTCTTGGTGACCTGATCCAACCTTGAAGTTGCCTGCTTTGAATTTGTCTATGATTCCAAATTCTCTCTGCTACCATAAGACTAGAAAAGGGATGTTTTATTAAAAGCCAAAATGTTTATTCAGTCTCTTAAATCTGCACACTCAAGAAAGGAGAAATGATTTCTTTTTATTTATAATAAAATTCTGAGGTTTCAGAACTAATCTGATGGAAACTTTGATGTCTTCTCTGCCTTTTTTTTTTTTTTTTGGTGATAAGGGCTTGGCTTTGAAAACTAAAACTCAAGAAATTATTAGTTAAAAAAGCAAGGGAAGTCCACTCCTGGTGACTTTCCCTCCCTTCTGGTTCTCTGAGGGATGTGTTGAAATTCCAAGCTGCTCTGGAAGCTGACTGCAAGGAGACACCACAGCTCTCCTGGAAATGCTCTCTGTGTGGGAGAGGACAGAGGGAGGCATTTAAGGATAAGCAAAGTGAGGCAGGGGGGAGCCAAGCTGCTCAGCAGTCAGATGGAGTTACTCTCTGCCAGCCCTGGATGCCCCACTGGGCTTTACCTGCTCCAGCTGCAGGAACAGCAGAGCTGCCCGTGCTGGATCAGCTGCCCTGCCCAGGGGAGGTGGGATATGGGCCAAAAAGTGCTTTTAGGCGAGGCTGTGGCCTACTAAAGGGATGGAGTGGTGTCACTGAGCTGTCCCTGCCCTGCTGTGTCCCTGTCCCAGTGCTATCCCTGCCCCCAGATGGAGCTGAGGGGTTGAATCCCCTTGCAGTGGGAATGCTGCAAACAGGAGGCCTGAGCTCTCAGGAAGGGGCAATTTTCCAGTGAGGATGGGCCAGGACACATCTGGGTGTGGAGTTTGGGGTGACACCATTAGTGAGTGATGGTGATCTGATTAACTGCACAAGCAGCCCATGAAATGAGCGGGGTTTGCTCTTCTGCATAGCATGGAAATGGAATAATTAGCCAGGGAAAGTGTGATAACCAATTAAAGAATAGTGGGATGCGGGAAAGGAAAAAACTCCAAACCAATAAAATGGAGGGTCCATAGCTTAACACAACAGGGATATGGAAATACTGCACAAGGAAAGGTGGGAATGCAATTTCCAGAGCCTTTGTTTCCACCTCTTTCCATGAGGAGTTCCTTGCAGCTGTGCTTGTTCCTGTCCCTGGATGAAGGAACCTGGGGGATGAAACCTCAGCTTGGATCAGGGAGTGAGGAGAGCTGGCAGCTGGAAGGGAACACAGTGGGACACCCTGTTAATTGTGGTGAATGACCCAAAGCAGAGCATGGAAAATCTGAAATGAACAATATCCTTGACTGTGAGTCCAGTGACAATGGAAGGAATACAGGGAAAAGTTGTGGGAAGGGCCTGGATGATCTTTAAGGGCAATGATGAGGGGGAAAAAAGGCTTGAGAGAGGAGGATTCACAGTGAAATCTGTCACCTGGAACTGGGTGACAAGATCAGCTTTGCACCTCTTTTTTTCTGAAAATGCAGCAATTTAGAAGAGGCTTTAATTTTTCTTTATTTTGTGTTAATTTCCTTTATTTTAAAGTACTCCTGGCTTTAGGTTTCTGCTGCTGTTTCTTTGATTCAGCCTCAATCTGAGTGGAACCCAAGGTCCTGTGGGTGCTCTCTAAGAACTCCCCTTCGTGCCAGTGGATCCACAGCAGCTCAGGTTCCTGCCAGGAAAACGTTTTACCCAGTTTTGGGCAGTGTATGCACCTATGGAAGAAAATTCACTGCAAGAAACCAAAAAGGGACCCTGGCACTGTGTGTCCCCGAAGGACAGGGGCATGCTTCTGGGTTATCCTTGGCGATTATTGCAGGGATAAATGGGCAGGAATTCTCTAACTCCACACGAGACATTTTGGCTGGCTGGACAGTGAGCTCTCTGTGCTGTTTGGTGACTCCTGAAACACACGCAGCACAGAACAGGATGTTTTTAAACTCACTCTGCACAGCACTTCTGTCCATCTCCACTTAAACCAGCAGTGTCACTAACTGTAGTAAATGTATTTATTTTCCTGTTCTATCTTGTTAAATCCCTGCTTTTCTCTGCTGCTGCACATCAGGGATGTTAACTCAGTGCTAACCTGGTAAAGCTGCAGAACTGGGCCCAGGGGAGAGCAAGGAGAGGTTGCTGGGGAGGCATCCAGCAGCTGAAGCAGAAAAAATGTGACTTTATAAATCCTTCATCCCCTACACCTTTCCAGAAACATTTCTCAGCAGCTTCCTTATGGAAAATTAAACTCTACTCTGGCTGTGCTTCACTCTGTCTTCTGTGCTTCAAAACAGCCTCGCTCTGTCGTTTCTTTGGAACAGCAGCGTTTGCCTTGGCTCCTCAGTTTGCCCGTGTCCTGGATTGCCAAGCAAATTGTGTTCTCTTTGCCATCTGTATGGCAGTTCTCTTCTGTTCAGTGGGCAGTTTTCCTTATCTCTTCCACACCCAATCCTCTCTCAGGGGAGACATCTGCTGATAACAGCTATTGAATGTCCCTGCATGGCTGATAAGAACTACAGCATCCCACTGGGAGATGTGAGCCCAGAGGGAGGAGCCAAGCATTCCTACCTGGATATAATCTGGAGGTTCTGGAACACCAGCACAGCTTCTCCACTGGATTCCCCAGAGGAACAGCAGCTGCCTCTGCCACTGGATCAGAAATACAAACCAACCCTGCCAGTGATCACAGGCCCTGGCCCCTGTGTGTCAGGGGGTGTCCCAGCCCCATCCCATGGGGGCTCAGCCCTCCTGCAGTGCCAGCTGTGGCTCTGCTGCAGCAGGGATCCTGCACAAGGGGGGAGTTTTCCTCTGCAGCTCCAGGGCTGCTGCAGATGGGCCTGGGCTCCCTCTGGCCATGCAGGGCAGCAGAAAGCTGCTCCTCTGGCAATGCAGGGGGCAAAGGCTGCTGTGCTGGGCCAGGCTCAGATTGGATCCAGGTAGGAATGCTTGGCTCCTCCCCTGGGCGGAGCATCTCCCCATGGGATGCTGGGATTGGATCAGCCCTGCAGGGACACTCAGTGGCCATGGACAGCAGAGATCTCCTGGAGGGAGGGTTGGCTGTGGGAGAGAGAAAGAAAACTGCCCCAGGAACAGCAGAGAGCTGCCCCAGCTCTGACAGATTAGAAACGGAACACACTCAGCCCCAAACCACATCTTCCAACCTCAGACCTGGGCAGCACCACTGGTGCAGGCACTCCTTAAAGCCTCCACCATCCCAGAGCAGGAGCATCCTGCACATGAAATGGGGCAGAAAGAGAAATGAACTGAGCTTGCCTTGTTCAGGGTATTTCCAGGAGAATGTCAGGGAATTGCTCCCTCTCAGCTCCCAATAAAGCCCTTCCAGGCCCCAGAGAGTCACAAAAAGAAGATCCTAAGAGGAAAAGACACAAAGAGAACAGAAGCACAAGGTGTGGGCAGGCTTGGCCTTTGACAGAGCCTGAGGACAGGCAGAGCTGTGCATGGGTGGAGGAGAGCATCCATGGGGAAAATCCCAGCCCCCACAGAGCCATGAGCAATCCCTGTGAGCCTCCTGCTTGGCTTTAGTCACCATGCAAAGGGATAGAAAGGGACATTCAGCCATGGCATCTTTCAGGATCACTTCCAATCCCAGCTGCGGGTACCAAAGGAATCCCTGCTGAGTGAGGTCATGTCTAACAAAAGCTGCACACCCTGATCTCACCAGGCTGAGATGGGCAGGGACTCAGTGAGGAGATGGAGTGTGACATTTGGGAAGCCAGGATGGCTCTGCATCCCCTCACCCTCAATGGGCTGTTCCTCCTGATTTGCTGTGACTTCTCACATATTTTTGGACAGAAATGAATTACAGACTATGAGAGACCATCATTGCCCTCCCTGGTTTACAGGGCTCAGTTTATCCTCTCAGTCAGCTTTGTTTAAGGAGCCCAAGGTACAGGAAAAGCTGTTCCCAAAGGGTTGGAATGCTCTGCGTTTGATTTTCAAATCTTGTTGCTGTCGTTGGCCAACAGCTATAAATAGGTGGCACTGCTAAGGCTGGCATCAAACCCAACATATTTGAGGGAAACAGAAGAAAAGCAGCTTCTTCCTGCAGACTTTGATGTCCTTTGTTCCCAGGTGACAACCCCCTCTCATGCCATTGCTGGTGCAGAGCATTTCAGAAGTTACTTGCTCTTACCCCACTTCTAGGAGCTTTGCTCGTGCACCTCATCACAGGGACAGTGTTCAGAGTGAAATTCCCTCTGGTTCTTTCCCAATCTCAGGGAAAAGGAATTTCAGATTTTTTACTTGTTCTCACCAGGAGCTGAACATGGGAGGGCAGGTCTGTGAGTGTTGTAGAGTCTCCTATTTCCCTTGGCTTCAATGAAGTCCTGATTATTTCTGGATTTAAGGTTCCCTCCCATTCTGAGAATCCAGGAGGGAGATCCAAGGCCCTTCTGCCTTCAGATTCCTGAAAATTGTTTGGGTTGGACAAGACTTTCAAAACCATTGAGTCCAACCATTCCCCCAGCACTGCCAAGCCACTAAACCATGTCCCCAGCTGCCACATACACAGGGGGTTTAAACCCCCCAGGGTATAGTTGCTTCAAAGCCTGAATTAGGAATTTTCTCCCATGATGGACACTTCATTAAATGCAAAACGTTTTGTAAAGCACAGCAGAATTCTCTGAAATGCTCCTCCTGGAGCAGGTTTCTCGTCTTCATCGTGTGGATGAAATGACATTGTCACAATATTTATCTGTTTCTCAGCTTGTTTTGCTGGTGACATTGCTGCTGAAGAGTGCTCTTGTCACTCTGGAGAAATGCTCAGTGTGTTTGCAGTGACTGCAGGAGGAAACTCTCATGGATCCCCACAGGAACTGACTGAAGGATGGCTGAGCTGATCAAACAAAACCAACTTCTGCAGTTGTGGGGGTGGGAGAACGGGGGAGTTCTGCTTCAGCAGGATCCCCAAAGAGCAGGGGGATGGCAGAGGGTTACTGGGGAATGGGGTTTGGGACTGGCCCAGCCTCCTGCACCTGCCCAGCTCTGCTCCTGCTCAGCTTCATCCTCACACTCCTCATCCTCACACACTCCTCCTTCCTTACACACTCCTCATTCCCTACACACTCTTCATCTTCACACACTCCTTGTGCTTACATACTCCTCATCCTCACACACTCCTCATCCTTACACACTCTTCACCCTTACACACTCCTCATCTCTCCACACTCCTCTTCCCACACTCCTCATCCTCACACACTCCTCATCCCTACACATTCCTTGTGCTTACACACTCCTTGTGCTCACACACACCTCATCCTTACACACTCCTCCTTCCCTACACATTCCTCTGTCACAGACATCTTTTATGGAAAATCCTTTCCTTAGGATTTTTCCTCCTGAGAAGCTGTGAGGCCTCAGGAACAAAATGTAAACAAGGATTATCTGCTGCTGTGGAATGCAACAGGTGCATCTGTGACTGGTCTCATGTGCTTGTTTCTGATTAACAAGCTTTCTGCTTATTGTTTCTGATTATTCTGTTATAATTCTTTCTTATTCTATTCTTAGCTAGCCTTGTGATGAAATCCTTTCTTCTATTCTTTTAGTATAGTTTTAATTTAATATATATCATAAAATAATAAATCAGCCTTCTGAAACATGGAGTCAGATCCTCGTCTCTTCCCTCATCCAAGAAAACCCTGTGAACACCGTCACACTCCTCATCTTCACACGCTCCTCATCCCTACACACTCCTCATTCCTTACAGGACTAATTGTCTGCTCAGAAAAATCAGCCTTTGTCACATTCACCCACTGGTTTTTATATCATACCTCCTCTGAAATAATATAACTATTATAAAATAATGTAATTACACTCTTCCACCCCAATTTCATCAGTCAACTCAGTGCACTGTGGTTGCCTTTAATTTATTTTCCTAGCAATTAAAATGTGTACCTACTTCTGCCAGCTCCTTAAACCCAATACCACTTCAGACATTTCTACCAAGAAAATAATTTGGTTTGTGCTGAGTAGATGAACTTCTTGATTACTGGATTCTGCAAAAGGCCACATCTTCCCTGATATTATTTTTAATTACTCTTTTGCAGTTTTCCTCATGTAGGACATTTTGCATTGCACACGTTTATAGTTTCCTAAATGTTCTTTTTGTTTAGGTTTTCCTCCAGAAAAGGATGAGAAGACATCTCATAAGAGAACCAGAATGGTCTGGGTTGGAAGGGACCTTAAAGGTCATTTCATTCCACCCCTGCCATGGCAGGGACACCTTCTACTGTCCCAGGCTGCTCCAAGCCCTGTCCAGCCTGGCCTTGGGCACTGCCAGGGATCCAGGGGCAGCCCCAGCTGCTCTGGGCACCCTGTGCCAGGGCTGCCCACCCTCACAGGGAGGAATTCCTTCCTAATATTCATTATAAACCTCTCCTGTTTTACACCCCTGTCCCAGCTGATTCAAAGGAGAACAAAAGAACATTCCTGAGCTGCAATTTGTGGGACACTTTCCAAGCAAGCTGGCCAGGAAAGGGAAGCAATGTAAGGACATGAATTATTGTTAGAGCATCTCTCTATGTCACTGTCATATTTTCTGGAAAAATGCCCTTGCCCAGGATTCTTCTCCTGGGAAGATGAGAAGCCTCAGAGAAAAAGGAAAACAGTATTATCTCATTTGTTTCTCCTGTGTTTTGCTGCTTTGGAATGTGTTTGGACATTGTTTACCAACAGGTGATTGTTTGATTGGCTTGATGTAAATTGTTTTGACTTAATGACCAATCACAGTCCAGCTGTGTTGGGGCTCTGGAGAGAGTCACGAGTTTTTAATTAATATCTTGTTAAGTCTTCTGTCTGTATCCTTTCTCTATTCTTTAGTATAGTTTTAGTATGGTATTCTTTAATATAATATAGTATCATAAAATAATAAATTAGCCTTCTAAGAACATGGAGTCAGATTTATCATTCCTCCCCATGATGGGGAACCCCAGAAATACCACATCTCTAGGCTTGGTTGATTATTTCAGAAGGAAGAAAAAAGGAAATAAAAGGTATTTTTCTCGTAATTCAGAGGCTGGGAGAAATAGCAGTGATCCTCTGGCTTTCCCTGGCCCAGCCTCCCTGTGTGGGAAGGGCAGCTGGCTGCAATCTGAGCTGTGTCCTCACTCCCTTTCCAGCCTGCCATCCCCTGATGGAACGTCACACTGAACTCAGGGCCTTGGAACACAGGGTGTGATGTCCCCCCTCTGGGAGGGTGCCTACAAAATACCTGGAAAGGTCCTCCAGGTGGTGAGGTAGGAGTAGGTAGAGCTGGAGTGGTTTTCTTTTCTGTTCCCTTCCAGTTGTTCTGTTGTCCTAGGGTGATGTAATGATGCTTGTATCCCCATTTGTGTGTTCTGTTCATGCTGGATATTATGTTCTGTGCCTTCAAAACTGGCTCTGAAGAGTCAAAGTTTTGTTTTGGTTTTGTTATCAGTCACTCCCCCACGGCTGATGGGACACATAGACGTGGCAGTACATGGTGCTGCTTTTGCTTTTTGCTTTGCTCTTTCCTCCTGCTTTACTCTTGCTTTTTGCTTCTGATCATTAGTTAGTTTAGCTCAGCAGTCTGAATTTCCCCTGAACTGTTTTTCCTTTCCCTTTTTTGGAAACCCTCGAGCCTGCTCTGGACTCGGCCCCTTTGTGGCCTAGCGGGGCCTAATCTGGGCGGCAGCCAGAGGGACTGAGAACAACAACCCCAAGAGAGAATTTCTGAATTTGTCACTTTTTTCAGAGCAGTGACAAAGTGGTGCCATTCTGTATTGTTAATTTTGTGTGCTGGAGGTGCTGTGCCTGTTAAATAAACAGGTTCTTTCCACTTCACTCCAAGGAATCCTTCCCAAACCGTTTGTGGGAAGGGGCTGTGTGGGTTTGCTTTCTGGAGGGGCCCCTTTGGAGGTTTTCTCCCAAATTTGCCCTAAACCAGGACATCTATTCACTCATTTTTCTTTCCTCCAGTGGATATTGGGAGAAGAGAATGGATTTTTCTAAGTTAAAGATTGATTTCAGTGTTAAGTCATTCAGCATCACCAAGGAAATGGGTCTGAGATCCCAAATGTATCTTCAGATGGAGGGAGATGTATTTCCCATGTATGGAATATGTTCCACATATATCCCTACCCAGAAATCATATTTGTATGGGGAATATGCATTGCAGAGCATCTGCTTAGGCATCAGTGTGAAGGTGTTGATGTCACTGCAGGAGGAGTTCAGGGATCCTGTGCAGCCTGAAATGTCCTGGCCCTGCTGCACCAGGCACCTGAACGCATTTTCTGGGCTTTTTTTCCCTCTTATGTTCCCAGTTTGGCCTTGTCCTTTGGATGTTCATGGGAAAACTTGTTCTGCTGTTGGAAAAAATGGTGTTGTCACTCATATGACCCTGTGAATGAAGAGGTAAAATCCCAACCTGACTAAATTTGTCCTGTAAGCTACAGTGGTGCGAGGGGAATAGAGGAGCGGGGAAGGAAAACTCCATTGGTTTGAAACTTGAAGGCAACTAGAGGATTTGAAAAGCCGTGGATGTGTGTGAGATCTCTGTCCGCCTCCAGCATGGCTCTCCTTTGGGAAAAACTTGGATCTGTGTCCCTGTGCCTACTCCTGGTGCCTCTCCAGATAGGGCACAGCTGCTCCATGTGTTCACCTGGGCTGTGAAATGCCTGACTGATGAGGCTCCATAAACCCTGTGATCTTTGCAGTGAGTCATGAATCATTCGTCTTCATCTGTCCCTACAAGGCACACCAGGTCTTTAGAAACCAGCACAAATTGAGCAATAACAGCTAATAAAAAATGTATTCCTGAAGAAAAATAGTTTCTAAAAATGTATTCACAGGACACATTTGTTGAATCCAAATGAGAGGTAAATACAAACCCTGCTGTCTGCATTCTGTGCTCAGATAAAATGAGGAGAAAGGAGTTTTCTTTCTTGACTGCTTTTTTATTCTCAAATGCAGGCACAAGCACACGGAGCTGTGCTCCTGCTCCTTTCATCCTCCTTCTCTTCAAGGAAGGGCTCTTAGACGTTTTCATTTCAGCTGATCAAATAGCAGAGATTTCCCCTTTATCTCTTGCCTTCTCCCCCCTCCTGATCCCCATTCCAAACCCAGCCTGGCCTGGGGCAGGGCTGAGCTGAAAGTGCTTGGGCAGCATGGGCTGAGCCTGGCCCAGGGCCTGGGAATCAAGGGTTTAAAGAAACTGAAAGAGTTAAAAGTTTGGCTATATTTAGTTGGGGGGGGATAAAAACAATTAGGAGTATAGCAAGAAGAGACGAGATAATAAGGGAGAGTTAATTATTAGCAGATGGAATAGTTAAGGCTAAGATACAAATCAGGTATTTGTCTTTACTGTGTTTAAAGAAGCAGGATGGGATGTGGTCTGATTGTGGAAAAGAAGAGGCTGTGGCTGCACCTGGACCCTGAGCCTTCAGCTACAGCCAAGGGGTCCAAAGCCAACAAGGCAAAGGGAAAGGGTCACTGTGACCTCAGGAGACCAAAGACACATTGCAGACTCACCAAGTCATTTCAGAACCCACCAACCCATTTCAGACCCACAGACCCATTTCAGACCCACAGACCCATTTCAAACCCTCTGAACCATTTGAGGTGAAGGACTGCACAAGCGTGAAGGAACTTTGGGCTCATTTAAATACATTTGAATATGAAACAGGGTAGGTGGAGTTAGGTAATGAATGTGTATTAGGTGTTTTGGGAATTAATTGAATATGTAAGACATTTTTAGATAAATAGAGTGCCTTCCTTCCTTCCTTCCTTCCTTCCTTCCTTCCTTCCTTCCTTCCTTCCTTCCTTCCTTCCTTCCTTCCTTCCTTCCTTCCTTCCTTCCTTCCTTCCTTCCTTCCTTCCTTCCTTCCTTCCTTCCTTCCTTCCTTCCTTCCTTCCTTCCTTCCTTCCTTCCTTCCTTCTCTCTTTGCACATGCCTTTGGAAATTATTCCATTTATGCCCATGCTGTAATAACCATTCCACTTTGCAATTTTAATCAGCTGAAGACTCCTCTGTCGATGCTTCACCTGTGCAGGGGTGGAGGGTCAGCCAGCACAGTGGGTGCCAAAGGCTGCACACATGGAGAACACCTGTCTGCATGTCTTTACCAGCCCTGGACAGAGTTCCTGCTGGCCTGGAAGGATTTCTTCCTGGAAAGGGTGCTCCGGCACTGGCAAGGGCTGCCCAGGGAGGTTTGGAGTTTCCATCCCTGGAGGTGTCCAAGGAAGGGGACTGGATGTGGCACTCAGTGCTCTGGGCTGGGCCAGGGGAGGTTTAGGCTGGATATCAGAAATTTTATCAGAAATGAAGAAATGTTCATGGAAAGGGGCATCCATCCCAGGAACAGCTGGGATGCAGAGAGGTGGTGCAGTCCCCATCCAGGGAGGAATTGAGGAGCTGTGTGGCTGTGGCACTTGGGGACAGGGGTGGCTTTGGCAGTGCTGGGTCAATGGCTGGGCTTGATGGTCTCAGAATTCTCTTCCCACCTAAAGAACTCCATGATTCCCAAAGGCATTGTGAGAGCCTTTGCCTGCACACACAGCACTGTGACAATTCCTGAGCAGCAGGAATTGGATGTCCCCATCTCCTGAGGCCTGGCCTCTCAGCAGAGCTGTTGGCTGAGCTCAGGGGATGCTCCAGCAGAGGAATCCTGCACAACATGGCCAAGAGCTGCAGGACCATGGCACAGATGGCACCAGGAGCCTGAGGAATGTGCACAAGGCACCTCAGGGCAGTGCTGCAGCAGCACATCCCCAAACTGGAAATAATAGCATTGATTCACAGAAGGCTGATCTATCTCTATATTATATTATATCATTTTTAATCATCATCATCATATATTTTATAGACAGTTACAATACACCTGGACCTAATTGGTCCTCCAATCAAAACACCATCACCACTGGCTAATTAAGAATCCGCCCTTTGGTAAACAAACCTCCATAACACATTCCACATGTGCACAACAGGTGAAGCAGGTTAAGATAAGAATTGTTCTTCATTCTTTTCTCTGATCTTCTCACAGCCTTCTGCTGGACAATGCCTGGGAAAGTTGTGTTTTCTCTCTGTGGCCAGAGAGCTGCTGTGTCACAGACACGTTTTATGAAAAATCCTTTCCTTAGGATTTTTCCTCCTGAGAATCTGAGAGGCCTCAGGAACAAAACGTTGGTTATCTGCTGCTGTGGAATGCAGCAGGTGCATCTGTGATTGGTCTCATGTGGTTGTTTCTAATTAATGGCCAATCACAGTCAGCTGGCTTGGACAGAGAGTCCGAGACAGAGCCTTTGTTATTCATTCTTTCTTTTTCTGTTCTTAGCTAGCCTTCTGATGAAATCCTTTCTTCTATTCTTTCAGTATAGTTTTAATATAATATATATAATAAAATAATAAATCAGCCTTCTGAAGCATGGAGTCAGATCCTCGTCTCTTCCCTCATCCTGGGACCCCTCTGAACATGGTCACACTGCAGCCACAGGGCAGGAGTGGTCTCACCAAGATTTCATCATCTAAATGGGATTGCTCAGCTCCTTCCTGCGAGTCATTCCCCTGCGACATCAGTGGAGCCATCTCCAGCATCTGCCACAGTCCCTGCACAGGAAAGTTTCTCCAGTGGGTCACCCAGAATCTCCAGCCTCCTGAAGGCTCCTGGTTTTCCCTGTGGCCAAGGACAAATCCCTTGGCACCATCCCTGGCACGTCCTGCAGTGAGAGCAGGGCGTGCTGCCTGGGCACTGAGCCGTGTGCTGCTCAGCACAGGAGGCAATTCTAATTATGGGCCTATTGTTGAGAGGAAAAAGAAATTCCTTGTGTGGAATAATAATCTTTACTAAGGTTTGAGTACAATCTCAGCATTTCCCATGTTTTGACTTTGATGTTGTCCTCACAAATGGAGTTTTTCTGCCATCTAATTTTAAAGTTCCAGCGTTTCTCAAACCTTGCCTAAGTGCTAATTCTAGGTTGCATCCCAAGCCCAAATTTAGCAAAATCAGAGGAGCTTCAGGCTGGATTGCATCATTGCAAGATTTTATAGAAGAATTTATTCATAAATTATTGTTATAATGAAAGAATGTATTAACAGTAGATTAAACACAGTGTCAAACAGAAGCTGGTGCAAAATCCAGACGAGGAGGTGGCAGAGGATGCTGAGACTCCTGTGGCTTTGTGTGCTCCGGGGATGTTTCTCAGATTACTTTAATTTAATGTAGAGACAGGTTCTGATGCTGAACCTCACAGCCAAAATCTCAGTGTCCCAGGGCCTCCAGCACAGACAGAGTGGATAATCTGGGTTTGGATGGCATCCCAGCTCAAAACAATCCTGGAGGATTCATGGGATGGGGAGCTGGGCTGGATGAACTCCCATGGATTTCTGTCTGTGTGGGTAGGAGGCCTTTATTCCAGGTGTGGATCCAGCTGCTGCCTCCTCAGGAGGCTTTGAGTGTTTAGGAAGCTGCTCATGATGTTCCCAGGGACTTTCTCTGGGAATAAAACCACTCCTGCCCCATAAGGCTGAAGGGCTATAAAGCTGCAGAAAAGGAAATATGACTGTCCTTTCTTATCTCCACTCATCCTAACAGGTGTCCTTGGGCTTGTAAATCTGTGTGAGGGGAAGGGAAGAGCAGTCTGAGGTATCATTAACCTTATCAGAAATCTTTCTCTGTGTGGAAAGATTGACATGTCCACTGATAAACCCTGAACTGTGGCCAGGGTCCCTTTTCCCACTGAGTCAGTTCCTCTGGAAAATGGGGCTGCTTTCCCTTGGGCTGTGTGTGGGTCACAGTCCATGTCCCTGAAATAAAAGCCAGGCAGATTCATGCAGTAAAATACCCAGTTCCTCAAAAGTTTGTAATTCCACAAAGGATAATTTGTGTGCCTGTGCCATTACAATTGTTACAGCTTTATTGCAGCCAGGCCAAAAAGTGTCTCAGCAACGAGGTGGAATTCTCCGTATTTGTCACTTTTGTGGGAGGAATGAATAGTTCCATGTGCTTGCCACGAGACCCTCATTCACTGCAGGGCTTTGTGGATATATGGGCTAATCATGTTCCTGCAGAGGAGGAGCTGGGGCTCCTCCTGTGAATGGCTGGAGACAGAATTGCTGAGTTCACCCCTCTCTGCTCCTGCTGAAAGGGGATTTGGGTTTGAATAGGACCTTTCTTATTATGTTATCCTAATTTTTTTCTGTGCACTATTCTCCATGAAAATGAGGATTTCCTCTCTTATCCCGTTGTGTTGTCATGGAAATTGCTTTTTTTCTCTTTTTTTTTTTTTTCCAGGAATCCTGTGGAAAAAAAAAAAGGAAAAAAATAAAGAAAAAATAAAAAAGGTGCTTTGCCTTGCTGGCAGCTCACAGCCAAAACATTTCTGTGGAGCTGCTGAACGCTGGGACAGGTCCCACCTCTGCTTCTGGCTCTGCGTTTAATATCTCCAGCTTCCCCAAGGATCGGGAACTCCTCCTGGCTTTTCTGCTCACTGCCTTTCTGGAGGAAAATCCCAAATACCTGCAGAGCCCTGGTTAGGCTGGTTTCTACCCTGCATTCCCAACCACACTCCAGAGCCACATGGCATCAGAGGGATGCCTTTTCCTGGGTCTGGCACATCCCTGTGCCAGCTGGGCACCAAACTTCCCCAGTGTGGGAGTGAGAGATTATCCAAAGCTTTGATTACTTGGGAAACCTTGGGTGCCAGCAGGGCAGTGGTGAAGTCACTGTCCTTGGAAGTGTTCCAAAATATGGATGTGGCATTTGGGGACGAGGTTTAGTGGAGGTCCTGGCAGAGCTGGGTTAGGGGCTGGACTCTCAGAGGGCTTTTCCCACCTCAGGGATCCTGGCATTCTCTGATGGTCCAGGACACTCCCATTAATTTAACCATGTTTTGTTGCTCTCAGCTCACCAGCTCAGGGACCTGCTGTAAAAATCTGAGAGCAGCTCTTCTACAGGAAAAGAACATTTCAGGCAAGTCCATTTTTCTAAATGGAATGTTGAAATTGCTCTGCAGGAAGCTTTAGTTCCCCCAAACCTGCACCAAATACCAGTGGAGGCTTTCCAGGGAAATATCCATAGATAGAAACTGCAGGAGATGTGCAGAGGGGCCCCATCCTAAACCAGTTACACAAGAAGATGCTCTTTAATTCAGTGCAGGTAATTAGTGTAATTGAGCAGGAAAGTGCCCTAACTGCTCTGCACAAATCCCCACGTGGGTGTGTAACTTGTTCTTGCAGTTATTAGGTGAGTTCACATCACTTCCTTTGCTTTTCCAGGCAAGAAAAACCCTGGAGATTATAGGAAGGGGCACAGATTTAAAGGGACAATCAAGAAATACATGAGTTGTAGATGAAAGAGAAAACTGCTTTTCAGCAGCTTTTCTGATGGATAAACTGAAATAAAGCAATTAAATTAAAGGGACTGGAAATAAGCAAAGATGATCCTGAAGGTTGAGCTTCTGTAATAAACACTTGCCACTTAGATGTGCCTTTTGTTTGCAGCAGTCAGATCTGCACGGTGTGTTAGCACATGAGTGCATGGAAATTTGTATTTCCAAGCATTTTATTCCTCTGGTAGTCATTTAAATAATGCCAAATTGAGCATGAAGCTGACTGGATTCAATTGCTGTCATCAGAAAAGAAGAGTGAGTGGGCTGGGGAAGGTTGTCCTCCCTCCCAGCAGTTGCCCAGCGAGGGAAACTGCTCAAAGTGAGGGCAAGGAGATGCTGTTGTTTGTGTGCTGCTAAAATCTCCTTCAGTCAATACGCACCAAAGGCTGACTGCACGTTGTTTAACTTGGGTGAGCCAGGCAGGAGGGGTTAGCTGGGAATGGGAGCCTTGAGTGGAGCCTCTAGGGCAGCTTGGGCAGGGCTGGGAGCAGCCTGGGGTTGTGGAAGGTGTCCCTGCCCATGGTGCATGACACTGGAGCAGCCTTGAGGCCACCCAGACCCTTGTGGGGTTCTGTGATTCCATTGTGAAATATACACAGGCAGGAGATCTTTCTCCTTTTCAGTGCCTTTATTGAAAGTGATCTGCTCACGTGGGGAGAACCAAAGGGTCACGCTCACACTGCTGCTGCTGCTTCAAGGAGTGGCACGGAGGAGAAGGAGGAAAAGTGCAGCTTTTTCTGCAGGCAGAGCTGGGGCTTCTGTCCTCAGGGGAGCACCAGGAGATTCCCTACCTTTTGGTTTGACATTTGAGGTCCTCTTTCTAGCCAACATCTTTAGGTTAGGGTGAGGGGTAAAAATGGTCTTAGCAGGTACTGGATTCTGTTCCTCATGTCTAGACATCACTTTGATTCATCCATTTTGTGTTGGCTCATTGTTTTTAGGGGTTTTTGGGTAGGTTTGGTCAGGGGTCTCTCCCGTTGCATGCTGGATCCAATGTCATTTGCATGCCAACTCAATGTCCCCTCCTCTTTACCATTTGGCTGCCATCCTCCAGGGAGCAGCAGGGTGCCACTGGACAAAAGGGGAATTCTTAACCATCAATGACAGCTAGTTAATGAAAACACAGGTGATTGCAATAACAAACAGAACTCCACCCTGGCAGCAACTGGCCCAACCTGTGAACTCTGCAACCTTTTAAAAAAATGGGCAACTTTTCTACTCATAACACATTACATAACTCCTGCTTCTCCTCCACTCCCACTCCCTGTCCTAAACCCCTGCACTGACCCTGCAGGTGCTGTGCCCAGCCAGCAGCAGTGACAGGGGGGACAAGACTGTGCCCTGCAGGGAACACAGAGAGAGCAGAGCACAGGGAGGAAGAGGAGGTGACTCTCAGATGGATCCAAATGCCAAACTCAGGGGTTTTGTCTCATCCTCTCAGGAGCTGGCTGATCCCTCAGGGTCCCTCCCAGCTTGCATTATTCTGTCTTCATTTTCTTTTTGGAATCCTCAGAGCATCCTCCCAACTCCTGTGCTCCCCTCAGGCTCCTCCAGAGCCCACCTGAGTGCCCAAAGCCATGGAGGTTTAACAAGTTCAGGAAAAACCCCCAGGGAGGGGCTGTCACCATTGGGTCAGGAGTCCTTGAGGCAAAGGGCTAAAAGCAGCCTGTTTAGTCAATGCTCTCCTTTTTATACCTTAGTTTGCTACAGGTGCACCTTATTGGTCATTTAATCAACAGGTTTCACATGATTGCTTAATAAACAAGACACCCATCTGTAAACAACTTTAGGACAAAATCAGCTTGTTAAAAAACACCACCTGCAGATTGTTTTAATATTTTATTATCATTATTTCTCTCCAACTCCCTATAGCTTCCCAGACCAATTCATGGGAAAACTTATCCAGCTTTCTCTCTCTCTGACCATCTACAAGTGAACCCCACAGGGATCAATATTCCTCATTTATAACCACATAATTCCCTGTGGAACTGACTCATTCCTGCTCCCCCTTCCCAAGGAACCCTGACAGCAAATGGAACCTGGGTGGTTTTAATGTTTAAATTAATATTAATTACATTAATTAATTGAATTTAATTTTAATTTTTTAATGGCTGGCAGGGCAGCTGAGGCTGTCTGGGCAGGGGGAGTTTCCATTCCCACAGAGTCCCCATGGGATAATGTCACCTTTGTGAGCATGTAACAATAAAAAGCAGGTTAAATGCCAATATTTATATAAATAAATACCCCGTGTGAACAATGCTGGGGCACTGCAGAGTCCAGGGAAGGTTTTATTTAAACCCAGAAGTGAAATTCCAGTGGCTGAATGTGCTAACTCAGCCTTTGGGAATGATCTTCTAGCACAGGATTTCTCAGAACAAGGATTTTTCCAACCCAGTATTTATTTGTACATGATGTGATAGCAAAAAATTACTGAATTCTGAACAAATATATTTTCTTACAATTTTCTTCTATGGACCTGTGCAGAAGCAGAGCTTTTTTTTCCCCTCACTTTTTTCCCCCTGGGAATCTAGAATATTAATTTACCCTTTAAAATAAGAACTTTATCTTGGATTTTTTGTTTGTTTGTTTTTCCATAACTCAAAATTAATTCTTGATAATAAATACACTTGGTTACCTGTGTATTTTCCACCAGAAATTTGTTAAGTGAAGGAATACAGAGAGCAGCCAGCACTGGGCATCAGAAACAATCTTGGCTTGAGTGAGACTCGCTCTTTGATATTAAATGTGAAATAGCAGCATAGTTAATAGCTTTTTGCATTTAAAAAACATCAGGAAAAATGTCTGTTCAGCCTTGAAAATGAGCACGTTGAAGAGTGTGTGCTGCTCACAGCAGTGAATGATGATGTTTTCCTTTGCCTTGTCTTGCTGCCTGGATGTTTCAGCAGCATTTAAAATATGGCATTAAAAATATTCTAGAAATGCTGGGAAAACAAATATTAGAGCAGCCTGTGACTGCTCAGGGCCAGAATTTGATGGTGTTGTGACAGAAAGGGACATTTTCCCACCCCGGCTCACTCAGGGGTGAAGGCAGGTACAGCTGTATTTTCATTTTTCCATCCACTATGAGCATTTTTTGGGGAAAGGACAGGATGGCCTGGGGGATTATGGATTTCTGGAGCTGTTGTCACTTCATCCCACTATTTCTTGCTCAGCTGAAGTTTATCTGCACAGCAGACATTGATTTCACTGCATGAACTAGTCTGGAGGTTTAATTAATGTTATGTTCAGTCTGTTTTATTTATTCCTGGCGTTGGCATTGGGTTGTTGGTGCTCCTGACTCGCTGCACTTTGTTTGAGAGAGTGCAGGAATATGGTTAAACCTCCAATATTGCAGCCATTGTGCTCCTCAGCAATGCGTGCCATCCAGAACATTCCCTGAGAAGTTGCTTTTAGCGAGAAAAACTGAGTTTTGTAAACAAAAAGTTTTTCATTTCAGAAACTCTATTTTCAAGCCTCCTTCTATCTACAGACTTCCACAGAAGAAAAAAATACATATATTTCTGTATGAACTTTCAGCTTGTGCTGCTTCATTCATCATTCCTTTGTAATCAGTGCTTTCTTCCTTTTCCATTTTGCCCACATATTTTAGATCTGTGTCATTCAACACCAGAAAGGAGATGACTGGTGAATCAGATGTTTTGAGGTACTCTCCTATAATTATCACCACTATTTAATGAAGGGATGGGACCACAGTTGGGCTAAGAATGGTTTATTGTTCAGATAAACATCAGTCTTAGAGGCTGTGAGATTTTAGAGGAGCAAGCATTCGGCCATAGCTCAAGAGTAGTCACAAGTTCTTTGTTATAGGACAATAAATAATTTCTAGCCCAATGGACAGTTACCACAAGGTTTATTTTGCTTTTCTGACCTATCACATTTACTCATTTCTACTGCACTGAGGACACTTTTGTCCAATGGGCTATTATCACATGTACACACAGGTGCTTCTGTAACTTCTAAACTCTTAACTTATTCCATACAACCACACCCCTTCATCAGAAACCCTTCAGTGTCTCATCCATACAGTGTGGTGTTTTCTGGGTCCCCCATTGTTGGGAGGAATGATGACTCTGATCCCATGTTCTCAGAAGGCTAATTTATTATTTTATGATACTATATTATATTAAAGAATGCTATACTAAAACTATACTAAAGAATAGAGAAAGGATACAGACAGAAGGCTAAAAGATAATAATAAAAACTTGTGACTCTGTCCTCAGAGTCAGAATTTCATGTGAATTGTTTTTACTAAATGACCAATCACAACTGCTAGCTGTGATTTGTCTTTAAGTCAAAACAATTCACATTAAATTAATGAAACAATCACCTGTTGGTAAACAATGTCCAAAGCAGCAAAACACAGGAGAAGCAAATCAGATAATTATTGTTTTCCTTTTTCTCTGAGGCTTCTCAGCTTCCCAGGAGAAGAATCCTGGCAAAGGGATTTTTGAGAAAATATGACAGTGACAATACAGTTTCTCACTTAAGGCATATTTTTAAGGCATACTTAAGGCATATTCTTACCTACAACTATAGAAACATAACTTTATGATGTTTCTACCCAATGTCTGTGCATTTTATTTTTACATCAATCCAAGCTCCTTCCAAGACTGCAAATCAAACCCTTTAGTGTCTGTGGAAGCTTCTGTTTTTCCAATTCCCACTTTTCCATCTTTCTTAAAAACTTAAAAAAACAGAATTCACAGAATTCTGCACTGGTTTCGATTGGAAGGGATCTAAAACATCACCCAGTGCCACCCCTGCCACGGCAGGGACACCTTCCACTGTTCCAGATGCCTCCAAGCCCTGTCCAGCCTGGCCTTGGGCATTCCAGGGATCCAGGGGCAGCCACAGCTGCTCTGGGCTGTGAGAAGGCTGGTGGTAAATTGGAGTGGTGGGAACTGCTTGAGGGAGCCAGAGAAAACCTGTGAGAACAGCCAGGAGCATGTGGAGCTTCCTTGGGGACAGCTGGGATTCTCCATGGGGGTTTTCACCTTGGCACCTCTGGGGCTGGAGCAGCAGGTGTGGGACATGTGGGGCTGGAGCATCGCCCAAATTCTCTCCCCTGACCCCAGCAGGTTTTCCAGCCCCTCCTGGCTGCCTCTCCCCTGTCCCCAGGGCTGCCTGGATGGTGGATGTGGATAGAGAGGGCAGAGCAGCCACTGGGAATTGGGGTTTTATCACTTGTCTGCCAACACTGAAAGCTCCCTGGGTAAAAGATGGGGCTTCACCCCTTTAAAAAATATGAGAGACTCTTTATTGGACCTATGTGACAAGTGGATTCAATATTGTTTGTGATCCAGCTGGTGAAGGGGAAATAAAAACTCCCTGCTTTTTGTTTCCCCTTCACCAATTAGATCCCATAAGCAAATGACACTTCCAAAAGCCTTATTGAAGGAAAATATTAAATGTCCCAGAACAGGTTTAGGTTGGTGTCAAGGGAACACTGTAAACTGCTGGCTGGCAGAGGTGACTGTGCTTAAAAGCCTCACACAATGTCAAGAACAACATTCCCTGCCTGACTCTTGGGACTGTCTCCCCTCTCTCCCACTGTGGGACCTGCTCAGATCACCCCTGTAAGAGCATCCCACAGAGAGAAAAAATATAAATTAAAACAACAACACACAACACCCAGAGCCAGGCAGCTTCATGGGAGGATGAAACTTATGCAAACAGAGATCTAGAAAAAAACAGAATTAATAAAATATACCCTGCCCATGCATTATGAAACACATCTGGCTGCAGAGTGACATGCCAGCTTTAATTTTAACTTTGGCTTGGGAGCAGTGGTGGGGGTGAAATGACTGCATGCATTGGTGAGCAGCCACTGCAAATGTTTGCACTCACCTTCTTTTCCCCCTCTCTCATTTTTTTCACATTTCTGATCCCACAGAGGGTCTGGGGAAGAGGCTGGGAGTGCACAGATGATTTTTTTAATGCCTTGGAGGTTTGGATTGAGCAGTCCATAATCCAAGAGGAGGCACAAAGGAATGAAGGGAGCAGCTGAGGTTGGTGGTTTGGTGGGAAGGGATAGGATGGCCTGGGGGATTATCCACAGCACCTGCTGCTGGTGCTGTGAGCCCTCACAAGGCACCTCTGCACCCAAGGAGCTCTTCCCAGCTCTGTGTCTCTAGTGCTTCTGGAGGAAACTGGGGGAGGAACAGAGGAGCTGCTCTGGGCAGGAAGGTACTTCTTGGGTTCTGCCTTGCAGAAGGTCCATGAAAACTGGACCCTTTTTTAACCCTCCAGTTTGTGGAGTTCTTAATGTAATTCCATTTCTTTAATATTTAATATTTGCACCTGCTTCTGATTGTCGCAGACATCTTTTATGAAAAATCCTTTCCTTAGGATTTTTCCTCCTGAGAAGCTGAGAGGCCTCAGGAACAAAATGTAAACATTGACTATCTGCTGCTGTGGAATGCAACAGGTGCATCTGTGATTGGCCCATGTTGGATGTTTGTAATTAATGGCCAATCACAGTCAGCTGGCTTGCACTCTGTCCGAGCCACAAGCCTTTGTTATCATTCTTTGCTGTTCTATTCTTAGCCAGCCTTCTGATGAAATCCTTTCTTCTATTCTTTTAGTATAATTTTAATGTAATATATATCATAAAATAGTAAGTCAAACCTTCTGAAACATGGAGTCAGATCCTCATCTCTTCCCTCATCCTCAGACCCCTGTGAACACGGTCACAGCTGATGCCTCTCCTTCAACAGCAGGATGAGGCTGTGAGTTCCAGGGTCAGCTCCTGGCTCTACAGACACTTCCTTCCCTCCTGGTTTTCTTTGCACTGAGTCTGCAAAACTCAAGACACACAAGTCTGTCCTCAGGGTTATGGAGTTGCTCTGAGTGCACGGCACAGCAAATGTTTAAATCAGGCCAGGCAAGTGCAGTGAGGTGGATGTGGAACCCACCAGCTGCAGAATTGCAGCTCTTCAGGAATCCTCTCCCTGCCCCTCCTGCCCCAGCTGTTCAGCTGGAATGGAGAAGAGGTGAAATATTCAGGACAGCAAACAGCAGGAGGAAAACTGAGTCCATTAGAAATGAAAGTTCCCCAGGGAATGATCAATGGAAAGGCTGCCAGGGCTCCAGGAGGGTTGGGACAGCTGGAGCTGTGCCAGGGAGGCTCAGGCTGGATACCAGGGAAAGGCTCTTCCCCAGAGGGTGCTGGCACTGCCCAGGCTCCCCAGGGAATGGGCACTGAGGCTGCCAGAGCTCCAGGAGCTGCCAGGGGTGCCCAGGGTGGGGCTGTTGGGGTGTCTGGGCAGGGCTGGGGCTGCCCTGGCTGATCCTGGGGGTCCCTCCCAGCCCAGGACATTCCGTGATTCCCCCTGGAAGTGGGTGCTGCTGTCACTGGAGCTGTTTCTGTCACAGCCAATGCCAGGCAGCTCTGACAGGAGCTGGGGTTGTGCTTTCAAAGTCAGCCAACATCAATGAGCAAGGAACAGAACTTTCCTGCTATAAATATTTGAACAGCAGTTTGTTAATTTTTGTTACTCTCAATGTGGATTAATTGCTGTTTTATTATCAACTTCAGCTTCTATTAGTTTAGGATTTCCATCTTAAATGATAATATCAGCCTCTGTCTTGAATAAAACATTTTGTAACCTAGACGAGTTCATTAAATTCGTGAAGGTGAACTGACAGATTAAAGGCAGAACAAAGATCCTGATGTGTTTTACAATCACAGGAATACTCATTTGGAGTTTTGTAAAACAACATTGCACATCTCAGATAGCTCAGCCTCAAATGGATTGTGCTAAACACTGCTGCCTTTTGAAAGGCTGCTGCTCCTTGTTGTGTGCCTTCAACAGACTTCTGCACCTTTCCCCTCCTCAGAGGCTAATGAGGGGTCATTTTCCATTATTAATGACACAGATGACTGAGGTTGTAGCAAGATAACCCTCTGCATGTTTTTCTTTTACCTAATTAACCTTGGGAGGGTGGGATTATTCCTGTGGCCCCAGTGAGGGCTGCCAGGATTCTCCAGGGGAGGGACAAGGGCTGAATTGGGGACAAGTCACACTTGTGCTGCGCCCCCGTCCAGCACAGAAATGCAGGACATTTGGAACAACAGAATGGTTTGGGAGGAACCTTTAGAGCCATCTTCTCCCAGCCCCTTGCAGTGAGCAGAGCTAAATTCAATTTTTGAGGCTGCTCAGAGCAACCTGACCTTGACTGTTCCCAAGGATGGGGAACCCACTGCCTGTCTGGGCAACCCATACCAGGCCTCACCACCCTCACTGCAGAAACCTTCTTCTTCCTTGTCTAAATCAACTCTGGTTTAGTTTATAACTCCTTGTTCTGTTGCTACAGGACAGATTTATCCAGATAAATTTGGATGGAAGCCCATGACCAGCTGGGGGATGGAAACCAGAGCTGCCTGTCTGGTGTGTTGGGAAGACTCAGATTATTCTGGAATAACACTGGGTACAGCTGGAGTGTGGGGGAGGCATGGTCAGATCCACGGAATGTACAGACTCCTCTGCCGGGAGACACACCATTAGCTATTATTAATTATTTACACCTGGAACAATTAATTAGGCTGTGCACACAGGCTGATGACTGTCCAGCTGAGCCTCCCCTCTGGCTCAGGTCCATGGCCTGGCTCTCCTCTGCGTGCCCCAAGCAGAGGCAATGGGGAGGGCAGGGCAGGGGGCTACCACATGCTCCATGCAAAAAAAAAGGGAATTTCTGGCATTGGAACAATTGCTTGCAGCCATTTCTTGTCTTAATCAGGAAATGTCCACCCTGGGCACAGGGGCTGCTCTGCAGGGCTGGGTTGGGTTTTATTTTGAGCACAGCAATCTGTCAGAGGTGCAGGATGGAGCCCCAGCAGAGCTCCTGGCTCTGCTGCCCTGCAGGACTCGGTCACGCCACATCCCAGGGATGGGGACACAGGATGAGCCAAGGCAGAAGTTTGTGTTCTGAATTTAGAGGACTAAACAAATAAACACGTGTGTGAGAAAATAGCAGAGGGCTTAATGCAGAGACAGAGTGCTCAGAAGTATTATTGGAGAGGTTCCTTTAATCCCAGACAGATTCAGAGGGATAATGGCACGGGAGAGCTCTCCAGACCTTCTTACCCTCCCTGCCAGAGGTTACGTGGGCTTTGGGAGATTGATTCATCTGCAGAGCTGAGGGGAATTGGATGATCCAGATGACTAACAATGAGATTTAGTCTTGAATTTATTTCACTCAAGCTAGTTAAAGCTGATGCTGTTGTCCCCCGGCTCTCGTGTCTGAACTTAAGCCAAGTTAGTGATGAGCACAAGTTCCTCCTGCTGGGGGATTGTGGTGGTGTTTGAGGGTCCCAGGATGAGGGAAGAGATGAGAATCTTGACTCCATGTTTCAGAAGAATGATTTATTATTTTATGATATGTATTATATTAAAAGAAAATTCAGAAGGCTTGAAAGGAATAGAAAGGAATGATAAGAAAATTTTGTGACTTCTCACAGCCTCGACACAGGTGGCTGTCATTGGTCATCAAGTAAAAACAATTTCACATGCTGGGTAAACAATTCTCCAAATTACACTCCAAAGCAGCAAAACATGGAGAAGCTGAAGATTCTCAGCTTCTCAGGAGAAAAGATCTTAGCAAAAGGATTTTTCATAAAATATGTTTGTGACAGGGGATGTTCAGTGACCTTGCACCAAGGGATTTGGGCAAGCTGGATGAGCAGGAGCCCTGAGTGCACCTGCGGTGACAGAAGCACTGGGGTCAGCCCTTCCCACACGGGATGTGCTGCTGGAAAAGCTTTTCATGCTGTCGTTGGAGTTTCTCTGGCTCGGGGCTGTCCCTCGAGGTCACAGTCACACCAGCACTTCCCTGCATTTGCTTTTTCTCCTGGATTTTTGCCTTTGGAAAGAATAGTCTGGGTAACACCTCCTGTTGTGAGGTTAAACACGTGTCACTGTGTTACTGTTGGGGCTTTCTCTTATGTGCAGGGTTGGGAATGCTCCAGTCCCAGCTCTGCATTTTTCTGACTTGGAGATTCTCTTCTAAAAAAAACTGTAGAGTGTATTTTATCTGAGATTTGTTAGAAAAATCTGGAGTTTTTCTCTTTTCTGATGCAGATATTGGAGGCATCAATAAACCACCCTCATTTAAAGAGAGACCACTAAGCCAGGCAGGTTTTTTCCTAGGATTTGGTGCTTTGAAAGCCTGTGGAGCAGCCTGGAATCCTCACCAAGGAGAAAAGGAGCAGGAAATCACCAACTCCTGACTGAGGCAAAAGCAACACAGGGGAAAGGAGAGGGAACCAAGGAGGGTAACTGTGGTATTTTCAGGGTCCCAGGATGAAGGAGAAATTGAGAATCTGACTTCATGTTCTTAGAAGGCTAATTTATTATCGTATTATATTATATTATATTATATTATATTATATTATATTATATTATATTATATTATATTATATTGAAAGGATACAGACAGAAGGCTTAACAAGATACTCATGAAAAACTCGTGACTGCTTCCAGAGTCCTGACACAGCTGGACAATGATTGGTCATTAAGTCAAAACAATTCACATGAAACCAATCAAACAACAACCTGTTGGATAAACAATCTCCAAACACATTCTAAAGCAGCAAAACATAGGAGAGAAAAATGAGATAATATTGTTTTCCTTTTTCTCTGAGGTTTCTCAGCTTCTTCAGGAGAAGAAATTCTGGCAAAGGGTTTTTTCCAGAAAATATGACAGTGACAGGTGGCAGCCAGTGGACTGGGAGAGGAAGCACATCCCTGACCTTGATCCATGAGGGATCCATCAGGGAACTGCTGCTGTGGGCCCCCCCAGCCTGGGCTGGCTGCCACAGACCTCCTCAAACGTGGAGTGAGAAATTCTGGAATGAAGAATTCTGGAATGAGAAATTCTAGAGTGAGTAATTGAGGAGTGAGGGATTCTGGAGTGAGGGATTCAAGAGTGAGGGATTGAGGTCAGGATTGAGGAATTCTGGAGTGAGGGATTCAGGAATGAGAACGGGTAATTCTAGAATGAGGGATTCTATGGAATTGGAAGAGATTTAGTGGGGAGTCGGAGGGATTCAGGTGAGGAGTGAATGGAATTCAGGAGTGAGGAATTCAGGAGTGAGGAGTTTGTGCAAGCAGGAGGAGCTGGGGGAGCCGTGTGTGCGCCTGCACAGGCTCTGGAATTGGCACTTAATTACATTAATTCCATGGGCATGCTTTCCGTGGCAATTGTGTTTTCATGGCTATTTAAAGTCTGTTTAAATGTTTGCAGAGCTTTAATGGCTGTTAATTAACTGCTGGATGCAAATATGGAGAAGGTGAGGACACACACATTTTGGGTGCACCACATTCCCCCTCCCTGCTGTCCTACAGGACCTGGAAATGTCCCCACTGCCAGCTGGTGCTGACTGCCTGCCCTGAGGAGCTTCCCCTGGGCTGGAGGAGGGGGTTGTTCCTTTTGGGGTACATGGTTCTGTAGCCCACCAAGACACCCAGTGACATCTGGATCTGGAAAACGGATGCTCAGTCTCTGGAAGCGTTCTAGGCCAGGTTGGATGGAGCTCTGAGCACCCTGGGACAGTGGAAGGTGTCCCTGCTAATGGCAGGGGGTGGAATGAGATCTTTAAGGTCCTTTCCAACCCAAACCATTCCAGGATTCTATAATCTATGCAAATTTCTGCCCCAGAGCCCTAAAACGTGCTGGGAGTCAAGGCAGAGCCAAGTTACATCTGTACAGGGTTCAGGGCTTAATTAAGCACGGGGAGCAATTTAATCTGATAATGAAAGGCCAAAAGCAATTTCTGGTGCAGGAATGAAGTTCATCCAGATTCAGAGCTGCTCACGTTGAGATGTGATCTCAGTTTGGAAATGGTTGTAGCTGTCCTTTACAGAGAGAGAATAAAATCAGCATTGCCTTGGGTGACACCAACCGTGGCTCTCTGGTGTGGTTTGGACATACTGCAGTGCATCACTCTGAGACTTCACAGTGAAAAAACCCAAAAAGCTCAGAAAATAATGTCTGTGATAGCTTGGGGTGTTCCAGCAAAACAAAAAGTGTTGCTGGATTTTAGAGGGAGCAATGGACGCTCTCCAAGTCAGGTGAACTCATGAGAAGGAGTGGGTGCCAGATGGCTCTTGGTGCTCCTTTCACTTTTAAAATCAACTTTTCTGGCAAAACTAGTGCAAACGATATTCTGGTTAGAGCCATAAAGTTCAGGTTTTATTCCCCAGTTCAAGCAGACCAAGGTAATCTTCCACTTACTCATTTCAGTGGGACCCAGCAGACTAAACAGTGTATTTACACAAAAATAGCTCCTTTTCTGCTTCATCTGCCCACTTTGGGCTGCTGTGGCCTGGATTTGGGTGTTCTGTCAGGTGGAGAGTGTAAGCTGCATTTGTAATGATGTAACATTGGAATTTTTAATGCTATAACATTGGAATTTTTAATGCTGTAACATTGGGATTTGTAATGCTGTAACATTGCAATGTTCTGCCCAGGGAGGTGGTGGAGTCCCCATCCCTGGGTGTGTTTAACAAAGCCTGGATGTGGCACTGGGTGCCAGGGTTTAGCTGAGGGGTTGGGGCTGGGTTGGACTCGATGGTCTTGAAGATCTCTTCCAACCTGGACATTCTGTGAATTTCTGTAAGCAGGGTACTGAAAAGAGCTGTTGATGCTGTGAGGTTCCAAACAGGCCAAGGAAATCAATGTGGAGGTTTTCCATGGCTGAACACCTCCAGGTGGTTGGTGAGGTGTCATCCCCTGGTGATGCAGAGGGGGCAGAGAGGAGGGCCATGCCCTGTGCTCTTGGCTCCCCAGCAATATTATTCCATAAATATCTTTGGGCAAAGGGCACCTTGCAGTTGGCTGTGAATTCCCAGATGTGCCTGAAGCCAGACACTGTTAGGTTTTTTTTTTTCTTTCCTTCTTTGATACTGAAACATAAGAGAAAAGGAAACTCAGAGCAAAGAAAACCAGAAAATGATCCTGTTTCTTTCAGTGATTCCAACTTAAACAGCTGCCATTGGCTTTGGAAAAACATTTTTTTGGGACCAGCAAGTTTTCTGTGACCTCTTCATAAGAAATTTAATCTGAATACATCAACCAAAACAACAAAAAAATTGCAATAGAAAAGTTCTAGTTTCCAAGATTTTGGTGTGGAAGCAGCAGCAGAAGCCAGTGAAACTCCAATGCATTTGCTGCTACCTTTAAATCAGAGAACCATTAGGGTTGGAGAAAACCTCCAGGATCACAAAGTCCAGCCTTTGACTGCTCACCACCTTGTCAACTAAACCTCATTGTCAAGTGCCACATCTACTTGTTTCTTGAACATTTCCAGGGCTGGTGACCCCACACTGCCCTGTGCCAATGTTTAACTACTCTCCAGTGAAGGATTTTTTCCCAATATCTACCCTGAGCCTCCCATGGCCCAGCCTGAGGTCATTCCCTCCCCTTCTGTCCCTGTTCCCTGGAGCAAAACCTGACCCCCTGGCTGTCCCCTCCTGTCAGGAGCTGTGCAGAGCCACAAGGGCCCCCTGAGCCTCCTTTGCTCCAGGCTGAGCCCTCCAGGGAAGTTTCTTGTGGTATTTTCAGGGTCTCCCGGACAAAGGAGGAAGGAAGGAATCTGACTCCGCGTTCTTAGAAGGCTAATTTATTATGTTATTGTATTAAAGAATTATATTAATAATGTAATGTAATGCAATGTAACGTAATAATATAATATAATATAATATAATATAATATAATATAATATAATATAATATAATATAATATAATATAATATAATATAATATATAAAGAATTTATTATGTTATTATATTAAAGAATGCTATACTAAAACTATACTAAAGAATAGCGAAAGGATACATACAGAAGGCTAAAAGATAAAAATGAAAAACTTGTGACTCTCTCCTCAGAGTCCAACACAGCCTGACTCTGATTGCCCATTAAGTCAAAACAATTCACATGTTGGATAAACAATCTCCAACCACATTCCAAAGCAGCAAAACACAGGAGAAGCAAATCAGATAATATTGTTTTCCTTTTTCTCTGAGGCTTCTCAGCTTCCCAGGAGAGAAATCCTGGGCAAGGGGATTTTTCAGAAAATATGACAGTGACAGTCTCTGGCCCATCGTCTCCCCTCCCTGTGCCATGGCTCTGCACAAGCTTGTACAAAAGTCTGCTTGGGATCTGTGCTTGAGAAATGATGCCTCTCCTGCCCTATGGAGCCAAACACAGGAAACATCTGAATTTTGCTTTGTGCACAGCCTTTTACTCTCCTATAAACTCTTCTGGAATCGACCTTAGGCTTGTGAAAGGGCACTTTTGTTCATCTGAATTCCAAGCACCAGGACAGCACACAGGAAATGCTGCAGGTTGAGGGAATGTTCATCTTCCCAGCTGATGTTTCTGCACTTTCCCTGGCAGGTGTGTCCAGAGGGTGTCCAGACAGGAGCCCAGGGTTCCCATGGGGATGTACAGCTCCTCTCATTGCTGATTCTGCCATCCAGGCCTCTCCCCAGCCCCCTGGAGCACAGCTGGGCTGCTTGTCCCTGTTCTGGTGAGGGCAGGCAGGGCTGGGCAGGGACATTGCCACCCCTGTCCTGCCTGGATGGACACCAGGACCCAGGCTCCTTCTAAAATAACAAAGTTTAATCTTCCTTTTTTTCATCTTCTTTTGACTTTCAGTATAAATTACCTCATCTGAGGTGTCACTAGAAATTGATTTGTTATGCTAAATACTTGCCAAATAAATAATGAGCTCCCAAACCAGTCTATACGCAATAAGACAAGGAGTGAATTATTTCTAGCAGTTTCTTTTATCATGCATGGATTAAATTATTTCAGAGCTTTGATTCTCAGGGCTGGGCTGTCTCTGAAAATGTGCTGGTGACACTTAAAAACACCAAGCTCCCCTCTGTGCTCTTTTATTATATTAAATGTCACCAGTTTCCTGGTTTTATCACATTATTACAGCCTTTTCTTGCCTGGAAGGAATCAAATTAATGAAAACCAAAAGAATCCAAGGTGTCTGCCCATACATCTCCCATAAAATCATCCCCACACATTACAGAACAAGTTTCCAGGTGATGCCACGAGGCAAAAGACCAAACCAATTTAAATAAGGCTGATTGCATCCTTTAAAAACCCCAACAACCCAACTCCAAAGCTGAACAACACTGATGCCTATTTTAAGGTGCTGATAAAGAGAAGCAGAACATTTACTTAGCAGAAATGCTCTGTTTTATTGGCTCTGCCAGGTTTTTGCTGAGATTTCCCCTTCTTGGCTGTGTTTTCCCACCTGGTGTCCTGCACAGCTTCCAGAGGTTGTTTTGGCTGTCCCCAGGCTGGTGAGGCGTCCCCACTGTGGTGCTTGTGGAATGCTGGTGATGGATGGAGCTGGAACTCTGCTCAGCAGTGTGTGAAGCCCCCCCAAACCCTCTGCCAGCTGTTTGGGGGTCTGGGTGGAGGGAGCTGGGGACACGGAGAGCGGTGTCACCCTGTGGGCAGAAAGGGCAGGGAGGGAAGGAGCTGTGGGCACTGACCAGGCAATGAGCCTGTGGCCCTCAGGGGATGGGTGAGGTGCCAGGGCTGCACCTCCTCCCTGCTGTGCCCACCTCAGGGGTTATGGATGGAAATGATGGTCTTGGAGCTCTTTTCCACCCTAAATGACTCTGTGGTTCTGGTTGGCCTACGGGGAGAACACAGGTCTGGTCTCACCTGTGTCTTGTGAAATGTGAGAACAGAAACCAACAGCTCCTGAGGTTGATCAGGACACCTCCAGGGGAATGAATCCATGGAATAGAGTCCTGAGGGCTGGAAAAGGCCTCTCTGGTCATCAAGTTCAGCCATCAACCAGCACCACCACCATGTTCACCACTGACTCATGTCCCCAGGTGTCTCATCCATGCTCCTTTTAAATCCCTCCAGGGATGGGGGCTCCAGCACTGCCCTGGACAGGTGTGCCAGGGGTGGACAACCCTTTCAGTGAAGAAGTTCTCCCTAATATCCAATCTAAACCTTCCTTGGTGCAACTTAGGGCAATTTCCTCTCATCCTATTACTTGTTCCCCAAGGTTTCAGAGCTTCACCCAAGGGTCCCTCATTGCTGGGGCTCAGCTCCTGCCCACTGCTGCAGCCTGTGGCTCCTCTGCAAGCCAGGAGGGTTTTTCCACAGCTGTCCCCACTCAGTTCTTGAGCCCAGCTCCTGGGAAATGCAGTTCCAGCACCTCAGGCTCACCTCAGGGGCTGGAGAGCATGGGCTGCTCTGGAGGGTGGGACAGAAGGCCTAGGTTCCTACACTAAATTAGCAGTTTGTCTTCATTAACTGTAAAAAGCCCTGGTGGGACTCCCTTCATTGAAGCTTCTGCAAGTGTCCAATGGAGAAAAGAGAGGCAAAAAACTGAGGAAGGCAGATAAGATGGAAGAAACCCTTATTATGAAACAAAGAAAAATCCCTGTGACAGGCCAAGTGTGACTGGCTGCTCTTGATGCTGATTTTTCTGCTGTAAAATGAGAGATTATTAGGGTTAAATTAGGCAGCTATTGCCACTTTTCAATAAAGTGGGCTGTGTCCATTAATGCCTGAAGATGCTTATTATTATTTATTGATATATAAAGCTGCTGTACAAGCTTTATTTAAAGGCATGCCAGGCACAATTACAATAATTTGCTAATGTAACGAAAGAATTTCCTATTATCCTAATGTCACCTTGCTAAAGCTCTGGTGATTTTTTTTCCTGCAATATCTTGCTACCAAGGGAATTCAGCACAGCTGCTCAGTTCAGTGTTGGTTTTGTGCCACTCACTGAAGTTGGCTCGTGGGTGACTTGGATTATGAATTCAATAATTCAATTATGTTCAAGGAACATAAAACGAAGCATTGGTGCAGAGAGAGCCCTGAAATAGTTGTTCATGAGGGTTTTGAATGCTTCAAGTGGCCCCTGGCAGTCAGGTTGTGCCTGGGGCACGCTCAGATGCTGCTGTGGGGTGGCTGCTCCTGCAGGACAGGAGCATCTCCCCAGTGCTCCACTGCAGAGGCCAACAGGGAAAAGTTCACAACCCTCCTCTGAAGGGAAAACTCCTCAAGCCATAACCATCACACCATTAGGGTGAGGAAAAGGCTTCTCCCAGCATGTCTTGCTGTGACATGCAGATTCAATGGATCCCATTGGCTCTTCCCCCTGGCTCCACCCCCTATGCCCTCACCCCATTGGCCCTGGTGATCTGCCCCGCCTCTCACAATCCCTATATAAGCTCTGCTTTCCGTGCTGAGTGGCTTTTTCTCTCTGGATCCCCTTGAGGCAGAGGTTCAATAAAGGCTCTCCTTGGAACCCCATATGAAGACACCCAGATCCCAGAAGAGCTGAAATCGCCCAGCATGAGCACAGATGTGCCTGTGCCTCTGAGGTGTCTTTTTTCAAGATGATTTTTTGGGAAGGTCATGGCACTCTGGACACTGTCTGCTGCAACACTCCATGTGATTGAGGGGCCAGGAAACAACAGCTTGGAGGAAGTTGGAACAAACATCTTCCAGAGTCCCAGAGCCTTGTGGGGGGAGCTCTGCCAGCTCTGTGCCCGGGCTGGCTGAAGGACAGATGTTGGTGCAGATATGGAAAAGATAATTTAGGGTTAAAGACCCAGTAGGGTCATCTCTGTGTCAGAACCTAGGACATTCCTCTGACTTCCCTGGAGGACTCAAGACCCTGGCAAGGGGGCTCAGAGACCTTGGCATGGAGTCACAAACACCTGTGCCTTCGATTTTAACCCATGGAAACAATTATCAACTTTGTGTGAAGAGTTACAAGCCACAAGAGTTTGAATAGAATGATAGTGAATTTATCACTGGGTGAAAATGTAGAATTTTGGGGTTTTTAGAATGGGGGTTCAAGAGGCAAGATGGAGGAATCTGGGTGTGTTCTGTCTTTCTCCTTCTTCTTGTCCTCCATCTTCTGCTGTGATGGTGGCACTTCTGGATTGGTTTGGAGTAGAGACAAACTGTCTAACATAGGTGATAGGTATTGGAAAATTATTGTAAATAAAGTACACCCAGTTTTTAGTATAAAAAACTTAACAACACCCCAAGGGCAGGGACTGTGCCACAACCTGATCTGCTGGACAGATCTCAGCAGGTCAGAGAAAGAATGGAATAGATAAGAGAAAATAAACAACCTTGAAAAGCAGAACCGAGGGATCCTGACTTCTTCTTCAATCACGGGGTTGGGAAAAAGAATCTTTAATACCTCAGGAGCCATTCCAGCAACACAAAACCTGAGATCTCTGGTGTCAAATGGGCTCAGGCCCCAGCTGAGAATCAATGTCTTGGTCTGGAGAGCAGATGTGGGAAGAGAGAAAAAAAATATTCCTGACTGAGAGACGCTGTTTTACAAACTATAAAAGACACACAAGTTATCATGGAGATGGAAGCCTCTTACACACAGCCTGATAGTGTTTGAGACTTCTCCCCAGAGTTTGGACACAAATCCATGGTTACTTTCATGGGGACTGAGGGAGAGGGCCTCAATGTGTGCTCCAGCACAAATTGTTTGGTAAGAAACACTGGATCCTAAGCTATATTATTTCTTCCCTAGCTGTAAAATAAATTGTACTTTTAACCTTGCACAGTGTTTACCTATTAGTAGTTTCATTTTGTCCTTATTCCTGTGTAGTATTAGCTTGTTTTAAGTCTTATGTTTGTTAGTTTTGTGTCTATTAAATAAATAATTCATTCTCTAATAGACCAGATCAGCCATTATTACAGAACTTGTGAACCAGAGTGGGCTTTAGGGTGCTGGCCACCTCAATAAAGCTCCTGCCTACTGCCAGAGGCCTGGCAAAAGGCAGGTATTTACCCAAACCCTCCATTCATAACAGTTGAGTGGCATGGAGGTATGTGTGGCACAATGTCTGATTTCTGAGCCTGCAGCTCTCAGGTGGAACCAGAAAGGAGTTTGAGATAAGATCAGGCAGTAGGGTGGATGGTGATTTGTGGCATTCACATTCTCTGAACAGGATTCCTTTGCCCCGGGTTTTTCTCCTGGGAAGCTGAGAAGCCTCAAAGAAAAGGAAAACAATTCTTCTCTCATTTGCTTCTCCTGTGTTGTGCTCACATGTGCAATGTGTTTGGAGATTGTTTACCCACAGGTGATTGTTCCATTGCATTCTGCTGGGAGTTGTTTTCACTCTTTGGCCAATCAGGGCCAAGCTGTGTCAGGACTCTCTCTAGAGTCACCAGTTTTCATTATTATCTTTTTAGCCTTCTGTAAGTATTCATTCTGTATTCTTTAGTATAGTATTCTTTAATATAATATAGTATTATAGAGTAATAAATTAGCTTTCTGACAACATAGAGTCAGATGTATCGTTCTTCCCTGCCATGGGGCTCGCTGTGAATTTATAATAATGATTTGCTTCCCAAATTCCTCCTGCTGTAATCCAACACTGCAGTGCTTTCCAGCTTTGGATCCATCCAGAGCCATTGCAGCTTGGATCTCCCCGTGGAAAGGACACACTGCTGGGGTCACATCCCTTCTGCTCCAAGATCTCCCCTCCAAAACAGGTGCCAGGCTGATTCTGTAGAGCTGTTTGATCTGAGCTGCAGGGGATTCACCCAGGTGTGCACACAGGTGGCACCTGTGGCTGTGCTGTGCCCTCACCCAGCCAGGGGAATTCAGGCCTGGCTGAATTTGAATTTCCGTGCTCCCCAGCCAGCCCCTGGGGCCTGGAATAATGGCTGTGGCCACTTGGCAACTTCAGACCATGGTGCATTTTGCTGCTTTTTAACTGGTTTTGTTTTTTTGTTGTTTTCTGTTTGTGTTTTTTATAGTCACCATTTTATTTTCTGTGTAGCTGAAAGCACTCGGTTTACACCCTTTATTTATTTATTTCTATTTTCTTTTTTTTTTAGGGAAGAGTTTTCTTTAGGTTGGATTTCAGTGATGGTGGTCACAGTGAGGGTTGATGTTCCTTTGCAGAAGCCAGGTGACTCCTTCCAACAGCCTCAGGCTGGCACATGGATCACTCCAAGGACACCTGAACCTGTGTGTGTAGGTGTGACTGGGATGTTTACCCCTGGCAATGCCCAGCTCTGCTGCCATTTCCTGCAGAAAACTGCATTCATCCTTATTATGGATTTATTCTTACTATGAATTTACTCTTATGGATTAGAGTGCTCTTATGCATTTTAGAGCCTGAGGGTGGCTGCTGCTGTGATTCCATGAGGTGCTGATGGTCATGGATGAGGCAGACAGGGGTGGTGGAACACACACCTGGATCTGCTGGAATGCCCAGCTCTTGCTTGCTCTCAGATCCAGCTGTGCCAAGAGCAGCTGGAAAAAGGGAACTCCAGGCAGAGAAAATGTGGGAGAAGGATCCAGGTGTTCATTTCAGGGAGAATAAATCAGCCTTATCTCTGCAGGAACACTCGTGCTTTTACTTCCATGGATTTTCAACAAAGGCCCAGCAGCCACTGAAATGGGATGAAGCAGCTGCTGGGGATGTGGTTCAAAGTCACCTCAGGTGTCCTGTGGTGGGCACAATGCCAGCAGCAGGTGATACAGTTTACCTGGAATAATACTGTGCACAGAGCAAAGCATCTTCCAACGAACCCCCACCCACTATTCTGTGATTCCATGAAAAGCCTTTGAAGCCTGAATATCAAATTCCTTTAAATTAGCCATGTCAAAAATTATTTTTATAAAACAAGAAAAATCCTGCACTTTCACCAAAGTTCAAACTTGGAACTTTCTGTGTGGTTTATTTTTCTTTCCCTTTCTCATCCAAAATTATTGATAATTTTTTGGCTATTTTGGAGGTTCTGGGTTCAAGCTGGCATGGTTGCAAAATATGCCAAAGAAAAGAAAGCAAATAGCAAGTTTGAAAATGGAACTGGGCAGGCACAAGAACTGCAAGGAGGAACAATTTCAATAATGGTGCATCTGTATTTGTGCCCCCTGCACATTTATATTGTTGCTGAGCTTTTATAAAAATGATGTTTGCTGCAAATGATGGATAATAGTGAAAATGTACCTGCTGTACAAAGGCAGCATTCTGCTTGGAAAGGGAACAGGTTCTCCTTTGGGAGAGTTCTTCCTGTGGGCTGAAAACAAGAAAGAAAGCTGTACCAAATAACAGTGACCATGAGGATTACACAAGGGGCAGGACTTGGAGTATAATGAAACATTTGCCAGGGGTTCAGCCCAGGACAGGAATTTCCACGCGTAGCCTTTTAATAGACAAATTAAAGTGGGGTTCAAGGTGGTGTGATGGGCCTGGAGTGCAGCACGGAGATCAGTGTAGGTGTCCAGGGAAACTGCGGATGCATCCCTGGGAAGTAGAAACATGGAATATCCTGAGCTGGGAAAGGACCCCCAG
This sequence comes from Zonotrichia leucophrys gambelii, assembly GCF_028769735.1. Lineage (NCBI taxonomy): Eukaryota > Metazoa > Chordata > Aves > Passeriformes > Passerellidae > Zonotrichia > Zonotrichia leucophrys. Next base: position 12,904,970 of record NC_088189.1, on the reverse strand, counting down.
GATCAGCCAGGGCAACCCCAGCCCTGCACAGACACTCCAACAGCCCCACCCTGGGCATCCCTGGCAGCACCCAGAGCTCTGGCAGCCTCAGGGCTGTGCCCGTTCCCTGGGCAGTCTGGGCAGTGCCAGCTGTTCCCTGGAATCCTGTCACTGGTCACACATCAGCCTCTTCCTCTTCCCCTCACAAAGAAGCTGTAGCTGCAATGAGCTCTCCCCTCGGTCTCCTCCAGCTGAACAGACCAAGTGTCGTCAGCTGTTCCTCCTGGACTTCCCCTCCAGACCCTTCCCCATCCTCATGTCCTCCCTTTGGACACTCTCTAATGGCTTTAGATCTTTTTTATTTTAATATTGTGGCATCCAAAACTGCTCCCAGGACTTGAGGTAAGGCTGCACCAGCTCTGAGCACTGTCCCAGGCCAAGCTGGATGGAGTTGGAACAACCTGGGATAGCAGAAGGTGTCTCTGCCTTTGGCAGGGGTGGAATGGGATGAGCTTTAAGGTCCCTCCCAACCCAAACCATGTTATGAATCTGTGTGTTCAGGGTTGGGTTTTTTTTGGTGGTGGAGGTTTGAAATACCAAGATTTGAAGCTCATTATAAAGGTCACTGTGCAGCTGATGTGCAGAGCCCTTTGGAGCCACCAGCCTAAAGTCTGATGGCAAATAATCAAGTCATTCCTAAAGGATTAATGCACTATTAATGTGCAGGGTACACCATGAGAAAGATTTTCCAGAAGGGAAAGCCCAGTTTCAAAGTCACCAGCCTGTCACTACATTTCCCCCGGGTTTTCAGCTATTTCTCTCATTTCTTACCACTGCCCTCATTTCCTGGGGAGGAGCTGTAGGGGGCTGCTCCTGTTCTCTTGTGCAAAGAGGATACTGAGCCAACCTTGGAAAAATTCCTGAGAGGCCCTGTAAAAAATACATGGCCTTGGTGTTAGATGACACAACGCTTGTTTTGTTGAAAAATGTTCTTTAGAGCCTCTCATCTGGCCTAGAAACATATTTTTATTTAACTATTTTTAAAAGGAAAGCTGTGATTCTTGCGTGCCTTTGTGGTGGGAGAAATAGTGAAAGCATGGATGTATTACCCAGCTTGCTTCTGACTGAGTGCAGGGAACCAGGATTTCACCTCCAACATCACCTCACACTGTCTGGAGGTGGTGACATCCAAGGAGCTTAAGGGGGGAGATTTTCAGCATATGTTGCAGTCAGAAGTGTGTTCAGCAGGAGCAAGAGGGCTGTTTTGCCAGGAAACATTGCAGGAGAGCAGGATGTCCCACCTGAAGAGCCCCTCCTTGTTGATTAAAAACCTTTTCCTGACAAAGAATTCAAATTTGGCAATACTGAAATACTCTGTGATCTAAGTCCTGGCTTTATAAGAGGAGTACTGGCAGGAAAATAAAGTGGGACAGAGGAAATCTCCCAGGGTGACAATGTCATTCTTGTGTGTTCAAAGATTGGAGATTCTGCATTTTTAAAATCATTTGCATTTGGAAAGCTTCCCCCACTTCATCAGTGTCAGTACCCCACATGAAAATCACACATTTCCTTGTAGATTAAATGAAACATTATTCAAATAAAGCTCGTTGGACAGAGCTGCCAGAGTTGTGGAAAGGCAGCTTGAGCAGAGAGCTCTGCTGGTGTCCCTCGCAGCCCTTTTCAGGCACCTGGCATGTCCAGGGCACAGCAGGGTCACTTAGGACCTGTTCTGACCCTTTGTGTCACTGAGGTGTCCTCAGGACAGGGCAGAGGTTGATGTTTGCTGTGCATCCTTGGAAAGCTGTGCACACCTACCTTGTCCTTATCCAGCTGATCTGGAAATCCCATCTCCCTGGGAATTTTAGGGAGGCTCTTGTGGGATCTTGCACACCTTTGAGTGGCTGTCAAGGTAGGAGTGAGGCTCAGAACAGAACTCTCCAACTAGTTAAAGTTAGAAAGGAGTATGAAGTTAGAAAGGGATATGTTCATTGACAGGGCTGGAAACAAGCAGAACCATTTCCAAAGGCTTGTGTGAAGAATCACAGGCTCTGGCTCTTTATTTATCTAAAAAAGTTTTACATATTCATATAATTCCCAAACCACCTAATACCTATTCATTACCTAACCCCACCCACCCCTGTTTCATATTAAAATGTATTTAAATGAGTCCAAAGTTCCTTCACTCTTGTGCAGTCCTTCACCTCAAATGGTTCCGTGGGTTTGAAATGGGTGGGTGAGTTTGTGTGGCATTCATACACAAATTCCCTGAAAAATTCCCTTCACCCAGGATTTTTCTCCTGGGAAGCTGAGGAGCCTGGGAAAAAAGGAAAACAATTCTTCTCTCATTTGCTTCTCCTGTGTTGTGCTCACATGTGCAATGTGTTTGGAGATTGTTTACCCACAGGTGATTGTTCCATTGCATTCTGCTGGGAGTTGTTTTCACTCTTTGGCCAGTCAGGGCCAAGCTGTGTCATGACTCTGGAGAGTCATGAGTTTTCATTATCTTTTTAGCATTCAGTAAGTATCCCTTCTGTATTCTTTAGTATAGTGTAGTATTCTTTAATATAACGTAGTATGATAAAGTTATAAATTAGCCTTCTCATAAGATGGAGTCAGATGCATCATTCCTGCCTTTGCCAGGGCATCCCTGCAAATACAATAGGTTTGAAATGGGTCTTTGGTCTCCTGAGGTCACAGTGACCCTTTCCCTTTGCCTTGTTGCCAGGTTTTGGAGCCCTTGGCTGTAGCTGAAGGCTCAGGGCCCAGGTGCAGCCACAGCCTCTTCTTTTTCACAGTCAGATCCACATCCCATCCTGCTTTAAACACAGTAAAGACAAATACCTGATTTATATCTTAGCCTTAACTATTCCATCTGCTAAAAATTAACTCTCCCTTATTATCTCTTCTCTTCTTGCTGTACTCTTAATTGTTTCTATCCCCCCACCTAAATCTAGACAAACTTTTAACTCTTTCAGTTTCTTTAAACCCTTGACTCAGGAGGAGCAGCTCAGGGGTGATCAGGGACAATATGATGTACACAACCTGCCCTCAGTCCGAGTGCTCCCTCCAGCACCACCCCATTCCTGATTTTCTTTCTTGGTGCCCTCAACCCAACTTCCAGTGTGAGAAACCACATCAGCAGTCAGGAAACGAAGCTTTGTTAACATGCAGAGTTACCAGTGAGAAGGAGAAAATTACTGGTTCAAAACTCCACCACTTGTTATTTGGGAAAAGAAAACTTTTTCTTCACCCATTTTTCCCTCACACCCCAAGCCAAGCTCTCCCCCACTCCCTCCTGCTGTGTCTCTGCCTTGGCTTTCCAATGACCAGTATTTATCTCTCCCTTCCCAGATTTTAGGAGCAGGAATTCCCAGTGAAACATGGCTTTGGCTCAGTGCTCTACTGTCCAGTCTGCCTGGTGCAACGTGTGATGGATGAGAGTGAGCAAAGCTGAGAGCAGGCTAAGGTGAATCTGCCTGGATTTATTTCCCTCTTCTGTGCTTTGCTTTGTGTTTCTCCTGCCCCACAGCTGCCTGAACCCAGCCAGGTTTTAATGGGGAAACAGCTGTGAGCCAGGGTTGCTTCATGAATCAGGGGGAGCTGAAATTCTGCACCACTGAAGACCATTTTCAAAGGCAATTTCATGGACTATTTTTTTCCTGATTCCAAGTGGTGTCTGGCCACATTTCTGCATAGAGCTCATCTAGGACATGCTGCCAAGCCTGAGATGTGAGGCCAGGCCAGTGCCACCCACTGTTCTCAGCTGTGTGATGCTCCACTGTGAGCTGGAGGAAAACAGAAAGGGAAAAAGCCACGGGTTTTGGTGCTTCCTTCCTTCCCAAGGAGATTCTGCTGGGTGGCTGCATTGCACAGCTTTAGAGAGCACGTCCTTGAAAATTACAGCTCTTAGCTCTATTCTGTCTTCCTACGCAGTGGTTTGGGATCTACAAATATTTTCTGTTCTAAAAGGAGAGGAGGGATCACAAGGTTATCAGCTGTGCTCAGACACTGCCCGCACTGCTCCTTTGTGCAGAAGGACACTCAGAGAACCCAATTTTCTGATTTGACATCCCACACAAGGAGAAGACTTCCAAAAATGATGGGAACTGAAATTGTGAGCACCATTATCCATATTTTTATCTCAACTAGGGTGGTGTGGATGAGAAGTGGGGTTGGCCCAGAGGAGGTTGAGCTGCTGCTCTGATTAAAGAGCCCCCACAAATTACAGGTATTGGATTTGCAGGGGATGCCCTGATGAAGGCAGGAATGATGCAACTGACTCCATGTTCTCAGAAGGCTAATTTATTATTTTATGATACTATATAATATTAAAGAATACTATACTAAAGAATACAGAAAGGATACTTACTGAATGCTAAAAAGATAATAATGAAAACTGGTGACTCTCTCCAGAGTCCTGACACAGCTTGGCCCTGATTGGCCAAAGAGTGAAAACAACTCCCAGCAGAATGCAATGGAACAATCACCTGTGGGTAAACAATCTCCAAACACATTGCACATGTGAGCACAACACAGGAGAAGCAAATGAGAGAAGAATTGTTTTCCTTTTCTCTGAGGCTTTTCAGCTTCCCAGGAGGAAACCCCTGGGTGAAGGGAATTTTTCAGAGAATGTGAATGCCACAACAGGGCTTTGAAGGGACCAGCACAAGTGGCCATTGGAGCTGCCCCCCAGATCAACCCTCCTGTGTCCCCAGTGCCTGGAGCTCACCCCAGTGTGAGAGGCTGGAGCTGTTTCCATGTGGCAGCAAACTGGGGGCATTTACTGCAGGGAGCACAATTACCAGCTCAGCTATTACCCACTTTATGAGGTGAGCTCCTGTGTGCCCATTCCAATTCATCTGCTTGGCAAACTGGGAGCGTTTCCTGGTTCATGAATCTCCAGTGAGCAGCTGGGGATGTCTGTGGGCTCAGGCTCATTCCTATTTCAGCTGCAGACATTAGTGGGGTAAAGAACGAGCAGAGCCAAGGCACCAGCCACTGGTGTGGAGCCAGAAATTGCTTCTCAGGACACCTCTGGAAGCCAAATTGCTTCCCAGCACAGTTGTGATAACAGTGCTGCAGCAAATGCCATTTCAATACAATTCCCTGCTAACGCAGGGGAGGGATGGGGGAATTCATAAACCAAATAATTAACAAATACATAAACCAAATAATTAACTCTGCCTGGATGGCTCCAGTTCTGTGCATGGAAGGACAAGAGGGAAGCAAACAGTGGGGTGGAAGAGGACAGCTTTTCCTTGTAATTGTAAAACTTAATTTGCTCTTTAAGGAAGAATCAAAATGACATTAAAGTGAACGCCAATTGATTTCAAAGGGGTTTGAATTGATTTCTGGAAACTATTGCTGGTTAAAATTGCCAGGGAAAGCCCATCAAGACCGACGTCTTCGCATTTTAAAAATCATTTACATTTGGAAAGTTTTCCCCATTTCATCAGTGTCAGTAACCACATCCCCAAAGATCAAAATTACACATTTCATAATTGACATTTTTACAGCCACTATGGCTGAACAGAGATGGGAACTCCTTTCTGGAAATAACAATATTTCTGTACTGTAAAATCGAGAGAAAACTGCTGCTTCCTAAGGAGGGACAAACCTCTTGTAAGGTGGCTTTATAAATATTAAACCAGCCATTTCATTTTTTATGTTTTAAACCCAAGGTTTCCCAACATTCCTGGAGCCCAGACTCTTGTGAGGGGACTGGAGGAGGTGATCTGGGAGGGGAAGCCGGGGTTCTGACATCCAAGGTTTCTGACATCCAGAGTTTTTGACATCCTGCTGAACCTAAAGGATGTATTAAATCCAGCCCTGTTGATTTTTTGCCCTTTTTTTTGCCAAGGTTGGGATTAAATTCACGGGACAGTATTTCTTCTTGTTGACTCAGAGGTTTATTAGTTCTTATCTATGTCGTAGTCTCACAAACCCTGAGTTCTACAGCTCTTCGCTCTAACAAACTAAAAATGGAGCCATGTCTCTCTCTCTACAAGGTCTTTTAAGAACAAACTGTCCAATTAAGAAATGATACCTAAATTATTTTCACTTTTAACCCAATAACTAACCATGCCCCACAATGTGGACTTTTTTATCCAATTACACAAAACCACCCAAACCCATGGAGAAGAAGGTCAAGAAGAAGGACCTCCCCCTAAAATCTCCATCTTGCTTTATATCTATTACTGCATTCGAAAACCTTAAACTCTGAGTTTTCCACCATGTGATATTACACACTTCTATTCAAACTCCACACCCACAATCCCAGTTCTATCATTCCAATTTTGGCCTGAGGTCAAATGCAGTGTTCTCCTGGGGATCAGTGCCTGTCAGCACAGAAAGTCTGAAATTCTCATCATCCAGGGTTCCAACACAGCCCTAGGACTGGATTCTCCCAAGACTGCCCAGTGCTGGACAAAGTGGAGGTCTGCGTCCAGAAATTGGTGCTTGGAGCCAGGCATCCCAGAGCCCACAGACTGCCAGGGATGAGCATGGTCTGCCAAGGAGATCTGAACCCCTGTGCCACTGGAAAATGAAGGGTTTTTAAAGGGCAGTGTGCTCCCCTTCCGGTCTCCAAAACAGAGAATCTGGCAGTTTTCCATGAGAATTTGATCATCACTTTCAGTGTTGAAGTATTGTTTATTTTGCTGAAGATCTGGTCTGCTGGAGAATTCCCAGCTAGCTTAGAAATTCCCAAATCCTGCTCATCACGAGCAGCACTATGGAGCTTCCCCAAGGAACTCCTTCCCTGGCCTGTGGCTCCATCCCACTGCTGGGGAGTGTTGGGAGCTGTGTGGTGTGGACACAGCTCTGGCAGGTTGCACATAAATCCCTAAACACTGAAATCAGTGAATTTTGGAGTTGTTGGTTCCATGGTTTGGCAGTGGTGAAGGATGACCTGGTGAGTAAAGATGTGATATTTAAATACCTGTTCCTTAATGAGGTCCATTCTTCCAAACAGGCACAGGATGGTTCTTAGGGAAGGATTTTATTCTCTCAACAGCAAAAGCAACACGACACACATTTAATATTCCTTCTTATTAATATCACATCTTCTAACAGGCAAATCCTGTCAGCTTATTATCAAACTCACAGCTCCTCTGGCTGAGCAGAAACAAGATAAGTCAGAGAGGTCAGGGCTGTGTGCCCAGGAGATCAGCTCACCCTTTAAGAAACCCTTTTCTTCATTTCCTCAGCCTTTACCTCACATTTGTGAGTGACTCATTTGCTGTGTGGCTGATATCATGTTTAATAACTCTCCCTGCTCTGGTTTACATGGCACCCACAGCCCTCCTTGCCATGCAGCATCACTGGAGACCTGGCACTGCCAGGATTAGCATTGCAAATTCCTTGGAAAACCCAGTCTCACTTCACTGGAGTCTCCTAAGGCGATTTTCCCTACAAATCCCTATTACAGTGCACTGGTAATGCTCTCTGAGGCTAATTGTTCTTCCTCTGTTAGTGGGAACAATGTGCCCAGCCTTATGTTAAAGAAGCAGAACAGACTTATTGAATCCCTATGTCAAGTGCTCTGTCATTTTTCTGCCCTTGATGGGAATTAAGAGCCTGCAGCCCTTGAGGCAGGACATGACAGAGCACATTTTGTGAGCACATCTGTCTGTCCTGTGGCCAGCTGGGCTCTGGGCGTGTCCCTGACAGACACAGCCCTTCCCCAGGCTGGTCCTGCCTGGAGTTTCATGGACTCCCAGAAAACTCCTCACACCCCACTGGGAAAATCTGAGCTGCTCTGGGTCAGCCAGAGTGGGGTCACAGCAGGGATTAAAGCACCAGCTCTTCTTTTCTCATGGCAATGACTTCTTTTTCTACTTCTGTGCCAAAGGATTCCCCTCATTCCAGGCCAGCAGCTTGAGCCTTCTCCTTGGATGCATGGAAGCCTGGGAGGCCTGGTCCTTGGTCATTCATTGTCTGTGGCTGGAACTGATTTTCCAGTTCAGTTCTGGGATAAGAAAGGAATATCAAGAAGCCTGAAGGTGTTTGATCAAAAGTCCGTGAGGAGTCAGGGCTCCTCTGAGCACATCCATGCCCCCAGTCTGCCAGCCCGGGATTTTCCCATGAGATCTGCTGGTCCTGCTGGCAGCCTGGCACTGGGGCAGCACTGGTTTGAACTGGGACAGCCATGGAACCTCTGCAGGTTCAGCAGTTGTTGGGATGACACAGTGAACAGGGCCAGTGTGAAAAACACCTTCACTCCTGTGAAAATGTAAAAGTTTAATAAAGGACAATAGGAGACAAAAACAATAAAGCAAAGGATTACAGCAGGGTGCATCTTGGCACTCAGCCAGGAGCACACCTGCTATTTTGGAAACACCCTTTATATACCATTTCTATTATATACCATTTTTATTGCAACATATTCATAAACAATTATGCATAGTAAACTTTTCCCCAAACTAGTTTGCATGTTCCAAGAATTGTTTAGCATGGCTCCTCCTCGGGTCCACCTTTTCAGACCATGTGCAGCTCATGGCTGTGGTTTTAGTCCATTCTTATCATAACCTCCAGTTTTTGGGCCTTGGTCCACACTGTCTTCAGACAGTGGGTGCTGATAGTTGGCAGATCTGTAGCAGGTGTCCTCATCCTGTATCCATTGGATATTATCCCATCCAAGCAGATATTTTAACACAAGAACAGCTACTTCACTACTATGTCAAAGCTTAATTAACAACAGAAATAAAAACTATATCTTTATAACAAAGTTACTTTAACACCACACATAAAAACCAGTTTAATATTTGCAAAAAGCCAATCTTATAATATGTATCTATAACAGCCAGGCAAGCCAGCAAGAGAGCTCCCTATGTGTGGCCTTTCAGGCCTCAGCCCTGCTGCATTTGTCCACTCTTTTGGCAATTAAATGCACTTAATTAACACACAGTGAGAATGTCCTGGTATTGATGAGGGTTCCTGCTTGTGCTGCTGTTCTGGAAACGTGTGATGCAGACCCCTGAGGTGAGAGAAAACCCTTCAGCTGCCTTCCTGCTGCTGGATGGGGGTGGCTGAGGATATGCCTGGATTCCATGTAAACCAAAGGGAGAGGAGGAGGTGGGGAGAAGGAAAAAAACCAGAAGAGATGGACAAAAGGGCTGTGTCACCACCACAGGAGATACTGCCCCTGCAAGGCTGTCCTGCACAGCACAGAGGAGCTGAGGCAGGCCTTGGTGTGGAGACGGCTCCTAAACCCTGTCAGTGTGACCACAGTGTCCCTTTGGCACCCAGGTGAGGTGCTGCCTCCTGCCTCCTGTCCACAGGCTGCTGCAGGGAGCTCCCAAAAACCTCACCTCTAAGACCAAGGAGTTAGAGGGGCTGTTTGAGCCCTGCTGGCCCCAGCTCCCTCCAGCATCCTGGGCAGGATGAGCCCCACTGCTGGATTAAGTTTTTTTCTGACTTAAAGATGGGGTAACTGAGAGGTGGTTTAAAAACTTTTATTCTATTTTTAGTTTCATATTAAGGCTGAGATAATGCAGATGATATAATTTACACTATTACAATTAGAAGCTAATTATTTCCTAATTACAAGATATTATAATTGTTTCTTGGTTTATCTTAAAACCTTAGGATCTTACCCAAAAATTCTCTACAAATCTATTTCCCACACCCCACCAACCCCTGGCTGTCCCCGGCAGTGCCTCCTGTCCTCACCACCTGGAAAAGTGCCTGTCACTGCTGGATTCTGCACAGACTGAGGGAAATTGAGTTTACAGGAGAGAAACAAAGACATGAGGAAAAAGAAGAGATGCTCATGCAGCCTGTTCAGCCATAAATTGTGGTGAAGAGGAGAGGCTGATGTTCAGGGGGCAGATAAACCCCGTGGAGGAGAGGTGATTTAAACCACGGATCAAGAACAAACTGGTGAAGTGTAGGTTTTAATTGCAAGTGAGGAGATTCCTTGATACATGATAAGGGAAGTTCTTTAACAGCCTCCCCTGGGGAGCTCGGGAAAAGCCACAGCTTTCAAGGCAGGGTTTAATAAGCTGGTGTGATGGGAATCACAGGGAAGAGGACTTGACAATAGAGGAGACTCCTTCAGCCCCTCTCTTACCACATTCTTATCTCTGCCTTCCCCTTGATACTCTGCTAACAGCTTTCTTCATTTAATTAGCATGTTATTAATTAGCAGGATGACAGTGGAAGCAGGTGCCTGCCCTGGCTGTGCCCCACCACTCTCTGCTGCACACCCTGCAGAGCCCAGGGATTGCTCAATTCCGTGGCTGAAAAACACTTCAAGTAAATAAAGAAAAATGATGCTCAGGCCAATCCCAGGATCTCAGGCACTCCTTAGACTGGGAAGGGGGTGTTCTGCAGCAGGAGGAGTTTGAAGGATCATGAACGGGGAGGGAGGATTTGAGGGGAGATGGGAAGGTTGATGTACTGCAGATGGACATGTGCATCCCTGTGTCAGGGAAAGTTCATTTTATAAGGCTCATTACTATTTTTTGAGAAAATTTTGGGCTAGTCTGCCTGGCACCTGTTGTTGGCACCAATGTCATACCATGGACAGTGGTGGGAAATACCTGAGGGGAGCTGACAAGAAAGATGGAGAGGAATTATTTACAAGGGCATGGAGAGACAGAACAAGGAGGAATGGCTTCAAAATGAAAGAGAGTGGGGTTAGGTGGGATATGGGAGGGAACTTCTGTGTTGGGAGGAAGGTCAGGCCCTGGCACAGGGTGCCCAGAGAAGCTGTGGATCCTGGAAGTGCCCAAGGCCAGGCTGGACAGGGCTTGGAGCAGCCTGGAAGAGTGGAAGGTGTCCCTGCCATGGCAGGGGGTGGGATGGGATGAACTTTAAGGTCCTTCCAACCCAATCCAGTCTGGGATCCTGGGATTCCCAGTGCTGTCCCCGCAGGGCCCAGCAGCTAGCACAGAGGGGCCACAGAGGTGCCCTGCAATCCTGAGCTCTGCATGAGAGGGATCATGAAATCCAGTGAGAGGCCTCTTGCCTGGCATGCTGGGCCTGGCAGAAGGTGCAGCAGTGCCACCAGAGCAGGGGCAGGGACACAGCAGGGACAATGACACAGCAGTGCCAGCAGAGTGGTGACAGTGACACAGCAGGGACAGTGACACAGCAGTGCCAGCACAGCAAGGACAGGGACACAGGGCCAGTGACCCAGCAGTGCCCTGGTGTGTGAAGCTGCCACGAGTCCCTCAGAGAGCACTCCCAGAGCCTGCAGTGCTCAGCGAGTGGCATAGGGCAGTGGGCACCCCCGGGCTGGGGTAGCCCCAGAGCACAGCAGAAACAGCCCTGGGTTTGCCCTTGCCTCAGCCCCAGCCTTTAGCCCCATCCCCTCAGCCCCATCCCCTCAGCCCCATCCTCTCAGCCCATCCCCTCAACCCCATCTTCTCGGCCCATCCTCTCAGCCCCATCCCCTCAGCCCATCCCCATCCCCTCAGCCCCATCCCCTCAGCCCCATCCCCTTAACCCATCCCATCAGCTCAGCCCCATCCCGTCAGGCCAGCCCCAGGCTGCAGGCCCAGCCTGAGCCTCCCTCTGCTCCCTTCCACAGTGCTGGGAGCAGCCTCACATCACATTGTCTCAGCAGCCACGGCGTGTGGTGCCATTTCTCCTGGAAAAATGCTCCTCCTGCCTCACCCAGGCCAGGATCCCTGCCTGGAAAAATGGCTTTCTGCTGAGCGTTTGTTATCTGAGCTGCATGAGGCTCTTGGGCTGTTCAATTAAAGAGCCCGTTTTCCCATTAAGTGTCTCCTCAGACAAATGGGAAGTGTATTTAATGCTCGCTCAGGATGAAGCCAACATGTTTCTCCTGCTGTTTTACACTTTCTTCTTCGCAGGGATTTGTCGTCTCTGACTGTTCAAATACCTTGAAGTTCCCCAGCATTTACCGTCAGGGAAAGGTAACAAGTGTGGTGACAAAGAGTGAGTGCCAGATGAGCCTGGGAAAATGGATGGCTTTAATAGATGTTACTGAGGCCCTTTTGCACCCTGCCTGATGCTGAGCAACCTCCCCATCCATCACCCTCACTCTGCCTGAGGAGAACACAGCAGCCAGCCTTTAACAGACCTTTCCTCCCCAGCTCCTGTTAGGCAAAGTGCTGGTCTGGCTCCCTCCCCTCTCCTGACACTCTGAGCAGAGGCACAAAATAAGCAACAGATCCCCTACATCAGCTTGATGCTTTTTGTTAACATGCCCTGAGAATCAGCTTCTTCCTGCCAATGGTGCCTTGCTGTACATTAAAACAAGAATTGATTAAGTGTGCTCTGAGGCCTTATTTTCCTTTTTTTTCCCCCCCGATTCTTCAGCACTGTTTTCCAGTGAATCAAACAGCTGAGGAAAATGATGTAGATTTTTCCCTGTATAAAAATACTTTGCCCGAAATATGAGTTCCACGTTGGGCTGATATATTAATCCTTGTCTCCTGGACAGCAATAATCACTCTCTGTCGTTTTTCAAGCTGCAACTCAGCACTTCAGCTTTTTCCACTTGCCTTTCAGCAAGTTTGGTGTCAGCCCCAAAATGGGGAAAGGAGGGAGGAGGAGGGCAGAGCTCCTCTGGGCCTGATCCTGCTCTGCCCTGCACTGAGGGTATGTAATGAGTAACTCGGCTAAAAGCAGCCTCAGATTCCACTCTTCCCAGATTTCCCATCTCATTCCCAAACCAGCCTTGCCCAAAGAGCAGAGGGATTTGTGTGGGACCAGCCTGCCCCGGTTGGACTGGGCAAGGCTTGATGGGACCATTCTGGCTCCTTGGGACTGACCAGACTTGATGGGACCAGCCTGGCTTGCTTGGACTGACCAGGGACCAGCCAAACTCCTCCTTCCTGCCCATGGAGGAGGGCTGGAACCTGATGGTCTTTCATGCACCCCAAAGCAGTGATGGTGTGATTCCTGAGCTCTGTGTGCAAGGGGCAGCTGTTCCTCTTGGCCAGGGCAGGGCTCCTGGGTGTTTGCATCAGCAGTGAGTATTGTGAGGTGCCTTTGTCCCTTCCAGACGTGCAGCCCCTGCAAGAACAGCACTTCCCCCACTGTGCTGCCCACCTTGTGCTGGGGGTTTTAGGGCTGACATGAGAGGAGCCCTGGGAGCACTCAGTGCCTTTGTGCTCTGAGATCAGCTCTTCAGTGAAACAAGTCCTGATTTATCCCTGTGGATAAATAACTTCAGCTTAGGGCTCCATCACTGTCAGGTGCGAGGCACTTCCCCACAAGAGGCAGTAAAACCCTTTACAGCACTTGCTCAGCATGACAAACACTGTTCATGCCCTTTATGTCCTCTGCCCCACGGGGCTGTGCCAGTCACTCCAGCCCTGCTGATGGGCTCTTGGGGATGAAGTGTCACTGCCTCATCCTGGGTGTCTCACTCCCAGCAGAACCACTACTCCTTCCTTTTCCCTGGTGTTCTGTAGATCCAGAAATGGGGAAGATTTGGCTCAAAGCAGTTCTGCTTTGGGATGAAATGGAAATGAATGTGATGACCACCAAGAGGGTGCATTAAGGGTGGCCCACGTTTTTCCAAAAATTTCAGCTTGAAATATTGATTTCCTGCTTCGTCCTCCATGGCTGTTACCAGCTGGAATCACACTCTGCTGATATTAGCAGAAAAGGGAATAAACGGGTGTGCCGGGATGAGGGGATGTAAACTCTTGTAACTCCAGGATGCAAAGAATCTGCCAATAGAATTCCACAAGAGGAAATTTCTGACTGGTGCTGCTGTCGCCAAAATCATGGAGATAAATAGGACTCATCTAACTCTCTTTTTAATGTTACAGAGTCAAGAATTCCATTATTCTTGAATAAGATTTGTGTGTGTGGCTGACAAAGTTCCAGCTTCCACACCAATACAAAACATTTCACTTATTTATACATCTTTAACAAACAAACAACTTCATGTTCATTGGTTCTAAATTACATAATCCTCTTCATTAATTAGCATTCTATTCTCTGCTGGTCTGTGATGCTCGCTCTTTATGCTAATCTGGTCCACATTCTGTGGTCCTTTTGTTATCTTTTCCTCACATGGGGAGGCTCCAGCTTTTCAGGCCTGAATCTCCTCTGTATCTTCTGATTACTCCAACTGCTCTGAAGGGCTGTAAATTTAAGATTCCGGAAACCCAATCTTCAAATTCCTTTGGCTTTGTTTATTGAAGCTTGTCAGGGTTAGTTTTAACACCTTTAAGGTTTCGATGATTGAATGATCAAAGTATCAATAGGAGTCTGTGAAAAAATTTAAACAGTGCTGGCTAAAAGTAGGTGATTTTTACAATTAATTAAAACAACAAATTAGAAGTTAATTAGGAATGTTATATCATTTCCAACACTACCAGCGCCATAAACTTGCAGAAACACCTGGAAGACTCTTAGCCACGTCAGCAGCTGGAAACCTGAGGGTTACCCTGGAGTTCTCCTGAGTCTTGTGGGACCACATCTCCCATGGCATCTGGCTTTGGAAACAAGCACAGCAAGGGACAAAGGGACCTAAGAGAGGTGCCCCTGAAAGGAACAATGCCTGGCAGCCCAGGATCCCAGACAGCCCAAAAGTCTTGGAGTATTCTCCTGCCATCCATGGGCCTATTGTATTTGCAGGGTGCCCCAGGGCAGGAAGGAAAGATGAATCTGACTCCATGTTCTCAGAAGGCTAATTTATTATTTTATGATACTATATTATATTAACAAATGCTATACTAAACTATACTAAAGAATACAGAAAGGATACTTACTGAATGCTAAAAAGATAATAATGAAAACTTGTGACTCTTTCCAGACTCCAACACAGCTTGGCCCTGATTGGCCAATAAGTCAAAACAATTCACATGAAACCAAAGAAACAACCATCTGTTGGTAAACAATCTCCAAACACATTCCAAAGGAGCAAAACACAGGAGAAACAAATCAGATAATTATTGTTTTCCTTTTCTCTGAGGCTTCTCATCTTCCCAGGAGAAAAATTCTGGGCAAAGAGATTTTTCAGAAAATATGAATGTGACATGGGCCTTCTGCTGTTTTCAAGCTCTTGGATTCCTCAGGCAAGGGTGAGATATTAATGTGGATTTTGGGGTTTGTTTTGGTAGAGTTTCCTTCTTCAGACCCCAGGTCAGGACCGTGAGGACAGCAGCTCTTCATCCCCATGCCCCAGCAAGGGCTTTGCACTGGGGCTGCTGAGGAGGGACAGCTCTCCCTGACGACACAGGGGCTGGCAGCACATGGGAACTGGAGCATCCCTCCCCTTCACAGCAGCTCTGGGGTGCAAGGAGGGAGGGAGGGAGGAATAAATCACACAGCCAGCACCCACCTGGCACCATCCTGTTTTCACCCCTGGTTCTCATTCCTTCAGCTTCATGGTACCTAAGCAAGTATTACCCAATCCATCCTTCCTTTGTGTGTTTGTTTCTCCATCTTTCCTCTGCAGACCATGTGGAAAAGTGAGATTTTTCTTGTACTGAGGGCCTGCTTGGGCAGGAAAACTTCAGCACTTGCAGGGCTGAGTGACCCTCACCCTGTGACAGACCCCAGTGCCCAGCAGGGCTGGCCTGGGGGGATTCCCTGCTGCAGCCTGGCTGGTCTTCAAGGCAGCCCCAGAAACTCTTCCCTGACCTCACCTTTGTTCCCTGCTACATTCCTTTGCTTGCTGGCTTGGTTCAGGAAGTATTTGTTTGAGGTCTCCCAGTACCTGAACTTTGCTAGGCTTGCTGGGAGCATCTCCTGAGGTTTTGAAAGACTCCTTCATTGTCAATGGAGTTAAATCCTTCTACCTGCTGAGCCCTATTTAGATGATAACTCTCTGTGGTTATGAACATGCTGCACAAACCTGCTGCATCTCCAGCACACCTTGGTGCTTTTTACCTCCAAGGTTTCCCTGACCAGCTTTCCCAGTGCTTTCAGAGGCAGTTGGGAACCTCAGAGTGAAATCCCAGATGGATGTGGGATCCTGCAGCTCCTGACCCAAGGCATTCCCACTTGGACACCACTTGATAGCTTGGCTGAACTCACCAGTGGCATGTTCAACATTTACTGGTAGCACTGGTGGTAAACAGAGATCCTCAACAGTTTTGGTTTCAGTAAATGACATTTAGTCTGTGGAAAAGACTTCATGGAAAAGCTTCAGGTGGATCTAATCATATTTCTACAAGAAAGGGGCAAGTGAAACTTGCTATTTTTTAAACAATAATTTCTCAGTGATCTGAGTTTTGAATGTAGCTCCTCTCCAGATTCAGAAATGCGTGTATGGAATGTACAGAATATTCTCTCTGAAAGCTGCTCACCTCAGCAGGAATATTTCACATCCAAAATGAACAAGGAGAGGAAGAGCCTAAAATTGCCAAGTGTTTTGTGCTAAGAGCTTTAATGTGGGATTTAGAGATTTATTATTCAGTTTTCTGGGCAGAAAGAGCTAAAGAGTTTAAATCTTTTAAGTTTTGGGCCTTTGATGATGTTTGGTCACCAGCTGAACCCTGACTAATGCAGGTTGATACTTTGATTTTGTCCAGGCTTAAAAGAATTTGGATAAAGGCAGAAAGTTTACTTCTAAAAAACAGAAACTTTGCTTTTTGAAGAAGCCTCACAATTTCCACTGGAGACAAAAAATGCAGGTTTTTAGATTTTTGTAGAAAAATTATTTCTTGCGAACTACAGCTGAGCATGGCTGTTATTATTATTATTAACTATTTTTCTTTCTTCATTTATTTGCAAAACCCTTCTGCTGTTTTAGAGATCTCAAACACAAGCATTATTTTTTTATTCTTAAATTAAGACTAAAATAAAATATCAGGTCATTCAAATGATTTCATTTCATATTTTGTATTTTCTGAACTACCACACCTAACTCTTGGAAATCCACACAGCCCTTTAAATATCTGCTAAGAGAAGATGGGGTAGAAAAAAAGCCCATGAAATGAAATCCAAGGAAGGAGGACAAAATAAAGCTCAAAAGTGATGTTTCTTTTCCCATCTCAATTCCCTCAGTCACCTGAGAGCCACAGATCCCCCTGCAGGGAGGAGGAAATGCAGTTATCACTCTGCTCTGGCACAGGAACAGCTAAAACCAAAGTGGTTTAACACAGAAACCTGAATAATTTGCAGAATATGAGAGCAGGGCTCTGAGTAGGCTCCAGCATGGGCAGCACTAGAAGTGAAGTTCAGGAAAAATGATTTTCCTTTGAGATTTTATAGGGCTTATAGTAAACAGCGAGTGACAAATTTATTTTTAAAATTATGAAAAAAAAGAAGTCCTGCCAGGAATCACTTAAGTCAGCTGGAATATTTCTCCCCTGATAACTCCAAGATATCTGTTTTCCCATGGTTCTGCCTAACTGTGGCCCTGCAAGAAAACAGCCCCAGCTGCTCAATAAATAATAACGCCACAGAATTTTAAAACACAAAACTATTATTAAAGTTACAAATCTTTGTGGTCTTTATATCGTTAATAAAACATCTATATATTAATAATGGATATTGTTTCTACCCAAGTCCTGCTTTAAATGGGAAGAAAACTGACATAATATGAATGGCGATTGGAAAATTGCCAATATTTCCCTGCCCTCCCCAGCCAAGGCCGACAAAAGCAGTTCCATTGATAAACTGCTCGTCATTTACAGAGGTTTAAAAATTTTAACAGCCCGACGTAAATTGAGGGCTCTGTGCTTGGCCTTGGGGCCATGAGCAGCTGGAATGGATGGGGAGAGTGGGCAGGAACTGCAGCTGTGGCTGGAAGCCCTGCATGTGTGGTTAAAGGGTGTCCTAGGCTGGAAATGCAAGATGTGTGTTCTGTCCCCATGTGTCAGAGGTGGGGCAGTTCTCTGCTGTTCCTGGGGCAGTTTTCTTTCTCTCTCCCACAGCCAACCCTCCCTCCAGGAGATCTCTGCTGTCCATGGCCACTGAGTGTCCCTGCAGGGCTGATCCAATCCCAGCATCCCATGGGGAGATGCTCCGCCCAGGGGAGGAGCCAAGCATTCCTACCTGGATCCAATCTGAGCCTGGCCCAGCACAGCAGCCTTTGCCCCCTGCATTGCCAGAGGAGCAGCTTTCTGCTGCCCTGCATGGCCAGAGGGAGCCCAGGCCCATCTGCAGCAGCCCTGGAGCTGCAGAGGAAAACTCCCCCCTTGTGCAGGATCCCTGCTGCAGCAGAGCCACAGCTGGCACTGCAGGAGGGCTGAGCCCCCATGGGATGGGGCTGGGACACCCCCTGACACACAGGGGCCAGGGCCTGTGATCACTCTGGCAGGGTTGGTTTGTATTACTGCATTTATATTTTTATATTTTATTTTTAATTTTTTTTTCCCTAATTAAGAACAGTTATTCCTACTCCCATATTTTTGTCTTAATTTCAAAATTATAATAATTTGGAAGGAGGAGGTTTGCATTTTCCATTTCAAGGGAGGCTCCTGCCTTCCTTAGCAGACAGCTGTCTTTTCAAGAGACAAGGGGACAGTTCACACATCAGTCCAACTCTGCATCTCCATGTGCAGCACACCTGGACACCTCAGGGGCAGGTCTACGCGCAGTTTTTGGGAGCTGGAGGGATCCTAAAGGAATAAAAATGTGCTGTGAAGAGGCTGATGGTAATTTCTGAGCACAAGGAGAAATAAAAATATGGATATGGGTTGGGCACAGATATGTGAGTTTGTATTTTTATTTTTTTGTATCTTTCTATGTTTCTATTTTTCTAGTTTTATATTTCTATAATTTTGTAATTTAAAAATATTTATTTATTTGGGGTATTGAATATTATTATTTTGGGATTTATCTATTTGGGAATGGGCACAGCCCCGAGGCTGCCAGAGCTCCAGGAGCTGCCAGGGGTGCCCAGGGTGGGGCTGTTGGGGTGTCTGTGCAGGGCTGGGGCTGCCCTGGCTGATCCTGGGGGTCCCTCCCAGCCCAGGATATTCTGTGACTCTGTGATGTGTCTGTGTGAGTGTATATAACTGTGGATCCTGGGATGGGAATGATGGACCAGGGAAGTCCATTCCCAGCAGTGTCCCTTGAAGATGTGGAAAATAGACAGGAATTTCCTTTGCCCTGAGCTGGGACATGTTTTCCAGGCTTGGCAGCTCAGTGTGAGCCCCATCAGTTCCGTGTTTCTGGGCACAGGGAGTCTCCAAGGCACACACCCCAATCCCTGCTCCCTCCTGTGCCCATCTGTGCTGCTGGCAGTGTCCCTGTCACCGCAGTGGGACAGGGCCATATGGCTCCTGTGATTTCCCAGGAAACAAGGCAGTGTTTTGGGGCTGTGTGTGCACAAGGAAACACTGCAGTACCCTGTCCATTGGACTGGCAGGAAACCTCAGGGAACTCAAATGTCCTCACCCAGCAGAGCTGGATCCTGCTCTGAGGTGTCCTGCACCCATGATGCCTTTTGAGGCTACTTAAAAACCGAGGCTGGGCAAAATTAAGGGAATAAAATGCAGTTATATTTATTGAAGTGCCTTCAGATACATTTCAGGCAGATGAAACCCCCCAAGGACTACACTCAAAATGGACCACAGGTCACTGGTTTTCACACTTTTATAAGTTTGGTCCATTTGCATATTTGGGTTAATCTACCAGTTACAGCTTCAGATAATGAAGTCATTTACCCCAGGTTTGCTTGCCCAGCTCACTTTTGTTTCCATCTGTGGGCCCTGAGGCAGTGAGGTGTCCTTGATTGCCAGGCCTGGAGAGAAATTGTTGTGCCTGCCCAAACTGGGAAAGCGGCAGCTCACACTGAGTGTGGGGTTTGGAGTTACACACTAAAGAACTGCAGGGTTACAAATATATGGAAAATAGCAAAGCTCAGATCCTGAGGCATCAGCCCCACAGGGCCGTGGCTGTGGGAGCAGGGCCTGCTGTGCACACAGCACTGAGCCCTGCAGTGCTCCATGTGTAGCTGCATCCCACAGCCCAGACTCCCAGTGTTTATGTGATGGAGATGTGATTGGGGATTATCCCTTCTCTCTTCTGTCTTTTTTTTGACAGAAACCCCTCCCTGCACAGCCCAGCACGAGCAGGGCCCATTGAGCCAATCCTGCTGCAGGCACTGGTGCCACATCCTGGTGCTGTTCCTTCCTTTTAATGAGTGGGAGCTGTTGAGTGTCCTGCCCTTTCTGGCTGTACAAGAACATCCATCCCATTGTCTGGGCAGGATAATTGCAGAGGGTTGGCAGCCCTGCACTCAAAATAGCAGCCTGACCCAAATGAGAACATTTCCCATGTGGCTGAAAGTGTCTTGTTTTCTCTCTCAGAAAAAATAGGAATAGGGGAATTTTTTTTCTTTTTAAAGGAAGTGTTCAAGTGTTGGTTTTGAAGTGCTAAACATCCACAGCTCTCTCAGCCACTCCTCAGCAGATCTGTGCTCCAGAGCCTTCTCCAGCTCTGTGCTGGGGAGCTCAGCTGGAGAAAGGGAGGCAATATTATTGCAGGGAATCACATCACACAATCGTGGTTCCTGTGTCTTCTTCCACTGGAGGAACCTCAGCAGCTGCTGATTGATTAAAAATCATCAAAACTCAAACACCCCAAGGAGCACATCTGGAGGAAAGCTAACTCCAAGGTGTTTTCTCATGGTGTTCCACACCACAGATCTCAGCTGGCAGCTCTGCACTGCTCCATTTACAGCCTGGACCTTCCCAGGGCTCTGGTGTCCTTTTATCCAGAGCAGCAAATAATTCATATTTCATTTCAATATCTCATAACTGCTGCTTTACAGTACTGGGGGCCACAGGGTGACCCTGAAGGATGGAGTGTGAGCTCTGGAGGTGGATCTGATGGAAAGATTCATGTTTGCAGCACAGCAGGAACATTCTGGTGACATCTCCTGCTGCAGTGCCTGGCAGCGTCTGGCTTTTCCCTCCACAGAGTTTGTGGAAATGTCCCTCTCCTGTGGCTCAGTGCCTGGCATGGTCCAGACACAACACAAACTGAGCACTCTGAGGAATTATAATGAAACAGTGCCTAACATGCATTTGCTGCTGTTGCAGATGGGCCTGGGGCCACTGCAGGTTATCCAGAATTCCATCAGGAATGTGGCCTGTGGGATCAGACTGCAGCAGGGGGGTGTGGTGATAGCTGCACTTTCAGATGCTCTGTGTTCAGGACATTGGTACCTGGGCTTCAAATGTCTCCATCCAGATGTTCAGGAGAAAGCAAAGCTGCTGAGCCTGTGCTGGAGGCAGATCAATGCCAGCTGAGGTGCCATTAGAGCTGTGTGGCCTCCCCTGTGACAGCATCCCAGTGACAGCTGGGCAATGGTTGATGACAAATTCTTGTTTGTAACACCCTGGGGCTGACGTGTCTCTGCAGCAGGAGGAGGGTGAAGGTTGGGGCCCTGTCCTCTGTGTGGGGACACGAAACCACAAAGAGGAGTTGGTGTGACTCCTTCAGGAGCAAAAAAGGTGCTAAATTCATATTTTCCTGTGAGATATCACCTTCCTAAAAGATGTAACCCCCAGATGGAAAGCATTTGGAGCAACTGCAGTGCAGATGAGGCAGCAGAGTGAGAGTGCAGAGCATCTGTGCAAAGGGAGCTGGCAGGGCCAGGACAGTGCTGGGCCAAGAGCTGGGTTTGTTTCTGCACAAACACCACAGGGAAGAGAAGGATGAAAACTCAGATCTGTAACTCAAGTTAAAGCACCTCAGGCAGTGGAGAAATGGAGCAACTTTGGGGTTTGGAATAAAATGGGCTTTAAGGTCCCTTCCAACTCAATCAATTCCATAATTCCATTAACTTCTTAGATGGGCAGACAGCAATAGGACAGGGGAAAGGGTTTTTAAACTAAAAGAGAATCTGATGTTTGGAAGGTATTGTTCCCTGTGAGGGTGGGAGGCCCTGGCACAGGGTGCCCAGAGTGGCTGCCCCTGGATCCCTGGCAGTGCCCGAGGCCAGGCTGGACAGGGCTTGGAGCAGCCTGGGATGGTGGAAGTGTTGGGGTTGGAACTGGATGGGCTTTAAGGTCCCTGCAACTCAATCCATTCTGTAATTCCATTAAATAAGCATCAGAAACTCAGGAATTAATTAAATTTAAGTGCAAGGAAAATAGAGAAATATGTCACATCCAGATTTTTAAGGACTGTAAGTCCTCAGTACATTCCCATTATTGGGGCACAGAATTATGGTGATGTTTATTCCTACAGATTAAGCAAGAGAGTTTTAAAGAAGTTACAGCGAGTTTTGTTTCTATTTTCACTTTTCACTAATTTACTCTTGGCTGCTGGGAGCACAGACACCGAGAATGCAGAGAGGAACAAACCCATGAGTTCAGTTTTCATTCTTGGCCTTGTGTTCCTTGGCTTTCCACCCCTAGCCTGGGGGATGTTTACAAGCTCAGAAATAATTCTTACCTTGAAATGGATCAGTTAAAAATTAACACAGTTTTAACTAACTTTGAAAGGATTAAATTAGAAGTACTGTGCAAGAAATGTAAAGTCAGATCACGCCTATAATATCATGGTGAGATGTTTTATGTTCTTAAATTAAATTTTTTAATTGAATTTTCTTCTTTAAAAATTATTTTGCTTCTACAGTGCTATCTAGATGTTTTACTCTGCTGTGGAGGAACAGAGAGAAGCTGGAGCAAACAAATCAAGTATTGCATAGAAACACACAAACACACACTTCCCTTTTGGGTTTATCATGTGGAATTGCTTTGGGGAGCTTTTTGAGTTTTGCTGAACACTCACCTTTCCAGAGAAAATATGGCAATCAAATATCCTTTTTCAGAGCATTTCCCTCTGTTCCAGGTGCTGGGATGGGCTGGGGTGAGCCCTCGACACCACCAATTCCCCTTCAACACTATCAATTGCCCTTCAACACCAACAATTGCCCTTCAACACCAACAATTGCCTTTCAACACCAACAATTCCCCCTGAACACAATCAATTTCCCCTCAACACCATCAATTTCCCCTCAACACCATCAATTCCCCCTCAACACCAATAATTCCCCCTTTAAACCATCAATCCCCTTCCCATGCTGCTCCCAAAGGACATGATTGTTCCTGGGAGGACACAGGGTTGGTTACTGATCAGCTTCTGCTGAATGCAAATCATTCTGGGAATGAGGGGTGTTAATAAATTTTAAAAAAACCCCACTGAATGAGTTCTAAGGTGCTGGTGAGATTTTCCATGCAGGACAGCTGGGGAAGCAGCACCAGTGAGAGGCTGTTATCAAATGATCCAATTTTTCAGGTCCCCAACCATGTTATCCCAGCATGCTCACTCATCAAGGAGTTACCAGAAAGATGTGTAAATTCACAGAAATTCCATCCCTGGCTGCAGGGGGGGAGTGGTAACTTGGGAGGAGATGTCCTTATCCCTCCTGCAGAATGAGCTTATCCTTGGCCATGGAGCAGAGGAGCATGAGGGACACAGGGGTGTCCTGAGGAGCAGGAATCAGCTGCTGGGAAAGGGAGGCACAGCCTGGGCTACACCTGTCCAGGTGCAGGGTGCAGCAGGGTGTGGGGCTGAGCCATGTGGGAATGTGCTTTGGAGCCAGCAGGAAGGGAGGATGCAGGATCCTGCCCTTTCTCACTTTTAGGGCACTTGAAATCCTCCTCTCTGAGGGACCAGGAGCGGCAAAATATGGGGAAAACAGCCCTAAAACCCCCAACAGAGGAATCATCCATGTCTGTGCTGGTGCAGGGGTCATGGGGTGATCTCATGCTGAGCTCCTGGAAGAGTGGGGCAGGGGGTACAGACCCATAAACCAGAGACCCAGGGATTTGTGTGGGGTCTGCAGGATGAGAAAACATCAGATTTTGAGACATTTTAAACATGAGTCTATGAAGGTCACAGAATTACAAAATGGCTGGGTTGGAAAGGACCTTAAAGATCCCCGAGTTTCAGCCCCTGCCCTGGGCAGGGACACCTTCCACTGGACCAGGTTGCTCCAAGCCCCATCCAGCCTGGCCTGGAACACTTCCAGGAGTGGGAGATGAGGAGTTTTGTGGTTTCTGTGGATCACTCCAAGGGCTGACTGTGATTCTCCCCCTCTTCCCTCCAGACTTGCTGCTGACTCAGCTCCAAGAGCCTCGTTCATTCTTCACCCATCCCTTCCACACACCCCATTTCCCTCCTTGTCTGTGTCATTACACCAGCCCCCACAATTCCCAGTTTTTATTTAGGCACCTCTGAGCAGGCTGAGGGGAGGGTATCTCATCCCACCCAAGGGCAGCTCCTGTCTGCTGAACACTCAGAGTTCCAAACCTGCTGGACCGGAAGCTGCACCTCCATTTTTCATCTGATCTAAGTTTAAATGGAGGGGTTAGGGTGGGAAAGGGTTGTGTGTGCCTGAAAATGCCTCGCTGTGGGCCCAGCTTTCCCTGTCTCCATGGAGCACCGCAGATCCATATGTGGGATGCCCCCAGCAGCAGCAACTCTCCCAGGGTGTCTGGGACAGCAGGGCAGCTTCCCCCATCCAGAGAATGCCACAGACATCTGCCACAAACCTTCTGCTGCTGCTCACCTTTTGGTTTTCTTCCCCCCCTGCTCCTCTCCTGACCCTTGGGAGGGGTCAGGGTGTATTGGATTATACCAATATAGCAGGACAGGATGTGCCTGACCTTGTCTGGCCCTTGGTGCTGAACCAAACAGCAGCACTGTGGTGTTTCACCCCACAGACACTTTTGGCTGGCTGGGTGTGTGGTGTTTCACCCCACAGACACTTTGGGCTGCCTGGGTGCTGCACTGGGCCCGTGGGGACAAGTCCAGGCCTGCAGGAGCTCTGGTGGTGCTGGGATGGAGCTTCCCCCCATAACAGGGGCTGCTCCTCAGGTTTCCCTCTGCCAGAGAAGCTTTAAGGCGATGGTGAAGGAAAGGAGTCGGTTCTGATGGAGGGTTTGGATCCAGAGCTTTATTCTGGCCTCTGAATGCAGCACCAGCTCCAGCAGAACTCCCTGAGCCCGTGGTTGCTGCTCCTTTAACCCCGGGGAGAGGGGCAGGGAAGGGGCAGGGAGCCACCAAGCAGGGACAGGAGGGGAGGGACAAAGGGACAAAGGACACCTGGATGGCCCAATGCCCCCCAGGGGTAGAGGGCATCCTGTGAATCTGCCAATCACTCGATGCCCTTCTGAATGCCAGGACTGACAGACAGTGCTGGGAGGGGAAAGGAGAGGGGACTGACACACCTGGGAGGGAATCTTCAGGGGAGGGACCCGAGGTTCTGGGGTAAACCCTGAAATCACAACACAACAATGGTGCACCTGTGCCTCAGCAGAGAGATGGGGCTGGCTCCCCCACACAGGCACCTCCCAGCAGTTTGGCATTTCAGTCACAGCCCATCTCCAGCTCGGAATTCTAGGAAGGAAATTTTGCCCAATAAAGGGATCGATCAGCTGCCCTGTGCATGTTCTCAGTGCTGTTAACAAAACCATCACATAAGCACTTCTTCAAATCTCTGTTCAGATATTGCTCCCAAAATCTCAGCTCGCAGCACTCGGTGAAATGAGCACAAAGAGCCCTTTTGTACTGCAGCTCTCTGCCCCACACTGGCTTTGCTTTCCCCAAAGCTCTGGGGAAAGGGAGGTTTGGGGTGAGGGGAGTAATTGGAAGAGAGCAGGCTTCTGCTTCTGCATCAGGAATTCATAAAGCAGAGCAAGAACAGGGGATTTGGCTGGGGAAATCACAAGGGCAGTTTGCAATGGGCAGCAGGAAAATGAGGGTCTGGGTAGGGCTGTGCAGAGGTGGACGGGCAGGGTGGGAGCAGCCTGACCTGCTCCTCTGCTCCAGGAGGGAATGATTCCTGGAATTCCTCCAGCATTCCATGCCTGTCCTCCATGGGTCACCCTCCAGAAAATTCAAACTGCTGCTTCTTCCCCACAGCAGATTTTCTGTACATGAATTATTTTGATAGTTTTTTTGATTGAAAAAGTATCTTAACATAGAATAATTCCAGAAGAGAAAGCAAAGGCTGGTTTACATTGCAGGCTGCAGTAAAAAAGACGAATAGAGGATGTCACCAAAAAAAATCAAAAAAGGGGGAAACACTTCTAAAAAGCCAATAGTTTTTCATAAAATCTTTCATGTTCTACTAAAGGCCATTTTTCAACCAAATGATTCTTTGCCTTGTCCTAGGCTTGAAAAATGTTAAGCAGCATCTCCCAAGGCCACGCTGGAGAGGCTGGAAGGGAAGGGGAGCGAATGCACTGAGGGGGCTCCCAGCCCCAGGGGCTGTGCCTGGGATCACTGCTGGGACAATTCTTGCTCTCCATTCTTGCCTTTAAGTTCAGTTTTGCCTCTGAATTTTTTGGTATTACTCCTATTTTTACGCCCATGTTGCTCTTGTGAGGTGGGTGGTTATGCTGGGAGGATCCTGGGCTCAGGGGTGCTGGAATGACATGTTGGACTTTCCACAAGGCCATGGAGAAGATGGACGGGGGGGATGGCATCAGGAGGAACCATTGGGTGAAGGAGGGCGGGAATAGATGGGATATTGGGAAGGAATTCTTCCTTGTGAGGGTGGGCAGGCCCTGGCACAGGGTGCCCAGAGCAGCTGTGGCTGCCCCTGGATCCCTGGCAGTGCCCAAGGCCAGGCTGGACAGGGCTGGGAGCAGCCTGGGACAGTGGGAGGTGTCCCTGCCATGGCAGGAGTGGGGTTTAAGGTCCCTCCAACCCAAATCATTCCATGGTTCTGTGGTCAGCCAGGCCCTGCAGCCCCCAGGAGCATCCACAGCTCCAGGGCTGGGTCTGGCCCCTGGACAATCCTCAGAGGGGCTGTGAAGAGAAATGAGGGAGGGCAGGGCTCATCCCTGACTCTGCCAGCAGATTTCCTTCCAGGGGAGAGTTTGTTTGCTCATACAGCCCCAAAGCTTGCTGCTGTATCCATGGTCTCACAGACTGTGCTTGGAGCTTTATACACAGAGCTCTCTGTGACAGGGTGAATGCACCTATAAAATCCTTTTGGAGATGGCTCCAGCACAGAATCCCAGTGAGCTGCCTGGAGCTGCCCTTGTGTGTGTCCTGCATCCCTCCGCCCCATCCCTGCCTGCTTGGGCTGGCTCTGCTCTCCCAGGAATCTGGATCCACACTCCAAGAGCTCAGGGCTGGTGATGCTGCTGCATTTGCTGCCTCCACTTCCCAGCCCTCGTTACTGCTGCCCTTCAAAGGGGGCTGAACTGTCTGGCCAGGCTCCTGAGAAATAGATTTTGTGCCCTGCCAGCTGGTTTACACCTCCACCCCGAGCCAAGCACCATGTGCTTTTCACCCTGACTCTCTGGAGAGATCTGCACTGAAGCAGGGAATTGCTCCATTACAGAAACTGTAGCTGAAAATGAAGTTGTTTTTCTAATGGGCCAAATATGTACATCAGAATGTTACAAAAAAAGCCCCAGCAATTGCAGTTTAAAATGACTTGGCAGGATCTATTTGCCTGCTATCACATTTACTTGCTACCTGATTTATTGCCAGTGTGGAGTATATTGCAGGAATGAGAGACTTGCAGCCAGAGGTCTGTGAGTTATCCCTGCAGGCTCCTGCCCTGCCTTGGGTTGCATCTGGGGCTGGGACAAGGCAAGGACTAGTTTTTGAGTAAATACTGGGTTTGCCACCTCCAGGCTCATTTCTTGGGCTCATTGAGATGTTGCACAGGGTGACTGTGAGTGGCTTCAAGGGGAACTTTATGATGGAAACCGTGGGCATTGTATAGGCAGGATGGTGTGACCCATGGGATCTTAATCTGGGAATCTTGGTGTAGTTACAGGGATTTCTCCCTTCTTCCCCAGCACTCCAAACCTCTGTGGCTTGGGTTTGGAGGCCAGAACGTCCCTCTGCCACTAGCAGGGCTCTGCTAATGCTGTCCCTGTCTCACCTTGTCTTCCACCTGTGACTTCCACACAGCCTGTGTCCATCCCTGGCAGTACATCCCTCCTGGGAGCCACCCCACCAGTCCCTCTGATCTCAGAGGCCACAGCTCTGTGTCTGCATGCAGACCCCAAATTCCTCATGGCTGGATCAGGCTGGTGTCTTGGTTTGAACAGACAGGTAGGTGTGTGCTAAGGAAGGCAGGAGCCTCCCTTGAAATGGAAAATGTGAACCCCTTCCTCCTCTGAATTATTATAATTTTGAAATTAAGGGGCTCACAGGCAGAGATATGGGAGTAGGAATAACAGTTCTTTATTAGGGAAGAAAATTAAAATAAAACAAACAATGCAGTAATACAAACCAACGCTGCCAGAGTGATCACAGGCCCTGTCCCCTGTGTGCCAGGGGGTGTCCCAGCCCCATCCCATGGGGGCTCAGCCCTCCTGCAGTGCCAGCTGTGGCTCTGCTGCAGCACGGATCCTGCACAAGGGGGGAGTTTTCCTCTGCAGCTCCAGGGCTGCTGCAGATGGGCCTGGGCTCCCTCTGGCCATGCAGGGCAGCAGAAAGCTGCTCCTCTGGCAATGCAGGGGGCAAAGGCTGCTGTGCTGGGCCAGGCTCAGATTGGATCCAGGGAGGAATGCTTGGCTCCTCCCCTGGGCGGAGCATCTCCCCATGGGATGCTGGGATTGGATCAGCCCTGCAGGGACACTCAGTGGCCATGGACAGCAGAGATCTCCTGGAGGGAGGGTTGGCTGTGGGAGAGAGAAAGAAAAAACTGCCCCAGGAACAGCAGAGAACTGCCCCAGCTCTGACACATGGAGACAGAACACACAGCCCCAGCCACATCTTGCATTTCCAGCCTAAGACAGCTGGGAAGAAAGAAACAAGATTCCATTTGGAATCCTTTTTTTAAAACTTCGGTCCAATAATCAACCTCACCATTAAAACCTACGTGTAATTTAGCTCAGGGCTCAGCTGTCGCTCAGAACACTTCAGAGCTTGCATTTCTGTGAGAGGAGCCCTTCTCCTGTGCCACAGAACCAGCTCTTCCCCCTGCTCTTTCCTTACCTCTGCTGGCTCCTGCCCTCCCCACAGTCTTGGCTCTCCTGCTGTGCTCAGTGACCTTTCATGCACCAGCTTTGCACCAGTGAACTCCAGGCAGGGACACCTTCAAGGAGGTGCTGAAAACTCCCATTTCTGACTGCTCTTCCCTTTGGACAGCCACATCTTTCCTGTGCTTTCATGGAAATACAGCCCAAGAAAACGCAGGGTTCAGAACTTCTGAGATGTGGGGGACATTATCTCATTGACAGTGTGATAATGTCCCCTGTGCCATCAGAAATGGCCACTGGACAAAGCCATCCCAGTCCTGCTCATTCCTGGCACTTGCAGGGACTATGGGACACAGGAAGCACAGACAGCAAGAAGCTCTCTGTGTCCTCCACACAGGATAAGATGTACTCAGGGCTCTTTGTTTCTGTCACTGCTCTGTTCAGTGGCACCCCTGAGATTCCTGAAGGATGTTTTATAGCCTGGTGGGAATGTTCAGAGGGAAATATCCCTGGATCCCATGGGAGTGGTGGTCAGTGCCATGATTGCCTGGGATTGCTGTACCCTGGTGGCTCTTTCCAAGCCTGTCAATCCCTGTCTCCACAGGCTCAATCTTTCTGTTTGTGGTTCTCTGCTTTCTTTACATTATTCAGAGATAAGTGCAGTGACAGCAGGGTCCTGTCACTGTGAAGCTGAAGTCATTTTAACTGTGATTGACAGTGATCACTGTCACACCAACATGAAGGCTGAAGAACATTGTTTCTCTTCTAGACATCACCCACTTACCCTGAGCCAGAGCTGTCTGTGAACCATCTCCCTGTTTCAAACAACTTCTGCCTGTATGTTCATCAAATTGCCTTACAAATTGCTGAGATGATGCTGAGGTGTGTGTTGGGCTCAGCAAAATGAAATGTTTGGAGGTGTCATTTTATCAAAGACCCCAAACTGTGACAGGCAGATAAGAGAGGAGAAGGTTTTGGGGGTTTTGTTTCCCCCCACCAAAATGGTTCAGGTTGAGCTTTGATAGAGATCACAAGGTGATGCTTCAGCTCCACCAGGTGTGTTTGTTTTCTCACCAAGTAAATCTGAGGGGCTTTTGAGAGAATGAAGGGCAGCAGCAAGCTGGAATTGGACGAATTGGTACCCAGGCACCGGATGAACCCCCAGGGAAGCTCAGTTCCCAGTCTGAACTCCAAGGGAAGCAGCAGGAGGTGGTCAGGTTGCAGGGCTGTGTTAGTGAGCTGGATTCCATTTCAATGGATTGGAACAAAATGGGAAGATTTGAGGAAGTCTCAATACCTGTGTTTGGGGGAGAGTGGGCGATTTAAATCCGTGGGGCTTGAGCAGAACTTTCTGCTGTCACTCCCCTTCTCTGATGTGCTTAGAATCGATTCCTTGCAGCGTAAAGAGTGTGTGGAAACAGAAGTCAGCCCAAATGTTGTCTGCAGGGTTTGACCTAGATTTTCCAAGGGATTTGGCTATGCACAAGCATTCACAAAATCTAAATTCAACCACCTGTCTCCTTGTGCTGGTAAAGCAAAAACCACTGATGCAAATGGACAAAGACTTTGTTTTTTCGTCACACAATTCCTGATCAGTCCGTGGCAGTGCAGGGAGCACGCTTGCAAATTGAACATGCAGCCAAACACGTGTTTTTTCACAGCTAAACACCCTTGAAAAATATTAATCCTGCACACTAATTAGTCAGAGATCAGAATGTGATCCCAGAAAATATGCTCACTCAGCCAAAAATAGGAAGATGGTTGCAGATATCCATATGCATACGTTCCTGTTCTGCATGTGCAGCGAGCTCTAAATGTGCACATTTCAGAACAGCCTCGACATGAGAACTTTTTAATTAGGCTGGTGGCCTTACAGAACATTTCCTGCTGGGAGAAAGTGCTAAGTGGGGAAAAAGAACGATCTGGAGAACAAAATGCACTTGTGCAGAAATGCTGGGGAGTCTGCAGGCAGCAGATCAGCAGTGCAAAGATCCCCAGCATCCCAAGGTTCCCCGAGCTGACAGGGATGTGTATCTGAGTGGGAGGGATGTCACTCTGGCTCTCAGGCACTGTCACAGCTCTGAGCCACGGGCTGGACAGGCTGTGGCTTTGTTCCAGCTGAGAGATGCAGGCTGCAGACCCAGTGTGTTCCTCGTGAGGAGCCCTGCCTGGAGAGCCCAAAGTGTCAGCAGGAGGTGGGGTGGTGAGCAATGGGATCTGACAGGGAACAGGGAGCACATTTCCATGGCAGGAGCTCCTTCAAAAGGCTCCAATTCTCAGCATTTAGAGACTTTTGGCAGAAGCTCTGTCACAGCTGCCGTGCCAGCCTGGACTGTCCTACCAAAGGGAACGTTCAGTGGCGATGGACCTTGTATCCCACACTGCTGTCAACCTGCATGGCTGGGCTCAGCCTGTGCTGGAGCTTTCCAAACCTTTCAGGAGCCATTATTTCACTCTCAGAGGAGTTTTGCCTCCAGTGGTTGAGCCAGCTTTAATTATTCCAGAAAAACAACCAGAGCAACAAACCCCTGTGTTGTGGTGGGAGCTTGCCTCAGCTCCAGATGGGACTGGGAGGCCCTTGGAGCCCCTTGGCTGCTCGTGGTGGTCACCAGTGCCTGTAACTGAGTTTGCCCATGCAGGGAGCAGGTTCTGCCCTTTTGTTTCAGAGTCTAGTGATCAGAGGAGCCACCTCACCTGATTTCCTGCCACCCTCCCCTGGCTGCTGCTGGGCATCCTCCTCTCGGGCTTCAAACATTCATTAGGGACATAATTAACATTCCCATCGTTAGGAAAGAGTAGGACTAGGGAAAATTAATTCCTTCAGAAGCACAAATTGGGGCTGTGAGTGCTTCTCCTGACCTGAGGGGTCTCAGACATGAGTCTGGTGTTCTTATTATGTCACACCTTATACAAATAAGGGATAAAATAGCAGCTCCGTGAGCAAGGAGACGTTCAGGAGACAGAGGAGTGGAAACACGAGTTAGAACTTCTGACAGCAGAGTGCTGCAGTAGAAGGTTATTTTAGAACTTGCTGCCTCAAGGGAGTTTGCACTTTCTTGCCTTGCAGTCAGCCAAAGATGTTGATGCCAATTTAGTAGGAATTAAATGTATTCTCTCAACTTCAGGCGTTTTTCATAAGTTGCCCTAAGTAAGATCACTTTTTCCCCCCCCCTTTCCACTTTCTCTGGGTGCATGGCTTTTGATCCAGCCTAAAAAGCAGAAGGTTCAAATCAGCCTTACAAACAGAGCTGTCATTCAGCTCCCTCCTTGGCAAAAGCTGTATTAATATCTACTGAAGTGTCTCAGCCAGTGATCAAAATCTTGCCTGCATTGCCATGGCAATGCAAAGGAAACTGAATTCCGATATGACAAAATCCCTCCTCTCTTCACCCAGCCATTGTCCCCAGGGTGGGACAAACAGGCAGCCCTTACAAAAACCAGGTGTTCAGGACCTGAATGGGGCAGGGCAGGGAGCCTGGCTCTCCTGAGCAGTGCTGCAGATGCTCACCCTCCTCATCCTGGTGTATTTGCTTTGTCACTCATTACTGGGTGATTTTCAGAATCCTCAGCTCTTGGCTTTGCTTTTATCTGCCCTTTTTCCCCATTATTTTTTAAATTTTCTCCCTGCTTGCATCTTATATTTCAATTAGCAATAAGGAGCTCTTGGCTGTGGTGGTTGCAGAGAAAATGCAGCAAGGCTGGAATAGTGTCCAGCCTTTGTCCTGTGTTCCCTCTGCTCCCACTCAGCAGTCTGGGCCCTCGTCCCTTTAAATGATCCCAAGGAACTCTTTCCTCTCTCCTCACCTGCCCCAGTCAATGTTCATTGCTTTTACACAATCACCTTTGAAATTAATAATTAAGACATTCAAGTGGCAAACCACTTTAACACCATGGTTTTCCAGCAGCCCTAAACTTTTGGAAATAATATTTTTTAGCCTTCAGTTTTGGGAAATCTTCAGCTGCCCAGCTTAACACCTCTGCAGGTACAGCCAACCACCTGAAAAGCTGTAGCCCAGCATTTTTAAGAACCCTTGCAGGGGTGGATGATAAATACAGGCACCATTCAATCCTTTTACCCTCCAAAACAGGAGGCAGGGTACTGCAGTCAACACAGGAACCAAATCAGCTCCTGCCTTACTCTTGTGGGTGAGCTCCAGCCAAAGGGGGCTGCATTTTCTGAGCCACTTTGGGCTCAATAATCCAATTTTCCACACATGTTTAAGATGATTTTTTTTCTTTGTGCCTTAAAGCACTTGTAAAAACACATCCTGATGCCCAGCAACACAAGGCAATGTCCCAAGCCAAGTTCTAATGGGAAATTTGATCAGAATTGCATGAAAATGAAGATAATTTCCATCTCTATTTGTACTTACAATCAAGGAGTACAATCAAGGCGTTTGTAGCAGCTTTCCTTGCAGAGCTGGTGTGTGTATGACTTTCCTATGATACTTTCAGAAATGAAATTGATTCCTTTTATTTGGGAGAAAATCAAACATGAAATAAGAGACAAACAGAAAGATCCTGATCAATTCTACCTTGTAACTAAATCTGCTTTCAGAGTAAAAGACAGAGAAGAAACATCATGTTAAAAAAAAAAAAATAACCTGAAAGTGCCCAGACCAAGTCTGAATTCTGGGGCTGTGTTTTCCCAATAATGGAGACGTGTGGTGCTTTCAACCCTGTCTCCACTGAAATCCATTAGGACTCCTGCACAACCTCCTGTCCCCTTTTATAACCCAAATTTTGTCACTGCTTTTCAAAGCCATCACTCCTGAGAACATCTCCCTGGGAAGGGCACTAATAACAGGAGCTGCACGTGAGGGAAATCCATTGTCAGGGAGATGCTCCTGGAATAGGGTACAGAGGACAGGATGGCAGAAATGTCACAATTCATCCTCCTGATAATGCATTCCCTGGGAGCTGCACAAAGAGCAGAGAGAGAGAGGCATTTGTATGGCAGCAGCACCCAGAGCCTCGACAGGAATTCAGGAGGAACTGTGTATGCCAGGGGGAAAAAGTTGCTTTCCCAATCCTTTTTATCCTCTCAGTGCAGAAACCACTCAGGGCAGAGCTGCTGCTCCTGAGAACAACCAGTGCTTGTGCCAGGTTGTGCCCATCCCTCAGGGCTGCACTCCTGTCCTGGGCGCAACAAGGACACCAACACTGCTTGTCCCAGAATGGAATTACCTCTGCCTTGTGCTCAGCTGGCCCAGGAGCTTCCCCAGCCCCAGCTCAGCAGACCCTGCTCTGAAACTGCTTGGGAGTGTGTCCCACCCTTGTCCCCGTGTCCTTCCTCTGGTCACCTGTCGGGATCTCTCACTGCTCAGAGTGATCCTGAGAAAAGTTGGAAAGTCTCTTTTCCCAGCCCAGCACTTGAAGAAGGAGTCAGGGCTCTTCAGTTCTTGGTCTCAAGGTTGTTCGTTGTTCCTTATCTATAAAATTCTTTCTCCTGCCCTGCCGAGGTTCCATCCAGCAGGACAGTTCCAGGCACTCTGCCTGCCCCCAGGGTGGTGTTATGTCTTTATAGTAAAAACTACATATTTACAATTACTTACCAATACCTATCACCTATGTTAGACAGTGAGCTTCTACTCTAAAGCAATCTAAATGTGCCACCATCACAGCAGAAGATGGAGGCCAAGAAGAAGAAGGAGAAAGGCTGGACACACCCAGATCCCTCCATCTTGCCTCCTGAACCCCCATACCAGAAACCCCAAAATCTACTTTTTCACCCCATGATAACTTCACTATTATTCTTAAACTGTTGAGGCTTGCTGATCTTCATATAAGGGTTGGCAATTTGCTCCATGGGTCATAATCAAACCCACAGGTGTTTTGGGCTCTGTGCCAGGGTCTCTGAGCCCCCTGGCAGGGTCCTGGCCATCCTGGACAGCCGTAGGGATGTCCTGGGTCCTGACAGTCACCAGGACACCAGAGGAACCTTTGGCCCCTCACAGCACTTCTCATCTCCTTGAGCCTCTCCATGGCCTGCCTGGTGCTTCCTTCCCAAACAGAGTCCAGAGGCAAAGCTGGGCTCAGGTCCCCCTGTCATGAACCCAGGTTAATGCCACCATCCTCACTCCATGCACCTCATCACCTGGTGTCATCAGCTAATTGCTCTTAGGCCTCCTACCCCGCTCCTGGCTGGGCAGTTTTGTTGTGGGACTGCACACTGTGAGAGCCAGAAGGGTTAAATGAGCTGTCTGAGGTCCCACAGCCAGTTCAGTCTGTCCTGTCCCCAGCTTCTTTCATTTCACACTTCTTGCAAGCCCCATGAAAGAATCTTTTTAAATAAGAGCATTCAGATAAGAAAAGTGTTAATATTTCCATGTTTATCGTGGAGTGAAGCCTGGAGATAACCCTGATCTAGAGTGGAACAGGGTGGGTTTCTTCTGAGGAGGCTGAAGAAGAAATGAGGAGTCCTTGTCCATAAACCTGACTCTGGCAGCAGGTCCTGCTCACAGCAATAAGAAGCATGAGTATGTATGAGCACAGGTAGCTCTAGAGGTGATAATTATACACTAATTAATCACTGCCAAGGAACCTGAGAGCACCCTCAACTCTCTCCTCAGCTCCTGCAAAGACTCTGGATATCCCATTAGAGAGGAGATTGAGTTAAAATCCAATACCCTGCTCTGTATTAGCCACAAGAAAACCATAAGTAAACCACAAGTAAACAGATGAAGAACAAAGATGCCTTGTGTTGCCAAAAAAATATCAGAATTATTGGCTAAATATTTACTTGTCTTAAGATGTGAGCAGCTCATGCCAATGCAAGCCATGATGCCTCCTTGTTTTACACTCAGCAAAACCACATGGAAGCTGTTAATTGATTAAACTTTCATTGTGCTTTGCTTGGATACTTGTGGGCAAACAAAGCCCTTTCTACTCCTACAGTCCATCTGCCTGGTTCACTAAAGGGTGTTTTATCCAAGGTTTGAGAAGCTGGACCACAAAATGCCCAGATCTGCTTTCTCAATCTCTCCTCAAATCACAGAATCCCAGAATGGTTTGGGTTGGAAGGGATCTTAAAGCCCATCCAGTGCCACCTCTGCCATGGCAGGGACACCTTCCACTGTCCCAGGCTGCTCCCAGCCCTGTCCAGCCTGTCCTTGGGCACTGCCAGGGATCCAGGGGCAGCCACAGCTGCTCTGGGCACCCTGTGCCAGGGCCTGCCCACCCTCACGGGGAAGAATTCCTTAATATCCCATCCATCCCTGCACTTTGGCAGCAGGAAGCCATTCCCCTTGGTCTGTCCTTCTATCCTTTGTCCAAAGTCTCTCTCTAGCTCTCCTGGAGCCCCTTTAGGTACTGGGGCTCTCTCTGAACCCTTCTCTTCTCCAGGCTGGACACCCCCAGCTCTCCCAGCACCCTGCAGAAATGACCCAGATCACTGATCACCATGAATGGTGACACTTTCCAACCTCTCTTTCCCTGCAGGCTCATTGCAAAGCAGCCTCCTGGCCCTGCCTCTGCCCACCTCCCACTTGGATCTGAGCAGCTTTTCCACAGCTCCTGGCACATCTCAGGGCACTCCTTTCTCCTATGGGGTGTGAGGGAGTTTTTAAGTGGAAATCTGTTTTATAGAGTTGCCTGAGGTTGGAAATGCAAGATGTGTGTTCTGTCCCCACCTGTCAGAGCTGGGGCAGCTCTCTGCTGTTCCTGGGGCAGTTTTCTTTCTCTCTCCCACAGCCAACCCTCCCTCCAGGAGATCTCTGCTGTCCATGGCCACTGAGTGTCCCTGCAGGGCTGATCCAATCCCAGCATCCCATGGGGAGATGCTCCGCCCAGGGGAGGAGCCAAGCATTCCTACCTGGATCCAATCTGAGCCTGGCCCAGCACAGCAGCCTTTGCCCCC
The DNA here is from genome assembly GCF_028769735.1 of Zonotrichia leucophrys gambelii. Classification (NCBI taxonomy): domain Eukaryota; kingdom Metazoa; phylum Chordata; class Aves; order Passeriformes; family Passerellidae; genus Zonotrichia; species Zonotrichia leucophrys. The sequence continues at coordinate 12,868,334 of NC_088189.1, read as the reverse complement.
TGCATTGCCAGAGGAGCAGCTTTCTGCTGCCCTGCATGGCCAGAGGGAGCCCAGGCCCATCTGCAGCAGCCCTGGAGCTGCAGAGGAAAACTCCCCCCTTGTGCAGGATCCCTGCTGCAGCAGAGCCACAGCTGGCACTGCAGGAGGGCTGAGCCCCCATGGGATGGGGCTGGGACACCCCCTGACACACAGGGGCCAGGGCCTGTGATCACTCTGGCAGTGGTTTGGGCTTTTGTTTTTTTTTCATATTATTGCCTTTGTATTTTTAATTTTCTTCCCTAATAAAGAACTGTTATTCCTATTCCCACATCTTTGCCTGAGAGCCCCTTAATTTCAAAATTACAATAATTTGTAGGGAGGGGGTTTGCATTTTCCATTTCAAGGGAGGCTCCTGCCTTCCTTAGCACACACCTGTCTGTTCAAACTGAGACAGGAGTGGAATTCCCAAGGCTCCTCTGCCTGAAGGAGACACAAGGGTGTACCAACACAGCCTCCTCTCAGAGGAATGTGTGCTGCAGGCAGTCACAAACATCCCTGCGCCCCGGGGAGGAGCGGATGGAGCGCTGTAAAAGCTTTATGAATGACAAACTTGCCAAATTGCTGTTTAAACAAGGAAGCAAATGGGAAGACCATCTGCATCAGATTGAAACTGCTCATAATCCTGTCACTTGTGCCAGCATGGTGTGTTTAAACTCTTGAGTTGGCACGTGCCCAAGAGACACAGAAATGTGTAGGTTTTGCCGCAATGTTCCCCAGTCCCAGACACGATCTGAGCCCTCTTTGCCATTTCTGTGGATTTCTGAAGGAACAGGGTGCTGTCTCCCTTATTTCAGCCCAGAGTAAGCCCCTGCTGTACTCTGGCCTCTGCAGGCTGGGGAGCCACACTGAGAACCCCCAGACTCCCAGTCACCACTCACTGTTTCCCATCTATTAATCCATAGCAGGGACCATCCCATGGTCCTGCCTCTCCTCAAATCTCACCTGTTCCCCCTCAGCAAACTCCTGTGACTGTAAAGATGAGAAAATGAGACATTAAAATGAATGGGAGGGGATCAGGGATGAGCCTGATGCCATCTTTCCCGTTGCTGGACTAGAGTGACATCCCACACCCTGCCCCTCCATCCCAGGACTCCTCACCACCCACTGCTCCTTTCCACTCCTGGCAATTAGTGCAAACACAAAGAGATTGGAGGCAAAGGCAAAGCACCAGCCCCTCCTGCCCATGTAGATCTTTATCTTGTCTCTTAACACGGAGCTTTGAAAGACAACTGAAACAAGTTACTGATAATTAGCTGGAAAGACACACAAGCAGTTGTGCTTTATCATGTACAAGCTCTTTGATAATAGGCCAGGCCTAGTGCCATGAATTGCTAATTGATTCTTCCTTAGCAAAATGTTTTGCTTAATTAAAGGGTGTGCTGATTTATAAACACCTCCCTAAATATTATTCACTTTTGCATCTGCTGAAAAGAGCTCAGGCTGTTCCTGCACTCCAGCATTCCCTTTCAAATTATTCCATTATACCCAGCCACGCTCTTCAATACTGATTGTGACAGATTGAGGAATTATTAAATCATAAATACTAAGAGGAAAAGCCAGTGATACACTTAATGGGAGCTGTTCCCACAGCCCCCAAATATTTCAAAGGATGACAAAACCAGGAGGAGACATAAAGCTCTTGGCCCAGCTCTGTTCTCCCTCATGCTGGAGTAAATCATGACCCAGAGCTCAGCCTGATCCAAAAGCAGAGGAAGGATCAGTCTCATTTTTTCCTGCGAGATTGCTGAGACTTCACTCAGGTCACACCTGACTCTCTTCTATCTCTCATGGTACTTGCAGAGGGAGGGTCACCAGCACAGGCCCTGCACAGTCCAGGACAGGCTTTTCAGCTCATTTTTCTCTTCTCAGTAGATGCTGTCAAGGCTTTTGCTCCAGCAGTTTCCTATCTAGGTCTGCGCTGGGCTGCAGAGGAATGGAATCCATGGATGGTGTTCCACTGGAACCTGTCTGTCCCCAGAGTCCTGCTGGCTCTAACCTGGGGCTGGTGGCAGCAGGAGGCTGGTCAGGAGGTGCAGCCCAGTTCAGAGTGCTTGGGATTCTAAAAGAACACACCCGGGAGAGGGCAAAGTAGAGAAATGGACCCTATGAATCTCAGGAAAATTAATCCACAAACACCAGAGGTTTATGTCCAAAAAGGAAACAGAGGAGTCCTTTTCCTTTCTTCCAATAAAGGGAGAGGCCATGGGGCATTCCCTAGGGTCTCTGAATTTTTGGAGGATGCAGCCTCCTTTATATCCCAATTTCCAGCCACATTTCCCTTCTCTCTTTCCCATGGCTGAGGTACTTGAGAGGTTCAGACTTCCTGAAATGCCTGATACCAGAGATTTCCCTCCAATGTATAACACTCCCTTTTAATTTTTAGTTCTTAAGGAATTTAGGGGTTTTTCTTCCTTGTTGTTTCTTTCATCTTTCAATGTCTAATATAATTTATCAGCAAACCTAAAGTTTATTTGTAAAGGCAAATATCTTTTTCCATTCATCAATCAGTGGAATCCTTCCCATTGTTTCTTTTATCTCTCAGTGCTGGTTTTATCTACCAGCAGACCCACAGCTTGTTTGGAAAGACAAATCCACTATTCCTCTCATGAGGGAGCCAGGGCCAAGCAGCTGGCTCAGAGGTGTGGGGAGGATGAAGGTTTGGCACAAGAGGGGAGCTGCAGCTGCCAGGTTTGATCCTGAGGGTCTCTGGACACAGTGGGGCTTGGAGGAGCTTGGCTGTGCAGGGAGGCCCAGGCAAGGAAAGGGGCAAAGCTGAACCACACCAGTGTTATAGATGAGTAATGAGATGGTTGGTTTTCACAATTAAAAGCTAAATATCATATATATATGTGTGTGTGTGTGTGTGTGTGTGTGTGTGTGTGTGTGTTTGTATGTATATACATATAAAGGAGTGTTATAGATTTTATACATATATAGGATATATATGTATATTTATATATATATATATTTTATACATATATAGATAGACTTCTAGTTATGTTTTACCCTCCTTGTGTTGTTATCAGGGCTGGCCTGGGTTTGGGACATTTGGGAGGGTCAGTTTGTCACTATGGCAGCACCTGAGCTCCAATCAGGATTTAAGGCAGAGATCTCCACCCCTGGGCAGTGAAGGAGGAGTTAATGGACAGAACTTTGGGAGGGGCTAAAGGGTTAAAAGGTGAAGCCTCCATGGTGTGGGTGAGCACATGGTGGGGAAAATGCACCCAGTACAGTAATATTTTCTGCATTCCATCTTCTATTGTATTTTTGATAAGGTTTTACTAAACCTTTTAAATTTTTAAGTGAGTATCATTTCTCACACCAGGACCATCAGCAGGTGCAGCTGCAAGGTGGATCAGTGTTCAGTGCCTCAAGAGGAGCTCAGCTGAGCACAGGGTGATGGAGGGAACACTTTGCTTTTCCTGGGGCCTGGGGAGAAATGACTGCTTGGAGGGACTGTCCCTGCTGCAGGGTGAGCCCCAGAACTGTTTTGGTGCAGCATCACCCCGTGCCTGCCCTGGGGGACAGAAGCCACCAGCAGGGATGGGACAGTGGCTTGTGGTGACCCAGCCCATCCAGTGCCCCAAAGGACAACACTTGGCCATGCCAAGTGACAACACCACCCATGAGAGGGGCTGGAACCCCTCAGGGAGCTGTGCCTGGCAATACCTGAACATTCCTGCTGCCTCCTCTCCCTCCCTCCCACTCCACAGGGTGACCCTGCTCTGCTCCAGCCCCTCAGCCCCAAGGGATCAGCCAACCCCTTGCACACCCTGCCCTCCCCATTTTTACATGCCAGCCATAACACAGTTTCTATTTACTCAGGGCAAGTCGGTGATTTACTTTCCACCCTGTTTCACTTCCATTTCTAGCTGGATTACTGCCTGCTGCATAAATCCAGCCCGGAGTACCTGAGGAGCATCTGATGAGGCGCTGCCCTCTGGAATGCAGAGGTTATCCTGTCTGTCAGCATTCAAATGGAAATTAATTGCCACCCAGTGTTCCTTAATCAGCCCAAACACCTCCTTCTCCTCTGTGCTTTCCCATCTCCTCCTCTTTACTGATGCACTTGCTTTTTAGGAGTTTTTGCTTTTGGAGGTGGGAAAGAGTCAAATGACCCCAGATATTGATAGGAAAGGGATTTGGGGTGTGGTTCTGGTGCAAGCTGGGGTTCACTGATGATGTGGATGGAGAGAGGCACTTGCGAACCCTCCCAAGCCATTCCATGAGCTTAAACAGGGAGCAAATGAAGGGGGGTGTCCCAGATGCCCCAGCCCTGGTGTGACACCAGGTGAGCTGTGGCTCTTCTGCATGGGGTTTTTTTGGGAATCTGAGTTTGATCTAAGGCATCAAATGAAGTGAGGCACGTGATGAGTGCCTGCAGAGGAGAGAGAACATCCACTCATGTCCCAGGCAGATGGGCTGCTGGGGGCAGCAGCAGGATTTACACCCAGCAGGTACATCCATCTCCCATGGTGAGCCTGCCCTGATAATCAGCTCCAAACTCCTGTTTTACTCAAACCCGGCTTCCCCTCATGATCCCTGCACTCAGCACCCTGTTTGTTGCTGGAACCCAGGACATTCCTCTGGCTGCCCTGGGTGATTTGAGACCCTGGCAGGGGGCTCAGAGACCTTGGCATGGAGTCAAATACACCTGTGCCTTCGATTTTAACCCATGGAAACAATTACCAACTTTGTGCAAAGATGTACAAGCCACAAGAGTTTGAATAGAATGATAGTGAATTTAGCACTGGGTAAAAATGTAGAAGTTTCGGGTTTTTAGAATGGGGGTTCAAGAGGCAAGATGGAGGAATATGGGCATGTTCAGCCTTTCTCCTTCTTCTTCGCCTCCATCTTCTGCTGTGATGGTTGCACTTTTGGATTGGTTTAGAGGAGACACAAACTGTCTAACATAGGTGATAGGTATTGGAAAATTACTGTAAATAAAGTACACCCAGTTTTTAGTATAAAAAGATAACACCACCCTGAGGGTGGTCAGTGTGCCTCAACCTGACCTGCTAGACAGACCTCAGCGGGTCAGAGAAAGGATGTTAGAGATAAGAGAAAATAAACAACCTTGAGAAGGAGAGCCAAGGAATCTCTTCTTCTTTTATCTCAGGGCTGGGAAAAAGAGACTTTCTAACACCTCAGGGTCATCTCGACCTCAGAGACCCCATCAGTTTGTGTGCCCTGGAGCATCTCTTTCCAATGGACCTCCAGCCCGAGAAGAAGATCCTGCTCAGGTGAAGCTGCCCCAGCAGGAATTACCCCAGCAGGAATTACCCTGGCTGGCTGTCAGGAGTGTGCCCCATTTCCAGGCTGGATGCTGGCTGCCTGCAGAGACATTAAGTATGCTGTGCACTGGATAACACTCACTTCTCTGCATATATTTGCAGCTTGATAACATGACTCTGGTTGCTTCTTAGCCCCTGATCCCTGGCTGGGGTGGATCAGGATTGTTCTGCTGCAGTCAGGGCAGTGACACTGCTGGATCTGGCCCCTCATTAACTGCAGGATAGAGTTGCTTGTGACTGAAATACTCAGTGATTTTTGAAATAAGGAGAATAAAAGGTTAAGCAGCCACAGAGATTCATATTAATCTGTTCCAATTACAATATGCATAGCACTTTTCAAAAAGGATTTGAGGCTTCTCCCACACAGACTTAGATGTGCCCGCATGAAATATCAATGTTTTCGGGTAGGATTTGCAAAAGTACCTCAAGGAAATGAGGCACCCACTTCTTACAGACTCTTATTGACTTCCCTGATTGCTTTTGAAAAATCCCATCCTTAATTATGGTTATTAATGCCATAAGAAATGGTCTCCCTCATTACCACGGGCATGTCTTAGGTACTGACAGTACTCGCAGCTGTCAAATAAAATAAAATAAAATAAAATAAAATAAAATAAAATACTGAGGTTGCAAAGTGGACAAGTGCTCAGAGTGTTACTGGGGATGCCAGTCAGGCCAAGTTTTTGAAAAGACCCTCAAACCAGTCCCTTGAATGCTGCCCCTGGACTGGGAAGTGCAGCCCAGGAGGTCTCAGCTGGACACCCCATGTCCAAGCACCCCTCTTTTCCCAAGGGCCAACTGTCTGAAGGATGATTTAGGAGCCAAGGCACAACGCACAATTCTTGGCTACAAACCAGGGCTCAGAGGGTTCCAGGTGACGTTTGGGTTCCCTCTGGTGTGTTTTGAGGTCAGGCTCAGTCTGAGCCAGCACCCAAAGCCATTCCTGCTGCTCCCAAAGCTGGGTGCTCCTGTAGCCCATGTGAGTGCCCTGCTGACCCTGCTCGGGTGCCAGCAGCCAGGCAGAGGGAAGCAGCATTCCCAGCATGGGCTGTACCTGCAGGAATGCTCTGGGAAGAGCCCAGGAGGGATTCAGAAGGGTTGGGAGCCAGGAAGGAGTCAGGAGGCAGCGTGGGGCTGTCTGCTGTTGGCACCATGAGGAGTTCCTGTAGCCCTTTTCTCACCCCTGAAATCTTTCCTTGAGCACTGGAAGTTCTTCACCCCCAGCTTGGCCCCCTCAGGCTCTCCAGGACCCTCCAGCACAACCATCCTGGTAATTTGTGATCTTTAGGATGAGAGGAATAGCAGATTTGTCTTTCCAAACAAGCTGTGGGTCTGCTGGTAGATAAAACCAGCACTGAGAGATAAAAGAAACAATGGGAAGGATTCCATTGATTGATGAATGGAAAAAGATATTTACCTTTACAAATAAACTTTAGGTTTGCTGATAAATGATATTAGACATTGAAAGAGGAAAGAAACAATGGGGAAGGAAAACTCCTAAATGCCTTAAGAATTAAAAATTAAAAAGCAGGGTTATACATTAGAGGGAAATCTCTGTTATCAGGCATTTCAGGAAGTCTGAACCTCTCAAGTACCTCAGCCAATGGGGAAAGAGAGAAGGGAAATGTGGCTGGGAAATTGGGATAAAAAGGAGGCTGAGTCCTCCAAAAATTGGAGAGACCCCAGGGAAATGCCCCATGGCCTCTCCCTTTATTGGAATAAAGGAAAAGGACTCCTCTGTGTCCTTTTTGGACATAAAACTCTGGTGTTTGTGGATTAATTTTCCTAACAAGGACAAGATCCCAAGCTATCTCCACATGCTCCAGAGTGGCCCCATGGACACAGCTGTGCCCAGGTGTTCTCCTACACTGAATGGGGACTACAGAGCATTTCCCTGGAGAATCTCCCTGGGAAACCCCCAAAACATGGAACTTGGCCTTTTCCACCCCAAAATCTTTACAGAACCATCCTTTCCATTTTCCCTTGTGAAAAATGTGTATTTTATGATTGGCATTTTGCAAATATTAAAATGAATATTATATGTGTTATGTTAGAAAGTTATGCTGTGTTAATTTTCTTAAGTAGTGTGTTAAATATAGTTTTAGGTTATAACTTAAGGTTAAAATAGAAACTATGCTATGTAGGATACTTTTTTTCTAAAGAAAGGACTTGCACCGAGATAGCAGCCACAGCACGCCTGAATCTTTCAGAGAAAGAGAATTTATTGCTCCATTATCAGAAGAAACGAACTTCTTCCTGCCTTGCTCAGTCCTGAAGATGCTGTCAGGATTAAGAGGAAGAAGCTGACACTGCCCAGACAGAATCCTGTGTTTGAATGGAATTTATGCATCATGTATGAAGTGTATGAATATGCAACAGGATATTGTTTTTAAGGGTTAATCCACTGTTAACGTGGGTCCTTTTTCAGGCTTATTTTGCCCAGAAAGAGGTACCCAGACTGTCTGTGACTCTTTGTTTTTATTGTCTCGTATTGTCCCAATCCTAATTGTCCAAATTATTATTACTCTAATTATATTACTATTTTTAGAACCCTTTTATTACTATTAAACTTTTAAAATTCTAAAAACAAGTGATTGGTGTTTTTCACACCCTCATGTTCAGCAGAGCCTGTTGCTTGCAGTGCAGGCAGAGTGAGCAAATTTGAGCTGATCTGGAAGTGACTCTTCCTCCTGCTAAGGTTGGCTTTTGCAGCACCAACTGTGTGAGGAAAAGCTGCCGAGCCTGTTGGGGACAGGAAAATGAAATATATATCAGCTTTCAGAATCCTTTCTCCTTCACAGCAGGGTTTAGGAGGCAGCCAGGCTGTAAGCACAGCTCTGCTTATTTTTGCTTTCAAACAGTGCCAAACCTTTAACTATTGATTGCAAGCACAGGTTCATTAGGGAGGGGAAGGAAGAAGTGGGTTTAGGGAGAAAGGCAGAAATCCCAATTCATCTGCTTAGAGGCCTCTGCGGATTAATAGAATTAATTTGTCTTGTGGGGCATTAATTGAAGAATGTGCTGAGGTTAAGGACAAGGTCAGCTCTTCCCAGGGTAATGTCTCCTCCATAATTCACTTCCCAGCCCATCAGGACAATGTGGGCAGGGTAATGATGAAGGATGGACGTGCTGCTCCTGGGATCTCAGGGAACAGAACCTTGCATTACAGATAATGTGAAGTGGAAGTTGTAGGAAGGTACATGGCAGATATTTAATTCGATCAGACATCCATTCCTTGTGTTTCTTTAGGCTCTGCAGTTCTGGATCAGGTCTGCATGGCACAGAGGGGCAGTTTTGAGCCAGCTCGGGGTGTCTGTCCCTGTGCTACACAGCACACCCAGCCCTGGCGCAGGCAGGTACCAGTCCCACCCCTCACCCTGGGGAGCCCATAAGAAAAAACAGCTCAGGAATTGTTCCCAGGCCATGATATGCAGCATTCACATTCTCTGGAAAAATCCCTTCACCCAGGATTTTCCTCCTGGGAAGCTGAGAAGCCTCAGAGAAAAGGAAAACAATTCTTCTCTCATTTGCTTCTCCTGTGTTGTGCTCACATGTGGAATGTGTTTGGAGATTGTTTACCCACAGGTGATTGTTCCATTGCATTCTGCTGGGAGTTGTTTTCACTCTTTGGCCAATCAGCTGTGTCAGGACTCTGGAGAGAGTCACCAGTTTTCATTATCTTTTTAGCCTTCATCTGTACTGTATAGTAGAGTAGAGTAGAGTAGAGTAGAGTAGAGTAGAATATTCTTTAATATAATATAGTATCATAAAGTAATAAATTAGCTCTCTGAGAACATGGAGTCAGATTCATCATTCCTGCCTTTGTGGGGGCATTTCCCAGCAAATACAAGAGCGGTGCTCCATCAGAGTGACCCAGGCAGGGTTGGAGCTGGCTGCATGCTGGGAGGGAGGTCTTGGCTAGGTTTGGTTTGCTGGGGAGGATGGAGAGGGCAGGCTGTGAGTGCAGGGGCTGTGGCAGTGGGGACAGCTCCCCCAGGCTGAGTGGGCAGGGCTGGAGGCTCCAGCACCTCCCCAGCCCCTGGGATCTTCCCTGCAGCCTCTCCCACCTGTCTCAGGTGTGCCCAGCCATGGCCAGGCCAGGTGTCCCACACAGCAGAGGGACAGACCAGGGTGGGGGAAAGGTGAAGAAGGAACAAGCAGCTGAGCCAGGCTGGGGAGACACTGTGCCTGCAGAGGAGAAATGCAGAGCAGGGGTGGCTGGAAGTGTCTGCCTGAGCTGCTGTGCCTGCTGTCCCATGGGGGCAGAGCTCAGGACGCCGCAGCTCCTCCTCTGCTCACACAGAGCTGGCCCAGCTCAGGCTCAGCTCACACCCTGCTGGGGTTATTTGTTCACTGGGCAGGAAGAATCTGCCTCCTGCTGCTGCCAGCAGCTCCTTCTGCACAATGTGCTCAGGGATTGCAGCCAGGCAGGATTAAAGGTGACCATTGAACCCTGCCAGACCCCTCCAGACACCTTTGCGACACATCAGGCACAGCCTGGCTCTGATTCCAGGCATTGCTCATCACCTGTTGTTCTTCAGCAACATTTAAACCACAGGCACAAGGTTTTGAACACCAGAATTGTTCTCCTGTGAGATCAGTCAAATATCAGAGCAGGGGCTCAGTATGGAGAGACAAAAATAAGACCTTCATAAACCTGATCTACCTCATCCCTTTTCAGCTCAGTTTGGGGTCAGAGATCTCCAAAGGTTCATTTTAACCCAGGTTTCTCTGTAAGCTACAAAAGGCAGAGCCCAGCATGGCAGAGAGGCAGAACAGGGCAGAGACATCCCACAGCTTGAACTTGTTCATCTCCAGGGCTGCCCCAGGGGCAGAAGAGGACAGGGATCATTTTCCCAGGTTCTTTTAGGCAAAGAGGGCCTGAGCCCCTGCTGTTGCTGTTGGTCATTCTGTTCTTCAGAGTCCCCAGGGCAGATATCCAGCTCTGCTCCATTAACCAGCCTTGAGAAGATCAAAGCTGATGGCACAAGACAAAGGGTCTGTTTTGCACTCCTTAAAAGCTTCAGAGAAATGAAAACCTACACAAAAAACCATGTAGGGCCACTTTTACTGGATGTAGAAAGCCAGGCTCAGAGATTTTGTGCCAGGCTTAAATGTCTCTTTGTGACCATGCTTCACCTCCCTTGTTTGGATGCATGCTGACAGAATTACACTCCAGACAGTGCTCTCCTGAAGCAGCACAGACAATATTTGTTTGAATTCACTTCTTTGTGATTTTTTTTTCCTTGCTTGTTTGCTCTTTCAGCTCTTGTTACCTACCCACTGTTTAGATTAGTGCTGTCTCCAGGTTTCTCAGAGTGACAGAATGGAGTGTTTGGGCTGTCAGGGGATCCATCCCACCTTTGAGAGGGAGACAGGAGATGGGCTGGGAGCAGTCACAGGCAGGGTGTGAGGTGGGATGGGCTCCCAGGGAGGCTCCAGGGGTCAATTCTGGGTCCAGCCCTCTTTAACACCTTCATTAAAGGAAATTTGCAGATCACACAGGCAGGGAGGAGTGGCAGCTACCTCAGAGGGTCATGCTGCCACCCAGAGGGACCTGGGCAGGCTGGGAAGAGGCTGGCAGGAACATTGTGGAGCGCAATGAGAAGTGCCAAGTCCTGAACCTAAGGAGGAGAAAACCCAGGCACGAACATGGGATTTAATTCAATGTAACATAAGGTGAAGCTCCGTCTTGCTCGGCACACCCCCAAAGCATTGTCTCAGCTATTTGCACTGTCCCAGGTGTTGGAGATTCTGCAGGACACCTGGCTCCCAGCTGCACAGCAGCCACGGGCAGCAGGAAGCCACACCTGAGCCACCTGGGAGCTGCAAAGTGCTGGGGTTGGACCAGCACTGCCTTTTACACTTGCGCACCTGACCTGGAAAAACCTTCACAAAGTCTTCCAGGAGTCCTGTTCAGCCAGGAGCTGACTGAGCTTGCAAAATTCTTGTGTGTCAGTGTGTCCCTGATTGCAAGGCAAGATGTATTCTATTGTCATCTGCATGGCAGCTGTCTTCTGTTCAGTGGGCAGTTTTCCTTATCTGTTCCACACTCACTCCTCCCTCAGGGCAGACACCTGCTGATAACAGCTATTGAACGTCACTGCATGGCTGATAAGAACTACAGCATCCCATTGGGAGATGTCAGCGCAGAGGGAGGAGCCAAGCATTCCTACCTGGATATAATCTGGAGATTCTGGAACACCAGCACAGCTTCTCCACTGGATTCCCCAGAGGAACAGCAGCTGCCTCTGCCACTGCATCTTCAGAGGAAGAGACTGCACCTTTCTGCAGGATCCCTGCTCCAGCAGAACCAGCCCTGACACTGCAGGAGGGCTGAGCCACAATTCCAATGGCACTGCTGCCAACAGCCTGACCCACAGGGTGTCAGGTTGGGTTCTGACTCTGGCAGTGTTGGTTTAGTTCACTGCATTGTTTATTTTTTTTTTTTTATTTTCTTCCCTATTAAAGAACTGTGATTTCCTGCTCCCATATTTTTGGCTGCAAGCCCCTTAATTTAAAATTCATAGCAATTCAGAATCCTCTATTTGAATGGAATTTATGCATTGTGTATGAGGTGTATAAATGTGCAACAGGCTGTTGCTTTTAAGGGTTAATCCTTTCTTAGCATGGGTCCTTTTTTGGACTTATTTTGCCCAGAAACAGGTACCCAGACCATCCATAACTCTTTGTTCTTATTGTCTCATATTGTCCTAATCCAATTTGTCCAAATTATTATTACTCTAATTACATAGCTATTTTTATAACCATTTTATTACTATTAAACTTTTAAAATTTTACAAACAAGTGTTTGGCGTTTTTCACACCCTGGCAGGGTGCAGAGCTGCTCAGAAGAGCAGACTGCAGCCGGGGAGGTGATCACTGATGTGATTAAAGCCAAGCTTGATCCTCTCCATGCAAATGAGCGCCCATCAGTCACCTCCATCCTGCTGGGCCTCACACAGCAAACCCAGCAAGCCCCACCTGCCCTAATTTTAGAAGCACTGTGATTTCCCAGCCACTCTGCTTGTGCTTTTGAGACCTGAACCCTGATTTTCAAGTGGTTGGAGTTGTCAGTGCTGCTCCCAGCCAGGCAAGGGGCGAGAGCAGAAAGGAGTGAAATTTACCACGGACATTTCAGATGCAAATGCCCACCTGCAAAGAGATCAAAGTTGCAGCACTTCTCATGAAGCTGGAGTGTGTTTTATAACCTGTCACCAACGATTCAGATAGTTTTTTGCCAATGGGAGATCTTATAATTGAGGGTTAGCAAGAGTCTCTGCTCGCTGCTCCACTGAGGCTGGCACTGCCCACGAGGCAGCTCCAGCTTCAAAGGGATGAGACTCACCTGGTATTTCAATAGCAGTGAGACATTAACTGATGTCAGCAAAAGGTCAGCCCCAGCCTATGAGCAAAAACCTGTTATTAATATTTTATTAGCTTTAGTTGTCTTAATTTTTTTTTTAGTAAAATTGTTCAGGAGATAATTAAGTCTCATCAGTGCCTGGAGTGCTTAGAAACAGAGGAGAATTCAAATGATATCAAACCCATTTTTCTCCCTGCCTTAAATTCAGAGCAAGGATTGTAATGAAAATGCATCAATCTGTGTTCTCCAGTACTGTGCAGTATTTTTTTTTGTTTTTGTTTTTTGTCTTCCTTGAGGTGAAAACCCAAATGTTTTTGCAGAAATCCTCACATGTTTCACATCTGGGGTCTGAGCTCTCTGATTCTGGCCCCAGATGGCAGGAGGGATGTGCAGGTGCTGTGTTCCAGATGGTTATCCCTCAAAATTCACTAAGGGCTCCCAAAACCCATCTTGTGTTTTGGGCTGTGGCTCCTGGAGGTGTGAGCTTCACCTTTAGAGGAGAGCAGGATTGTCCTGCACCAGCCAATGAACAGAGCATTGGTAGCTGCAGATACAAAACAAAAGTGCCACTGACTCCTAATTTTTAAATTCCACCAGGCATTTCCCCGTGTTTTCCAGTACTATTGGAAACTATTCCAGCTCATTATAACTTTAAAAAATGTATGCAGTGCCTGTAAGATTTTATATTCCCATATAATTCATCCCAGCAGTGTGATGGCCATTACCCACATTCTGCTGCTTCTCTTATTAACTTGTTACCCTGTATCTGTAATAAAGGGGAAATTGGTTCAATATTTGCCTTGCCCAATATCACTCACTGACTAATCTGTTCTTTTTTCACTCCCTCTTTGCTCCCAGATTGCTGGATCTGATAATTCATCCATAAAACGCTGTCCATTTCATTAATCCAACAGACACAGGCAAGTGGAGTGGGGAATTCAAAAGGAGACCAGAGGTCTCCCTAATCCTGTAGGTGTGTGATAACAAATTCATGAAGCTGATCCCAAATTCAGGTGAGAAGAATATCAATGATGGCAGAGCAAACTGATGGCTTGAGACCATGGACTTGACTCCCCAAGGGTACCTTGGCAACTTCTTTGTAGGCTGGAAAAGGCCTGGGAGTGCAAAACATGGAATGGGTGAAAGAACAGAATATGAACAATGATTTGCTTTCAAAAACCACCCTCCAGCCTTGTCATTCCAGCAAAAACTCCAATAGCCACAGCTATTGCCTTGCTAGCCAACATCATGGAACAACTCAGAGAATGCCAGCAAGCTCCATTTGGAGGCTCATGTGTGGCTCCAGACATCATTCCAGTTGTGAAATCAACATTCAGGGGCTCACTGACAACCTGTGGAACACCTGTGATGCTTAAAAAAAACTCAAAGGCACTTTTCTTCATAAAAATACAACTTAATTCCCACTTGTGTGTGCTGTCAGTGCCTCTCCTCCCAGACAGGAGAAGAACAAGAGAAGGATCCCAGGAAAACCTACTTTTTTTTGATCGTAGGTTGTCATGCCAGGAGTTTTTTTGCTTTGTTTGGACGTGGTTATGAAACTTTTCTGGAAGATAATGTGGTGATCCTAGATGGAGCAGGCTGGATGGTGGCATTTGGGGAGTGGAGGAGCGTCTTGGAAGTATGAAGCAGGTGGAGGAACTCCATGGAGCTGCAGGCTCTCTGGGTTGTGGATAATCAGGAGTTTGTGGTGGCTGCCAGGTGAGGAGGAGGAGGAAGGACCTTCTTTAGCAGGTCATGTTTCTTCTTCCAAGGGACCAAACCAGCAGGAGCCCCTGGGGAAGCTGCGGGAGCTTCCAGCAGGAGCCCAGCCAGGAAAAGGAGCACTTCTCTTAAGGATTGCTGACTTTGCACTGCTGCCTCCTCCCAGCCCACACTCATCCTCCTCCAGTTTCCCCATGCAGAGCCAGCGAGCTCCAAAGCCACTGGGAGAGGAATTGAGAGGGGGTGCTGGGTTAATGACTGGATTCCCTTTCCAACTTAATGATTCTCTGGTCCTCTGTAGCACAGTCCTGTCAGGAAAATTAATCCACAAACATCAGAGGTTTATGTCCGAAAAGGAGTCAGAGGAATCCTTTTGCTTTATTCCAATAAAGGGAGAGGCCATGGGGCGTTCCCCTGGGGTCTCTCCAATTTTTGGAGGACTCAACCTCCTTTTTATCCCAATTTCCCAGCCATGTTTCCCTTCTCTCTTTCCCCATTTCTGAGGTACTTGGGAGGTTCAGACTTCCCATAACATCTGATACCAAAGATTTCCCTCTAATGTATCACCCTCCCTTTTAATTTTTAATTGATATGGAATTTAGGGGTCTTTCTTCCTCATTGTTTCTTTCATCTTTCAATATCCATTTTCATTTATCAGCAAACCTAAAGTTTATTTGTAAAGGCAAATATCTTTTTCCATTCATCAATCAGTGGAATCCTTCCCATGGTTTCTTTTATCTTTCAGTGCTGGTTTTATCTACCAGCAGACCCACAGCTTGTTTGGAAAGACAAATCCCTCATTCCTCTCATCCCATGCAGCACCTTCTCTTTTCCCCTTTCAGAATATTGGATAAATCTGGGACAAATACGAGCTGTTTAATAACAGGTTAATAATCTGGCCACCAGCACAGGGAAACTAGAACATGTTCCAATGGACAGGGAAAAAAATAGGGCATTTTCCTTATTCTGATGAGGAGTGGGGAGTACAACCCACTGTGCTGTTTAACAGCACCATTAAAGCAACAAGGCTCAGTGTTTGCATGGAATCTGAATATGCTGCAGAACAAGCAATGCCTGAGTGGGTGCAGAGTTTTTGATCAGCCCACAGAACAAAAAAAAGGAGAAAAAAAAGAAAAAAGGGAAAGAAAGAGGAAAAATGGGGAAAAAAGGAGAAAAATTGGGGGAAAAGGGGGAATAGAGGAAAAAGGGGGAAAAGGAAAAACTCTTTCCCCACATGTGGCTGAATTAGTGGAGCATCACCAGCTTAATGAGAAATTTGAGGCAGGAGAGGGTGGCACTCAATGGGTTCCTACCCTGTAGAATGAACCTGCACTAGAAATTGCCACATCAGTGCAGATTCCCCTGAACATGCCAGGGTGGTGCAGCATTGAGAGATCTGAGCAGCAAATACCCCGAGGTCAGCCCTAAACACAGCTCAGGCAGCAGCCACGGTGAGCTCTGCTGTGAGAAAGAGTTTCTCAATGCAAATGATCATCGATTTCCTGACAAACTTGGAGAAAGTGCCAAGAATTAGGGCACATGCAGTAAATGAGGAGGTCAGTGCATAATCATGGCTTTCAAAAGAGGCTTCCCGAGGATTTCAGAGCCCTTGTTTGCTGCTGACAGGCTAAAGATCACCGATTATGCTGTGCAGTCCCCAGCTCTCCAGCTGAAAGAACAAAAGGGAGAAGTGGCTGACAAATGGGAAGAATAAAGCTGGAGTGAATCCTGTGCAGGGGCTCAGCTCTGCAATTCAGCCACCGCAGAGGGAGAGACCTTCTGCACTTCTGAAAACACACAAAAGAAAATGTTCCAGCCACATTTTAAGCATGACCTCCTGTGGCATCTGACCTGACCAACGTTAGATTGGCTCTGATTTTATTTAGCTAAACCTTGCAGCCCTCCCAGGATGGATATTCCTTCTGGGCTGACCTGCTCTGAAACCACACCAGCCCTCCTGGTGAAAACTGAGTCACAGAATTCACTAAGGTTGGAAAAGACCTCCAAGAACATGAAGTCCAAAATGTTGTCCTCATTGTCAGTTCTACACCTCCCAAGCTGAAATTCAATGTATAATTGTGAAAAATGCATATTTTATGATTGGCTTTTTGCAAATATTAAAATGAATGTTATATGTGCTATATTAGAAAGTTATGCTGTGTTAATTTTCTTAAGTAGTGTGTTAAATATAGTTTTAGGTTAAAGGTTAAAATAGGATACAGTTAAAATAGAAACTATGCTATGTAACACACTTTTTTGAAGAGAAGACTCACAGATAGCAGCCACAGGACACCTAAATCTGTCAGAGAAGAAGAATTTATTGCTCTCTTATCGAGTTCTTCCCACCTCACTCAGCCCTGAAGGCGCTGTCAGGATTAAGAGGAAGAAGCTGACACTGCCCAGACAGAATCCTGTGTTTGAATGGAATTTATACATCATGTATGAGGTGTATGAATATGCAACGGGCTGTTGCTTCTAAGGGTTAATCCTCTGTTAATGTGGGTCCTTTTTGGGGCTTACTTTGCCCAGAAAAGGTACCTGGACTGTCCATAACTCTTTGTTTCTATTGTCTCATATTGTCCTAAATCCTAATTGTCCAAATATTTATTTCTCTAATTATATTACTATTTTTATAACCATTTTATTAAACTTATAAATTATAAAAAAAAAGTGATTGACATTTTTGACATAATGGAATCACAGAAGGGTTTGGGTTGGATGGGACCTTAAAGATCACCTCATTCCACCCCTGCCATGGCAGGGACACCTTCCACCATCCCAGGCTGCTCCCAGCCCTGTCCAGCCTGGCCTTGGGCACTTCCAGGGGATCCAGAGGCAGCCACAGCTTCTCTGAGCATCGTGTGCCAGGGCTTTATGTGCCATAAAAAGCTTTAATTAAAGTACAACTCCTTGCTCCCTAATAAAGCCCTTCATTTTATTTTTATGACCTATTTAGGCTGTTTTCTGTCAGTGTCAGGGGCCATGGTGGATGCACAGCAAAGCTTTCAAGAGCTGAACTCTGCTGTTAACACCTGAGAACTGATAACTTTGAAAGGCTTGCAAACCATCCCCACTATGTTTCTTTTACAATGCCCTTGTTTTGTTGAAATTGTTCTGGAAACCCTCCCTGTTGCACTGGCTGCCTGCACTCAGGCACTTCAGCTTTTTGAAATGATCAGCAGTTTACTCAGAGTGTGGCAATTTGGAAAATCCAGATAGTTCTGGCACACCTGGACGAAGGGAAGGGAAGGGAAGGGAAGGGAAGGGAAGGGAAGGGAAGGGAAGGGAAGGGAAGGGAAGGGAAGGGAAGGGAAGGGAAGGGAAGGGAAGGGAAGGGAAGGGAAGGGAAGGGAAGGGAAGGGAAGGGAAGGGAAGGGAAGGGAAGGGAAGGGAAGGAGGAAGGGAAGGGAAGGGAAGGGAAGGGAAGGGAAGGGAAGGGAAGGGAAGGGAAGGGTTGAAAGCTGCTATTCCCAGGGGGACAGGGGTTTATTCTGGCAGAGGTACCAAAGTGCTGCTCTCCTCTGAAGGGAGCTGCCAGTCCCCAGCTGGAAATGTCCCAGGTGGGAGGAGGGTGCAGCCATCAGCTCCCATCAGTGTGTGTCCCCTGGCTGATGTCACCTGGCTGCTGTCACCTGCCAGCACCCAGGAAGCTGAAGCATTATCCAAGACTCCATAAGGAAATGAGGCTGATGCAAAAACAAATGTCTAAACTTCTTTTTAGAAACCTGGTCTAGGTTAGAAACCCAGGTAAACAAGGGCAGAATTCCCCAGAATTTGGTAGTTCTGTGATCTGATTTGCTGGTGGATGGCAGAGACTCAGGGGGCTCCTGGAGCAGTTCCTGAAAATCTGAGCTGTGGCTGCCTGTGGTGTGTGGGGGATTGTTCAAATCAGAGCTGAGCTGGGCTGCCAGAGGCTCCTAAAACTGGAAATCCTGGTGCAGTGTCCCAGCCTGCTCTGCACTTCGGGAAGGAGGAGAGACAAAAGGCTTTTGGTATCTTGGGTTATTTTTTTTTAAGATTTCTCTATAAAATCTGTATGGAAACCCCCTCAACTTGAGCTTTTTTTTCCAGTTATTTTCAGGGGTTTTTTTTCAGTTATTTTCAGCTTTCACCCCTTTGATTGGTATCCATGTCAGCTGGTCTCCGCTCTCCATAAGGAGGGGAATACTGAGATTCCAGCTCTTCCCATGACACTTGGATGCCAGGAGGGGGATGATACCCTGGGATGGGACATTTGCAAAACCCCCTGAGTTTCCAGAGGTTTCAGTGGTGCCCCTCTGCCCTGCCCCCACTTTCCCTAGCAGCCTGAATTCCCTGAATTCCCTGCTCTCTCCTTCCAGCTGGGATTATCCCTCACTGCACCCCTCCCCACACAACCTGGGCGTATAAAAACACCAGTTGACACCCTGTTAGCTTTACACTGATTAAAAACCACTTTATGGGGCTGTTAACCCCAGGCCCTGGAGCTGCCTGGGGAAGGAAAGATCCCAGAGAGACAAAAGTCCCTGGGCAGAGCCAGAGCAAGGCTGCAGCTCATCAGTAACAGCTGGAGCTCTGTATCATTCCCCCACCCACCCTGGCAGGGATTGATCACCCCAAGCCTCAGCCAGGACAAAGGACACACCTGATATTTTCTAATTGATAAGAAAATATCAATTAGAATACCTATCCAATCAATTATGTACCTATCCAAAACCTATTCCCATATTTAATGGGATCCCTGGAACACCATGCCAGCCTGTGGAGGTGGGGAGCTCATCAGGAGCTTTAATGCTTTCTGCATGCAGCAGAAAATGCCATTTGCAGAGCTTTCTCCCCAGTTCCATCCATCTGCCTCTCCCAGCTATTCCTTTTGTCTCTTATTTATGGCTGTAATTTTGATGCCACAGTTACTGTACATGAGCTGCTGTATATTTCTCTTATTTGCTTTGAAATTGCTCTTTCCAGCTCATCTTGACAATCATTTATTTGCCCACAAAATAACCAGGCCCTGAACTATTTCCTGGCACCAGTTTTGCAGAGCCCAATCACTTTTTTTCCCCTCTGTAATGGTGTAGATACATCCTTTATTATTGCATTTAAATGCTCATTAACAATTCATGGAATCTTAAGTGGCTGCAAAAACAGGTTCTGGAGCTAAATATTTCTGGAGAGTGTCTTAGCCCAGAGTCCTCCCCTGCAAGTGCAGGATTCCACGTGGAGAGCATGGCTCCAAGTTGATATTTTCAGCATAACTGCATTTTTTAATTAACAATATATTTAATCCATGCACAAAAGCAAGTGACACAGCTTCTCAGTGGCTGCTGGGCTAACAATAATTTTGCAGTTTCTCCTTTCTTTTAGTGGCCTTTCCATTATGGACACTGGAGACTTTGCTGATGCACACCCTGACCCTAAAGCTTGGGGTTCCTGTGGTTATTGCCTTCTGCACAAGTGTGGGCCCTTCTGAATCCTCACCCAGCAAATCCTGGTCACACTGACGTTGTGTTTGGGTTTAGTGACACATGAACAGCTCCAGGACAGGATTTTTCCCTCGTGGAGCACAGACAGGGATGGCTGAGGTGGGGAAAGGCTGTGACAACCTCTGCACCCACTGCTCAGGGCACTGAGCCAGGGCTCCGGGAGGTGCAGAGAGGAGGGTTTGGGATGATCTCCCCATTCTGGGGCCTGGAGGAATGTTCCTTTTCTGCTCAATGTCACAGTTCCAGTGTCTGGGTAAACAGCAGAAAGGCAACTGTGCACTGGTTAAAATTTTGCTCTTCTGCAGAGGGCTCCCTGTAGGAGCATCAGGGGTAGGACAGTCAGGACAGACGGACACGAGAGATCTCTGCAGCCAGGGCTGGAACTTGGGGTTCATTGCAAAGGGCCTGGGGGCAGGGCCCTGCTGGGAGCTGCCAGACACAGCTCAGAGCAGGCCCCAGAGAGGAGATGGGGAGAGAGGATGAGAGGGGGAGAGAGTAAGAGAGGCAAGAGAGCGAGGCTCCCATTCCAATACAATAAATCTTCTTCTTTGTTGAATATTCTAATTCTCACTAACCAATCTAATACAAGATACAAATCCTACAGCATTTCCATACAGCATATAAAAAGCACTACATCACTATACTGTGGTATTTTAAACCCTAAAAACTCCTCTTTGGGCCCCTTCTGCCAAGCCAGTGGGGTCTGCTCTGACCCTTGGGCCTGTCTGCAAGCAGAGGGTGTTGTTCCATCAAAAGGGGATCACCTTCAGCTGGCCATGCCATTGTTTTCCATTTGTTCAATAACTGAGGTATCGCAAAGCTTCCTTTCATTTCAATTCACTTATAGTTTCTATATTCTCAAAATCTTGTGCCAGACAATCACATTTATAAGGCTTTCCTGCTCCATCTTCCCCAAC
Source organism: Zonotrichia leucophrys gambelii (assembly GCF_028769735.1). Taxonomy (NCBI): domain Eukaryota; kingdom Metazoa; phylum Chordata; class Aves; order Passeriformes; family Passerellidae; genus Zonotrichia; species Zonotrichia leucophrys. The sequence continues at coordinate 12,847,534 of NC_088189.1, read as the reverse complement.
AGCTCCCAAAGTCCCCAGTGCCTGTTTGTGCACCAGTGAGTGAGAAAATCATAGAATTAAAGAATGTCCTGGGCTGGGAGGGACCCCCAGGATCAGCCAGGGCAGCCCCAGCCCTGCCCAGACACCCCAACAGCCCCACCCTGGGCACCCCTGGCAGCTCCTGGAGCTCTGGCAGCCTCGGGGCTGTGCCCATTCCCTGCGGAGCCTGGGCAGTGCCAGCACCTCTGGGGAAGAGCCTTTCCCTGGTATCCAGCCTGACCCTCCCTGGCACAGCTCCAGCCATGCCCTGTCCCTGTCACAGAGCAGAGATCGGGGCTGTTCCTCCACTGCCCCTCAGGGGGAAGCTGCAGAGCCTGGAGACGTCTCCCCTCACCACCACCACCATCATCATCATCATCATCATCATCATCATCATCATCATCATCATCATCATCACGACCTTTAAGTGAGCAGCCCTTAGAGCACTCCCAAGCAGCAGCTGCTGCTCCCTGAGCCGTTTCTGCCACAAGCAGCAGGAGAGAGATGATGTGACACAGAGGCCTCTGGGGCCCTGACACTTAATTGTCCTCTGTAAAAGCTGATCAATTTGGCGGCTCTCCCCAGGCAGCTGGCCTTTGTCCTGATCTCTCTTCCTTTCCGTGTAGCACAGGGTTTCACACACATCTCTCCCAGCACAGGGAGCTCAGAAAACACTTTTTGCCCTGGCTCCATCAGAAGCTCTTTTAGTGTTGACTGTGAGCAGTGACAGCAGGGGTTCAACATCACAGGAGGAATCTGTGAGCAGGGGAAAGCCATGGCTGCTCCCCATGGCTGCCAAATGCAGACCCCATAACAGCCCCTGAAAGAAAAGAAAAAGAGAAAAAGAAAAAAAAAAAGAAAAAGAAAAAAAAAGAAAGGAGAGGAGAGGAGAGGAGAGGAGAGGAGAGGAGAGGAGAGGAGAGGAGAGGAGAGGAGAGGAGAGGAGAGGAGAGGAGAGGAGAGGAGAGGAGAGGAGAGGAGAGGAGAGGAGAGGAGAGGAGAGGAGAGGAGAGGAGAGGAGAGGAGAGGAGAGGAGAGGAGAGGAGAGGAGAGGAGAGGAGAGGAGAGGAGAGGAGAGGAGAGGAGAGGAGAGGAGAGGAGAGGGAAGAGAAGAGAAGAGAAGAGAAGAGAAGAGAAGAGAAGAGAAGAGAAGAGAAGAGAAAAGAAAAGAAAAGAAAAGAAAAGAAAAGAAAAGAAAAGAAAAGAGAAGAAAAGAAAAGAAAAGAAAAGAAAAGAAAAGAAAAGAAAAGAAAAGAGAATTTCTGGTGGTTTTCTGCCAGGGAAGAGTGTTGGTTCTCACCAGACTCCTGTCCCAGGAGCCAGAAGGGATGGTTTGGCCTCATCTGTCAGCTCCTGTGTATGCTGTGTATGCTCCTGTTCCATGCTGATCCATCCCTTCTCCACCCAGAAACTGTGCCTGGCTCCACTTTGGTTTTTTTGCCCACTTCTTTGGTGAAGAACCAACATAAATAATCAACAGTCAGGCAGATTGGTGCTTTGCAGCCAGTGCAAACTCTCTTTTCAGGCTGTTAGCAAGAACCCCCAAAGCCTCCCTCCTTGCTTTTGTCTTCTGTAGATACCACTTGTCATGGAATGGGCCTTTCATCTCAACAGGACTTTCAACTTCAAATGTGTCAGATCTTTAAAGAACTGGAAAACATTACCAGGCAGGGAGAAACTTTATTCTAATTTGTTAGATGTGAGAGAAAAGGGAGGATGCAGCCATGTCTTGGTTTGGAAAGCCAGGTGTCTGCTAAGGAAGGCAGGAGCCTCCCCTGAAATGGAAAATGCAAACCCCCTCCCCCTGAATTTCTATAAATTTTAAATTAAGGGGCTTGCAGGCAAAAATATGGGAGCAGAAAATAACAGTTCTTTAATAGGGAAGAAAATAAAAGGATAAAATAAACAATGCAGCACACCAGAACAACACTGGCAGAGTCAGAACCCAAGCTGACACCCTGTGGGTCAGGCTGTTGGCAGCAGTCCCAATGGAATTGTGGCTCAGCCCTCCTGCAGTGTCAGGGCTGGCTCTGCTGGAGCAGGGATCCTGGAGAAAGGTGCAGTCTCTTCCTCTGAAGATGCAGTGGCAGAGGCAGCTGCTGTTCCTCTGGGGAATCCAGTGGAGAAGCTGTGCTGGTGTTCCAGAACCTCCAGATTATATCCAGGTAGGAATGCTTGGCTCCTCCCTCTGGGCTCACATCTCCCAATGGGATGCTGTAGTTCTTATCAGCCATGCAGTGACGTTCAATAGCTGTTATCAGCAGGTGTCACCCCTGAGAGAGGAGTGATTGTGGTCACTCAGAGAGAGAGATAAAGCAAACTCCCACTTAACAAAAGATAACTGCCATATAGATGCCTAAGAGAATACAACTTCCTTGGCAATCCAGAACAAGCCATTTCAATGGGCAGAGGCTGTGTTTGGATGGAGGCTCCTGTACCTTAAGCATCTCTGGGTTCTTTCTTCCCAAAGGTTCACTGAGGTGCCCAGAGCAGCTGTTGCTGCCCCTGGATCCCTGGAAGTGTCCAAGGCCAGGCTGGGCCAGGCTTGGAGCAGCCTGGGATGGTGGAAGGTGTCCCTGCCCATGGGTCCTTCCAGCCCAAGCCATGCTGGGACTCCCATGCCATGATCCACCACCAAACCCAGCCTGGTGACAGCCATTCTTGCCCAGAAGGAGCAGCCAGGCTGTGCTCTGATGGTGCCACTGGCTGTGTCCAAACCTTCCATGGTTCTGCTGTTGATAATTGCAGTGGTTTTGTATGGGACATATTTAGGGAAGTGATGTAAAATCTTCTGTGTAATTGCTAGTCTGTAGAACTATTGGGAAGTTGTATACACCAACAAAGATGAGAAGAATTCTAAAGGTTTTATTCTGATTCTTATTACTCTTTCTTCAGTTACTATTAATAAACCTTTCTTTATACTCTTTTAAAGTCTTAAACCTACTTTGCCTTTCTCCTAATCCTACCTCACAGCAAAATGTGAATACCCTAATAATTAACCAACACTAAAACCCACCACGCTCATTAATACATTAACCAAAAAAATCTCAAAATTAGCAAAATCTCAAATTAACAAACCGAAACCACTACAATATTCCAGACTGAACTGCAACCAAGCAGCCTGGAATGAGAAGCTGTCCCAATGGACAGAGCTGCTGCTCCAGCTAACAAGCCTGGAGTCATTAACAGACATGGGCAGGTTACAGTCACACTGCAAGGGAAGGTTTTTCTTGTGCCTGCTCCAAGGACCAACTTCTAAAGTGGTTTTGTGACTGTTGTTTGTTTATCCAAAGCTGAAAAGGCTCTTTGATGTAGCCATATGCCATGTGGAATTAAAGATCCTTAATCAAAAACCAAAAGGAAATTATTATCTCCTGCTCTGTTCTGAAGTTGCAGTGAAGAGGCATCTTAGGCACGAGCTGCAGAGCCCACTCCAGCTCTGGTTTCTTTCAGCTTTACCAAAATTGGCCCAGCACGGTGCCTGGCTCACAGTGGGGAATCCCAAATCCTGTCAGGGTATTTATCTGAGGAACAGTCTCCTTTTGGAGAGAGTCAGCTCTTAACATGGGGAGAGATTTTGCTGTCATGTGTCAGAGCCTGATGATACAAGTTAGAGCTGTGCTGAGCAAGGGGATAAAAAGAATGACAGGAAATACAGATATTTTTCTGAATTTTCTTCACTCTGAAAGATTTGGGTATTGAATACAGAGCCCCTGCACTAGAATGTAACTGGAGAGATTTAACTCCTGGCTCTGTCCGCACTCACAGGCAAGGGAGTTATTACTCTGCAGTCTTCCTCTACTTATCACTCTGTTTGAAGTCACATCACCTGGAGTCAAGTGAATGTCTCAGTTTTCATTTTTGTAATATTTTACTCTCTGTCGTTGCACAGAATGCTTGAAATGGAGCTTAGGAGGAGAGGAGGCAAATAAAAACCTAACTGCCAATGGATGCTGAGAAGGACCCAAAGCATATTTTAATTTTAAAGTCACTTATCATTTGAAGGGGAGAATGAATTGATTTGTGATTTTTGGATACTCAGGAGTGACAAAAGCACCATTAATCTCGCGTCTCCTTTGTGCCTCTGCAAAATTGTGTTAATAAGGCAGCATTTACCCATTGCAGACTGTGAGTGCTTTGGGTACTTGTGTAGGGCCTGGCAGAGAAGGGTCCTCACAGCCTCAATTAGGCCTCAATGCCACATAAATGACAAACCTTGTTGTTATTGCCAGTTCCAAGCTGCTCCTCCTCAGCATTTCCAGTGACAGAAACACGAGTGAGCATCCACACTCTAAGGCAGCAAACAACCATACTTTAAACTCTACAAGGGAGTAATTTTAATAAGTCAAGTTTCTCAAAGGAAAATTATCATAATGAGTGAGGAGCAAGGTGAGTGTAATTGGAGTGATGTGAAATGCAGAAAACTAATTAATTTTCTCCTGCAAGGTCTGGGAAAGGTCACAGATAGACAACAGGGATCGTGGTAGAGATGCAAAGTGCTGTAAATATTTAAATGGCTCCCAGAAATCCCTGATTTATTCCAGAACATTAAAGTGTTCTGGCTTTGCAGTGGCAGCAGCGTGTCTCAGCAGTTCCTGTGGTTTGAACTCAAAGCACATCCCAGCTCATGGGTGGGAGTGGTTTGGGACTTTATGGAGGAGGCCAATAAAGAGAGAGGGTAGGAAGAGGGCTGGCCAGGGGCTGTGGAGTGTTTCAGTTCCAGGCTCCAGTGCCATGGGCAGTCATCTCTTGTGGCATTCACATTCTCTGAAAAATCCCTTCACCCAGGATTCTTCTCCTGGGAAGCTGAGAAGCCTCAGAGAAAAGGAAAACAATTCTTCTCTCATTTGCTTCTCCTGTGTTGTGATCACATGTGGAATGTGTTTGGAGATTGTTTACCCACAGGTGATTGATTGTTCCATTGCATTCTGCTGAGAGTTGTTTTCACTCTTTGGCCAATCAGGGCCAAGCTGTGTCAGGACTCTGGAGAGAGTCACAAGTTTTCATTATTATCTTTTTAGCATTCAGTAAGTATCCTTTTTGTATTCTTTCGTGTAGCATAGTATAGTATTCTTTAACATAATATAGTATCATAAAGTAATAAATTAGCCTTTATCATAAAGTAATAAATTAGCCTTTTGAGAAAATGGAGTCAGATGCATCATTCCTGCCTTTGTTGGGACATTCCAGCAAATACAACAATCACTGACTGATGACTCTTCAGGAGCTTGTGTGAAATGAGGAGGTGGCTTCAGCCCAGCTCCCTGCTGGCCAAGTGTCCTTCCCATCAAAGCCACCTCCTGTCCTGGCAGCCCCTGGCTCTCAGGGGTGTCCTCTGGTTGTGCAGGGACATCCTGCAGCACAGGGAGCTGCTCTGAGGGGTTTGGCAGCAGCAGTTTTGTGGTTCCCTGCAGACAGGGACTGAAGAGCTGAGCTGCTCCAGGGATTTAACCCAGCCCAGATGAACACAGCAATCCCTGGTTTCCCTTGCGCAGCACTTGCAGATCATAGCTGGAGCAGATGGGTCCCTGTCCTGGGTTACAAGATGTGGCTGTGGCTGTGTGCTCTGTCCCCATGTGTCAGAGCTGGGGCAGTTCTCTGCTGTTCCTGGGGCAGTTTTCTTTCTCTCTCCCACAGCCAACCCTCCCTCCAGGAGATCTCTGCTGTCCATGGCCACTGAGTGTCCCTGCAGGGCTGATCCAATCCCAGCATCCCATGGGGAGATGCTCCGCCCAGGGGAGGAGCCAAGCATTCCTCCCTGGATCCAATCTGAGCCTGGCCCAGCACAGCAGCCTTTGCCCCCTGCATTGCCAGAGGAGCAGCTTTCTGCTGCCCTGCATGGCCAGAGGGAGCCCAGGCCCATCTGCAGCAGCCCTGGAGCTGCAGAGGAAAACTCCCCCCTTGTGCAGGATCCCTGCTGCAGCAGAGCCACAGCTGGCACTGCAGGAGGGCTGAGCCCCCATGGGATGGGGCTGGGACACCCCCTGACACACAGGGGCCAGGGCCTGTGATCACTCTGGCACGGTTGGTTTGGGGTTTTTTGTACTATTGCATTTGTATTTTTAATTTTCCCAATAAAGAACTGTTATTCCTATTCCCACATCTTTGCCTGAGAGCCCCTTAATTTCAAAATTATAATAATTCATAGGGAGGGAGTTTATATTTTCCATTTCAGGGGAGGGTTCTGCCTTTCTTAGCAGGCACCTGGCTTTCCAAACCAAGACACACACTGAATCTGCACTAAAGGGGGATCTGGAGAGCTGTCGTGCCTACATTTTTGTTGCCAAATTAAGGGAATCCAGAGGCACCCAGAGAAGCAGAACTCCTTGTTCTCTGTTTCACACATGTGTCACCTTGGTCCCTGCACTTGGGTAAATCTGTCTTCGTGCTTGTGAGCCTGTGAGTGTGAAAGAGCATCAAACCAAATATTGCCCTAAGATCACACACTGAATTTTAATACCCTAAATTTCCCTAGAAGGACACTCATCCCTAGGACAGATTTCTTCCTCACAATGTTAAATTCATGTGGCTTCAGTGAGAGAATTACAAGGCACTTGACATCTCCCAGTTTCAGAATAACTTTGGAGCATCTGTTTTCACTCATTTAATTTCTCTGTCCCAGAGGGGACCCAGCCAAATGGCCAAGCTTTCCTGTGCTCAGGGCTGACATGATGTGATCTGAAGAGGAGCTGTGTGCGAGTTCTGTGCTGCTGCTGAAGTTGGATTCATTAGCCAGTTTCCCCCCAGAGTTTTCAGAAAGTTTCTGCTGTGTTTGAAGGATAATTGCCATCCCTTGGTCTCTTGGGAGGGAGAAACAAAGGACTTTGTGTTCCCCTTTTGATTCAAACTCAAAGAGTGACAGAGGCACGAAAAAATAGCAGGTCCAGGGAATTCTTCAGTAGCATGTTAATGGCTCTGCATTGGAAATAATGTGTGGGGTACCACAGGGAGCCTGCCTGGGGAGGGAGGGCACAGGCAGCACTGCCAGCTCCTCTCCTGGAAAAAATGTCCCTGTGCTTGTGCTTCTCTGGGGAATGTGTGACTGGCAGCCAAGTTTTCCAGAGCAATAGTTTTGAAGGTATTTCTGCGTGTTCTGCCAGAGATTTACACACCTGAATGCCTCTGGCATCCTCCTGCCGTCACAGCCCTCTCCTTCCAGCCACAGCCCCAGGGCTGGGCCCAGACCACACCTACCAAGGATAAATGACATGCAAAGGGTAGAAAACACCCAAAGAAAGCCAATTTTCATTTCACAGTGTTTTGTTTCTCTCTGCACCAGGCCAATCCTTGGTTTCAGTGATGGGATCTCTGCTGGGGCATCTTGGTCCGTGCAGCTGTGCCCTCCCTTCGCTGCAATCCTGGAGCAGCAGGGATCCTCCCCATCCCTGTGAGCTGTGCAGAGCTGTGGAAACCCAGGGCACAGGGAAAATTTCTCTGTCTGCTCTGGGGTGCCCTGACCCCCAGGGCAGCACTGACTCTGACCCTCATTCATGGAGAAAGTTTCCTAGACTTCCTAGACTGGAATCCACAAAAGTGTGCAATAGATTGTAGAGAGCAGTGTAGGTGTATCACTTGGTGAGAAATTGAGGGTTTGGGATTTTTAGTGTGTTGTGGATGGAAGCAAGATGGAGGGCACAGGGTGTCATCCTGGGCTTCTTCTTCGTGCTGCTTCTTCCTCCTTCTCCATGGGTTTGGGTGGCATTTTGTAATCGGGCAGAAAAGTCCCCATTGCAGCTCTTTGGGATCAGTTATTGGGTTAAAAGGGAAAATAATCCAGGTGTCAGCTCTTAATTGGACAGTTTAGCTTTATAAGACCTTGCACCAAGAGGTTGTTGGCCATTTTTGTGGTGCTTTTCCAGCATGCTGAGCCTGGTGTGGACAGCGTGCACAACTTTAGATAAGATAACAATAAACAAGAACCTGAAGACCAAAAAAGTGCAGTGCATCTCTCTTTCCTGACAGAAAACCACCCCAGGAGAGTCTCCCCGAACAGAGAAGCCCCCTGGGAGGGCCAAGCCATAACTCAGAAGTTGGGGAATCAGCAACAGGTGCCCCAGCACAGAGAGACCCAGCAGGGGGCTCCCTTCCCCAGTGAGCCAGTTCCAGTCCTGGGGCTCTTCTGCCCCAAATATCTTCCAGCTTCACCTTTCCTCTGCCCTGTCTTGGGCAGGGAATGAGCTGCTCCTGGGCTAATCCCATGGGAGCACTCCCAGCTCATCCCAAGTGTGAGGATGTCGAGGTCTCTGGTACTGAGATGACCCCGAGGTGTTAGAAAGTCTCTTTTTACCAGCCCTGAGACCGAAGAAGATGATGGGATTCCTTACCTCTCCTTCTCAAGGTTGTTTATTTTCTCTTATCTATTCCATTCTTTCTCTGACCTGCTGAGGTCTGTATAGCAGGTCAGGTTGAGGCACACTGACCACCCTCAGGGCAGTGTTATCTTTTTATACTAAAAACTGGGTGTACTTTATTTACAGTAATTTTCCAATACCTATCACCTATGTTAGACAGTTTGTCTCTCCTCTAAACCAATCCAAAAGTGCCACCATCACAGCAGAAGATGGAGGACAAGAAGAAGAAGAAGGAGAAAGACAGAACACGCCCAGATTCCTCCATCTTGCTTCTTGGACCCCCATTCTAAAAACCGCAAAATTCTACATTTTTACCCAGTGCTAAATTCACTATCATTCTATTCAAACTCTTGTGGCTTGTGCGTCTTCACACAAAGCTGGTAATTGTTTCCATGGGTTAAAATCAAAGGCACGGGTGTCTGACTCCATGCCAAAGTCTCTGAGCCAGGGTCTCCAATCACCCAGGGCAGCCAAAGGAATATCCTGGGTTCTGATATGGGGATGGCTGCAGGGCCCCATTTCCTGCCCACAGGCTCTGCTGCCTTTCAGATGAAGCCAGTGTGGAATGGTGTGCTCTGCAGCTTGGAGGTGCTCACCTGTTCCCAAACACAAGCAATGAGTAATTGAATGTATTTCCAGCTCTGGATCATGACAAACCCAAAATGAAAAGAAGAATCCTACACCCTCCAGTAATTAAAAAGATGAGCAGAAGTCACTGGAGAAGGATGATTTAGGTGCCTAAGGAGTTGCTTTTCTCTTCTTACCATTATCATAAATATTTTCTATTTCATTCCAGTTGAGAATTTCATCATGATTATTTAATGATGACACTCTAACAAGATTCAATAACTAGCTTTTCTTTTTTTAAAAAAAAAAGGTGATAATTTTGCCATAATCCTTTCATAACTAACACAGAAATTGTCTCCAGTGCCACTTCAAACACGTCACAGATGTGTGTTTGGTGCTAGGGTGTATCTTGCATAATGGATCTCTTAAGCAGTGCAAGTGACACTGGATCATATGAGAATGTCTTTAATGGCAAATATTATGGATTTCTCTAAAATATTTAAAGGCACTAAACATTCTGTGCTTTAAATCCTGCTTCCAGTAAGCAACTGCTGATAATTAGACATCCCAGTCTGTGTTTAGTGCATCCCTTGGGTCTGTTCAGTGTCTGCTGCTGAATTACCTCCATGGGCAGTGTGGGACAGAGCTGCACGTGTTCCCTGAGCCTCCCAACTCCCTCTGTTCCCAGGGATTCCATCTGCCTCCAACACCCTGCCAGGGAGCAGCCTGCAGAGAGGAGGTGATGGCTAATCCATCACATCTCAATTTCCTACCTGAAAATTCACTTTTTACCACATGAGAAGGTGGTGATGCCCAGTGAGATTGTGGATGTTCTGCAGAAAGGTGTAGGGCATGAAAACTTGTCATGAAAGATGGAGAACTTCACCATTTGGGGTTTCTGCTTGGAGCAGAATAGCACTAAAAACTCTTTTTTTTTCACTAAAAAACTGGCTTGATACCTAAATATTTTCTTTTGGTCCCTGCAAGGGGCTTGTGAGAGAAGCTGCTTTTCATCCCAGCTGAATCCTGAACAGCCACATCCTTCATCCACACCACGACCCAAGGAAAGCTGTGCTGGAAAAAGTTGTTCACAGTTCCATTGGAGCAGCAGCTGGTCCTGGGGGGAACTGCAGGATCCAGGTAAAAAACAAAGTTCAAAGCCTTCATCTGCCCTTGCCGCCCTTTCCTCAAAGCAAATCCATCCTGTGCTGCATCCAGCCTGAATAATGAATCCTGCAGCAGCCAGCACTGCTGGGTCTCAGCAGGGAGCTGATGGGAGCAGTGGGGGCTCAGGAGCCAAACTCACCCTGAGCCCGCTCAGAAACACTGGGCAGCAATTCCTACAGCAATTCCAGCACAAGGCATAGCCCAGATCCCCATTCTGCGATTCTAGAAGGAGCTGCAGGAGCGTCTCCACACCTGCAGCAGCTGCTCAGCCTTGCAGCCCTCACCCTTCTTCCAGAGCTTTCTGTGCTCCTCTTAACTCATGGGAATGGATTCCAGCTGCAGGGGTGTCAAAATACCTCATTCCAACATCAAATGCATGCATTTTGCTGCTTAAAATAGGCATTCTAGGCAGGCACTCTGCACATTGGAAAAGCCTCAGCTCATCCTCTTTCTCCTTCCCTGAGCAGGGATCTGTGGGGAGAGGTTTCGTCCACACCAGCAACTTCCAGAGCCTGGGGATTCATGGAATGTCCTGGGCTGGGAGGGACCCCCAGGATCAGCCAGGGCAGCCCCAGCCCTGCCCAGACACCCCAACAGCCCCACCCTGGGCACCCGTGGCAGCTCCTGGAGCTCTGGCAGCCTCGGTGCCCATTCCAACCCTGCAGGAATGCCACTCCTGCTCCCTGAGCCAGACAGGGCTCCTGGGCTCTGCTCCTCCCTCCAGCCTCAGCCCAGCTCTGTCCCTTCCTGCTCCTCCAGCACCATCTCCCAGCCAGCCCCTGGCTCAGCACCACACCCAGGGAATCTTGAATTCCCAGAAAAAAACATCACAGCAAAATGGGAACAAACAACAGTGATGTGCCCTTGTCACAGCAGATCATTTCAAAGGCTTCTTGTTCAGCTCTGATTGGGAATGAAGCCAAGCTGGAGATGCTGAAATCCCCTGTGAGTTTGGGCTCCCAACTCTGCTCAGCCCCGGGGCTGCACAGCACACAGGGAACACGGAGGAATTTTAAATTGCATTTTTGAAATGTAGTCACTCATCGCTCACACTGAGGCTGCTTTTCCTGCCTGCTTCTCCCTTGCATCCACAAGGGTTTCCCCCAGGTTCCACAGGACAAATAAGGAATTAATTTCTGATGGCTAAAATCTAGCAGAACCTTGCTTTCCCTCCTTTTCAGACCTGGATAAACACTTTTTTCCTTTTCCTTTCCCCTTTCCCCTTTCCCCTTTCCCCTTTCCTTTCCTTTCCTTTCCTTTCCTTTCCTTTCCTTTCCTTTCTTTTTCCTTTGGTTTTCCTTTTCCCTTTTTCTTTCCTTTTCCTTCCCATTCCCCTTTCTTTCTTCCTTTCCTTTATTCCTTCCTTTCTACCTTTCTTTTCCTTTCTCTTCCTTTCCTTTCTTTCCTTTCCTTTCTTTCTTTCCTTTCCTTTCTTCTTTCTTTCCTTTCCTTTCCTTTCTTTCCTTTCCTTTCCTTCTTCCTTTTCCTTTCTTTCCTTCCTTTCCTTTCCTTTCCTTCCTTCCTTCCTTCCTTCCTTCCTCTCCTCTCCTCTCCTCTCCTCTCCTCTCCTCTCCTCTCCTCTCCTCTCCTCTCCTCTCCTTTCCTTTCCTTTCCTTTCCTTTCCTTTCCTTTCCTTTCCTCTGTTTTACTGCTTTGTAGTGTGATTTGGAGACTGTTTAGCCAGCATGTGAATTGTTTTCATTTAATGACCAATCCCAGTCCAGCTGTGTCAAGGTTCTGAGGAGTCACGAGTTTTTATTATTCATCCTTTTCTAGTCTTCTGATGTATCCTTTCTCTATGGTTTAGTACAGTTTTAGAATATAATATTATATGATTGATATATGATATGATTGATATGTGATATTATATTATTGACATGATATGATTGATATGAGATATGAGATATTATATGGTATGATGCACCATATCATAAAATAATAAATCAGCCTTCTGAGAACAAGGAGTCAGACTCATCTCTCACCTCATCCTGGGACCCTCATAAACACCACATTCCTACAATTCCCCTCTCCCCTTCTGCAGACCCCTCCCCACATCACTGCACCTCCCCGGCTTGCCAGGTTTTCCCACAGGGCTGTACAGCTCCAGGACTGCTGGTCTGGGATTTTTCCCATGAAAACACCTTGCCACAGGTGTGCTCTAAGGCAAACTGACTGAATATTGCAGTGCTGCTGGTGCCTCCCAGCTGTCCCATAGGTATGCTGGCATTGCATCCCCCCTGTTTGCCTTATTTATCATTTAACCAATGCCAAAGGGCTCTTTTCATCCAAAGTAAAAAATGAGACACTTATAAAAATGCATAGGTTTTAAATTGCTCAGCAGTTGGAGTTGTTATAAGAATGCCCAGGGAATAAATGGTTCCCTCTCCCATTAGGCTCAAAGGCCATTTCCATACAGGCTCCACATGGAATGGGATTCATTCCTGCTCCCACTACACACAACTGTTTCTCTGCTGTTCCTTCAAGCTTCAATGTCTCTCTTAATGCTTTATTACCACTGTTTAAAACTCCACACTTTGGAATGTGCTCAGAGTAAATCTGCCATGTTGTGTTTAAGGACCAATTCCTTATGTTTTAAAGGCATTAATCTTTGCTTTTTTTGCTGTGTCTAAGTGGCTTGGTTTGAACAGACAGGTGTTTGCTAAGGAAGGCAGGAGCCTGAAATGGAAAATGCAAACCCCCTCCCTCCCAATTATTATAATTTTGAAATTAAGGGGCTCTCAGGCAAAGATGTGGGAATAGGAATAACAGTTCTTTATCAGGGAAGAAAATTAAAATAAAATAAACAATGCAGTGATACAAACCAACTCTGCCAGAGTGATCACAGGCCCTGGCCCCTGTGTGCCAGGGGGTGTCCCAGCCCCCTCTCATGGGGGCTCAGCCCTCCTGCAGTGCCAGCTGTGGCTCTGCTGCAGCAGGGATCCTGCACAAGGGGGGAGTTTTCCTCTGCAGCTCCAGGGCTGCTGCAGATGGGCCTGGGCTCCCTCTGGCCATGCAGGGCAGCAGAAAGCTGCTCCTCTGGCAATGCAGGGGGCAAAGGCTGCTGTGCTGGGCCAGGCTCAGATTGGATCCAGGGAGGAATGCTTGGCTCCTCCCCTGGGCGGAGCATCTCCCCATGGGATGCTGGGATTGGATCAGCCCTGCAGGGACACTCAGTGGCCATGGACAGCAGAGATCTCCTGGAGGGAGGGTTGGCTGTGGCAGAGATAAAGAAAACTGCCCCAGGAACAGCAGAGAACTGCCCCAGCTCTGACAGATGGGGGCAGAACACACAGCCCCATTTCCAGCCTAAGACCCTGAGCCAGGATAATGAAAGGAGATTCCTCTCTTTCTCAGCCACTGAATCCCATGAAATGAAAACAGGACTCAGGAGCTGTAGGCAGATCTGGTTCCCTGCTGTTTCTGAAGACCCTGTCTCCTCCAGCCAGGCATGGAAAAGTCCAGGTGGCTGTGCCTGCATGGGTGGAATTCCCAGGATTTCTGCCTGGCTGTGCCTGTCCCGCCCTTCCCACTCCTGCCCTGCCAGCTCCCAGGGGCTGTGAGGGAGGTGCTGGAAGAGCAGAGCTCATGGCCAAAGGCTGCATCTGCCAGGACTCCTGGTGGTGATGGAGGCTGGGAACTGCACCAGGACACCTTGGTACAAGCCAGAGCTCTCAGCTGTCGCTATAGGACACGAAAAAACTCAAGCAGACACCACTGTTCTCAAGGTGAAGAAAAAGGAAAGTTTATTTTCTGACTTTAACATTTATCGTTTTCTAAGAGTGGATTGGCGGGTGACAGTGCTACATCTCCAATGACACTGGACAAACTAACCATTTATCAACTTTTTCTTCTTCCATAAAAGAATGCAAAACAATAAGTTATTTACAGAAAGTGTGTGAGAAAGCTTGCTACAAGAATGTCAACATCAGAAGGCTTAGAAAATCTTAAAAAACTAGGGTGACACTCAGCAACTTTCATCTGCAGAGCATCAAGCAGGACTGATCCCGTGCCTTTAATTTCTATCACTCGTAACTGCACTGCTAAGCTTCCCTTGGGAATTTTACTTTGGATTTCACCCCACAGTCCACATGCTCTCAGCACAGAACCTCTTAAAAAACAGTCCAAGGCAGCTCACCTGATAGAAAGGGTGATGTAACACTGCAACAGAAAATGCTAATGAGTTCCAAATTGTGTCAGGAAAATCAATGCTCGTCCTCCAGAAGGTTTTTATTGGATAACTTTCTTCTTGACTTGGTTATTGTTCCAGAGTCCTACAAAATGAGAGGCAAAGAGGAAGGCAAGGAAGTGCAGTGCATGACAAACGAGCTGGTTCTTCAGTCCAACATAAAACTTGAGGGTTTAGAACAGGCTTTAAATATAGGAGATTATAAACTGGGAAGATGGAATGTAGACACAGTAAAACAGGAGGGAGAACACAGGAAAGATCTGCTCTTAACAGGTTTTTGTTGCACAAATATGTTTTGTTCAACAAAAGCCAATCCTTCATCCTTCCAGGTTCCTGGTGGAGAAGGACACTTCCCAAAAGCCTCAGAACCAAACCTCACCCACAGGAACTCAGCAGCTCAGGAGTGGCTCTTCCCCTGCCCAGGGGTGGTGGGATTTGCAGCCCTTCAGCACTTTGGGTCCTCTCTGCCCTCCTAGATTTGAGGAGGGCAGGACCAAGGAGCAGGGATCTCTTCCATCCTTTGATCATTTCAGCCCTAGAAGAATTTTCTTCAAAGGAAAGAAAAGGCTCTGCACATGAGGAGACCTTTATGATGCCTCAATGTCAGTGGCAAGGATTTCTCTCCCTGGTGCCATGAGAGCCCACAGGTGCTTTGAGGGAGTTTATACCACCAGCAGGGGACACACCTCAGCCTTTTCCAAAGTGATCTCCCAACTCTCCACTGTGGTTTTATACATCAGTGCATTCTGGGCTGGAAGGAAAGTCTCCCTGTAGTGAGGGATAAGTCTGTCCTGTATTGTTTCTTTTAAAGGTTGTGCTTTTGCAGCCTCTCATCCACCAGAAAAATTTTGAGGTGCTTTAATCCTTAATTTCTTCCCAAGATTTTTTTTTCTCTGAGGTAATTTGCTTGGCCTCCTCTCTAGGTGGGTAGAGCCATAAGAGATGCCAAGAGTCCCCTGCCATCTCTGTGGCTGAACAGCCACCTCTGCTCCGTCTGTCACAAGCAGTGAGCAACCTCCTGAATGAGCAGCTCCATCAGCACCAGAATGAGGTGTTCCAAACCACATTAATTGTTCACAATGCCCACAAGACCCCAATATTATCAATATTTATCCCAGTTGAACACTGCACAGCAGTATAAAGAGAAGCCCAGCATGGAGTATCTGATGGCTGCCTTAGCTGCTCAATGTGCTTTTTTAACATCTCCTTCAGATCCCATCCGACAGGAGCCCTTCACATTGACAAGTTAGCACAGGAGTGACCCCTACAACAACTCCCCTTCCAGCAGCTTCTTAAACCCTAAGCTTAAATTAATGAGGTTCAATGAATAACATGAGCTGTGTAATGTTGCTGTCAAATCACCACAGCACAGGGCTTTCATCTGTGCTCAGATCCAAACCCTTCCAATCAGACTCCATCCCCAAATTTGGAGGCTGCAGAAGCTTGGACTTGGCTTAGCCTTTAAATTCACTTGGCCTTGACAAACATCGCCATTTCAGAAACTGGGATTAGGGGGGCTCAAGCACAAAGGGTACCCAAAGCTGGCCCTTTGATTTCCACCAAAACAGCTGTCATTTGTAGAGAACCGGAATGGATTTTCCTAGGAAGGGACAAAATTATTTGGAAATTATAGAATCACAGAATCCAAGAGTGGTTTAGGTTGGGAAATGTGGCATTCACATTCTCTGAACAGGATTCCTTTGCCCAGAGTTTTTCTCCTGGGAAGCTGAGAAGCCTCAGAGAAAAGGAAAACAATTCTTATCTCATTTGCTTCTCCTGTGTTGTGCTCACATGTGCAATGTGTTTGGAGATTGTTTACCCACAGGTGATTGTTCCATTGCATTCTGCTGGGAGTTGTTTTCACTCTTTGGCCAATCAGGGCCAAGCTGTGTCGGGACTCTGGAGAGAGTCACCAGTTTTCATTATTATCTTTTTAGCATTCAGTAAGTATCCTTTCTGTATTCTTTAGTATAGTTTGGTATTCTTTAATATATTACAGTATAATAAAATAATAAATTAGCCTTCTGATAAGATGGAGTCAGATGCATCATTCTCTCCCCTTATCGGGGTTGCCTGCATTTACAATAAAGAAAGACCTCCAGGATCACTGAGTTCAATTGTTAACCCAGCACTGCCAAGGCCACTGCTGACCAATGTCCCCAAGTGCCACATCCACACAGCTTTTAAATCACTCCAGGGATGGGGACTCCAACAGTGCCCTGGGCAGCTGTGCCAAAGCTGGACAACCCCTTCCATGAAGAAATGTACCCTAAATTCCAGTCTAAACTCCCCTGGCCCAGCCTGAGGCCGTTCCCTCTCCTCCTGTCCCTGTTCCTGGGAAGCCACACCTGGCTGTCCCCTCCTGTCAGGAGCTGTGCAGAGCCAGAAAGGCAAAGCAGAGCAGAGCTGGTGCCCCTGGCACTGCAGACATCCAGCCCTCCTTGTTTTGCAAGTGGAACTTTAGCAGCTCCTTCCTGTAATTTACCAAAGTAGCCCTTTTTTCTCTCACAAAGAGAATAAAGAAATGGTAAAATAACTTTGAAAGTCAGGTTATTCCTATGCCTTAACACCTTCCAACAGATGTTGTTCTTACCGAAAGCAGAGTTCCTTGAATTATTAATGGTTCCCAACAGCTCAGCTTGAAATAATTTAGCATTTGAAAGAGAAAAGCCACTCTCATTATTCCAAGTGCAGAAACATTTTTGGTTATTAAAGGTGTTCTCCTTAAAAAAGAGAAATCTGAACAGTTTGTATCTTTTTCTCCAGATGCCAGCAGGAGCACCAGATCCAGGGAAACCTTTGTGCTTGCTGAAGGTTAATTGATAAAATTCAATGGAAGAGAGAGGACTTCATGTTCCATTTTACTTGAGAAGCATGTATCTGATCTTGTGGTACCTTTAACTTCACCAAATTTATTGTATTTGCACTTGGAGACCATTACATTCTTTCTGAGGCTCAGAGTGACCAATTATTCACTGCAATCAAACTTCCCAAGAGATATTGGCCAGGTTGGACAGGGGGTGGAATGGGATGAGCTTTAAGGTCTTTTCCAACCCAAACCATCCTGGGATTTGTGAGACTGAACACCAGGCTGTTGGGCATTGCCCCTTGGGTGGGAGAAAACCATCACGCACAGCCCCTGCTCCCCTGGAGGGCAGCACTGGGAGATGCTCTTGGCAATGCTGTGGTCTCAAAACCAGCTCTGGCTTCTGGGAAACCCAAACAGGCTGGGCCAAGCTGTGGCAGGTTTGTAGCTTGGCCTTATGGCAGAGTATCTCACACTGTGGGAGAGGCACAGAAGGGCCCTGGGCTGGCTGGGAGCTGAGCTGGAATGGCTTTTCCCAAGAATTCTGTGTCCCCTGTTGTGGTGGTGTTCACAGGGGTCCCAGGACAAGGGAAGAGATGAGAATCTTGACTCCATGTTTAAGAAGGCTGATTTATTTTTTATTATATATATTATATTAAAAGAAAATTATATACTAAAACTATACTAAAAGAATAGAAGAAAAGATTTCATCAGAAGCCTAGCAAGGAAAAAGAATAGAATGATAACAAAATCTTGTGACTGACCAGAGAGTCTGAGCCAGCTGACTGTGATTGGCCATTAATTAGAAACAACCACACTGAGACCAATCACAGATGCACCTCTTGCATTCCACAGTAGCAGATAATTATTGTTTATATTTTGTTTCTGAGGCCTCTCAGCTTCTCAGGAGAAAAGATCCTAATGAAGGATTTTTCATAAAATATGTCCGTGACACCCTGTGAAACCAGCCCATGGAGGAGATGAGTGGTTGTTTGCTTAGCACTTAGGGAAAGGCCAAAATGCTCTGTGCAGGGCTGCTCCTCAGGGTGACAGGGTCAAGCCTGCCCAGCCAAAGACTCAGCAGGATGGTGTCACTCTAGGACATGAAATAACACAACACAGACAGTGGAACTTCTAAAGTAAAAGAAGGGAATTTTCATTTCTGACTCCAACATTTATAGATTTCCAAAAGTGATAGTGGATTGGAGGATGAAAGTGCCACCTCTCCAATGACTCTGGACAAACCAACAGTCCATCAAATCTCTCCTCCTCCAGAAAAGAATGTAAAAGAATAATTATTTACAGAAAAGCACGTGAGAAAGTTCCTTACAAGAATGTCAAACATCAGAAGGCTTAGAAGAACTTAGAAGAACAGGGTGACAGGATGGCTTTCCCTCTCCAGCATGGATCTCTCAGGTGGGACACTCCAGGGGCACATGGCCAGGATTCAGAGCTGGAGGTGGAAGGTGACAAGGCCTGTGCTCTCCTCAGTCCCTTCAGCTTGTGGGACACATTTTTACCAAAGTCTGATATTGCATCAAAAGTGAGAGGAGTGAAATGCTGATTATTGTGATTAATCACCTCTGCAAACAGCATTGGGCTGCTGCCCTGGATTACTCATCAATCATGGAATCACAGAATGGTTTTGGTTGAAGAGGACCCTAAAAATCCTCTAATCCCACCCTCTGCCATGGCAGGGACACCTTCCACCATCCCAGGCTGCTCCCAGCCCTGTCCAGCCTGGCCTTGGGCACTGCCAGGGATCCAGGGGCAGCCCCAGCTGCTCTGGGCACCCTGTGCCAGGGCCTGCCCACCCTCACAGGGAGAATTCCTTCCCAATATCCCATCTAACCCTGCCCTCTGCTTGTTTGAAGCCATTCCCTCTTGTCCTGGCACTCCATCCCTTTCCCCAAGTGACTCCCCATCCTTCTGACAGCTCCCTTTCAGGAAATTAATTAGGTGACCCCAAAACCTTCTCCTCTCCAGGCTGGACACCCCAATTCCCTCAGCATTCCCCCACAGCAGAGGTGTTAAGGCACTCCTGGGGCTGGGGGACATCAGGAGCATGAGCTGCATGTGGGTCTGGGGGAGCCAGGACTGCCCAGATGTGCAGGGAGATAACCCAGGGGTGTCTGTGTGTCTGTGTGTGTGTGTGTCAGAGCCTGCTCGTGCACCACTCACTGATGTATTGATCTCCTCCTGAAGGCCTCCCAAGCCTCATTTCAAATTAATAACTCACAGTTGCACATGGCTTTCGATGACTCTTCAGAATTATGACCCAATTTATGTTTTCTGTAATAATCAGCACAATAAGGCAGTAAAGCTGTCATTGCTGGATACACCAAATTTATATTTTATCATGGCAATATAATCAATATAATAAGAAACCAATACTTTATGAGTTAGCATTGTCTTCTCAGAGTCTTTTTGGGACTCTTTCCTCAAGTCTGCTTTGGGTCTGGGGAGGTTTATGTCCATATTAGCTCTTCCTGCAGCTGTTCCATGATAAATAAACCTCCCACTGCTTCTGAGATCTCAGCCAATATGCTCTGCAGTAATAACAAAACATTTCCTTTACTGGTCTTTTTTATATTCAAAGCAAAACCATCAAACAAATTAAGTTTTCTCACAATACAACACAACACAATGTGTTCCTCTGTTTCCCCCAGCTGAGTTCCTTGCATGCACTGCAGGAGCAGCTCTGAAACGTTGAATGATGCTTTGCATTGCTTCAGCTGCTGTCAGCAACAGAGCTGCAAACACTCCAAAATGTTCATTATTTGACTCCCAACACTCTGTAAAATATGCTCATAAACACATCCAGAGATGCCTGTGCTCACACAGGCTTGCATTTGTCTCTAAATGCACATTTTCATATTTGTTTCTGTTTCCAAATGAGAAAGAAAAGTTCTTAGGTGGTTAAATACCATTTCCCACTGCAAAGGAATGAGCTGAGGGAGAACCAGGCAAGGATTTCTGGTTCCCTTTCTCTTTGTTTTGATCCTAGCACACCTCTCCCCTGCTGAATGAACAGCCACAGGAGCCATTAACTCTCTGCAGACAAATATTTTAATGTCATTTCTACCCCTGGCTTCTCTTCCTCAGGCATCCCTGGCAGCAGAGCTGGGACAGCTTTGGTCTGTGCCAAGAGCAGCCTCAGGGTGACAGAACTGAGCCCAGGACAGAGCTGAGCTGATGTCCCCAATTGCAAGGCAAATTGTGTTCTATTACCATCTGTATGGCAGCTGTCTTCTGTTCAGTGGGCAGTTTGCCTTATCTCTTCCACAATCACTTCTCTCTCAGGGCAGACACCTGCTGATAACAGCTATTGAATGTCCCTGCATGGCTGATAAGAACTACAGCATCCCATTGGGAGATGTCAGCCCAGAGGGAGGAGCCAAGCATTCCTACCTGGATATAATCTGGAGGTTCTGGAACACCAGCACAGCTTCTCCACTGGATTCCCCAGAGGAACAGCAGCTGCCTCTCCCACTGCATCTTCAGAGGAAGAGACTGCACCTTTCTCCAGGATCCCTGCTCCAGCAGAACCAGCCCTGACACTGCAGGAGGGCTGAGCCACAATTCCAATGGGACTGCTGCCAACAGCCTGACCCACAGGGTGTCAGGCTGGGTTCTGACTGGCAGTGTTGGTTTAGTTCACTGCATTGTTTATTTTATCTTTTTATTTTCATCCCTAGCAAAGAACTGTTATGCCTACTCCCATATTTTTGCCTGAGAGCCCCTTCATTTAAAATTTATAGCAATTCAGAGGGAGGGGATTTACATTCTCCATTTCAGGGGAGGCTCCTGCCTTCCTTAGCAGATTCCTGTCTTTGGAAACCAAGACAGCCCAGGACAGAACTGAACCCAGGACAGAGCTGAGCCCAGCCTCAGGTGGCTGGGAGAAGGAGAAATCCCCAATCCAGCAGATCCTTCTCCTGCTGTCACTCATGCCTCATCCTCAGGCAGGCTGGAGCCAGTAACTGTCCTGCTGATGTCTGACACAGTTCTGAGCTCTACCAAAGCCTGCTTCAATAAAAGCCAGGTTTTGCTGTCAGCCCTGGTGCCTGGGCGCCTGCCAACACCCTTGTGCCCAGCAGATCCCTGGATTGCCTTCCATAATGTGTACCCTGAAAAGCAAAAGCTTTTAAATCCCCACAATAAAAGGTCCCTTAATTGCAGCAAAGCTTTTACAGCCACTGCTTTCCTGGCTTTCTTCTCTCTGTAAAACACAGATTTTTCTTCTTAGATTTGTTTCTCTTTCTCCCCTGTTAAATTGTGTGTGCTCCCCCTTTCCAGTTAATATAATAATTCTGATGAGCAGTGCTTAGCATAATTCCAGACACTGCTGTACGTGCTGCTCAAAGCTGTGCTTTAGGAGAATTCCATTTCTGAGGGCAATGTAGCATGGAAAGCTCTCCAACCCTCTGAAATTGCATAAAGGGGGATCCAGAGAGCATCTGGAGGGATACTGTGGAAAAGTTATTTTATGGGATATTTCAGGGCTGGCAGAAGCTGGGAAAAGCCATCAAAGATGGAATAAAAACCCAACAGGGTTTACAGGGCAGAAAAAATTGCTGCTTTTGTATCTATATCTATAGTTAATCTATATCTACATCTATATCTACATCAATCTATATCTAATCTATATATTTATCTATATATCTATATCTTTATCTATAGCTGCACCTACATCTATATAATCTACACCTATATAAATATCTATATAATCTCTAAGTTTCTAATATATATATATATATATATATATATATATACACACATGCCAGAAATATATGCACACCTTTATATTAATTTTGGAGTTGTTCTCCTCACAGCAGCACAAAAGGTGCCTCCCGTGCACATTCCCAGCACACTGGGAAGTGTTCCCAGTTTAGGCAGAGGCTATAGCAAGACACGAGTCTTAGCAAACAGGAGCAGGATTTGGGGCTTCTGTGATTTTCTCAGCCAACATCTCCATATATTTGCTCAGCCTTCCTGGTGCTCCTGGGCACAGGGAGTTGGAATTTCAAGCCAAGAGGACTCCCAGCCCTCCTCCTGAGCAGCAGCAGAGCTTTCCTTGTGTCCCATCTCAGCCCTTCCTGACACAAATCCCTGCACATCCCTGCCAAGCTCTTGGTGGGGTCAGGCACAAACAGCCCCAGGACACAGGGCTCAGTTGGTGCCCAAACATCCTGCCTGTGATATTTGGGGTTACCCAGCCCTCCTGTGTGTCAGAAGCTCTCCCTCAGTCTTAGTTTCCTATCTGCAAAGTGGAAAATAAAATAAATTTCCAGCCAGCATCTCCACGGAGTGGTATTAATGGCTGAAAGCATCACTGCAACCCCAGAGAGCTGCCAGCTGATGAAATCCTTGCAGGTGGAACAGGAGGAGCAGGGTGTGTGATCATCAGCTGGGTCTCAGTGACCCAGCTGCACAGGCTCAGCTCATTTTCCTCCTCTTCAAACCCTCCTGCCAGCAGCTCAAGTCTAATGGTCAGGCTGCCTTTCCTGAAAAAACAGCAGTGAGTCAACAGTGCAGAGGAGAAAACACATCCATTCACTCTGTTCATTCAACAGCTGAGAGTGAGGGATGGAATTCTGGAAACCAGGGATGATTCACGAACAGAAAAAGAAGAATTGAGATTGCAGAAATGATAGAGGAGGGGGGAGCCAGTGATTTAAGTCACCAAACCTGACTCACTGGTTAAATTAATCCCAGTATATGATTTCCATCTTCTAAAATAGCAGAGAAAAGCTGTACAAAGAGGTGGAATCATTCATTGAAAGCCATTTATCATAGGATTTTTGGCTTTTTGGGGGTTTTTTGAAACCTCTTTCCATCTCTCTAGTCTTCAATGAGTCAAACAGCATCCTGAACCTGGAGGTAATAATTTGATTATCCTGTTTCCCATTGCTCATTCCAGGCCATTTTTTATAGACCAGCATTTCAATTATCTCAAGAGCCTTATGGACCAGCCCCAGATCCAAGATTTTGCCATTCTCGTTCTCCAGCATCTCTACTTGATATGACAAAAAGAATCCTTCAACAGACAACCATGGAATGACCAAACCAGGCTGCAGATTTAGAGGAGGCTTTTTTTTGTGTGGGCAGCTCCTGACTGCAGCTCTGTGAAACCTCAGCAGCCCTCCCAAAACAGTGGTGGAAGGAAGCTGTGACAATCCAGGTGTCCCTTAGGTCCATCCATTGTTGTATTTGTGGGGTGCCCTGACCAGGGCAGGAATGATGAATCTGACTCCATGTTCTCAGAAGGCTCATTTATTATTTTATGATGCTATATTATATTAGAGAATACTGTACAATCCAAAAAATATAGGAGGTATATAGACAGAATGCCAAAAAGATAATAATGTAAACTGGTGACTCTCTCCAGAGTCCTGACACAGCTTGGCCCTGATTGGCCAAAGAGTGAAAACAACTCCCAGCAGAATGCAATGGAACAATCACCTGTGGGTAAACAATCTCCAAACACATTCCACATGTGAGCACAACACAGGAGAAGCAAATGAGCTAAGAATTGTTTTCCTTTTCTTTGAGGCTTCCCAGTAGAAAATCCTGGGTGAAGGGATTTTTCAGAAAATGTGACTGTGACAATCCAACACCCCAGGAGTTGGCAGCCTGGGCTCAGATGAGCTGGGTCAGAGCAGCTCAGCAGAGTGGCATTGGCATCCCTGGGTCATGATGTGGACTCAGCTTTGTTTGCCAAGTTCTCCCAAGTGCCACCATCACTCTGGGCATGAGGATGTGAAGGGAGGGCTTTTAGGAGAGGCAGCATCTTTTATCCCAGGCATTCCAGCTTTAAAGGACCCATCTCCACACACATGGGCCTTATTTAAGGTCAGTAGCAGAAGCTGAAGCTTTCAAGTTAAATCTGAGTGTCCCCAAGTATCGGAAAATTATGACTCAGTTATAAATTCTGTAAGTTTCTGTACCCTTTTAAAAACTTCTCCAAACTTGTGCATCTCCTGACATCTGTGCCTTCTGAAGGGGAATTATGAGCTAAAGAAAAAAGGACATGTGCCCAAAAAATTCCTTTTCTTCTTGTCTTGGTTTGAATAGACAGGTGTCTGTTAAGGAAGGCAGGAGCCTCCCTTGAAAAGGAGAATGCAAACCCCTCCCTCTGAATTATTATAATTTTGAAATTAAGGGGCTCTCAGGCAAAGACATGGGAGTAGGAATAACAGTTCTTTACCAGGAAAATTAAAATAAAATTAAAAATGCCGTAATACAAACCAACCCTGCCAGAGTGATCACAGGCCCTGTCCCCTGTGTGTCAGGGGGTGTCCCAGCCCCATCCATGGGGGCTCAGCCCTCCTGCAGTGCCAGCTGTGGCTCTGCTGCAGCAGGGATCCTGCACAAGGGGGGAGTTTTCCTCTGCAGCTCCAGGGCTGCTGCAGATGGGCCTGGGCTCCCTCTGGCCATGCAGGGCAGCAGAAAGCTGCTCCTCTGGCAATGCAGGGGGCAAAGGCTGCTGTGCTGGGCCAGGCTCAGATTGGATCCAGGGAGGAATGCTTGGCTCCTCCCCTGGGCGGAGCATCTCCCCATGGGATGCTGGGATTGGATCAGCCCTGCAGGGACACTCAGTGGCCATGGACAGCAGAGATCTCCTGGAGGGAGGGTTGGCTGTGTGCGAGAGATAAAGGAAACTGCCCCAGGAACAGCAGAGAGCTGCCCCAGCTCTGACAGATGGCAAATAGGACACACAGCCCCCATTTTCAACCTGAGACACTTCTCTAATAATCCCTCACTCTCACTAAGGAAGAGCCAAAAGTAGCTCCTGCTTTTCCCAGCCTAAACCCTGTCAGGCTTTGCTTACCTGGCACAAGAGCCACTTTAGGGTGGCCACTTCACCTAGACCTGTCCCATTGCAGAGTGCACAGAAAGCCCTGGGGCATTTTTGGCTCCAAGAATGGATTGATCCTTCTGCAGTCACCTGGCAAACACAGAAATGCTTGGGAAGAGATGGAGAGGAGAATATTGGGGGACACAGCAATATTGGGAGCCCCTTTGAAATGCTGTATTCAGTGAACTTTATTTCTCAAACCCAGCATTTCAAAGGGAAAATCTGCTTGGACTTTTTTTTTTTCCCCTCGAAAAGACCCCACAACACAAGGCAGTGGATTTTCTACTGTTAATCTTGTATCCAAATTTTTTTTCCCTCTTTGCTAACAGATTGACCTGAAAGAGCAGGATCCTAATTGCTCAGAGATAAAGTAATTGAGTGGTCTCCTGGGCTCTATTTGGTACAACAGACTTCAATAGAGTTGACAAATGTCGATCCATAACCCAGGATTAATGGGGCTGTGCTTGGCTTCCCCTTCAGTTTCCCATTTGCTCCTTTGGTCTAACTAACACCCTGATTGCTTTGGGAAAACTGACAAATCTTTGCAGTTAATGAGCCCCTCCAGTAATTTATCAAGCAGGGTTTCTAAAATAAAAAGAGCACCAAGAACAAAATGTTGATTCTGTGCTAAAGGAAGAGGAAATCCTTCTCTGCCCAGATCCTGGAGAGCCTGGAAGATTTTGCTCCCACACAGCTGGAGCTGGGGTGACTCTTGCAGTGTGGGGTCTTTTTTTCTAAAAGCATTTGGGATTCCGGGTTGGGCAGGGCTTGGAGATCAGCCTGGAGAAAAGGAGGCTCAGGGGGCACCTTCTGGAGGAAGATTTGGGATGAGATGGCTTTGAGATCCCTTCCAGCCCAAACCTTTCTGGGAATCTGGGACTCCTGATTGATTCTTTGGGATGCCCCATCCATGAGACAAGGTCACCTCTCACTGGGCACCCAGAATTGCACACAGAACAGTTTAGGAGCTTGTTTTTACACCCCTCTTTAACCTCTCTGTGGAAGGATGAACAGACCTGGAGAACTTCTGCAGGGTCTGGGGAGGCTGGAGCCATTCCCCCAGTGCAGATTTCTGCTCCTGAGACCCCTGCCAGGCTCAGGGGTCCCACGTGTCATGAGTGAGACTCTGCCAGGTGCTGTCCCTGGAGAAGCTCTGGGAAGCTCTGAGGAGCAGCTGTTCTTAGCATGAAAGAAAAAACAAAACAAAACAAAAAAAAACAAAAAAAAAACAACAAAAAACACCAAAAAAACAAACCAAACCAAACCAACCAAAAAAAAAAAAACCCAAAAAAACCACAAAAAAAACCAACCCAACAAACCCCCCCCCCAAAAAAAAACCAAAAACAAAAAAAAAAAACAACCAACCAACCAAACAAACAAAGCAAAAAAAAAAACAACAACAACAAAAAAAACACAGAAAACAAAAAACCCAAACAAACAAAAACCCCACAAAAAAACAAAGAAAAAAAAAACCAAACAAAAAACCCCCCAAACACCCCCCCCAAAAAAAAAGCAAAAAGCAAAAAACCCCAAAAAGGCATTAGAAACACCTAATTTTACAATCAAATGTTTTATCTGGTCCTTGGCTCAATGGCAACAAACTGAATTTCTTCCCACTGAGGTGGAACTTCCCAGCCTGGTCCAAGCCCCACTGAGTTCTCTCTACCAGCAACTGAAACTGGAAGCTTTCCAAACTCTGTATTCCCTGGAAAATGTCAACATTTCTGCAGAAATTCCAATTTTCCTTAGCTTGATTTAAAATAAATTCCCTAAATGGGAGCAGGGGAGAGCCAAATTGCCATTCCCAGTCCCAGCTCTGCCCTGAGTGTTGTGGAGGGGCTGCAAGGCTCTGTTTCTGTTGAGACACTCGTGCATTCTGCCCATCACCCTCTTTATTTTTAGCTCTTGGTTGTGTTCCTCAGCACAGAATGAGCTCGGGTTTACCTGCAGTCTGGGCAGGAACCAGCTGCAGAAGCAATCTGCTTTAGCAGTGACTTCAGCACATTTGTCAGCCCCTGGATCTTGGTGCAGAGGAGGGAACACCTGGCAGGAAGGGTCTGGTGCCTCTGCCAGGCTTTTCCTGCCGAGGGCTGTGTCTGACATGGGGGGCAGGAAACCTTTGGGGAGCTCCCAGAGCTCCTGTCCATGGCCAGGTCTGTGCACTGCTGGAAACGGAGGAGCAAGTGTGTCTGGGGTCTGCTAGAAACTGGATTTTGCCCCTCACAGCCGCTGTTTTACCCCATTTCTGTACATTTCAGGGGTGATTATCAGTAGATATCTGCTCAGGGCTGGGCAGCTGCCTGGGAAGGGCTTTGTTGCCTCCAAGGTTCAGTTATGGGCATGACCACACCAAACAGGAGCTGCTGGTGAACTCATGGACCCTCCTCCCTCTGGAGGGGACCTCGGGGCTGCCACTTGGTCTGTCCTGTCGCAGACATCTTTTCATGAAAATCCTTTCCTCAGGATTTTTTTCCTCCTGAGAAGCTGAGAGGCCTCAGGAACAAAATGTAAACAATGGTTATCTGCTGCTGTGGAATGCAACAGGTAGATTTTTGATTGGCCCATCTTGGATGTTTATAATTAATGGCCAATCATGGCAGCTGGCTTGGACAGAGAGTCTGGGACAGCTGCCTTTGTTATTCATTCCTTTCTATTCTTAGTTTAGCTAGCCTTCTGAGAACCTTTTCTTCTATTCTTTTAGTATAGTTATAATGTAATATATATCATAAAATAATAAATCAGCCTTATGAAACATGGAGACAGATCCTTGTCTCTTCCCTCAACCTGAGACCCCTGCGAACACGGTCACACTGTCCCACCTTCAGCCATGTCAGGATTCTCCCATTCAGCCTCTCCCACATCACCCAGCTTCCTGGGTCTAAGCCCATTGCTCTGGTGCATCCAGAGATGAAAAAAGCCATTTCCATGGAGCCCTAGCCCTGCTGCCAGCCTGGAGAGCAGTGTCCCCTTGTGACAGCGGTCACACGGTTGTAGGATGCAACAGGTAGATCTGTGATTGGCCTGTGTTGGATGTTTGTAATTAATGATCAATCACAGCCCAGCTGGCTCAGACAGAGAGCTGAGCCACAGACCTTTGTTATCATTCTTTGCTATTCTATTCTTAGCTAGCTTTCAGATGAAATACTTTCTTCTATTGTTTTAGTGTATTTTTAATGTAATATATACCATAAAATAATAAATCAGCCTTCTGATGAAACATGGAGTCAGATCCTCGTCTCATCCCTCATCCAAGAACCCCTGTGAACACCGTCACACCTGGCAGTGCCCAAGGCCAGGCTGGACAGGGCTTGGAGCACCCTGGGACAGTGGAAGGTGTCCCTGCCATGGCAGGGGGGTGCTGGGATGATCTTTAAGGTCCCCTCCAACCCAAACCATCCTGGGATCCTGTGGAAATGAGGAACAGGCTGGAAAAGCAGCACACTGGGGACAGGCATTAATGGCATTGCTTTGGAAAGCTGCAGATGAAGAAGGAGGCACAGCTGGGTCCCTCCCAGTGCAGAGCCACCCTGGGGGACTGGGGGGCACCTCAGGCTGTGCCTGGCACTGACAGCAGGGCTGGGACACACCTGGCTCTGCCTGCTGGCTGCAGCAGCGAAAATGCAGAGACGCAGAACATTTGTAGGAGAAAAGGAAAACAAGAGAGGATTATTTAGTCAATCATCTTGTTGGCTGTGAGTAGTTTAGAGCAGAAAACTGTAGTTTAGTTTAGAGCAGAAAACTCTGTGCTGGAGGTCTCATTCTGCATCTCACATTGGACTTGTAAAATCCTTAAACCTTCCCACTGGAACCCAGCCTGAGAAGCTGCTTGTTTTAACTGTGATGTGTCCCCACAACACCTGACTCCTTTGTAAGCCGTTTTTACATATGCAATATTTTTACATTTAAGCAATTTTTAATATTCAATATTTTTACATTTAAGCCTGACCCCTTTGTAAGCCATTTTTACATATGCAATATATTTTAACAAGCAATATTTACGTATTTCCCCCTGCAATGGATTTACAAATCCTGTAAAACAGCACAAAAATCCTCTGGCAGGATTCCAGGCCAGGAGGAACCCAACCCAAACCCTGGAGCAGGAGAAGTTTGTGGGGATAGGAAGGACAGGCTCCTGATTTCCCTCCCTTAGGAATCACCCACAGGCAGGGAGAGCTGCTGGCAGCAGGGCCAGGGAAGCAAAGCAGGCAGGAAAAGCTGAATTCAGAGCTGGGCTGAAGAGCCAAGGAGCCAAGGTGGGCCTGGAGAGCCCTCCTTGAAATCCCAAAGGAGGAATTTTACCCTGATGGGGCAGACAGTCCCATTCTTAGCTGTTAACTGAAGATACCTTAAATGATCTGATTTGCAGAGTATATTTCCAGAATCACAGAATGTGCTGAGTTGGATTTGTTCCTGGTTTCTCTGAAAATATCAACCTTGTGATCTATAAGTAAAATACAACAGAGTTAGTGGTTACAACTGTGGTACACATATATGAAAGAGGCCACTACTTTTTCTTTGCTCATCAAATCAAATATTTAAATCAAAATCTTCATTGATTTTACTGTGAGTCCAGCAATTTGCTTTGCACTTCTCCTTGCACATTTATTTGTGATTATAAACTTGATTTTTCCTGTTGCTGTGGAAAGCTTGGGACAGGCTCAGCAAAACCAAAGTAGAGAGTGAATGAACAAGTTTTTCAACTAATTTCTGAGTTCCTACAAGTTCACAGATGAAGAGGATCACAGAATGGTTTGGGTTGTGAAGGACTTTAAAGATCATCCTTGTTCTAACCCACCTGCCATGAGCTGGGACAGCTTACACTATCCCAGGTTGCTCCAAGCCCTGTCCAACTTTGCCTTGAACACTTGGAATTTTTAAGCCTTGATTTCTAAAATCCTGATGGTTTCTAGTGATGATCCCATTAAATCCTCACACTTCCTACATCACCTTTCCCAGCAGCACCACGTCTGCAGCACTGGGACCTTGGCTGGGTCCCACATCTCCAAAGCAACTGAAAGCTTCATTTGGATTGTCTTGGTTTGAACAGACAGGCGTGTGCTAAGGAAGGCAGGAGCCTCCCTTGAAATGGAAAATGTAAAACTCCTCCCTCCCAATTATTATAATCTTGAAATTAAGGGGCTCTCAGGCAAAGATACGGGAATAGGAATAAAAGTTCTTTATTAGGGAGGAAAATAAAAATAAAATAAACAATGCAGCAATACAAACCAACCCTGCCAGAGTGATCACAGGCCCTGCCCCCTGTGTGTCAGGGGGTGTCCCAGCCCCATCCCATGGGGGCTCAGCCCTCCTGCAGTGCCAGCTGTGGCTCTGCTGCAGCAGGGATCCTGCACAAGGGGGGAGTTTTCCTCTGCAGCTCCAGGGCTGCTGCAGATGGGCCTGGGCTCCCTCTGGCCATGCAGGGCAGCAGAAAGCTGCTCCTCTGGCAATGCAGGGGGCAAAGGCTGCTGTGCTGTGCCAGGCTCAGATTGGATCCAGGGAGGAATGCTTGGCTCCTCCCCTGGGCGGAGCATCTCCCCATGGGATGCTGGGATTGGATCAGCCCTGCAGGGACACTCAGTGGCCGTGGACAGCAGAGATCTCCTGGAGGGAGGGTTGGCTGTGGGAGAGATAAAGAAAACTGCCCCAGGAACAGCAGAGAGCTGCCCCAGCTCTGACACATGGGGACAGAACACACAGCCCCATTTCCAGCCTCAGACATGGATCTGCACAGAGGATGCCAAACGTTGCACACCATGGTCAGAGGTGAGGAGCTGCACTCTGAGGGCAGTTCATGCTGCAGTGTGGGGTCCTAGGGGTGCTAAACCCCAATTCTTGGCAGGTATTAAATTTGCCTGTCTGAAAAATCCTCCCTGTGACCACAGGGAGACCATTTCCAGTCATTCTGGTGCTTAATTGCTGTTGTCATGTCCTCATCCCTGTAAAAATGCTGCAGAGGATGTGGAATTTATATAGAGATGTTTTTATTTCTCATGAATTATTCCTGTGGATGAGATGGAGCCTGTGAGCATGGCCAGGAGCAAGGTAAATGCACAGTTCAGGCACAATGCTGGGAGTTCTGCACTTCCTTAAGTCTGCCTGGCTGATTTTTTCCCTTTTTTAGTGTCAGCAAAACTCCTTTTAGGACAAATGGTGACAAGGAAGAGTGATCCTGGCTTTCCCTAGAGCTGTGTCCCAGGACATGCCCAGCACCCTGGGCTGCTCTGGGTTTGAAAAAGTTGGATTTCTCTCCCAGAGTTAGAGTCAGGAAAGCTTTGCTGAAATATTAATTTGCCACTGAACAGCCCCTAAATGCCAGCAGCAAGGAGAGTTTCCCTGGATGGGAATGTGGCACTGGGACAGTGCAGCCTTGCTGGAACAGGGCCGTCCCTGCCTGAGCCGAGCAGGTCATTTCCATTTTCATTCAGATGAATAAAATGCAGATAAAAAACACCTTTAGAAGAAAACAGAATATAGGGAAATGTAGAAATCTGAGCTCTTTGCCATAATGGGAGTGCAGGGCTTTCAACCTGGAAAACATTAGGGAAGGAAAATTATCACTATTTTCATAAGGAATGTGGCTCCTAGGGCATTCTTGTCCTTGACTGAAACAGGGCAGGAATTGTCAGGGTGCGGGGGCAAGCCAAAAGCGGCACTTTCATTTCTTCTTAATTTAGCCAGAAATTTTTAGTTTTTCCCCATTACATTGGTCTGGACGGGGGTAAAGGCCTCCATTGCTTGAGTCTCTTCAGAGAGCTGCCCTGGTGTGAGGAGCAGAAGGATTTGGTGCAATTCAGGCACCAAGGCAGAAATTTGGCCAAAAAGAATGTCAGGACCCAGGACATCCCTCTGGCTGTCCTGAGCAGCCAAGATCCCTGGAGGGGCTCAGAGACCCTGGCACAGAGCCCAAGATGCCCCTGTGGTTTTGGTTATGACCCATGGAGCAAATTACCAACCTTATATGAAGATCTGCAAGCCATGACAAATTAAGTAGAATGATAGTGAACTTATCACAAGGTGAAAAAGTAGATTTTGGGGTTTTTAGTATGGGGGTTCGGGGGGGCAAGATGGAGGAATCTGGGTGTGTCCAGCCTTTCTCCTTCTCCTTCTTGGCCTCCATCTTCTGCTGTGATGGTGGCACTTACAGATTGGTTTAGAGTAGAAGCTCAGTAACACAGGTGATAGGTATTGGAAAGTAATTGTAAACTTTGTACAGGTAGTTTTTAGTATAAAGACATAACACTGCCCTGGGGCAGGCAGAGTGCCTGGAATTGTCCTGCTGGATGGACATCGGCAGGGCAGGAGAAAGAATTTTATAGATAAGGAACAATAAACAACCTTGAGACTGAGAAATGAAGAGCCCTGACTGCTTCTTTAAGCACCAAGCTGGGAAAAGAGACTTTCCAACTTTTCTTGGGGTCACTGTGACCAGCTAGAGTTCCCGACAAAAGAAGAGTTGAAGAGGTGCCCAAATGTTGTTACACACGGCAGAGATCTCTGTTCAGGGTGAAAGGTCCATGCTGGGTTTGGTGGAGCCAGGCAGGGATCCTGTGGCCAGGGACCCTGGGATTTCCAGATGTGTGAGTCTGCAGAGGTGCTAAAACAGCTGTGGGGAGGGGGCTGTGAGGGTGGAGAGGCTGGCAGGGGCTGGTTCACAGGGACCTTAAATCCTGTACAGTGCCAGCCTTGCCATGGCAGGGACACCTTCCACGGTCCCAGGCTGCTCCCAGCCCTGTCCAGCCTGGCCTTGGGCACTGCCAGGGATCCAGGGGCAGCCACAGCTGCTCTGGGCACACTGTGCCGGGGCCTCAGCACCACCACAGGGAACAATTCCCTCCCAATATCCCATCTAACCCTGCTCTGTGCATCCCATTCTCCTTGTCCTGGCATTCCAGGTCCTTGTCCCAGGTCCCTCTCCAGCTCTTGGAGCTCCTGGAGCTCTTGGACACTGGTAGGTGTCCTCTGCATGCTCATAAAATGAGCATTTCTGTATCAACAGCAATAGGGATTATGCTGCTTTGTGTGTGTGAGGGGGTAAAATCCATTTTTCACTAAAAATCAGGACTTGTAGCATATAAATTCCAGAATGCAGCTCTGGGGAGAGAAAGTGACTCCAGCTACCACTACCCTTAATAAATATGCATTGCAAAATCATCGTGGCTTCCTCTGATTCACATCAGGGAGCTTAAATTTGCCATTACAGAGAAAGTGACTTGTCAAAATCCCATCTGTAATTATAAACCTGCATGGGAAGATGGTGAAATGGTGGGACAAGGAATGAGCCCATTAGGATTTAGCTGCCAAATGTGTCCTGAATTCCAGAATGATTTAAAAGGCTGAAACCCACAGCAGATAACAGCACAAAGTGTCACTCCACAGCAGCAATAAATTCATGCAGGGACAGTCACTGACCACCCCACTGCAGCCTGGGTTTACACTCAGTCCTAACAGAGTGTCATGGTTTGACCCGGAAGGAGTGGGAATTCTGGGAAGCTGTGGTCAAACCAATGAAGGTTTTGGGTTTCATACTGACACCTGGTGTAGCCAGTGGGGTTTGGACACACCTCCGAGAATACACAGGGGTAAAAGCAGGGCACTGCCCTGGCATTTCCTCTTTGGACCTCGTCGGCCGAGGAGTTCAGACCTCTCTCCCTCGCCCGGCCCGCTGCTGCTGGGCGGGGGAGGGGCCAGCCACGTGGTAGGCCCGGGGCCTGGACAGAAATGGGGTTGAGGGGGCTTCGGGGGGGCTTCGAGGATGGAAGGGTGGAAGGTCCCAGAGAGTCAGCCCTCGGGCAGCCAGCCCTCTCTCCTCCCCCCCCCCAGGAGAGCAGCCAGCGAGAAGGGGGAGGAAGACTGCCCGGCCGCAGCGGCAGCGTGTGGGCAGCATGCGTGGGAGCCGCTCCGGGACCGACAGACAGAGACTGAAAACTTTTAACCCTTTCTTGCATGATTGGGGCCTTGCAAAAATGCTAATCCTCCTCGAAGCTGAATAAGAAGGGAGATGAGAGATAAGGACTTTGGCCCGGAGATTGTGGAGATGATTGGATGGGGAGAGATGATTTGGAGTGGCCTTTTAGCTGGACTTTTCTTGTAGCCATGGACTCAGTTGTTCCTGTGACACAGACTGCATTTAGGGGGAGGCAGTGCCTCAAAACCAGGAGGGTTCATTTGTGAGGACCCCCCGGCCCCAGGGGGTTGGAAATATATGGGGGGGACAGTTGTCCCAAAAGCAGAGACTGTGCCTTTTTGGAGTGAGACAAGGCATCCTTGAAAAGACCACCCTAAAAGCAGCTCTGGCCATGTCTCGGTGGTGAGAGCACTGAGCATGGAAGGAACATGTCACAAGCGGCAAAAGGACTTTCCGGGCGGTGCCGAAGTGACAAGGAAGCATCCGGGATTTCACTGTGTTTTCCAGAAGCCTATGGAACAAGAAGGACTCCTTTCCCTCTTCATGAACTGCAGTTTGAGTATACTAAAGTGTCGTGCCGGGCTGGGCAGTTGGTATTTTTAAGAGAATGTATTGGATTGGGAAAGTTAGGGAGTGGGGAGGAGGAAAAGTGGTTTTTTGTAAGGTTTTCAATTTTTTTTTCTTTTTCTTATAGTCTTTCCCTCTTTTTTCCTGTAGTTTTAGGTAATAAAGTGTTATTTATGTTTAAGTTGGAGCCTGTTTTGCTTATTCCTGGTCACATCTCACAGCAGACACCTGGGTGAGGCATTTTCATGGGGCACTGGCTCTGTGCCAGGCTCAAACCATGACACAGAGCCAGACTCCAAGGTAAATATAATTACCTGGGCAATAGCCCTGAACTCTTGCAAGTCTGATTTGTGCCTCTGGCAGCCAGACAGAGCAAAGAGCTGCAGGAGGAGGCAGGGAAGGAGGTCACCAGCACAGCCTGAAACTCAGCATCACTTGAGAGCCTCCCTGGGAGCAAAGCCTTGCTGGGAGATGCTCTGCCAAGGGAAGATTTCACAGAACTCCCAGAATGACCAGGTTGGAAGAGACCTTCAAGATCCTCGAGTCCAACCCAGCCCCAACCCTCACCCAAACCCTGGCACCCAGTGCCACATCCAGGCTTTGTTAAACACACCCAGGAATGGGGACTCCACCACCTCCCTGGGCAGCCATTCCAGAACTTTATCACTCTTTCCATGAAAAGCTTTTTCCCGATCTCCAGCCTGTATTTCCCTTGGTGCAGCCTGAGGCTGTGTGCTCTGGCTGTGTCAGTGCTGCTGCAGACAGAGCCCAGCCCCAGCTGAGCACAGGCACCTTTCAGGGGCTGTGAGAGTGATGGGGGCAGCCCTGAGTCTCCTTTTCTCCAGGAGGAGGAGCAGGAGGAGCCTCCTTAGAGCACAGAGACCCCCAGGGTGGGGGGCACAGCAGGGCTGGGGGAATCCCTGCCCTCCAAGGCCTTACAGGACTTTTCCTGCTCGTGATCTTTAGGGTCCCTTCTATCCCAGCTCATTCTGTGGTTCTCTGATCAGGTTTTGCCTTGGTTTTGCCAGCTCTGGGTGATGGGAGTTTTGGGATTCCAGCTCTGCTGGGTGTTAGCAGAATGTCTGTGGCTGGTCAGCACAGGCAGGGGAAAGCAGAAATACAAAAAAATCTGATGCATAGGCAAGGGGGAAATGCAGTTAAATAGATCAAAGAGACCAAACAGAACTGCCTGCTCAGCACTTCTATCTTCATGTTAAAACGCTGAGAAATACTCACACATTTATCTTCTCCACTCCTTCCTCAGGGTGTGCCTGAGCTGGGGATGCCCTGTGGGACTGAGCAGGGACAGGGCCAGGGGTAGACAGCTCAACACCTTTATCAAGGAGCCAGGCCAGCCTCCTCCCAAAATGCAGCCTCTGGCACGCAGCATGGTGTCCCAGGTGTGCTCTGGCTCTGCTCTTGGGTGGTGTTGGAAAAGAGCTGGTGGGACAAGGAATGCCTTGGAATGGTACAAGGGCTCTGGATGGTGAGAAATGAGCCTCTCTGATGGTCCTGGCTGGGCAGAGAGGGCAGGGCCAGGCCTGGTTCCTTCATTTCCCAGCCTGGAAACCCTTGGCTGAGAGAAGAGTCCTCCTCTAAAATGATCTGTGCTCCTGAGAGCACTCAGCAGCTCTCAGGCAGGGCATCCCCAGCAGGAGCCAAGCACATTACAAGATACGCTTCATGTCCCTCAAAGTGTTCACAAACCCAAAATGGAATTCCTGAGAGAGGGAGAACAGCCTCCAGGGCTGTCTGAGGCCAGGCCTCAGGGGACACGGCCCAGGGACCTGCTGCTCAGAGTGTGTGAAGGGGGGAGGTCTGGCCCTCAGGGGATGTTGTGTTTCAGAGCCTGGCTTCTCCTGTTCCACAGCTTTCCCTCAAGTGCAGCCTCCTGCATTCCCTGCATCATGCAGGGACAGAGGCCTGGATACTTCTGAGGTGCTCCAGGTGCTGGGGAGAGAGGAATGCCCTTGGTGGGATGTCTCTGTCTGCCTCCAGCCACTGTGGCTCCCAGGCAGGTAAAGCTTGTTCCCCACAAACCAAAGCTTTTTGTGGAACAAACATTTTTTTGTGATTTGTGATGCCCATGAACTAAACCACAAGAAGTTCCACCTGAACAAGAGGGAGAATTTCTTTACATTGAGGGTGGAAGAGGTGCCCAGGGAGGGTGTGGAGGCATCCCAAAATCACCTGTGTGTCTCCTGCTGGGGGCAGAGGGGTTGGACTGGATGATCCTCAGAGGCCCCTTTCAGCCCTAAGGCTTCTGTGAACTGTTCATTCCCTTGAACAACCTCCCAGCCCCATTCATTACTGCTGTGGCACCACCTCTGCTCAGCCCCTGGGCTGGAATTGCTGCCCTGAACAAGGCTGGGAGCAATCCAAGACCCAGTTCTCATCCTGCTCTGCCAGCCTGGAAAGAGACACTCAAAGGAGACTCTCAGCAGCCCTTTTCCCTTCATCCTTCATCAGCTCTTTCCTTAACCATGTTGATTTTGGGAGACAGGACTGCATTCTGACCATGGTGTCCAAGGCAGCCCAAACTGTACAGCCAGGGCAGGACACTCCGTGCTGGCAAATATCCCCAAGCTGGAAAGTGGCAGCTGGGAGTGCACCATGCACAGGCACTGCCCATGGGGGAAAGAGGCACCACAGACACTGGGGGTGGCCCAGGATGATGCCTCAGGGAGCTGGAACAGACGCTAGACAGAGTTCAGAGGAATAAAGTGGAGATTTATTGAGGTGCCTTCAAAGGCCACACCCTGGCAGTGCCTGGATGGCTCCAAGATGGCAGCAAAAGAGAGCTTGGCCATGAGATCTCACATTTTGATAAGTTTTAGTCCATTTGCATACAGGAGTGAACTGCCCTATTAATAGCTTCAAATGATGACATTTCATCCTCCTTGCTTGCTTGCCCGCCCTCCTCTTCTCACATTGTTGATGCTTTGGGCCTGAAGTTTGCAGAGATTGTCCTTGAGTCTCCAGCTAGGATAGGATTGGTGTGTGAAAAGATCCCAGTAACATTAATACAAAGCTAAAAGCTGCACACCAAAATAGAACAGAAAAACTTAAAACCCAGGGTATTAGAGAGATCTGGGCAGTACTTTATGAAAAAAGGTGTCACTGTGGCCACCAAGTTTCTCTGCTCATGTCCTGACTGTTGCTTAAGTTTCCTGAGATCTCTCTCCCATTTATCCTTGTCTGATTTCCACCTTTTTCCCATGAAAACATCAAAGCTGGGGGTGCTGCCTGCTCTTTGATGGTGTGGAGAGAGAAAAGAGTCAAGAAAGCTGCTGAGCACTGGGAGAGCAGCTGTGTCAGCTCTTATTGTATTTGCAGGGTGCCCTGAAAAAGGCAGGAATTATGAACCTGACTCCATGTTCTCAGAAGGCTCATTTATTACTTTATGATACTATATTATATTAAAGAATACTAAACTATACTAAAGAGTACAGAAAAGATATTTACAGAATGCTAAAAAGATAATAATGAAAACTGGTGACTCTCTCCAGAGTCCTGACACAGCTTGGCCCTGATTGGCCAAAGAGTGAAAACAACTCCCAGCAGAATGCAATGGAACAATCACCTGTGGGTAAACAATCTCCAAACACATTCCACATGTGAGCACAACACAGGAGAAGCAAATGAGATAAGAATTGTTTTCCTTTTTCCTTTTTCTCTAAGGCTTCTCAGCTTCCCAGGAGAAAAATCCTGGGTGAAGGGATTTTTCCAGAGAATGTGAATGCCACAATCTCCCAGGGGATGCTGGAGCAGGCACTGCCAGGGTGCTGCTGCTCATCCTCCAGAACAGGAGCACTGTTCTGGCTGGAAAAGGAGGTGGCACAGGCAGGAGAGGGAGGAGGAAGAGGAGCAGCAAGAAGCCAAAGGCAGCTGGAGGAGAAAGACCCCAGCAAGAGCCCAGTCGAGCGACCCAGGCAGGGGGCACAGAGTGGCTCAGCCGCCTCCCCTCCTGCTGGCTGCTCACTGAGCTGCTCTGCACCCTCTGCCCACGGCTTTTGGGAAACCAGATATGTTTGGTCAGCTCCTGAACAGCCATAAAAGAGAAAGCTGAAAGATTCTACAAGTCCCAAAGCAGGGAGACAAGAGATTTCAGCTGTGAGAGTGCCAGAGCATGACCACAATTTATTACTTTATTATACTATATAACATAACATAACATAATATAACATAACATATATATATATGTGTATATATATATGTAATATAATATACTAAAGAACACTAAAGCCATAAGTGGGGGTTACCAAAGCCATGGGTGGCATGGCCCAGGGTGAACATTAGTACTCAACAGGGCTCCCCTGGCCCCTGTGGCTAATTAGCAGCAGCAATTAGCAAACCACCTGGAGGGGAACAGAGGGAACATGGAGATGCACCAGAGCAAATCTGCCAGGGCTTCCAGTGTGTTTTGGGGTACATTTACAACATGGTGTAGCTAAAGCTGATAAGCCAAGAAATGCTTATAATGTTTTGTAATTGGGAAATAGTTGGCTTCTGATTGTGATGGTGTGAGTTATAACGTCTGTATTATCTCACCCTTCTCATGAGACTGAAAATGGAATAAAAGTTTTTGAAACACCTCTCAGTTGCCCCATCTCTGGGTCAGAAAAGGGGCTAATCTGACACTGAGGGTTCAGATCACAAGAGCACTGCTGGCTCCTCCTTGGGAGGCTCAGGGCAGCACTGAGAGGCTGGAGCTGGGATCAACATTTATCCCATTGATTCCTGCCCTGTGGGAACACACAGCTCCAACAAAGGCTCATTAATGGGTAAGGAATGGCAGAAAGAGCCTAAAAATTGTCCCTCACATCCCAAACACTCCAAGCTGCCAGGGCTGAGTGCTCCTCCCTCCACAAAGGAAACAATGATTTCCCCACGCAGGCTGAGTACAATGCAGACTAAAAGCATGCAGATGAAGGCAGCCAAAACCCTGGGGTGAGAGGCACATTGCAGGAAAATATGAATGTATTCCACTTGTAGCACACTAAATATTATCTGTGGCAATAGCAGGTTCAATCAGACACCTCTAGGGAGGTGTAGAAGTCCTGCCAGGATATGTATGGAATGAGATTTCTCTGTTCTGCAGGTTCCTGCAGCCCTGGCTAGCGAGGGAGATGTAACAGGAGGTGATGGGTCTATCCACCTCATATCCAGAAAACACATTTGCATGGTGTTTGTGAGGATAAAACCCATTAGCTGGCTGAAAAAAGTGACTTTTCAGTGCTCAGAGGAGCCTGGGTTGGTTCTCAGTAATGTTAATGGCAAAAATTGACTAAGGAGAGACCAGGAGGGCTCAATCCATGTCACTATAAGACATGAAACAACACGACATGGACTCGCTGCTCTTTCCAAGGGAAAAAAGGGACCTTTATTTTTCTGACTCCAACATTTATAGTTTTCCAAAAGTGGCAGTGGATTGGAGGGTGACAGTGCCACCTCTCCAATGACACTGGACAAACCAACAGTCCATCAAATTTCTCCTCCTCCATAAAAGAATGCAAAACAATAAGTTATTTACATGAAGTGTGTGAGAAAGTTTGTTACAACAATGTCAACATCAGAAGGCTTAGAAAAACTTAAAAAATCGGGGTGACAATTCCAAATGCTTTCATCTCCAGCCTTCTCTTTAATTCAATTAATTAAACTAATTGAATTACAATAAAAAACAGACTCTGTTACACCTTCATAAATCCTACAAGGTCCACCCTCCTAAACAACCTCCTTCAAGAAATTAGTTGAATAAAATATACTGAAAGCTATGATTACATCCTGAATCCAGTTTATCAAACAAAATCTCTAATGCATATTTGGCAATCAGCTTCCTGTCCCTGAAAGTCAAACTTTTCCTACAAAAAAAATAGGGCCTGATGTTTTGAGCTGTCAAGGATATGAAAACCCAAGGAAAAACTCAGTTGATCAGCACTATGGAAAATCCAACTCATTAATGTGCTTTTCTCCCCATTCCAAAAATAAAAAAAAATAAACCAAGATATTTGGGAACAATATCATTCTTCAATTCTATGGCTCACACTTTAGAAAGAAACCAGAGAGGAGGGGAGCAGAATGTTATTTAGATTTCTGTCATGTGTCATTTTTCTCTTGCTATTAAATTCAAAGGAAAACAAAGTCCACTATAATCAAGAACAATTGTTGTGGTGGGAACATTTATAAAGTACAATGAATATAAATGGGCCACTTTTCCTGCAACAGAGTATAAGGAAAATCCTGTTAAAAACAATTACTTAGAGTCTCTGGCAATAAACCCAACACTGAGGACCCCCTGAACCCGGAGCTCCTGGTGTCAGGCCACCAATTTTGCAGTCAGGAGTTAGGAAAATCTTTAGGCAAGGCTGCCATTAAAGTCACTTCCCAAGGTCCCAGGAGCAGGATTGATGCCTCTGGATGGACCAGCAGGGTTCAAAAGGACGTGTAAGTCAAGGGGTTGAGCTAGGGATGCAGCTAAGATAGTGAAAGCTAGATATATTTTAATGAAGAAGGGGTTAAGTTAGAAATGTAGTTAGCAAAGACCAGCTGGGGATAACTGAAACAAGGCTGGCAATGACAGGTGATACATGAAGTATTCTAAAAGGGCAGGAGCCATAAATACCACTGGATTCTGAGAGTGAGAGGAGGTTTGGACTGTGACCAGCAGGCCAAGGAGCCCTTGGGAGGGGCTTTACCATGAGGAAGAGGTCTTACTTCCTCCCCTAAAGCTCACTGACCCAATTAAAGAGGGCAGCCATAATGGACATTCAGCTAATTATAATATGAGGTGAGAGCTAATGTTTATATAATAAGCATCGTAGAAACCATCCTGGAAACAATCTGAATATGTAAAACCTTCTTGGATAAACAGAGAGCAGGAGTTTGTGACTTTTTTACACAAGTTTGAAAATGATTCCATGTGTGTCCAGTGCTGTAATAGATACACTTTTTTCAACTTAATTAGTTGAAGAGTCCTCTGTTTGTGCTTCATGTGTGCTCTCTGCAGCTGGGGTTCTGCTGGGAGCTCAGCCCTCCATGCAGGGGACAGGTTTGGGCTCCTCACCTTGGGCACCTGGAATGGCAGGGACAGGGGTGACACCTTGGGAAGTGGGATTCAGGATCACACTGACTCTGGGACTGACTGACTCAACTCAACTGTCCCATGAGTTCTTCCTTCAGTCTCAGGACAGCTGGGGATGGTGTTGGGTTGAGATGTTCTGGGCACTCAAACCACAGAGACAGGCCTGGATCAGCCTCCTGAGGATCCTCTCTGAGCTGACAACTTGTGTGCCAAGGAGAAGGGACAAACCAGGATAAAGGAACAGTTCTTGGGTGCCTCACTGCTCCCATGTGACTCTTGGGGCTGTTTTGGGAGTGGGGTTCTCTTAGGCTGGAAATGGGGCTGTGTGTTCTATCCCCATCTGTCAGAGCTGGGGCAGCTCTCTGCTGTTCCTGGGGCAGTTTTCTTTCTCTCTCCCACAGCCAACCCTCCCTCCAGGAGATCTCTGCTGTCCATGGCCACTGAGTGTCCCTGCAGGGCTGATCCAATCCCAGCATCCCATGGGGAGATGCTCCGCCCAGGGGAGGAGCCAAGCATTCCTCCCTGGATCCAATCTGAGCCTGGCACAGCACAGCAGCCTTTGCCCCCTGCATTGCCAGAGGAGCAGCTTTCTGCTGCCCTGCATGGCCAGAGGGAGCCCAGGCCCATCTGCAGCAGCCCTGGAGCTGCAGAGGAAAACTCCCCCCTTGTGCAGGATCCCTGCTGCAGCAGAGCCACAGCTGGCACTGCAGGAGGGCTGAGCCCCCATGGGATGGGGCTGGGACACCCCCTGACACACAGGGACCAGGGCCTGTGATCACTCTGGCAGCGTTGGTTTGTATTACAGCATTTTTAATTTTATTTTAATTTTCTTCCCTAATAAAGAACTGTTATTCCTACTCCCATATCATATTGGGGTGCCAAGTCGTGTTCTGACTCTGTCAGTGGTTTGGTTTTTTGTTTGTACTATTGCATTTGTATTTTTACATTTCCTATTAAAGAACTGTTATTCCCATTCCCATATCTTTGCCTGAGAGCCCCTTAATTTCTAATTTATTATTATTTGGAGGGAGGGGGTTTGCATGTTCCATTTCATGGAGGCTCCTGCCTTCCTTAGCAGGAGGAGGCTTTTCAAACCAAGACAGAGGTGAGCAATCCCAGAGCATCCCTGCACCTATGGTGGCTGCAGGTGTCCTGGGGATGCCCTGCTCTGCCTCCTGCCCTACCCAACCCATCTCTTTCCAGCTCCTTCCACTCCCAGCAAGGAGATTTTAGTCCCAAATGTGTGATGATTTCCAGGGAAGGCACAGATGCAAGCCCTGGTGGCTGAGCCAGGGGAGGGCTGAGCACTGACAGCCAGGGCTGGGACTCTGGGGACCCCCCAAAGGCAGGGCCTGAGCAGCTGTGAAATGGGGAGGGGGAGGCAGGAGTGGAGCAGCCTGTCCCTGCCTCTGCTCCCCGAGCTGCCACCACCCAGCAGTGTCACCAGGCATGGTCTGAGCTGGGCTGAGGCAACAAAACCACAGTAAGGGAGGACAACCTCCTCTCCATTCCCCAAATCACTGGCTATCACCACATTCCTTAATTAATTGTTAACTTCTCTGTAATTAAGTAGTAACAGAAATTATTGCCTCTCGGTGCTGATGAAGATAATGAATAACAATCATGGCTGCTTTGTTTACCAGCAGTAATCTGTTTTGAAATATACATTGATTTTATTTTGATTAGGACTAAACCCACTTTCCACACCGCAAATAAACCTCTGTGATTTGAGTAAATTGCTGTTGGCATTTACATTATGATAATCAGCTCAGAATCAGCTGCTCTCTTCCTGGGTGTCATTTGCTTACTTCTTAGTCCACTGTAATTTGGGGGTTGTACTCAGGAATATTTAATTATGGCTTCCTTTCTGCTTTGCTCTGTGCTCCACGTGTTCCCCAGCACTGCTGTTATCCATCAAATGTTCCATAATTCTGCAAGCTTCTCCAGGTTTGTTCTCCTGGTGCTCTTACAGCCCTCCAGACCTGCTGGCCTGCCTTCCTCAAGCCAAATCCAGCTACAAGACCCTGGCAAGAGTGGAAATTGTGACAACTCCAAAGAAAACCAAAAATCACATGTTGGTTTTGCATTGAAACCCTGCTTCCTGTTATTTTCCTGATTCATTTGGAAAATCCCAGGAGTTAGAGCCTGGTACCAAACTGCCTCAAAAATAAATTCTAATTATTTCTGCTGTGCTCAGGGAGCTGCTCCTGCCTCTGTCCCAGCCTTCCTGTGTGCTCTGTGCTCATCCCAGTGCCTCTGAGCTGGGGGCCTGGGTTTGGAGCTGGTTTGGATCCCAGCTCAGACACCAATGTTGCTGTTCAAATCCCTGGACTCGAGTATTTCACTACAAACATCTGAATTCTTCCTGCTGCTTTTAGGGCAGAGTGTGTATCTGGCAACAATGAGATATTTTTTAATCTCAGAGCTGAATCCTTCATTTAAATTATTCACAGCATTCAGTTCTGGCACTTTCTAAATGGAACTTTTCCCTGCTTGAAAATGTTTCTGGTTTTTTATTCAATGTTTATTTTGATTTATTTTCTTTTTAACAGGAGAAATACATCCTTTTCAACAATTCTGTTTTTTGTATTTTCAATTTCAATTCATCATAAAAGACATGTTTTCCTTTTGAACTGGAAGACAACTTCTGTCCAGAGCACCCCAGCAACCAAAGCTTTTGGCCCAGTAAGTTTAACCAACATTTTTTGATGCTCCTGTAGCAAAACATTTCAAAAATTCTTTGCTGTGAAACTTCTCCCATCATCCTAAGCCAAGCTGTCCAAGGAGAAGTTTGTTTTTGATATTTAAAAATATTTTAAGTTCTCCAATATCCTGGCAATGCTGCTGGTCTCAGCCTGGGAGGAAGGATGTATCACCTCCTGGCTGCCTGGTTTTGTGGACTGAGGAAAGTGTGAGGAATACTCGTCTTGATGATTTTGGGAGTCTT
Organism: Zonotrichia leucophrys gambelii; assembly: GCF_028769735.1. Classification (NCBI taxonomy): domain Eukaryota; kingdom Metazoa; phylum Chordata; class Aves; order Passeriformes; family Passerellidae; genus Zonotrichia; species Zonotrichia leucophrys. The sequence continues at coordinate 12,803,078 of NC_088189.1, read as the reverse complement.
TTCCAACATTAAGGATTCTGTGATCTCTTCTCAAAGCCTTCTCCCTCCCTGTGCTGCCCTCTCCTCCTTCCCCAGGCACTGCCCAGGCCTCCCCCAGACCACAGGGAGCTGGGGAAGTGCTGGGAGTGTCCTGGAGGGATCCTGAGTGTAGGTGCTCAGGGGGATGCAGGACAGTGAGGTATTTTCAGATTCCACCCAGAGTCCTCCTCCTCCCCAAAGGAGGAAATGATGCATCTGACTCCATGTTCTTAGAAGGCTAATCTATTATTTCATTATGTTATTATTCTATTCTATTCTATTCTATTCTATTCTATTCTATTCTATTCTATTCTATTCTATTCTATTCTATTCTATTCTGCTATAGTAAAGAATACAGAAAGGATACCAACAGAAGGATAAAAGATGATAATGAAACACTCGTGACTCTCCAGAGTCCTGACACAGCTGGACTGTGATTGGTCATTAAGTCAAAACAATTCACCTGTTGGATAAACAATCTCCAACCACATTCCAAAGCAGGAGAAGCAAATGAGATAATTATTGTTTTCCTTTTTCTCTGAGGCTTCTCAGCTTCCCAGGAGAGAAATCCTGGCGAAGGGATTTTTCCACAAAATATGATGGTGACAGGACAGGGCATTTTCCTTGGAAACAGGAGGGCTAGAGCTGCCACAGATATTTCAGGGTTCTCCAGCCTGGGCTGGGGCCTAAGAGTAGCAAAATCTACCAGCACTGCCAGGGCAGTCTTTCCACCAGAGGAGGAGTGGGCCAGGGGCTTATGGACATGGCAATTCAGGAGAATTCCTGCACTGAAAGGGTGCCCAGGCTCTGGAAGGGGCTGTCTGTGGTATTTTTGGGGTCCCCTGTGGCAGGAAGGAAATGATGAATCTGACTCCATGTTCTTAGAAGGCTAATTTTTTATTTTATTTTACTATATTATATTAAAGAATGCTATACTAAAACTATACTAAAGAATACAGAAAGGATACAGACAGAAGGCGAAAAGATACTCATGAAAAACTTGTGACCCTCCAGACTCCCACACACCCGGCTGTGATTGGTCGTTAAGTAAAAACAGTTCACATGAAACCAATGAAATAACCCCCTGTTGGATAAACAATCTCCAAACCACATTCCAAAGCAGCAAAACACAGGAGAAGCAAATCAGATAATTATTGTTTTCCTTTTTCTCTGAGGCTTCTTAGCTTCCCAGGAAAAGAATCCTGGTGCAGGAATTTTTCAGAAAATATCACAGTGACAAATGCCCAGGGCAGTGGTGGAGTTTCCATTCCTGGATGTGTCCAAGGAAGGCCTGGATGTGGCACTCAGTGCTGTGGGCTGGGGACAAGGTGGGCATCAGGCACAGGTTGGATTCAGTGACTTGGGAGGACATTTCCAATACCAGTGATCCTGGGATCCTGTGGTTGTGCTTTGCCCCCCAAAACCAGGAAGTGTAAGAATTGCCTTAAAAATTAGTTGTAAAAATAAGTTCATCAATCCATGAGTCCAGTTCTTCCAGCCTGGAGTGGCTCCTGCAGAGATCAAGGTCTGGCTCCTCTCTTTCAGGAGAGGGCTTCTGGAATGTTTTGGTGTGTGAGGATGGAGCACCTCACCTGATCCCAGAATCACTGAGACCTCCAGTGACAGCCAGGCCAACCCATGACCAGCCCCCACTGTGTCACCAGCCCAGAGCACTGAGTGCCACATCCAGGCATTCCCTGGACACCTCCAGATGTGGAGACTTCAAACCTCCCTGGGCACCCCCTTCCAATGCTTAGCAACCCTTTCTGTGAAGGAATTTTTCCTCACATCCAATCTGGACCTCCCCCAGGGCAGCTTGAGGCCATGTCCCCTCACCCTGTCACTGTGTCCTTTGTCCTGTCATGATCTGCAGCTGGATCCTGTCAGCTGCTCTTTAACATGGACATGGATGGGAATGAGGAATTTTTTTCATAACCAGAAAAACCATTTCATCATCCAACAGCCACACTGGTACATCCAAGAGAGATTTGGAACCATAATGGCACCATAATCCTCATTTTTCTGATGCCTCAGGTTTAGCTTTTATATTTTTCAGATTCTGTGCTGCTTTAGTGTGTGGGTTAGGGCTTCATATGAGGGCATGGTGAGCTCTGTGCACAGAGCAGGGAGACAAAACAATTCCTGCTCCAGCTGGGCACTAAGGACAAATGATCCAAATCTCAGCCCAGGAGCACAAACACCGTGGGCTGGAGAGAGAAAAACAAGCAGAGTGGGACTGCCTGGGCTAAAGCTGGAATGGGACCATGAACTGCAAGGTGCAAATGGAGCAGAACTGATCACAGTGACAGACCCCGTGCCCGGTCGTGCATTTTGGGACCATTTTGGGTTGTGCTGCCCAAGGTGGATCCATTGAGGCTTTTAATTAATCCCTGCTTTATTCTTTAGCTCTGTCCAGCCTCTTTTCTAGGTCAGCCTTCACAGGGCATCAGTTCAGGTCTGGCACAGCAGGATCACACATCCAGCCCTGGGAATGACATCCTGCTTCCTCTCCAGAAGAGGTTCCACCCCTCCCACATGTCCCAGGAGAGGGGGTTGAACACTCATCAAAGGGCACAGCAGAGAGAGGGGGTGGCCAAGCAGGCAAACCCCAGCTCTGGAACTGGAATCATTCATGGCCCAGGGCAAAGAGGAACCAGATAATGCAGAGCAAGGGATTGCACAGAGGAGAAGAGGCTTTGAAAAATGCAAAGCCAACCTGCAAACATACAGGGAAATCTGAACCTTTCACTTCAAAGCATTTAAAGTCAGTGTTAAAAGACTGTTTCTGAAAGGTTTCCGTTCTGCTGCCTCTTGTGCACAATTTTTGTTTAACTCAAACTCCCTATTGGAAACAATTTTTTTATTTCATGCTTGAGCTCTGCTGCTGGTTCTGGGAGAAGAGGGATTGTGTGTGTTACAACCAGGAGATGTAAAGACTTGTGGAATAAAAGAATGTTTAGGTGGGCAGAGGCCCTTGAAGTCATCCAGTCCAACCATTAACTCAGGAAGGCAAGGCAGGGGAGGGGTAGGCAAGGCAAGGCAAAGGAGGGGAAGGGAAGGCAAGGGAGGGGGCTGAAAGGCAGCCTTGTCTTCCCTTGCCTTGGAAAATGTAAACCCCTTCTTTCTGAATTATTATAATTTTGAAATTTAGAAGCTCTCAGGCAAAGATATGGGAATAGGGATGACAGTTCTTTACTAGGAAAATTAAAAATATAAATGCAATAGTACAAACCAACCCTGCCAGAGTGATCACAGGCCCTGGCCCCTGTGTGTCAGGGGGTGTCCCAGCCCCATCCCATGGGGGCTCAGCCCTCCTGCAGTGCCAGCTGTGGCTCTGCTGCAGCAGGGATCCTGCACAAGGGGGGAGTTTTCCTCTGCAGCTCCAGGGCTGCTGCAGATGGGCCTGGGCTCCCTCTGGCCATGCAGGGCAGCAGAAAGCTGCTCCTCTGGCAATGCAGGGGGCAAAGGCTGCTGTGCTGGGCCAGGCTCAGATTGGATCCAGGGAGGAATGCTTGGCTCCTCCCCTGGGCGGAGCATCTCCCCATGGGATGCTGGGATTGGATCAGCCCTGCAGGGACACTCAGTGGCCATGGACAGCAGAGATCTCCTGGAGGGAGGGTTGGCTGTGGGAGAGAGAAAGAAAACTGCCCCAGGAACAGCAGAGAACTGCCCCAGCTCTGACACATGGGGGCCGAACACACAGCCCTAAATTATGTTTTACAACTCAGGATCCTCTGGAATCCCACCCCAGTTTCCAGCACAGGGGGTGCAGGGGGGGCTCTACCCATGGACAGGCATATCTCCTGTGCTGCTTGGCTGGGGAAGGCTGGCTCCACGTCCTCTGCTTGTCAGCATTAATCAAGCTTTAAAGCAAAGGACAAGCAGATTTTGCTGATTTAATGGATAATTCCAGCTTGTTTGGTCCATCTAATTCAAACTACCAGGACTCAATCTGAAGTGACTACTGCCTGTCCTTGCTTATCTTTGTCAATAGCTTTAGACACAGGTCAATGCAGGTAATCAGTTTTCAAGGGACTCTCAAAAATAGCAGGAGTTTCTATTTAAATATACTTTTTTCATTTGCAAGTCCTCCCTTTCCCTCATTATTACCTTTAAGTTTGGGGAATTTGTTTAGATTTTTTTCCCCTGCAAAATAAAATATTTTCTTTTTTTTTAATAATGAAAATCATTTATTCCATCTTCAAGATGAACCTCTACTGACACTTATATGAATTATGGCTCGCTAAGGCACTTTTCTATCTGAAATAGTTTTTAAAGGAAGGGAATGAGCCTTGTGAATACTGTCTGGGCTTGAGACAACCCTGTGAGTGATCCTGATTAACACAGTCATGGTTTGAGGAGGAAAACACGATGGGCAAAGGACTTCAACACAATCCAAGGGATATTTTTACACCAGAAATGCTGCATGCTCCTTTTTTCCTGCACACTCCTTTTTGCTGTGTGCACAAACATAAAAGTCCAAGTGCAAGCTACAGGGAATCTATAGACAGACACAAACTGCTTAGATGATCAAATAAAAGATGTTTAAACCTCATCAATCTTTCAGGAAGCAGCAGGGAAATTTGATTGTCTCTGACAAATGAATGACCTTTGGCAGTTCTGCACAAAGGTGGAGCAGATCCCAGAGTAACAGCATAGGCAGCAAGAGCAGCAGTGGAGGTTCAGATTTTACAGTGGCCTCTTTATATTATGAAGTCCATCCAGTAAAAAACTTCCCAAAATCCTGCAGCAAATTCAGGAGCAGCTGCTCGGAGACATCACAACTTCCCCTGTAGAAACCCCAAAGCTGGAACTGCTGCTCCTAATTATCTGACTTGGGCAGGAAGAGCAGTCAAGCAAAGGGCCAGCAGGTCCTTTTATCCCTCCTGGGAAACAGTGTCCTCTCTAGCCTCCCCTGGGAGCACAGTTCTGGGCACAGCAGAGCATGTTTTGCTCTCTCAGGTGGGTCGTGGATAATGACAGCAGGCTCTGGACTGCAGACTGAGTCTCTTGGGAATGCTTTTGAACTTGCAGGTGAAATTAGGAAGCCAAATGGGGACAGGTACAGCTGCTGGATCTTTCGGACTTGAGAGAAATCAGCTGTGCTGCTGCTCCTCAGCCTCTCTGAGCTCAGCAGCTGCCTTTATGCTGAAGGACAGATCACATGGCTATTCCATGGATTGCAAGTAGAAGGATGATTTAAGAGCTCCACAGGCTGACAAGACATCTTCTGCAGGCTGGTGAGTTAGGGCTTGTCTCCCTTCATCAGTCTGATTGATCTGAAGGTCACCTCAAAGGCCAGTCCTGCAAAACTCTGGTTCTGGCTCCAGGCTGCTGCCTCCAGGTAACTGCAGCCCTCTCAGTGAAGGGACCAGCTATTCCCCATTCCTGTGCCATCTCCATGCCACTCTGCCATGGGCTGGGGCACACCAGGGCATGGAAGCACTCAAGTTCTACAGCAGCTCCCAGTTTGTACTGGGGAGTGGAAGCAGCTTTATAACACAGCCCAGGGATGCACCAGAGCAAGGCTTCCCCAAGGGACCTGGGATAGGCATTAATGTGCACTTAACTGGGTTATTTTCATGCAAAGAACAACTCCAGAAAACAGAAAATACCAAGAGAAATACAGAGGTGCCCCCCAAAATCTCAATGTTCTTATTTGCCCGTGTCTTGGTGAACTTCATTGTGTGGTATCCACAGCAGAAGCTGGGGAAATATTGGAAGAATTGACCAAGAGTTGTAAGGATTCACTGTGTGAGGCACAGCAAAACTTGAAAGACAGGAGACATTTTTAAATGCCAACCTTTGAAATGTTAAATAAGAAGACAGAGAGTCAGGAGCTTCCCTTTCAAACCTATAAAACTTCAGTTTTCAGAAAACACTGAAGTGGATAATCAAATAGTCTATCTGTGAGCTCACAGAGGAGTATAAAGGGATGAGTAACAGTCTGTATGGATTTGTCAAGAACAAATATGTCAAACCAATCTAATTTTCCTTTATGACAGTGCAAAAAGCCTTCTGGATAGAGAAGAAACAGACCATGTCATAGATCTTGATTTTAGTCAGGCTTTTGACACTGTCTCCTCTGATACTTCCATGAGCTAGAAAAATACCATCTGAGTGAATATATTATTGGGTAGTTGCAAAACTGGTTAGAAAATTATAGATGGAGCAATCATTGACAGATTACTGTCAAAATAAGATGCTTGCAGTATGGACTGAGCTTTCAGCACTTTCATTAATGGTCCCGATGATGGAACACAGAAAACACTTCTCAAGCTGGCTGACACCTCCACATGGAAGGGACTGCCAGGATTTGGGATGAGCAGACTCACAAATGAAGTGCACAGATTCAGAGCTGACTTGGAGATGATTTGAAATAAAAAGGAGATGCTGCTTGGTGGGCATGAAGCCTGTCTGGAAAGGAATGGCCAGCTGTGGGAATTCCAGATGGGAACGAGTGGCTGATGAGCAGATCTGAAGGGAAGTCTGTGAGATTACTGTGGATCAGGTGCTCAGCAGGAGAAGGCAAAGCCTCACTCCACACAAACTGTGATTTGTGAGCCATGTCAGAAGCTCCTCCATCAGCTTATCTCGTAGGCTTTGGACACATATGGTTACTGCTCAGCCAGTCTCCGTGTCCCTACAAAAACTCTGTGTTCTCTGAAATGATTTGTCCCCAACTTAGCAATGGCATATTTAGCTTTGAACATATTGGGCTTGGAAGGCAAGGCAAGACTGAAATTGTGATGTGACTGTAGAGCAAACTGTCCAACTCTCCCATTAGTTGGGGTTTTTTGTTACCCCCTTGTCTTCCTCAGCTCATTGTTCATGAGAGTGCAGGGGTGGGATCAACCTGGGGAACCAAGCAGGCTCCTGGTGGAACCTCATCAGCTGAAAACTTGGCTTTGCTGGGTGATTAAACAAACAAAACCAGTGTTGGAGGACAAGGTCCACTTTTTTGCTTTCTTTTCAAATAGTGCCTTTGCTTCTGCCCGCTCTACATACAGCAGGATGTGAGTCCTTGCTGCCCGCTCCTGCCTTTCCAGAGGAAGCCACACAGAGCCTTTCCATGGGAAATGCCCAGACAAACCCTTTCCAGCTCTCCAGACCTCTGCACACGAGCACAGAAAGTCCAGGGAGTGCTCAGGGCCCTCCCCATCCCTCTCACTCCTTTTTTTTTCCTTTTTTCTTTTTTTCTGTAGAAAATCTGATTAAAGCCGTGCAGGAGAGCAGCAGATGGCAGCTTTGACGTGAGGTGAAGACAGCTTAATCTCCATCTGTGCTGACATTTTCACATGCCTCCCTGCAAAGGCTGGCCCCCGATAAGCTCAGAGGCAGAGCTGGGGGGTCTCGGTGCCCTTTGCCAGAGGATTTTCCAGGCGGGATGTTGGGAGCAGCCACACACCGACCACGGGCTGCAGCCCTGGCTGGAGACTCTGACCATTACCCAGCGGCTCGGTGATTGGGCTATCGACCTAATTAACACCCTGAGCACCTCGGCAGTGCTGAGCTCGGGCTTTGGGAAGCATCTGCTGCAACCCTGCCCTGCCCTGCCGGCTCCAGAGAGGCAATTAGAGGAGCTCGAAGCGAGGTCAGGGAAGAGCGAGGCACAAAGGCAGAGCATCTTCTGAACGGGAGCTAATTACAGAGGTGATTCCAGGATCCCTGGAAGTCAAAAGGATCTGGCAATTAAGGCAGGGATGCCTTTTGTGCTGGGTTTCTAAGTAAACACACGGAATTTTGGTGTTGGAGGCTCGGGTGTATCTGCCACTCCCATGGTGGAGTTTTCCAGGCTGAATGTTGAGGTTGCCACTGCACCCTTTGGAGAGGCTGTGGAGGGCCAGCCCAGGGGATGTGGTCCCTGCTGGGAGCCCTGTGGCCTCCCCTGTGCACCTGCTGGGATGGGAACTGCTTCGTCCAACCCCCTCCATCACCCAGGACAGGAGGGCACTGCTGAAACACAGAGCTCAACACAGGTCTGTGAAAATGGCAAATCCCCTCAAGGTGAAACCCTGCAGAAGCAGATGGGCCTGCAGCAGGGCACTGGCCAGCACTCAGAAATGTGTTTTCCATGGGTTTCCCTGCCCAAAGCTGGGGCACTGCCAGCCCCATGTGCTCTGTGCCAGGCTCCCACAGGGCCCACAGCACCCAGCAGATGAGGTGAGGCGCTCAGCTGGTGAAGTAAACAGGGCAGGAGATCTTTTTACATTTTAATGCCTTTATTAAAAATCAGCTTGAGTGGGGAGAACCAATGGGTCACACTCACACTGCTGCTGCTTCCAGGAGCGGCACAGAGGAGGAGGAGGAGGAGTGCAGCTGTGTCTGCTGGTCTGCAGGCAGAGCAGAGGGTTCCACCCTCACGAAAGCATTAAAACATTCCCTGCTTTTTGGTTTGATATTCGAGGTCCTCTTTCCAGCCAACATCTCTTTAGGTTAGGGTGAGGGGTATAAAGGGTCTTAGAGAACACTGGATTCTGTTCCTCACGTCTAGACATCACTTTGATCCCTCAATTCCATGTTGACTCATTATTTTTAGAGGTTTTTGCTAGGTTTGGTGAGGGGCTTCTCCCTTTGTATGCTGGATCCGAGGTCATTTGCATGCCAACTCCGATGTCCCCTCCTCTTCACCAGGTACTATCCTCCAGGAAGCAGCAGGGTGCCCCCGACAAAAAGGGGAATTCTTAACCATCAACTGACAGGTAGCTAACGGAAAACTAATAACAACAGGTGATTTCCACAACAAACAGTTAGAACTCGACCCTTACAGCAACTGGCCCAACCTGTGAACTCTGCAACCTTTTAAAAAAATGGGTAGCTTTTCTAATTACAACAGCTGGGGAGGCAGGAGCATCTCAAATCGAAATCCCTGTTGGAGAGTGTGAGCAAGACACTAAAAAGGCTTGGCAGTAGGACTGGGGATTCAGTGCTTCAGCACGAGCACCTGGAAAACACTTCTCATTAAATGGAGCAACCAGACAACACAGAGCAGGGGGAAAGGTGTGCTTTAATTGAAGCTTCTGATATGAAGGAAGAAAGGAAAGCAGGATAATGTTATGGCCCAGCTGCAGTCTCAAGGCTCCCATTAACATCATAGCACAGCACATTTTTGCAAAGAAGGAATCAAAGCCCTTGGTGTGGGGGACCCCAGAGGAAGGGGAGGAGGGAGTGCTCCAGTGGAGAGCCCAGAGCTGATATGTCAGTGTGACTTGGGAAGGCTGCTCCTGCTGCCTGCCACCCTGGGATCATCCCAAGGCTGCAGGAAGGGAGAAGAGAAACCAGAGCTACAAATTCCTCCTGGAGACCTGAACTGCCTGAGGGGATTAGAGTAGGGCTTGGCTGCACATTCAGGACAGATTTGTGAGCAGGCTCCAGGCCAGGCCCCGGGGTGCCAGCAGGACACAGGGCAGGCTCCTGGGGACACCAGCTCAGCTCTGCAGCCACAGCTTTGGGTTCTGAGCACCACCAGGACTCCTCATCTTCTCTGCCCTGTGCAGGGGCTCAGGGTGCTCAGCTCTTGCCAGGAGGTGGCTGAGCACAGGGAGGGGTGTTTGCTGCTGCCCCAGCTCTGCTGTGTGTCCTCCACAAGCTCTGACCTCCCTGTCCCTGTGCGGATGCCACCAAGCAATCAGGCAGCAGCCCCATCCAGAGCACTCTGTGGGTTTTGTAACAAGCCCTGTGTGTTCAGGGCACTCTGCTGATGGCAACGGGGCCCAGAGAGCTGCACAGCAAACCCAGCCCAGGGAGCAGCTCCTGAGAGCAAACTCCTTGTCTGGGGCCTTTGGAGGTGTGTGGAATAACACAATCTGCTCAGACAGCTTTAGGATGCCTCCCATGGTTGTCTGACACCCCCATGAGCTACTGCCCAGGGACCTTTGTTGGGCAAGCCCAGGATTTATGGTGCAATTGTGCTGCTCAGTGTGTTGCAGGGAGGGGGCTGTGGCTTTAAGGCAGTGCAGGAATGACTCGTTTCTCAACTTCACAGAGCATCCTTGAAATGCTACTTGTGCCATCTTGTGTCTTCCCTGCTCTAAATCAGTTTAAGTGTTTTGTTCTCCCTGCCACCTATTTTTATGATATCTCCCCTACTGGAACATGCACACAGCCCCATATACACTACATTTCTAGGCAGGCAAACAATCTTTCATGCTTTAGGAAGGCCAGCTCAGTCTAACACAGACATTCAGGCTTCTGACTCTCTGTGGCTGGTTTAACATCAGCCAAGCAAAGATGAAGTTTTGATGACCACATCTTGCATGTTCCTCTGGTTATAATTACACAATACCAGACAAACTGTGGTTTTTGTGCAGGTGTCTCAGCCTCAGAGGTGTCACTGCCCTGAGAAAAGCTGTCTGGGCCTGAGAGGATTGAAGGCAATTGAGAGGTTATAATTGAGGTCCTGCCTCTATAAATGTTCTGCTGGTAACCTCAATTCTGGGAACAAATCATTGCTCAGGAAACCAAAGGACTCTCTCCTTTGCTTAAAATCCTTACTCAGGGTGAATTTAGAAAGCCCAAGCTAGAAGCAAATTGCCTGGAAATAAAGCAATAATCCATTTGTGGCTTTGGTGTAAAGTTGATCCATAGATAACTTTTTCCAGCAAATCCTTCTAGATGTTACCAAGTGTGATGGTGTTCACAGGGGTTCTTGGATGAGGGAAGAGACAAGGATCTGACTCCATGTTTCATCAGAAGGCTTGATTTATTATTTTATTATAGATATTACATTAAAACTATACTAAAAGAATAGAAGAAAACATTTTCTCAAAAGGCTAGCTAAGAATAGAATAGGAAAGAATGATAACAAAGGTTTGTGGCTCAGCTCTCTGTCCGAGCCAGCTGACTGTGATTGGCCATTAATTAGAAACAACCACATGAGACCAATCACAGATGCACCTGTTGCATTCCACAGCAGCAGATAATCATTGTTTACATTTTGTTCCTGAGGCCTCAGCTTCTCAGGAGGAAAAAATCGTAAGAAAAGGATTTTTCATAAAAGATGTCTGCGACAACCAAGTTGACCAAAGTATCACTGAGCGCCTCCTGTTCTCCTTTAACCACATTATTGGTATTGTCAAGGAGCCAGGATGATTCCTGCCCATCCTCCAGGGTGGCAGACAGTTTCCTAGGAGGTGCCTTTGCAGCCTGGCTGGTGCCCAGTGTCACCTCAAACCCTCCTGGCTCCCTGCTTGGTGAGGGACACCTCAGAATCCAGAGAACAATGCTGGCAGCTGGAAACAGCTGTGCTCTGCAGAGTCCTCAGTGCCAGTCCATGGTGGTGATGGGATTTGGGAACCCTGGACACAACTGGTGGCTCAACTTTGCAAACAGTGCCTGGGCTGGTCACAAGGAGTCAGACTGCAGAGCTGTTCTTCAGCACTTGTTCGGCTTTATCTCTGTTTTCATTGGTGTTGATAGAATCACAGGGTCACAGCATGGTTTGTGTTGGAAGGGACCTGAAATCTCATCTCATTTCAATCTCATCCTTATCTCAATCTCATCCTCATCTCAATCTCATCCTCATTTCAATCTTATCTCACCCCCTGCCATGGGCAGGAACACCTTCCACTAGTCCAGATTTCTCCAACCCCAACTCCAATCTAACCTGGCCTTGGATGGACAAAGCTCCTGAGAAGGTGGGTGAGAGTCTTCAAATCCTGACATTTAACTGAAATGTTTTACTGAAATGAGGTTTGTGTAAGCAGACAATCCACTCTGTGAGTCTGAGGAACTTTGTAATTGGACTACTAATGACAGCAGGTTATTTCTTGCATTTTTATGCAGTTCAGGCTGAAAATTGGACCAGTGATGAGCAGCCCTTTCCTGTTGCAGTTTCCTGGTTTCACAAGGGGCTGTGACAGCAAAATTCAGCCTGCTCTCAGGATGGGCCTTTCTCATTACAGCACAGCACATTCCTTGTTATCTATCTGAAATAAATAAGGTAAGATCAAAACCAGAAAATGAAGATGCAGCAATCAGATAGGGCTGTTTACACCTCAGGCTCAGTGGCCTGAATTTAGCAAAGGTCTGTAGCAAGTTGCCAACTTCCTCACTACTCCTCTGATTCCTAATTATTATTTTTTTCCATAACGCTCTGGCACCCTGGCTCCCAGGCATTGCTTTGAACTCCAGCTTCTGCCTTGTAAATGAGACTCCAAACTGGAAAGAAAAGTTTGAAAACAATGACCTGAGGCACCTCAAAGCTGAAGAAAGCAGGGAGAGGAAACAGAGATGGGATTTCTGGGGCTGTGCTTTTAAGTCTCATCATTTCCCACCCCATCTCATTGTCTGGGACACTCAATGTTCTCATCCTGGCACAGGAGCCACCCCTGTAGCCAGGAAAGGTCCCTCCTTGGATGATGCAGCTGGGCTCAGTCACTAAGAATCACACAACAACTGAGGTTGAAAAAGACCTCCAAGATTATCAAGTCCAACTTTCAACCAGACACCACCATTCCCACTAAACCATATTACAAAGTGTCGCATCCACTCATCCTTTGAATCCCTCCGGGGATGAGGACTCCACCACTGCACTGGGCAGCTCTTCCAGTGCTCAACTTCTCTTTCAGTGATGAAATTTTCCATAATATCCAACCTGAACCTTCCCTGGCACACCTTGAGGCCAGTTCCTCCTGTTCTGTTCTTTGTTCTTGGGAGCACAGCCCGACCCCCCAGCCACTGTCCCCTCCCGTCAGGAGCTGTGCAGAGCCACAAGAGCCTCCTCTTCTCCAGGCTGATCCCCTTTCCAGCTCCCTCAGCCCCTCCTTGTGCTCCAGACCCTTCCCCAGCTCCATTCCCACCCATGGAGAACTCCAAGGAGAGCTTTGCATCTCCCTCCCTTGGCAAACTGCCCTGCTTCTATTCCCACCTGAAAACCTGCACCAGACCCCTCCATTCCAGCATTCCCTTCAAAGAGAAGCAAAAGCTGGGCAAGCCCGTTCCAGGGTAGATGTTTGCAGCCTCTCAGGCAGGTTTTTGAAGGCAGGCTGCAGAAGGTTAACGAGTCCTGGCAGTGTGAGCCCCTGCTCGGGGGGATCCTTCCTCATGCTGGGATAATGAGAAGTGCCCGGGGTCATGTGGAAAGGCAGAGCTGGCTCTGTGATCCTGCACCTGGATGCCAGCAAGGATTGCTCTGCAGGCAGTGCAGAGAGGAGGGAGCAGCCTGGGAACTCGCTGTCTGATGTTTCTCATGCCTCAAAAGTCTTTTTGTTCCATCAATTAGGCTTTCACTGAGGAAACAGAAGGAGGTGGTTTATAGTTCTGAAGTCTCTGTCACTCAGAGTGATTCCCAGGGAGCCAACACGTCCTGGAGGGGGCAAATGAACGATGGGGCTGGCAGAGAGGACAGCTGGAAGAGACAGTGAATGTGTCACTGTCACCTCATCATGGTCCCCTGCACAGGAAGGAGCTGGAATGATGAGTCCTTGGAGGCCAGGGCAAGCTCAGGGATCTGCCACAAGCTCTGTACCCAAGCCCTTTTGTAGCTGTTTTGGGATCAGGGGGAGCTGTGCAAGTTTGGGGTACAGGGAGACTGGGTAATGACTCTGTCTCTGGGTCTGTGCCTGGGTGTGAGGGGGTCAGGATGCCATGGATGATGCCATGGATGACACCAGGAATGGCTCTGGGAGGCAGGCGTGCCCCCATTTCTCTGATCACACAGCTGCAGGGAATGTAATTTATTTCACATTTTCAATTTATGTTACATTTTCAAGGATATTGCAATGGAAATACCTGGGGAAGGTCCTGCTTGTTGCATCCCAGGCAGATGCTGCTCCTGGAGAACACACCAGGGCTGGTTCACAGGAAGAAATGAGAGAAAGGCAGCCCAGGCATGATCTGGAATTAGGCTGGGCCAGTTCCAGTCTGCAGCCCAGGACAGCAGGGCACTGTCCCAGCACAATGGAGCAGAACTGATCTGTGACAGTGGTCACAGGGGTTCTTGGATGAGGGGAGAGACGAGAATGTTGACTCCATGTTCAGAAGGTTTGATTTATTATTTTATGATACATATATTACATTATAACTGTACTAAAAAGAAATAGAAGGAAAGGTTTCTTGAGAAGGCTAGCTAAGAATAGAATAGAAAAGAATGAATAACAAAGGTCTGTGGCTCAGAGAGTCTAAGCCATCTGGTCTGTGGTTGGCCATTAATTGTAAACATTCAAGATGGCCCAATCACAGACACACCTGTTCCATTCTACAGCAGCAGATAACCATTGTTTACATTTTATTTCTGAGGCCTCTCAGCTTCTTAGAAGGGAAAATCCTAAAGAAAAGGATTTTCACAAAAAGATGTCTGCGACACTGATCAAAGGGAGAGACCCTGTGCCCGGTTGTGCATTTTGGGACCATTTTGGTTCATCTTGGGTGCAGCCCTGGCTGGGCTCTTGCTGCCCAAGGTGGAGCCATTTAGGCCTTTTGATAAATGTCTATTTTACTCTTTAGCTCTGTCCAGTCTCTGTTCTAGGTCAGCCCTCACAGGGCATCAATGACAGATCACAGAATCCCAGACTGGTTTGGGGTGGAAGGGATTTTAGAGCTCGTTTCCCTCCAGCCCCTGCCATGGACAGGGACACCTTCCACTAGACCAGATTGCTCAAAAACACATCCAACAAAGATGTTTCTCTTCAGTGGTCCTGGCTCATGCCTTCTAACAGACAAATATTTATTGGCTGATTTTGGTTCTGAACCTGGTGGACACAGGAGATTACAACAAATGCATCACAGGGAATGAGATTCCCTGGAGGCAAAGGCAGGAGCCTAAAGCACACTGAGGATGGAGCAGGGACATTTCAGCCAGGGACAGAGCCAGGACTCTCTGCAAGCACAGGGCAGTGGTGAAACACGTCTATATTGGAATAATACCAATATAGCCAGTCGGGACGTGCCTGAGCTTGCCTGGCCCTTGGTGCTGAACCAAACAGTGGCACTGTGGTGTTTCACCCCACAGACACTTTGGGCTGGCTGGGTGTGTGGTGTTTCACCCCACAGACACCTTTGCCTGGCTGGGTGCTGGAGCTGGGCCCATGGGGACAAGGCCAGGCCTGCAGGAGCTCTGGTGGTGCTGGGATGGAGCTTCCCCCCATAACAGGGGCTGCTCCTCAGGTTTCCCTCTTGCTTTAAGGTGATGGTGAAGGAAAGGAGTCGGTTCTGATGGAGGGTTTGGATCCAGAGCTTTATTCTGGCCCACAGGCCTCTGAATGCAGCACCAGCTCCAACAGAACTCCCTGAGCCCGTGGTTGCTGCTCCTTTAACCCCGGGGAGAGGGGCAGGGAAGGGGCAGGGAGCCACCAAGCAGGGACAGGAGGGGAGGGACAAAGGGACAAAGGACACCTGGATGGCCCAATGCCCCCCAGGGGTAGAGGGCATCCTGTGAATCTGCCAATCACTCAATGCCCTTCTGAATGCCAGGACTGACAGACAGTGCTGGGAGGGGAAAGGAGAGGGGACTGACACACCTGGGAGGGAATTATCAGGCAGGGATCCGAGGTTCTGGGGTAAACCCTGAAATCACAACAGAACACAACACAACACACATCCTTGCAGCAGGACAGTTCCACTCTCTGGGCTGTATTTCCTCCCCCCAGCCACACACCCTGGCTGGGGCAGGTCCTGCATCTCTCTGTAGATGGAGATGTGACACAAGGGCACCTCTGGATGGCCGTGGAAAGAAGCTCCACCCTGCCTGGACACCATCTCAGCAGTCAGTGGTCACTGTGGGAGCAAGGACACACCCAGGGCAGGCTGATCTCAGCGCATCCTCTCCTGGCCTCCAGCGATTTTCCCCTCAGGGACTCCTCACCCACAAGGATGGCTTTTGTTTCCATAAATGCAGGCCACAGTTTTTGACAGTGATGCTTTTACACCTGTTTCAGAGTGCCCCAAATGCTTTTAGTGTGGTGTGGTGCCAGTGTGAGGAATATCAACTCATTTCCAGCTGTGCTCCCAGGCCTGATCCATGGCCTCGGCTCCCACTGGGATATTGCCCAAGAAAGAAATTCAGACAAGCACTGGAGGAAATAAAGATTCCTTCTTCATTACCTTTATTGAAATACATTTCTGCTAAAGCTGCACTGTGTGAATCTGCTTTGAGCACTGCAAGGGAGAGACAAATCTGGGCATTAAGCACCCCCTGCAAAGGATAATTGAAATCAATGCAGTTGTTGTCTCCCTCTGACACTGGTGCAGGTGCTAAGGGATGCTGCTGAGATCCTGCTAATAAGTTAGAGCATTCTGGCAGCAGGTGTGGCTCTCAGATATTCCCTCTTCCCCAGGGACTTTCAGGCAAGGCATCAGGAGCTGCAGCATCAAGACAAGGCCAGTGGAGGTTTTTTCTTGACTAAAAAGACATTAATTTTTTAAAAAAAATTAAAGAATCACCTGCACATTCAAAATTCTCAATACACTCTGCAGAAATCCACACTCTCACTGCACTGTCACAAGGGAGTGAAACATCACTCAGCTACTCCTCTGTATCCTTTTATTTTTTATGTGTTTTCACTCCTTTTCCTCCAGCTTCCTGTGATTTCCAGCCCTTGTTGAGCACTGACAATGCCTCCCTATTATTCCAGCATCCCTAGTCTGCTGTCAGCCAGACTTCAAACCCAGTGCCTACAGCTCCTGCTCCTCTGCTGCCTCTGTGCACAGAGAGCTGAAGAGTAGCAACATGGTTTTGAAAGACTCATCTTCATTTTGCTGATTCTCCCCACTAGAAAATTCCTCCCAAAATCTCTGCAGTGGATTTTTACCTTCCAGCTCTCCTGGGGCAGGAGGGGGAGCAGATCATGAGAGTGAATAATCCCTCAGATTATTCTTTCAGAGTGGGACAGGCAGAGCAGGGGATCCCAGGAAGAAGTTTGAGAAGAAATGTTTCCAGCACTACCTGGGAAGGAAAGAGAGAAGATGAGGAGGTCCAGACCTGCCCAGGTAGAGTTGCCCTGCTGAGGTAAATCCCCTCCTGGGGTCCTTTCAGAATAAAAACCTCATTATTTTTCTCCAGAAATTATATCAAATCAGATGAACCAATGGGAAGGATTCCTCAGTCCACAAGGAGCTTTGAGAGTTACTCTCCAGGAGCTTTGGGATGGAAAGGTGCATTCCAGCTACTGCCAAAAATTTTCTAGTGGTTGTTTCGGTGCTTCTCTATTAATTTTAAATTAAGTGGTCAATTATAA
Source organism: Zonotrichia leucophrys gambelii (assembly GCF_028769735.1). Lineage (NCBI taxonomy): Eukaryota > Metazoa > Chordata > Aves > Passeriformes > Passerellidae > Zonotrichia > Zonotrichia leucophrys. The sequence goes on along the minus strand of NC_088189.1, from coordinate 12,785,886 downwards.
AATTAATAATTTTAGTAATTGCATGCCTGGGCTTTGCAAAGGGGTTGTGTGGTTCTTGTAAGCACTGTGATGAGTGTGAGGATAATGTTTTCCTTGATATAATAAGATTAATTGCAATTAAGGAATTACAGTGTAATGAATTCAACATGGTGCATGTTAAGTAGATGGAAAACTTAGAACCATGGGATCACTGACTGGTTTGGGTTGAGAGGGGAATTAAAGAGCACCTCATTGCACCCTCTGCCATGGCAGGGACACCTTACACTGTCCCAGGCTGCTCCAAGCCCTGTCCAGCCTGGCCTTGGGCACTGCCAGGGATCCAGGGGCAGCCACAGCTGCTCTGGGCACCCTGTGCCAGGGCCTGCCCACCCTCACAGGAAGGATTTTTTTCCTAATATCCCATCTAAACCCCCTCTCTTTCAGTTTAAATAAAGCCAGTCCCCCTTGTCCTGTCACTCTCTGGACCTTTAAACCTTCCCAGTGGTGAATCTGAGCTGTGAATCCCTGCCATGGTCAGGAGGATGCTGGAATGAGCTCCTGCAAGGATGAGCATGTGGGCTCTGTGCTGTTCAATATTTGTACTGATGACCCTGGAGAAAATATAGAACAGGCACCAATCTCTGCTCTGTGACAGGGACAGGAGCCAGGGCATGGCTGGAGCTGTGCCAGGCAGGCTCAGGCTGGATACCAGGGAAAGGCTCTTCCCCAGAGGTGCTGGCACTGCCCAGGCTCCCCAGGGAATGGGCACTGAGGCTGCCAGAGCTCCAGGAGCTGCCAGGGGTGCCCAGGGTGGGGCTGTTGGGGTGTCTGTGCAGGGCTGGGGCTGCCCTGGCTGATCCTGGGGGTCCCTCCCAGCCCAGGACATTCTGTGACTCGGAAAGCTTCAGGCAGCAAAAAGTTGGTGGAGAGGTCTTACTGCTGTTGGGAAGCAGGCTGGGTTATCTGGGTTATAAACTGAGAGCAGTGAAGTGGGGCTGGATGTGGGGCCATTCCCTGGAGAAAGGCTGCAGTGGGGCAGGGCTGAGATGGAAATCAGTGGGACAGGGAAGGTGTGAGGGGAATCAGCACTTGGAGTGAAGGTCCACAGCATGTCCCAGCCACAGGTGATCAGTACCATCCCCTCATATGAAGCCCAGACCCACACACTAAAGCAGCACAGAATCTGAAAAATATAAATGCTGAACCCTGAGGCATCACAGTCATGGGAAGTTGGATCCATCCCTGTGCAATTCCCACAACCAAAGGAGGATTCCCCTAAATTGGAGGAGATATTTAGGAATGCACCAGAGCAAAGATTCAATAATGAGGTAAAGTCAGGCAGGTGAATGATTCCCAAAGTTCAGTCAGATAAACTTAGCCAAGAGGAGGTTAAGGACGAGTGGTCCCAAAATAAGGCAGAGAGATTTAACAGCAGAGGTCTGGTAGGATCTGAAGCTAAAAGCACAGGATAAACTCAGCCAGGCTATAAATAAACTATATGGGCTCTTTTAACGAAGAACATCCTCGTTAAAATGATGAATGAAGGCTTCTCCACCACATGCAATGAACAATAATAGCTGGATGTGTTAATTGTGGGTGCAGCTCAGTTCAAACAGGAGCACAGGGATGTCCCTGGTGTGGAGGTGACCCCAATCCCCCTTTGGGACATTAAAGTTCCCCACGGTAGGGCTGGGATGCACCAAGGGTAATTCTGAATTGTCTCATTTCTGCACAGGCTGAGCTATCAGGGACCCAGGCCTCCCTCATGTGGCAACCTGACATGGATAAAATCACACAGATTTTAATAAAATTAAAACAATTCAAAGAAACAAACAACAACAATTAAAAATAATTCAATCTGTGGCCTACTCTGTCCAGTTCTGCAGTGAAGGCTGTGCAACCCAAAGGCTGAATTCCTGCCACCAGCACTCACAGGCAACACTGTGAGGATCCAAAGGTGTAAAATATGTTTGTGGGACCCACTGGAAGTCCCAGCAGGAATGAGAGCCTGTGGTGATGCCCTTGGCAAGGGAGATGTGCAGGTGAGCAGGTGAGCATAGGCAGTGCTGGCTTTCATTCAAGCTGCAGATGGGCATTAGGAAAGAAGGAGGAAATCCCAGATTTTCACCAGCAGTTTCTCTCCTTTGCTTTTGGGAGAGAGTGTCCATGTCCAATGCCCCCAGGAGCACCAGAACCTGCCCAGCTCTTTCTCAGCTCCACCTCCTTATCCCTGAAATGGAAGCAAGTAGCCAGGTGTCAGAAAATTAAAATAAAATAAAATAAAATAAAATAAAATAAAATAAAATAAAATAAAATAAAATAAAATAAAAAAAAAATATTTCTCATTACACATTATTTCAATGCCTTTTTGCCCTGCAGTGACAGGCACTGCTGGGCTCTGTGGTCAGCCTGGGGCCAGCTGTGGAGCAGAAGCTGCTGGGTTGTTTCGCACAGTCCTTCCCACCCTGGCTGCACCAGGAGCAGGCTCTGCTTTCTCCCTGTCCCAGCTGTGTGGTTTTAAAGCCTGTCACCAGCCCAGCCCTGCTGGGTGTCACTCACACACCTGGGGATGGCGGCTGCAGCAATGGAGAGAGACAGGGAGAGTGACTTGGTGATCAGAACCTGATTTTATTATGAGATACAAACACTTATATACTATTTTAGGGAGACTAGTAATGTGTACTACATTGATTAGGTTAAAGTCAAACACACAAACTTATGCATATAACAACATCTGCTTGCAGAGTTTAATGGGATTTCCTTTTTGTGGTAAACCTGTCTGATTTAATCTTCTTCCAATCTAGGTGTAATTTTCAAAGTTCCATTTGTTTTTGCCAAGGCATCCTGTTATCAAATCTCTTATGTTAACCAGGTCCAAGGCCATCATCTGTGTTGTGTCCCCCAACATTCCAACACGGGGCATCCCCAGCCCTGCAGCTGCTCTTTGCTGGCCGTGCCCTGGTGATGCCTTTACAACCTGTACACGAAACAACAAATTTGAGATGATATTAGTACAGGAGGTGATATGAAAGCTGGTCTTTGTTGGAGGCCTTCAGGGGCAGTTATAGAAAAATGTCCACAACAGCCCACCCCCATGGGGGTGCAGGCAGTTTTATAAGTTTGGTAAATTAGCATTAATGACAAAAAGCACCCTGCAGTTTTCCTCCTTCCCCTTCAGCAAGGATGGTCACCCGCAACTCTGCAAGGTCAGAAAATGCAGAATCACTGAATGGTTTGGGTCAAAAGGGATCTTAAAGCTCATCCAATTGCACTGCCCTGGGCAGGGACACCTTCCACTATCCCAGGTTGTTCCAAGCCCTGTCCAACCTGGCCTTGGGCACTTCCATCACCAAACTCATCCTCTGGACTCTGCAGAGTTCAGGTGAGCCCAGAAGAAGGCACAGCCTCTCCCTGCAGCTGAGTATCCTTTGGGTGAAACGTGGGAATTGCTTCTCTGGATGTGCTGTTTGGAATTCACAGTGTCCTGGAGAACACAAAGCTCTCTAGGTTCTAATCACTGACATTTCCTATTGTATTTGCAGGGATGTCCCAACAAAGGCAGGAATGATGAATCTGACTCCATGTTCTCAGAAGGCTCATTTATTCTTTTATAGTACTACATTATATTAAAGAATATCATACTAAACTATACTAAAGAATACAGAAAGGATACTTACTGAATGCTAAAAGATAACAATGAAAACTGGTGACTCTCTCCAGAGTCCTGACACAGCTTGGCCCTGATTGGCCAAAGAGTGAAAACAACTCCCAGCAGAATGCAATGGAACAATCACCTGTAGGTAAACGATCTCCAAACACATTCCACATGTGAGCACAACACAGGAGAAGCAAATGAGCTAAGAATTGTTTTCCTTTTCTCTGAGGCTCCTCAGCTTCCCAGGAGAAAAATCCTGGGTGAAGGGATTTTTCCAGAGAATGTGAACACCACAATTCCCTATCCCTGTTCAGCCTTGCAGTGCTGGATGTGGGCTGGGTACAGATTTATGGGTGCTCCATATTCCTGGTGCACCCAAAGCCCCCTGGCTCTGCTGTTGTTGCAGGGTAGGACAGTCAGTGCCTGAATAATTTGTGCCTGCTACTGGGGCACTGATTTCATATTCATCTGCTAATCTGCCTGGCCACATATATTAAGGACTTTAAATGTGATACATGCTATTAATCCTGGTGCTGAATTATAAATTTGCCCTGACAGGTTAAAGTGCTGTTCTCACTGCTCTGTCACTCCTGCTGTGTCCTGGAGCCTGCTGGAATAACCAAGGGAAAAGGTTAATTGGGAGCTGCTCTGAGCATCACTCTGGTTAAAGAGCTCAGTGTTGGGGTATTTACTCAGCTGAAGCTCTCAAAACCTCTGCCCCAAAACCTTGTGTTAGAATCTGCTCTTTTTTGAGATGAGCTCTGCTTACAGCTCAGGACATGCTGCACAAGCACCACCTCAGGGGGCTTCCAGAGCCTCTGCCACCATGGAAAGCTGCAGTAATGGTGCCTAAAAACACACAAAAATGGAGGTTTCTGCATCTCTGCAGTGACTGTTATTTGCACTGAGCTCTGGGCAAAGATCTGTGGTGGTGCTGACCTGGCTGGGACCACAGAGCCACAGAATAATTTGGGCTGAAGGGGCTTTAAAGATCAGCTCATGCCAACCCCCCCATCCCATTATCCCCATTCCACACTGGGCTTTGCCCATCAGCAGCTGGCATTGCCCAGAGGGCACAGGGAGGCTGACACAGCCCCAAACCCAGCACATCCCTGTGCCCAGGCCCAGGCAGGAAGGAGCCAGTGACACATCCATTCTCCAGAGCCCTGAGAATGCTCTCAAGCTTTTATTATTAACTCTGGCTGGGTTATTATTCTGCTCCCTCTGCGATTTCCCCCATTCTGCTGCTGTCAGCAGCGTGTTTGTCAGCCTGCTGCATTAATACCTGTGCTTTTGCCTCCTTGCCTCTTATTAGCTCGGGGAGAGGAGGGAGATTTGGTGGTTTCATGTCACATTAGAGACTCAGGAAGCTCCTCCACGTCTCAGCAGCCTGGGGGAGATGAGGCTTTGCTGCCTGACCTGGGTCTAGGAGATCTATGCACAGAGGAGACCTGCCAAGCCCTTTGCTGTCTGCACTCATGCCATGGGCTGTTTTCTCTGCTGCTGAACAGATACAAACAACAAAAAAAGAGCAGCCCAGGGAGATGAGACGTGGGGAACTGGAAGGGTTTGCTCTGCAGCTAGCAGCAGCACAAAGTATTTAAAGGCTCCCACTGTCAGTAATCAATGCTCCTCTTTTTTCTGCAGATCTCAAGCTACTTAATTGTTGATATCTAGGCACTGAATCAGTGCACAATTCATTTACTCCATTATCTGCTGCTGGAGAGCTGATATGGACAGTAAAAATCCCCAGTCAATTCCCAGTGCTCCTCTGCTTCCTTGTGTGGATGTGAAATTAAGGATAGTCAAGATTTTTTCGACCCTCTGAAGGTATTTCAGGAAGCCTGCAGCAAAACTGCTCCATTGCCACGTTGGTGTGCTCAGCCCAGCAGGTTTGATGCCCTCAGACTGGAACAGCAGTGCTGCTCCTGCTGCAGCATCCACAGTCCAGGTGCTCTTGGTGGGAGGTGCCTTAATTGCCTGTTAATTGTTAGAAATTGTCACTGCTCTGTAACAGGGAGTTTCCACTCCAGGATCCAAGGAAGCCCTTCAGCCTTTTCCCACCCTTCTCTCTAACCTGGGAGCTGCACCCTTTGTTTTACAGCCACCAACCTGAGGTTGTGTTGGTTTATACAAGTGAAAAACAGAGAAAAATTCCTCAAATCTTCAGGGATTTGGGAATCTGGCCAATCTAAAGGCACTCTCAGCTGCCTGTCAGAAGCAGAGATTAATATTTGTGGGCTGGCTGTATCCCACTGGCCTGCTGCCTGACAGCACCACCAGAGCTGGTTTGTGCCGTGCACTTGTGTCTGACTCTGCAGCTGATGGAGAAATTCCCTCTCTTGCAGGGGCTCTGGACAGAGAGGTTTCTGTTCCAGCCCAGCCCTTGCTGTGCAGGGGAGGCAGGGACAGCCATGAAGTGCTCAGAGTTGTTCCATGATTAATAACCCCAGGAACAGTTTAATGGATAAAGCCATTCCCTTTACTTGGGATCTGCTCTGGGACTTGCTGCTGGAGAGCCTGGATGAGCAGAGCCAAGGGGTAATTGCTAATTAGTCTGGGTTGTTGTTAATTGGTGAGCCAGGGGCTGGAGATGGCTGCTGGAGGCTCTGTGCCTTCTCCAGTTTCTTCCTGAGGTTTCGTCTTGTCTGGGAAAGGTGGTGTCACTCATCCTTCCTCATCCTGAAGTGTGGAAGAGGTTTCACAGTGACTTCTGTGAGCCAAAGAGGTTTGATAGGAGGATCCATGTTTACCCTGAAAGAATTTCCTACCAAGGTTGTTGACATAGAGGCCAAGAAAGGAAGAAGGATAAATAAGAGAAACCTGCAACTGCCTGTTCCAATGAGCACTTTGTTGGTCTTTCCTGACCAGTGAGTAAAGTGTAAACTTAGGAGTTTTGTAAGAATGTATAAAAAGCATGCATGCTTGAATACAACAGGTTTGAAGCCTTCTGAAAACAGAGTGTTGCTTTGTTTTGTGACCATGTCAACTATGACACTGAAGGGCTCAGACACCTCAGAATGTGGGAGGTTCTCTGGCAGGATTGGCCCTGGTGGTGAAAGATAAATTGTTGTGTGACAGCATGCTGCAGGTCAATGCTATCCTTCCTTTGAAATGCCTCTGAGCTCATGTTTTAATGTTCATCCCGTTCCCCTCACAGAAACAACAGCAGAGCCCACCAAGAAGAGGTCTCCAGTGCATCCTGGCCTGGTGTGAGCCATGCTCAGGTCAGTTCATGCTGCTGCTGAACTGGACAAAGTTATGCTGCCTCTGCAAAGGGGACACTCAAAAAACCCAGGGATATCCTGAAGTTCTTTCTGAGGATGTTCTTGGGGAATAGGGACCCATGGAACCTTTCTTATTCTGTGGTTCACACCTCAAACCCCTTTGCAGAGGCAGGAGCATCACCCAGTTCCAGTTTGAGGCAGGAGGGATGAGAGTGTCAGTGCTGGGAGCTGCCCCTGCCAAAGCACTGCAGTCCAGGAGAAGGCAGAAGAAAGTGGCAAATGCATCTCCCCAGATTAAAACACTTCCCCTCTGCCAGTGAAGGGCAACATCCCATTGCTGACCTTCCTGTCAGCACCAAAAATCCACATGTGGGCTCTACAAAGGGCACAGAGACTTGTCACTGTCATATTTTCTGGAAAAATCCTCTTGCCCAGAATTCTTCTCCTGGGAAGCTGAGAAGCCTCAGAGAAAAAGGAAAACAACATTATCTGATTTGCTTCTCCTGTGTTTTGCTGCTTTGGAATGTGGTTTGGAGATTGTTAACCAACAATCTGTTTGACTGTTTCATTGGTTTCATGTGAATTGTTCTGACTTATTGACCAATCAGTGCCAAACTCTGTCGGGACTCTGGAGAGTTTTCATTATTATCTTTTTAGCATTCAGTAAGTATCTGTTGCAGGGTGATGTCATATAATTCCAATAAGTATCCTTTCTGTATTCTTTAGTATAGTTTAGGTTAGTATTCTTTAATATAATATAGCATCATAAAATAATAAATTAGCCTTCTAAGAACATGGAGTCAGATTCATCATTCCTCCCTTTGTCTGGGAACCCCACAAATACAAGAGAGCCTCACTGCCAGGGCAGCACACAAGCCCAGCAGGGGATGGAGCATCTTCTGTGGGCCTTCTCCTGTCTCATAAAGCATTGTCCTTGTCTGTGCAGGTCCCTGGTTCCCCAGCTGTGGGCTGGTGGCCCACAAGGCTCCTGGGAGTGACCTGCAGCTGCTGCACAAGCTCAGCACATCTGCATGTTGTTCTCTGTGACATCCAGCTGGCACAAGGACATGGTGGCTCACACAAATGCTGGTGGCTGAGAGCAAATAATTCAGAGGGTGTGAGTTTTGAAGAGTTAGAGGCAGCCTCTGCTATGCAGGATTTTTCTCACCTCAGTTTAGGAAGTGACACCTGTGGTAGGACAGGAAGGAGCTGGGTGGGTGTCCCAGTGAGCACAGACAGAGCCCAGGCAGGTCCCTGGGATGAAACCCCACTGCTTCCAGGCTGCAGCAGGGAACAAGGAGCTGAGCCCCAGGGAGGGCTGGCAGAGGGAACTGCCCCAATTTACTGGGGCATCTGGGCTGGGAGACACTGCAGCTCTTGGCCAAGGCCATGCGTATTGTGTTCACAGGGATCCCCATGGCAGGGAGGAATGATGAATATGACTCCATGTTCTCAGAAGGCTAATGTATTACTTTATTATACTATATTATATAAAAAAATACTATACTAAACTATACTGAAGAATGCAGAAAAGATACAGACAGAAAGCTAAAAAGATAATAATGAAAACTGGTGACTCTCTCCAGAGTCCTGACACAGCTTGGCCCTGATTGGCCAAAGAGTGAAAACAATTCCCAGCAGAATGCAATGGAACAATCACCTGTGGGTAAACAATCTCCAAACACATTCCACATGTGAGCACAACACAGGAGAAGCAAATGAGAGAAGAATTGTTTTCCTTTTCTCTGAGGCTTCTCAGCTTCCCAGGACAAGAACCCTGGGTGAAGGGATTTTTCCGGGAATGTGAATGCCACACACGAGCACCTGGCCATGCCACCCTCCCACCTCCCAGATCTGCCCAGGCCCCAGAGCAGTTGTCCCTGTCCCCCTGGGCAGCCTTGTCCCCTGTCCCTGCTGTGGGGAGGGCCATTTGTCCCCCCTGCAGCAGCCAGCCTTCCTGGAGCTCTCCTGGTTTCCAAGCTCCAGCTTCCTCTCCTTGCTCAGTAACCACTCATTTGGCTCTCTTGTTATTGGGTTATTTATAGAAACTCTGCCAAGTGTTTTGGAGCCAGGAGAAGGGCACAGAGCTAAATACAATAGCATCACCTCGTGAGAGCTGACATTTAAAACCAGAGATCTCATTACTGAATCCAAGGGAGACAGCAAATGTCAGGAAAAGCTGGTGGCTGTTGGCTCCGTGCTGCTGGCTGGGGATGCTGCAGGCACAGGTGGCCTTGGCAGCCCTTGGGGACAGCACAGAGCCCAGGGGGACACCTCCAGCACCCCTTCAGAGGATACAACCTGTGCTGCTTTACCCAGGGCTGGCTGAAAGCAGCAGCACTGTGAGGCTGGATGTGTTCTGAACGGGAAAATGTTCATCCTGAATTTGGGCTTTGTGTTCTGTTCCTGAAGCTGTGAGGCTCTGTGTGCCCTCCCTTCCCCAGGATCAATTATTCCCACCTTCATTCCCACCCTCAGAGCCTTCCACTGAAGCCAGGAGGGTCAAACTCATTCCTGGACCTGACCACAAGTTTTCCAGGCAGACCTGGTGTAAAGAGCAATTCCCCAGCCTGCTTTTTCCTCGCAGAGCTGATGCCTTTTTGGGCTACCTAAAAACAGAGGCCAGACAGAATTAAAGGACTAAAAAGGAGTAACATAGAAGAACAGGGCAGACAAAGCTGGTTGGGCTACACCCAAAAATGGACCACAGGTTTTCACAATTTTATAAGTTTGGTCCATTTGCATATTGGGGGTTGGTCTCCCAATTACAGCTTCAGGTAATGAAGTCATTTACCCCCAGTTTGCTCGCCCAGCTCACTTTTGTTTTCATCTGTGGGCCCTGAGGCAGCGAGGTGTCCTTGACTGCCAGGCCTGGAGAGGAATTGTTGTGCCTGCCCAAAGCAGCAGCTCACACTGTGTGTGGGGTTTAGAGTTACACACTAAAGAACTGCAGAGTTACAAATATATGGAAAATAGAAAATCTAAAATCCTAAGGCATCAGAGGAATTCCAGTGCAGAGCATGTCCAGGCTGTGTGAAATAATGCAGCTACACAGTTAATATTCATGCACTGTGCAGAATTCCAAATACATCCAGGAATTCAAATACATCCATCCACCTCTCATCAGCCACATCAAACTGTCTTGACAGCTAATGAGGGAGGCACAGCCTCGAAAGCAGCAAGTTGTAACTGAATAAATATGATAAACAACCTGTTTCCAGATGGCTTTTTATGTAAAACTATTTATGCAGCGTTGATAGATGGCGAATTTTATGCCAGTAAATCCTCGTATTTTAAAACATTTGCCTTCTTAATTGCCCATTTTACATGTAAAATATGTTTATGTGCATTGCTAAGTTGAAAAGTGGCCTGGAACAGCTCTGGACTGAGTAAGCACCACTCCTGTGCTGGCCCATCTGCCTGGGCTCCTGGGAGCAGAATCACAGGGAGCCTGGTGCTGATCAGAGCCAGACTGACCACAGCAGAACACAAGGGGTTCTTCAGCTCCTGGCTGTGGCCCCAAGGTGTTTGGGGGGACCTGGGCCCCTGAGTGCTGCCAGGGAGATGCAGCTGGGGATGGATCTGGTGCTGGGACAGTGAGCTGGGGCTGGGTGATGATGCTGCTTCTGCAGCCTCTGCTTCATATCCCTAAAATCATACCAGGGAATCCTCAAATGATTTGAGTTAAATATCATCCAGGGCCACCCCTGCCATGGCAGGGACACCTTCCACGGTCCCAGGCTGCTCCAAGCCCTGTCCAACCTGGCCTTGGGCACTGCCAGGGGCAGCCACAGATGCTCTGGGCACCCTGTGCCAGGGCCTGCCCACCCTCACAGGAAACAATTCCTTCCCAATATATACTCTAGGCCTCTTTTAAAGTGGGCTTGCTGTGGTTTGGGCAGAGGTTGTCATCTGACCACTCTGTGCTGTCCCCCAAAGAAAACTCACCCTGCTTCTCCATTCCTTCCCCAGAGCCAGCCAAAGCCCTCTTCCATCCCCCTCTGTCACTGTCATATTTTCTGAAAAATCTTTTGCCCAGGATTTCTTGTCCTGGGAAGCCTCAGAGAAAAATTAAAACAATATTATTTCATTTGCTTCTCCTGTGTTTTGCTGCTTTGGAATGGGGTTGGAGATTGTTTATCCGACGTGTGATTGTTTGATTGGTTTCATGTGAATTGTTTTTACTTAATGACCAATCACAGCCAGCTGTGTCAGGACTCGAGTCAGTCACAAATTTTTCATTAGTATCTTGTTAAGCCTTCTGTCTGTATCCTTTCTCTATTCTTCAGTATAGTTTTAATATAGCCTAATATAGAATGGAATGGAATGGAATGGAATTAAATAGAATAATGTCACAAAATGAATAAATAGCTTAATAGAATAGAATGAGATAAATCTTCTCCGCATGACAGGTACCAAAAATACCTAAGCTCAGCCTCTTGAAAACAATGAAAGAGATTAATCAGCATCCCATGACAGCCCCAGCTACTCTCACCTTGAACACAAACTCACACTCGAGATGCAGGGCACCTGAATCCCAGCTGCTGCTGGCTGCATCACCACATGGAGCTGCAGGGCAGTGGCAGGAGCAGGAGAGACAGAGCCCTGGTAGCCTCTAATGCAATTAGTTCCTGTTGTATCTGCATTCTTATTACTGGCTATTTGCTCTAATGGGTTCAATCATGTACAGCATTAACATAAATTGACACCAAGCAGAGTTATTCCCATGGAAATGTTTGCTCATTTAGGATTGTTGGTCTCAACTCTACGGTATATGGGGTGTTTTATTTAGCCTCTAACTCATTTATTGGGTATTTATAGAAGAGGGCTTTCCTGAGCAGTAAAACCACGGGGCTTTGCACACAACAGCTCTGTCCTTCTGACAGGTTTATTTGGGTTTATTTCTCTGTGGGAGAGCTTTGCCTCACTCTGTTTTCAGCTCAGCATTGCCACTGAAGTCCTTAACCAGAGTCTGCCCTGTCACTGCTGATGCCCAGGCCTGGCTGGTCCCTGCCAGGGCAGGACAGGAGAGGAGGTCAGGGCACCTTCCAGGGCTCCCCACGCTCAGCACCAGAGGTGGCTGAGCTCTGTGGGTTCCTCTGGCACTGCACAGCTGAACCTGCAGGGCAGAGCTGCTGGATCCCTCTGGGAGCAGGGAACAGCCCCTGCAGATCGCTGTGCTGCTGTTCCCTCTTCTCCAGCACCCCCATGAGCACAACCAAATCCCAGAGAGCTCCAACAGCACCAGCCCTGCCTGGCTTCACAAAATTCACAGAATCACAGAATGACCAGGTTGGAAGAGACCTTCAAGACCATCGAGTCCAACCCAGCCCCAACCCTCACCCAAACCCTGGCACCCAGTGCCACATCCAGGCTTTGTTAAACACACCCAGGGATGGGGACTCCACCACCTCCCTGGGCAGCCATTCCAGAACTTTATCACTCTTTCCATGAAAAGCTTTTTCCCGATCTCCAGCCTGTATTTCCCTTGGTGCAGCCTGAGGCTGTGTGCTCTGGCTGTGTCAGTGCTGCTGCAGACAGAGCCCAGCCCCAGCTGAGCACAGGCACCTTTCAGGGGCTGTGAGAGTGATGGGGGCAGCCCTGAGTCTCCTTTTCTCCAGGCTGAGCACCCCCAGCTCCCTCAGGGCTTCCTCTCAGGGTTTGTGTTCCCAGCCCCTCTCCAGCCTCGCTGCCCCCTCTGGATGTGCTCCAGCCCCTCAAGGTTCTTCCCAAACTGAGGGGCCAGAGCTGGACACAGCACTCCAGGTGTGACCCCAGCAGTGCTGAGCACAGGGGCAGAATGCCCTCCCTGCTCATGCTGGCCACACCAGTCCTGGTAGAGAATTCACAGAGAGCCCTTGGGCATGGCAGGAAGGAGTCAGCAGGGAATCACAGAATGTCCTGAGCTGGGAGGGACCCCCAGGATCAGCCATGGCAGCCCCAGCCCTGCACAGACACCCCAACAGCCCCACCCTGGGCACCCCTGGCAGCTCCTGGAGCTCTGGCAGCCTCAGTGCCCATTCCCTGGGGAGCCTGGGCAGTGCCAGCACCTCTGGGGAAGAGCCTTGCCCTGGTATCCAGCCTGAGCCTCCCTGGCACAGCTCCAGCCATTCAGACACCTCATGCCATCCTCTGAGACTTCTGGCAGAGCTCCAAGGAGTTTTTTAACTTCAAGAACAAATATGCACCCAGCCATGCTCCAGTGATCCTGGTGTCCTTATCCTGGTGAGAGAGCTGAGTGAGAAATCTCTTGTGCAAGGTGTGTGACACTGAACTCAATTAAAATGCTTCCCTAAACCTCTGCTCTCAAAGCAGCCTTTCCCCAGCAGAGGGGCTGGGTCTGGATGCAGGGGGACACATTCTGACAGAGTGCCCTGGCAGCAGCATTAGAACCTCTCCTGAATTTTTCACAGAGCTGCAAGTTCAAACTAAACCATCATTCCTTTGGTTTGATGAGGCTCAGAACCACAGGAAAATCATTTGGGGAATAAATAACAAAATAATTTAGGCATTGTCAAAATGTCCCGTTTTGATTTTGAGGCTTTTATTGTCACCGAGTTGAGAAAGGCTTTGTTTTCCAAACATGTTTAATCTTGGACTAACCAATAGGCAAAGGAAGAAGAAATGTCAAATGTCATCTTCCTCTGGAGTTTATGAATATGGGACATATGACAGCCCAGGACTCTACTTGGCTGTGCAAAAAAAAAAAAGGAAAAAAAAAAGCATGGTTTGCAAAAATAGCAAAAAAAGAAGAAAAAAAAAAACCACCCAAACTACTTGACTTTTCATGTTTTCATCCTAATTTGACCAGGATGCTGTTTTTTCTTTTTTATAATATGAAGACTTTTTTACCAGAAGAGAGAACCCTTCTATGTTTCTGCTCCAGTTATCACTGTGATGGGCATTTTTAGATAAGATTTTGATGGGAAAAGGGGGTGGAGAGAAGTCCAGGACTTTCTGTGTTAACTTGCACGTTCTGTGCAGCTCTTGACTGACACTCTGCATTAAAAACATTGAAACTCAGGAATTTTGGGACAGCCAGATTTGCCTGGGCCTAAACAGCAGATGAAGCTCAGGAGGAAGCCCAGTGAGCAGGAGACAAGATGCTCCAGTGGAGATTGGGCTAAACTGGGATTTACTCTGCCCAGGAAACGCAGCCTCACTGCATCCCACCTCCCCAAGAAAGGGAACTGCTCCTTCAGTGGCGCACTAAGGTAGAAAAATCATAAAGAAATCATAAAATCAAGCCTGCTCTTCTAAAATCAGTCCCTGGCCTTGTCAAGGTAGCCCTTTGCAAGTTCCCATGTGAAAGCAATGCTGGTGTGAGCAGTTCATTAACATAACAATCTATTCCTGGGTAAAAAACAACCAGCACCTGTATAAATAATAAATAAATAAATATATAAATAAATTTTAAATAAAAATATATAATTTTATATATATTATATAATTATATCTTATTATAATATATATATTTATATCATTATATTATATAAACATTATATGTTTATATAATATATAAATATTATATCTATATATAATATATGTTATGTGTAATTATATATTATTTATAATATATAATAATTATTTATTTATAAAGAATTAAATAAATTATAAATGTTTTTACACTGTTAGATAGAAAAATGAAAACTATCTCTGACAAACAACTTTCCCTGCATGTACACAGTGAGAGTTTGAGTGACCCATCAATACAGAAAAACAACTTGTTACTAATTAATAAAGTAATTGGCAAGAAAGCTCCTGACCAATGGGAGTCACACACAAGGTCTTTAAAATGGATAAAAATGAGTTATGTGAATAAAGAATGGCTTTTTCCACCATAAATAAATAAAATGGGTTCTGTGTGATTTGTTCCCACATTTCAGCCCCAAAGCACCTCATCCCCACTCCATCCCCATTTCCAGAGAGTCCCAGCGGGCCAGGCCCAAGGAGTGTGGAAAAAACAGCCCAGCCACCACCCCAGGCTCAGCTGCACATCCTCCCATCTCCTTTTCCATCCCACATTTCAGTGACATTTGAGAGTCCTCTCCCATTTTAAAACACATGGATTTTGACATTTTATTACTTGCCTGTCTCAGTTTTATGGTTATTAGGATGGGTGAAAAATTAAGGTTCCTGGAGGCTCTGGAGAAAACCTCTATTTATCCAAAGGGCATTTTAAAAAAGGCTGTATCCCTGTGGGTGACAGAAGGAAATTTAGGATCATTCCAGGCTCTCAGATGCTTTGCAGAATGAGCATTCCAGCGTCAGCTGCTCAGCCCCAAGTCCTTTCTGCCAACTCCCCCTGCCATTTTATCCCATGTCCCCAGAGTCCACAACACTCATCTGGGCTATGGGGACACAGAGTTATCCAAATTCCCATGAGAGAGACATTGAGGGACTGGAACATGTCCAGGGAAGGGAAGGGAGATGGGGAAGGGTTTGGAGCACCAGGAGGGGCTGAGGGAGCTGGGAAGGGGCTCAGCCTGGAGAAAAGGAGGCTCAGGAGGAACCTTGTGGCTCTGCACAGCTCCTGACAGGAGGGGACAGCCAGGGCAGGGTGAAGTTCTGCTCCCACAAGGGACAGGAGGAGAGGGAATGGCCTCAAATTGTACCTGAGGAGGTTTAGATTGGATCTGGGGGGAAAAATATTTAAGGGTAAGGGTGGCCAGGCCCAGGGCAGTGGTGGAGTCTCCATCCCTGCAGGGACTTAAAAGCAGTGTGGTTTTGACACCTGGGGGTCAGCAGGGCTCCCATTTACAAGGTGCTGGTAGGAAAGGAGCACATTCCCCTGGGATTTGCCTGCCAGGCTGTGTGTGCAGCCACCTCAGTGCCACCTCTCTGTGCAGGTGTGGCTCTAACACACCTGCAGGTCTGGGGTGAACTTCCTTCTCCTCTCAAATAAGTGCCTGCTTTCTGGGAAGCATCTGGAGAAACAGATCCCTGGGGATGTTGTTGTTTCAGGCCTGCTCTGTGTCTTAGATTGAAAGATGTGGCTGGGGCTGTGTGTTCTGTCCCCATCTGTCAGAGCTGGGGCAGTTCTCTGCTGTTCCTGGGGCAGTTTTCTTTCTCTCTCCCACAGCCAACCCTCCCTCCAGGAGATCTCTGCTGTCCATGGCCACTGAGTGTCCCTGCAGGGCTGATCCAATCCCAGCATCCCATGGGGAGATGCTCCGCCCAGGGGAGGAGCCAAGCATTCCTCCCTGGATCCAATCTGAGCCTGGCACAGCACAGCAGCCTTTGCCCCCTGCATTGCCAGAGGAGCAGCTTTCTGCTGCCCTGCATGGCCAGAGGGAGCCCAGGCCCATCTGCAGCAGCCCTGGAGCTGCAGAGGAAAACTCCCCCCTTGTGCAGGATCCCTGCTGCAGCAGAGCCACAGCTGGCACTGCAGGAGGGCTGAGCCCCCATGGATGGGGCTGGGACACCCCCTGACACACAGGGGCCAGGGCCTGTGATCACTCTGGCAGCGTTGGTTTGTATTACTGCATTTGTATTTTACTTCTATTGTTTCCCTAATAAAGAACAGTTATTCCTGTTCCCATATCTTTGCCTGAGAGCCCCTTAATTTCAAAATTATAACAATTCAGAGGGAGGGGGTTTGCATTTTCCATTTCAGAGGAGGCTCCTGCCTTCCTTAGCAGACACCTCTCTTTTCAAACCACGATGCTCTGTCACTTGTGGGAGCCCATGTGGTCACCTTTCAGTGTGGGCTCTCAGACAAGACAGGATAGGAATGGTAGGAATTCAGAGGGCAAAGGCTGCTGTGCTGTGCCAGGCTCAGATTGGATCCAGGTAGGAATGCTTGGCTCCTCCCCTGGGCGGAGCATCTCCCCATGGGATGCTGGGATTGGATCAGCCCTGCAGGGACACTCAGTGGCCATGGACAGCAGAGATCTCCTGGAGGGAGGGTTGGCTGTGGGAGAGAGAAAGAAAACTGCCCCAGGAACAGCAGAGAACTGCCCCAGCTCTGATAGATGGGGACAGAACACACAGCCCCATTTCCAACCTCAGACATCAGTACTGCACTGCAGTGCCTGAGAAGTGCCCTGAATTTCCCCTGAGGATTTTTAAATTATTGCTGCTGGGATTCATTCTCCTGCCCCTCCTTGAAGGCTCCCTCACCCTTACCCATGTTTTCCTCTGAAGTACCACCAGCACTGCTCATCTCAATTAAATGCAGCTCCTGTAAACTCTTATGGGGGATGAAACATAAACATTGTTCCCCCCCTTATTTTTTTGTTTGCCTGCCTCTTGTGGATTCTGGCTGGTATTCCCAGCTTCTTTAATTATGGGAACTGTCACCGGTGAGCAGAGAAATGGGTCTGGAAAATTAGAAACACTTGGAACTTGGCTTGTAATATTTCAGCAAGAGCTTGAACCCAAGTTTTCCAAGGCATGTAAAAATGGCTGTGTGAGTAGGCACAGGTACAGAAAGTGTCCTGCTGGGCATGGTTTAGATGCAGACCTAGAGCTAAACCCCAAAATGTAGAGGCTCAGTTTCCCTATTCCAGACAGAGATTAACAATAGGGGAAAATTGATCCAATGGATCCAGAGAAGGGTGGATCCATTTTTCCTGGATATCCTGGATATCAGGAAAACTTTCTAATTGCTGGGTTTCACATTTTCTCAATTCCTGATATTCTTCCAGCAAAACAGGGCATCTTACCCACCCTCCATCTGCACTATGGACAAATAACAGGTATTTTCTTTGATGAATGCACTGGAAAGTAGACACCACTCCAGTGCCTCTTCCTGCCAGATTAGCCTCAGGGTAAGAGGAGGAACATTTCATTTTAATCCAATCTGCTTCATGGGGTCCATTTACTCCTTTAGCACCTTTTCCTTCAGTTAAGCCAAGGCTTAGATTTAAAAACTCTCTAGGAATTAAACAAAACAACAACTCTGTGGTCACAACAGGCTTTGCTGTGAAAGCCTGCTAATGAAACCTGCTGCTGTTTCCAAAGCATTTCAGCTGGGAAACTCCCAGATTACATTTTTCAATTTATTTTGCCTTTTAATCCTCCCTACTTTCTTCTGGCTGAAATTCCCACTGCTCTTTCAAGGCATTCTTGAATATTTGCTGTTATTTGCTCCTTTTCCTCTGAAGTGAATTGGAAGCCAGTGCATGGTGTGGAAGAGCACAAGGAAACCATATGGCAGCAGCCCCTTGTGGCTGGAATTTGGATGGAGATGAGGAGCTGGAGGGGGCAGAGAGAGACCTGAGGGGAATTTTGGCACTGCAGAGGAGATTGTGCAGAAACTGCCTTTGCCACTCTGAAAAACAGCATTAAAAGTGGCCTCATCCTGTATAGGAATAGGAAAACCCCAGTGAGATCCAGAAGAATTGTTACAGACCTGGAAATGGGAAAAGATTGGAAACCAGGGGGCATTAACCATGCAGAGGAGAGCTGTGGGGTCCCATCCTGGGAAAGGGAACACTGCTGGAGCAGGGGCAGGGTCAGCTGGCCAAAGGTGGAAAGGGAGCTGTGTCACAATATGACATGAAATGAACAACACTCACATGCTGAGATGGTCAAGGTAAAAAAGGTACATTTATTTCTAGACTTTATAAAATTCTAAAAGTAACTCTAGATAAGAAGATGAAATTACTACCTCTTTGATTACACTAGTCAAACTAAAAATCTATCAATTCTCTCCTTCCCCAAAAAAATGCAAACTGATCATTATTTACATAAAAAGTGAATAAGAAACTCTATTACAAAAATGTAAACATCACAAAGCTTAGAAAAACTTTAGAAAAACAAAGCAATAGAGCTGGACATGACCAATTTTCTCCCCAAACAGCCCTTCCCCTCCTGCCCCTCATCACTATGGGGCCATGCTCCACCTCCTGCTTCTTCCCCCTTCTTTTACAGCTGCTTCCCTCCCTCTGTGCCTTCTTCCACTCCCTTTGCTTCCCCTTTTTCTTTTCATTCTCTTCCTTCCTGCTGCCTGGTTTTATCTGTGACTTTTACAAATGGGCCCTGGCTGTAAAATTCACCGTATGGATTATCCATTTTTCAACAGAGTGCTCCTGACATTGTGTGGGGAGAGAATCCAGGCAGGAATATATAAAATTCATTATATATATAATATATATAACTGTGATTGAGCAAGCAGCACAAGCACTTCCTTCAGAGAGCTCCTCACAGTTCACTAAGGGAAAACAGAGCCCAGACACTGAATCACAAACCTCCAGCTTAATTACAGACTCAGAGGGTTGGAATTCCAGTGCTGCTGGTGGTGCTGCACAGCCCAGGCAAGGAGCTGATGGAGCACTGAGCTGAGTAATTCCTCACAAATACTCCATTTAGGAAAGGGAGCAGCAAGAACCATTAGCAATTTCAGTGTGTCAAGGAAACTGGGCATTTCATCCAGGGGAGGGAGGTGGGGAATCAGTCAAAGTGTTTTCATCAATGAGGGAAGAAAAATGGGCTGAAGGAGAAGAGGAATAGTAGGGACTTGGAGGCATACAGAAGGCAGGAGGAAAAGATGGAATTGAAATTTTCTTTCTCATGAGAGGGACAGGGAGGAGGGAGGGGGGAAAGGGTGGCAGCAATTTGGTGGAAATTGTGTGAGCTGGCTCACTTCTAGAACAACTGGTGAATAACTTTTAAAATATACTTTCAAATATATTGCATCATTTAAATATGTCTCATAAAACCAAAAGAAGGGGGAATTTCCTTACAGGAGGGGTGGGCAGGTGGTCCTTCCCCTGGTTTTAGGAGCCGCAGAGCAGTGCTGGTTTTCCCACAGACCTCCCCTATTGTAAATACAGATAAACCGACGAGGGGAGAGAATGATGCATCTGACTCATCTTAGCAGAAGGTTAATTTAAGTAATTAAGGTTAAGAAGGTTAATTAAAGTAATTTATTACTTTATTATACTATATTTTAATAAAGAATGCTATACTATACTAAAGAATACAGAAAGGATACTTACTGAATGCTAAAAAGATAGCAATGAAAACTGGTTACTCTCTCCAGAGCCCTGACACAGCTTGGCCCTGATTGGCCAAAGAGTGAAAACAACTCCCAGCAGAATGCAATGGAACAATCACCTGTGGGTAAACAATCTCCAAACACATTCCACATGTGAGCACAACACAGGAGAAGCAAATGAGAGAAGAATTGTTTTCCTTTTCTTTGAGGCTCCTCAGCTTCCCAGGAGAAAAACCCTGGGTGAAGGGATTTTTCAAAGAATGTGAATGCCACACTCCCCAACATCTGAAGCTGTCCCGCTGCAGTGCACCAGTGGGTTATCACCATATAACTGACACCAAAGCACAGCCCCTGGTCAGGTGTGAAGCCTAAGCAGCTGCCATGAGCCAAAAAAATTATGTCCCTGCTCCAAAGAATTTCTATTTGTGGACAGGAGACCTGAGACAGAAGAGAAGGGAAAGAAAAGAGATGTGGGGGGACTCCATTGTTGCCATATTTCTCTTCACAGAGAAATGCAAGGCACAATTCTTCCCAAGAATATTTCTGGGTTTCACATTCTCTGAACTTCAGAGAGAGAAAAAAACCAATTCTTATCTCATTTACTGCTCCTGTGTTGTTCACACAGTGAAATGCATTGAGGAAGATTGTTTACCTGAAGGGAATTGGTGATTGGATTCTCGTGTGAGTGTTTTGATTCACTGACCAATTAAATCCAGGTGAGTGTGTCGGGACTGTCACTGACAGTCAGGAGATGAGTGCAGTTTCCTGCAGAGTTGAGTGCTTGGCAGATTCAGTTTAGATGTAATGTAATATAGATGTAATATAATATAGAATAGTTTAGTATAATAAAGTAATTAATTAGCCTTCTGATAAGATGGAGTCCTCCTCATCATTCTTCTCCTTCATTGGGGGTGAAAATATCGACTATACTCCATGAATGCAATGACATCTCCAAGGGACAGCTCTGCCATCCCAGGGAGCCAGCCCTGGGACGGGGGTGTAGATGGCCTTAGCAGCTGGTCTGCAGGCTAAACAACTGAGTTAGCAGAATAAGAAATTGATAAAATATTAGTTCATAGCAAAGCAGAAAGCAAGGCCGTTAGCATGGAAACCAATAAAATAGACACATAAGGGATGTTTGCAGTTGGAGGATACATGCCTTAGTGAGCAGCCTATGTGCCTAAACAATTTGTTGCAAAGTCTTGCCAATTAATTATTGATGTTAATTGCTTTGTACCAATAAAATAAAATATTGCTTTGTCCAGTGAATATAATGAGCTGTTTTGATGTAACTAATGATTGAATATCTCGCTTTGTTGAGGGTATAAAACTTAAGAACAACTTGTAATGAAGAGAAGGCATTGCTGTCTCTGCACAAGTGTGTGTGTGTCCATCTCAACAGTGACACAGGGGAGCTTGGGAGCATCCCAGCACTGCTCTGGCACAGCTGGGGGAGGACTGGGGAGGCTTGCAGAGAGAAAATCCAGGCACTCCTTGCAGCCCTGTGTTGTGGTGTTTGTGAGGGTCCCCAGGACGAGGTGAGAGATGAGAATTTGACTCCAAGTTCTCAGAAGGCTGAATTATTACTATGTTATGTTATATTATGTTATGTTATGTATGTTATGTTATATCACATCATATTTTATCATATCATATATATGAAATGAAATGTAATGAAATGAAATTATATACTAAAACTATACTAAAGAAAGAGAAAGGAGACATCAGAAGGCTAAAACAAGAATGATAATAAAAACATGTGACTCCTCAGAGAGTCCAACACAGCTGGACTGGGATTGGTCCTTAAGTAAAAACAATTCACATGCTGGGATAAACAATTCTTCAAATCACATTCCAAAGCAGCAAAACAGGGAGAAGCTGAAGCTCCCCAGCTTCCCAGGAGAAAAAATCCTGGCG
This sequence comes from Zonotrichia leucophrys gambelii, assembly GCF_028769735.1. Taxonomy (NCBI): domain Eukaryota; kingdom Metazoa; phylum Chordata; class Aves; order Passeriformes; family Passerellidae; genus Zonotrichia; species Zonotrichia leucophrys. The sequence goes on along the minus strand of NC_088189.1, from coordinate 12,764,165 downwards.
AAGGGATTTTTCATTAAATATCATGGTGACAGCCCTGCTCTTCAGGATGGTCCAGCTGCAGCTCCATCCCCACATTGTCATTGGGTTCTGGGGAATATTTCCAACAAATAACAGGAATTGAGGCCACCCTTCTCACAGGGACCCTGGGGATCTCCTTCTTCCCCTCTCTGAGCTCAGCCTGGGCCATGCCCTGTGCCAGAGCTGCCCTGGGCAGAGGGCTGGGGAAGCACAGGAAAGGTGTTGGAGAATTCTCTGGGTCCTGCTGGCAGCTCTTCCCCTGGACTCAGCCCCTTCCTCTGCAGCTTGGCCCCAGTTTTCACACACAGAATCCTGAATTCTGTGCCCTGGCCTCTGCCACCCCTCAGTTTGAAGAGCATTTAATCTCAAATCTCAACTCTCTGATCTCTCTCCCCATTTCCACATTGATCCTGCTGGCTCCTTGTTTCTTTCCCTAATACAGAAGCACATTTAGCAGCTCAGGAGGAGCTAATGGGAAGGTTTCTCCATCATTCTCAGAGCCATTAGTGCTCACATCTTCCCTCTCAGTAGGGCACATTTGTATGTTTAATTTAAGAAGGTTATCTGTCAAAAGTGATATCTCAAGGTAGCACTGAGCTGGATAAATATGTCAGAAACAATAGCTCGTGCTGAGAGGAACAAATGTTCAGAAAATTCATCCTTTGAAAGATCTCAAGACAGAGAAAATGAGGCCAGACTGGCACCTCTGTCCCAGAGCCTCTCCCTGCTGCCTCCATCCCCCCTGGCACCCTGAGAGCAGCCAGGGGCACAGGGCAGCTCTTCCAGGGAGCAGTGCCTGGGCAGGGCAGGGATCCCCCCTGGCACATGGACTCAGCTCTGGTGGGAAATGGTCAGAGAAAATGGGATTTACACACAGAAAGGGTCTGGGTTGGCTTTAGAACCCAGGGATTGGGTCCTGGCAGTGGTGTTTGCTCTCAAAGCTGTGTGGGCATCTCTGAAAGGTACAGGTGGAGATACGCCCCAGTCATCAAGTGCACCAAAGATCAGGGAATCACAGAATGTTCTGGGTTGGGAGGGACCTCCAGGGTCAGCCAGGGCAGCCCCAGCCCTGCCCAGACACCCCAACAGCCCCACCCTGGGCACCCCTGGCAGCTCCTGCAGCTCTGGCAGCCTCAGTGCCCATTCCCTGGGGAGCCTGGGCAGTGCCAGCACCCTCTGGGGAAGAGCCTTTCCCTGGTATCCAGCCTGAGCCTCCCTGGCACAGCTCCAGCCATGCCCTGGCTCCTGTCCCTGTCACAGAGCAGAGATCAGAGCTGCCCCTCTGCTGATCCTTGGGAGGGTGTTGAAGACCACAATGAGGTCTCCCCTCAGTCTCCCCCAGGCTGAACAAACCATGTGCTCCCCATAACATTTCCCCCCCAGACCCTTCCCTGTCCTCGTGGCCTCATTTGGACACTCTCTAACAGCTTAATGTCTTTCTTTATGTTGTGGTGTCCCTGAAAGAGTTCTGGTCCAGATTTGTGCCCAGACAAGACGGTTGTCTACTGGCCCAATGACTTCTGAGCCACAAAAAGACAAACAGTAAATCAGATGGACTCATCCCAAAGAGAGACACCAGGAACTGTGGCTGTTCTGTAGCCACAGACAGGCTGGAGTCACAGAGAGCCCTCCACTCCCAGGAACTGACCCTGGCAGCACTGGTTTGCACTGCTGCAAGCCTGTGATTCCCAGTAGCCATCCCACAGGTGCTTCACTGCATCCCTCTGCATCCATCCCATCCATCTGCATCCATTCCTTCCCTCTGCATCCATTCCATCCCATCCCTCTGCATCCAGTCCATCCAGCTGCACCCATCCCATCCCTCTGCATCCATCCCATTCCATCCCTCTGCATCCATTCCTTCAATCCCATCCCTCTGCATCCATCCCATCCATCTGCATCCATTCCATCCCATCCATCTGCATCCATCCCATCCCTCTGCATCCAATCCATCCCATCCCTCTGCATCCATCCCATCCCTCTGCATCCCTCTGCATCCATTCCATCCCATCCATCTGCATCCATCCCATCTGCCTCCATTCCATCCCTCTGCATCCATCCCATCCATCTCCATCCATCCCATCCATCTCCATCCATTTCATCCCATCCATCTCCATCCACCCCATCCCTCTGCATCTATCCCATCCCTCTGCATCCATTCCTTCAATCCCATCCCTCTGCATCCATCCCATCCCATCCCATCCCATCCCATCCCATCCCATCCATCTGCACTCAGTCCATCCATCTGCATCCATTCTTTCTCTCTGCATCCATTCTTTCTCTCTGCATCTATCCCATCCCTCTGCATCTATCCCATTTCTCTGCATCTGTTCCATCCCTCTGCATCCCCCCCATCCACCTGCTCTGGGTTGCCTCAGCCCCTGGAGCTGTCTGGGTCTCCCTGCCCTGCACCCAGCAGAAGGTGGGTGGGTGCAGGCTCTGGACTCCTCTGCCTCCCCAGGTGTTACTGAACAGGAAACACCAGCCCTGGGTGGCAGAGAGCTCTTCTGAAGTAGGAAACAGCAAGGAAAGTGTGGAATTCTCTGGTGTTTATGAGGAAAAATTCCGCCCTAAAGCTGGCAAGAGAAGGGGACAGACACATCCTCCTCTTTAATCCCACCCTAAGACAGGGGAATTAAACACCTCCACAGCAAATAAAGTAAGGGACAAGGAGGCTGGCAGAGATGAGCAGCCCCTCCTGTTTCCAGGGCAGAGCATGACCCCTGTGAGCAGTGCTGAGCAGTGCATCCCACCCTGGGGAAAGCAGGAGCAGCCCCAGGCCCAGCACAGACAAAGCCAGCTTGGCTTTTGAAGATGAATCCCTTCATCCCAGAGGTCGGCAGGCTAATGACAAGAAATACCAAAGTGAAAGGAGGCAGTCTCTCCAATCAGGTGAGTGATTAAAATCGGGCTTTGAAGAGCCCAAAGGTCCCCTCCGCTGCTGTCAAAAATGGAGAGGAAAAAAGGCAGCCCTGGGTAAGGCTGAGCTCTTCAAAGAGTTCCCAGCTGCTGGGGAGCTCTGCAGCCCCACTGCTCTGCAGGTGCCAAATCCACACCAGGCTCCTCTTGCCTGACACAGCCTGGACACAGCACATTCACCAGCTGGAGGATGCTCCTGGAGAGGCGAGCCCAGTGCTGCAGGGGCAGAAATGTCTGTTTGTCCTGCTCACCCTCCTGAGAGCTTGGAGCTCCAAGCCCCAGTTTGGCTGGTGGTAAATGCTGGATCTGGGAGATCTAACACCAGATAAAAGGTGCTGTAGGTTCATCAGGAAAGGCATTGCAGGCTTTCCCCACTGCACCAGATTCACTCAGAGCCACCCAGGGCACTTTTGTTCTGTTTTATCCCAGCCCAGTCACTTGTCAGTGTGGCCACTGCCTGTCCCCTGGTGCCACACAATGGCTGATTTTACCTTCCAGAGCTGCAGGAAGGTGGCCAGATGCTGATAACAGACGCATCAAGCTGGAGCTGCAGGAGGATGCTCAGGATTGGATTCCATGGATGTGGAGAGAAGCTGATCCAGCTGCAGCCACTGCAGGGCTCAGGAGGGAACAGCCTGCTCCTGGCAGGAGCAAGTGATGGGGAAGGTGGGAATGTCCTCCAGGGGTGTCAGAATCTCTTTATTCCTTCAGTGGGAGCTGCGATGATGTCTCAGGTTGAAAGATTTAGCTGGGGCTGTGCATTCTGTCCCCATCTGTCAGAGCTGGGGCAGTTCTCTGCTGTTCCTGGGGCAGTTTTCTTTCTCTCTCCCACAGCCAACCCTCCCTCCAGGAGATCTCTGCTGTCCATGGCCACTGAGTGTCCCTGCAGGGCTGATCCAATCCCAGCATCCCATGGGGAGATGCTCCGCCCAGGGGAGGAGCCAAGCATTCCTCCCTGGATCCAATCTGAGCCTGGCACAGCACAGCAGCCTTTGCCCCCTGCATTGCCAGAGGAGCAGCTTTCTGCTGCCCTGCATGGCCAGAGGGAGCCCAGGCCCATCTGCAGCAGCCCTGGAGCTGCAGAGGAAAACTCCCCCCTTGTGCAGGATCCCTGCTGCAGCAGAGCCACAGCTGGCACTGCAGGAGGGCTGAGCCCCCATGGGATGGGGCTGGGACACCCCCTGACACACAGGGGCCAGGGCCTGTGATCACTCTGGCAGCGTTGGTTTGCACTATTGCATTTATATTTTTAATTTTCCTGGTAAAGAACTGTTATTCCTATTCCCATATCTTTGCCTGAGAGCCCCTTAATTTCAAATTTATCTTAATTCAGAGGGAGGGGGTTTGCATTTTCCATTTCAGAGGAGGCTCCTGCCTTCCTTAGCAGACACCTGTCTGTTCAAACCAAGACAGATGAGCAGTGAGGATCAGTTTCCCATGATGAGGCAGGGCTTGTATTTTTATTTTACAGAAGTAAAATAGCCCTAAGGTGGGAAAATGTTGTTATTCTGCCCCTCCATGTCCCTTCCCTCTCAGCCTGATCCCTGGGCTGCCACAGGAAGGGGTTGTTGGTTCCAGTGCAGCTGCTGGAAGGAGGTTCATGTACTGCTGGCAGCTGATGGAAAACTTCCAGATATTACTTCTGGGAGACTTGCTGTAAATTTATGTCTTCTGTTATAAACCTCACATCTGCCAGGAATGCACAGCACAGGAAAGCAGTGTCAGCACACAAACAGAATGGAAGGCATGAAATAATCAGCGCTCCTAACAACAGCTTTGGAAGTAAGAGATGGATTGGGCTCTGTCAGAGCCTGTCAAACACAACAGGATTCAAATAATGCTGAGCTGCAAGGGGCTGCCTCAGTCTGGGGATGGAAATGGCAACGATAATCTGGGCTGAAGGAAACCCTTGGCCAGCCCAAACCTTCCTCTATGCTCTCTGTCTTGCTGAATTTCACAGGGAAAATTCTGTTCTTCCATGACTCCAAACCTTGCCAATTCTGCACACAAAAATAAACCCCATAAATAAAACTGAAAATTAAAGCATTTCCTGACAGGACCACAGGCAGGGATGAGCTGTTTGGTACGTGTTTATGGATTTGCAGCTGCATGAGCAACCTGGGCTAGTGGAAGGTGGAAGCACCAAAATAAATGTTCTCTCTTTTGTTCCCTAATACTTCCCATTCTTTTATTCTCCTTTATTTTGGCCATTTTTGAGTTTTTCACAGAGCCTCAAGGTGCCCACAGAAAGGAGTGGAATGAGATGGGCTTTAAGGTCCCTTCCAACCCAAACCATTCCGTATTTCTATGATATAAAACTTCTATAAAACTCCAGGTACTTCTGTTGCTTTAACTGCATTTCCTTGTGACCCAAAGTTTCTCAGAGCAGCAAAAAGAAAAGGGAGCTGGCTGCAAAGACTTGCAGAAAACCTGGCTGACCAGGCAAGCAAATGTTGGATTAAGCCTAATATGGATAAATTCACATGGTGCATGTGCATGAGGATAAATGGGATGCTAATCAGCAGTTCTGTATTTCTAATATTGGGCTCTGTGCATGCAGGATGGGGATCTGTGAAAAACTCAAAAATGGCCAAAAATGAGAGAAAAAAAAAAGAGTGGGAATTAGTAGGGAATAAAAGAGAGAACATTTATTTTGGTGCTTTTTGCCACTGCATGAATTCATGGCTTCCCAGCATCTCCAGAGCTGGGCACAGTCTGAGCCCCCTGCTCGGAAAAGAGCAAAGTGGAAATGAAAGATGTCCAGGGGAAAGCAGCAAAAGTCATCAAAGATATGAAACAGCTCCCAAATGAGAGGCAAGCAAACAGATTAGGACCTTTCAGGATGGGAAACAGAAAATTGGGACAGGCTTCGAAGATGGAATGAGACACAAAGACAGGAGGGAGGAAATGACTCACTGTGGTCTATTGGAATGCAAGAATTTGGGACCACAAAGTGAAATCAGTAATTGGAAGGTTCAAAATAGGCTTCAGGAGGCCCTTTCCACACATCCCAGAGCTCAAGGTTCAAAATAGGTCTCAAGAGGCTCTTTTCACACATGCCAGAGCCCAGCTGGGGCTCTTCTCCCTGCAGGAACCTGCAGAGAGGACATTGGAGATGGGTTCAAAATACAGCTGGGGCAAGTTCACAGAAGAATAATCCACTGAAGGCCTTTAAATTCAACAAAAATCTGAGCCAGAGGCTCAGGGAGAGCACAGGCTGCATGTTCCAGGCTCCTGGGGCAGGGATCAAAGGAGGCATCCCTGGATGTGCTCCCTGCCCCTCACTGGCAGATGCAGACACAGCTCTCTGGATTTTTGGTTCCATTAAACACAGTTGAGCTTAACTGAGAGAGCCAGGAACGATCTCTGATGTTTAAAAACACTTTAATACAAATTCATGTCCTTGTGCTCAGGTTTTAGGCTTGCACACATCCTCTGCTGTGCTCTCAGCAGGGATTTGGGCATTGTGACTGTGTTCACAGGGGTTCTTGGATGAGGGAAGAGATGAAGATCTGACTCTATGTTTCAGAAGGCTGATTTATTATTTTATGATATATATTATATTAAAACTGTACTAAAAGAATAGAAGAAAAGGTTTCATCAGAAGGCTAGCTAAGCTAAGAATAGAAAAGAATGATAACAAAGGTTTGTGACTCAGGCTCTGTGTCCAAGCCAGCTGGGCTGTGATTGGCCATTAATTAGAAACAACCACATGAGATCAATCACAGATGCACCTGTTGCATTCCACAGCAGCAGATAATCATTGTTTACATTTTTTTTCCTGAGGCCTCTCAGCTTCTCAGGAGGAAAAATCCTAAGGAAAGGTTTTTCCATAAAAGATGTCTGTGACAGGGCATGAGCAAGGCTGAAGGTCTGGGATGCAGGTGGGACGGGGAGGTGGGGCACGGCCCTGGCTGTGGGACTGCTCTCAAGAACTTCTCCAGCCCCACAGGGCTCAGCTCAGCCGTCCCCTGCCCCTCTGAGCTGTAACCAACCTCTGGGGACAGGCAGTGACAGCACAGTGTGGCAGGGTTTACCCTGCAGGGTAATGGGTTCCTGTTTCTACCTGAAGAAATCCAACCCCAGCTTGGGGTTTTACATCCCCACAGGGTGAAGGGAGAGCAGAGAAATAGGAAATAATAACTCATTTAAATACATGTTTGAATCAAACCCTGTAAATTACCCTAAGTGATGTTTTAACAAGACACAATTGCAGGAGCTGAGCAATGTTTCTGTCATTACTCTGCGGTGTGGTTTTGTTTTTATTTAACAACCAAAATACAGGACTCAATTTACAGGGCTTTAGCCATGGTAGATGAATTTTTATGGGATAAATTCACACTCCAGCTTTGCTATCAGGTTGCAATACGAGGAGCTGGGCCTTTTTATTATTATTAGACCAGGCTGTCAAAAGCAGTTATACTGCTCTCCTAAAACTGGATGCAAAATCACTTGCCTCTGTGCAGCATCAATAAAAATGGGGCTTCTCTTACTGCTAGAATTCGGTTTTTAATTTTATTTTATTTCTGTTGGGAAAGTTGGGATCACAGTCTCATCTTCCTTTTCTTTCACCCAAACAAAGTCAGTCCTGCAGAGGCTCATTGGGCAGAGCAAACTGGGGCTGGCTTTGCACAGAACCTGAGGAATGACAGAAATGGGGGTTGCTCGAGCTCTCTGACCCAAGATCCTTCTCCAGGCAGGGTTAGAATCAACACCAGACCAGCTCAAGCACAACTTCACCCAGCTGAGCCTTAAAATCCTCCATGGACAGTGATCCCATGGCCTCTCCAGGATTTGTCCCAGGGCTGCACTCTCCTCACTGCAAAAAATGAGTGAAAGTGTGGAAGAGAAATGGGGATTAAAAATGTCAGCACCTTCTAATTAAATAATATTTCTACTCTTTCTAGCACCTCTCCTGGTGAAAAACCAACTGTAGAGGGTTGCCAGGCTTGAACTGTGAGCAGAAGAAATGGATGGAAAGAAGAAAGTGGATGAATAAAAATGGATGAAGAAATAATTCACTTTGTTGTGTCAGGCAGCAAGTGGAGGGAAGGTGCCTGAAGCAGTTGGAGAGGTCTGAATGCCCAGGCAAACTGGGGTTACTAAGTGGGAACTCAAACCTGCCCTAGAAAATTCCCATCAGCAAAAACTGGATCTGGGCAGGGCAGCACAGAGCTCAAAAAACAAAGCAATGTTCACTGCAAAGGTTTCCTCCTCCTGCTTGCTCGAACACCAGCCCAAAAGCAAGGGACCCATCCTGAAATCAGAATTAAAGGCCAGTGGGCAGTGCTGGCTGCTGGAGAGTGAACAGCACCAAAGCTGACACATCCTGCTCCCCGACACAGAACTGGCTGTGTCCTGAGAATCACAGAATGGCTGGGCTGGAAGGGACCCTAAAGCCCCCTCCTGTGACATGGGCAGGGACAATTCCACTGTCCCAGCTGCCCAGCCTGGCCTTGGGCACTGCCAGGGATCCAGGGGCAGCCACAGCTGCTCTGGGCACCCTGTGCCAGGGCCTGCCCACCCTCACAGGGAACAGTTCCCTCCCAGTATCCCATATTTTTCACCCTAAGGCCATTCCCCTTGTCCTGTCACTCCATGCCTTTGTACAAACTCCCTCTCCATCTCCCCTGTCAAAGGCATTAGCATTAATCAAATTAGGTGTAAGAACCTAAGTAAAAACGTGCATAGTAATTTATGCAGATTGCTGTGTAAGCTCTTAAAATGCTGGGCTGAGGAAAAAACCAAACCAACAACACAAACACAAAATAAAACCTGCAGCTTTCTTTGCTCTAATTAAATCCATCCTGCTCTGCCTGCAGGTGCACAGAGCCTCCTGTTCATCTCTTTCTGTGATCAGACTCCGTGCAAAATGACAAATTAATAACTTGAATAACAACAGTTCAACAGGAACAGCCTGATTACAAATCTTGATAGAAAGAGGTATTGTTGCAGGAGTGGTTTCTGTTTAAAATGCAGTAAATCAGATGTCTCTGAAGGGAGAAAAGTGCGGTTTAAAAATGTATTTAAATGAAGGAATGGTAAATAGGAGAGGCAGTGCCCATTTCTCTTATTATATGAGCACAATCCAGCAACAGAAAAACCTCAGCAGAGGAGCTGCTTCAATTTACTGTTATCAGAGGGGATTAGAGCTGAAGATCCCTGATAACCACAAGAGCTTTCCTGTGTTATTAACTAGGCTTGGCAATATTTCTCCTCCTTCAGAACACAAATGAAAAACCTCTTTATTTGCAATGCACATTGGATATTTCCTGCTCTAATGCAGCATTTCTCCACTGCAGTACCAGCAGGAACTTCTGCTCCCACTGTGCTGCTCAGGAGCCAATCCCACCTGGTGAGAAGCCAGGAGTGAGGAGCTCTTCCCCTGAATCCCAGCCCAAAGCCACAGGATGTGGTCCTGACATTCCCAAACTCATTCCCAGTGTGGAGCAATGAGAAGAAATCTCTGTGGTCTGTGATGGAGATAAGGAGGTGAGGCAGCATCTCCTTGGCCAGCAATGTTTTAACTACAGAATAACAGAATTATTTGGGTTTGAAGGGATCTTAAAGACCATCTCATTCCAAGCCCTGCCATGGGCAGGAACAGCTGCTTTTGCAGGGTGGCAGCTCCAGAACCATGGAAAATGCTCCAAGGGGCACAGCTGGAACAGGAGCAAGGAGGTTCCATGTCAGGACCATGGAGCAGAGCCAAACCACCCTGCTCCAGCACCAGGAGCAGCTGTGCCATTCACATTCTCCGCAAAAATCCCTTCACACCCAGGGTTTTTCTCCTGCTAAAATCTTTCTTGTCTCTGCCTTGCACAGCCTGGATTGCCCCTTATCCCAAACATTTCCAGTGAAGGGAAGAGCACAGACCTTGCTCAGCCTTTACTAAATGTTTGGGAAGATGAAACAGGAAAGTCTTATAAATATGATTGTCTGGCAAAAGATTTGGAGAATATGGAAACTATAAGTGAGATAGAAATGAAAGCAAGCTTTGAGATACCTCATTTACTGAACAATTGGAAAACAATGGTGTGGCTGGATGAAGGCAATTCCCTTTTGATGGAACAACACCCTCTGCTTGCAGACAGGCCCAAGGGTCAGAGCAGACCCTGCCAGCTTGGCAGAAGGGGCCCAAAGAGGAGTTTTTAGGGTTTAAAATGTAACACAGTGTGGTAATGTAATGATTCTTATAGGCTGTATGTAAATGCTGTAGGATTTGTGTATTGTGCTAGATTGGTTAGTGAGAATTAGAATATTCAACACAAGAAGATTTATTGTATTGGAACGGGAACCTCACTCTCTTACCCTCTCACTCTCTCCCCCTCTCACCCTCTCTGCCCCTCTCCTCTCTCGGGCCTGCTCTGGGCTGTGTCTGGCAGCTCCCAGCAGGGCCCTGCCCCCAGGCCCTTTGCAATGAACCCCAAGTTCCAGCCCTGGCTGCAGAGATCTCTCGTGTCTGTCTGTCCTGACCATCCTGCCCCCCGACACTCCTACAACTAACCCCTCACCCCTGTCTTTGACAGGGCTCTCCTGGCTACAAGGAAAAAGCTGTGGGAATCTTGATCATGCCATAAGCTCTGCACACCAGAGAAGCATTAACTTTATGTAAAAATCCACACCAGCCTTCCTGCTGCTCCACAGAACCATGACAGTTTTCCACAGGGCTGGAAAAAGCCCTTCCCTTGATATGTCTTTGCCATTCAGATGTAAAAGTTGAAACACCTGACGGTGGTTCCCTGACTAAGAGGAGAGCAGGGAAGGGACTGAAAGAAGAGGCAGAATTTCATGTTTTTAAAGAGAAAAAAAGAGAAGCACAGAACCCTGGAATGGTTTGGGTTGAAAGGGACCTTGAACATCATCTCACTGCAACCTGGAGAACCTTCCACTAGAGCAGGCTGCTCAGAGCCCCATCCAGCCTGGCCTTGGACACTTCCAGAAGGAGATCAGCAGCTGTTTGGCACAGGAGAGGGGGGATTAACAACTAATCAACTCCCAGAAAGGTCAGAGCCCAGGTGCTGCCCACACTCCCAGGGCCTGGAAGAGGGCACACACTGGCCAGAGAATGTTTGGGAAAGACAAGGATGGACACAGAGCTGGAGGGATCCCTCCCTGCCCAGCCCAGCATTAGCCTTGGCATTTGCTGTGGCTGCCATGAGCCATGGCCCAACCATCTGGGAAGCCCAACCTCAGGCCTGGAGAGGAGGGAAGATGAGGTAGGAGGAGATGCACAGGGACCACCCCCAGCAGGAGCCTTCTGGACACTGCAAATGAACAGCAACAGATCTCCTTGGAGGCAAAGAAAGGCTACATCAGCCTCATTTAAGGCTCTGCAAAACAGCTCCTTCCCAGGATGCTTCTTCATGGAGGATCCACTGTCCTCAGAGCAAGCCAGGTTCCTAATTAATGAAGTGCTAATCAAGAGTGCAGGAGCAGCATTTGTGTGGATGCAGCAGCCCAGGGAGGCCACGCAGAGCTGCTGGGGAAAGCTTTGCTCCAGAGCCAACTTAATTTAGGAGCTGTGCAACAAAACAGTGGCATAAACAGGAGCTGGACACGAACAATTACCAGGAGCTCATTCCAGCAAAATGCAAAATACGGACTTTTTCCATCCTTTTTATGTTTCCATCTCTATTCCCACAGCAGCTCTATTAAAAAGATGGTGCTTGGCTACAGAATGTGATGTTAAACAAGGCAATTTGCTGAAAGGCTCTTGTTCTGCTCCTGTGCCTGGGATCTGGGATTTAGGGATGTGCCTGACTCTGTCCTGAGATGGGTTTGAGGGATCTGTCTGCACCTCCCCATGGAAGAGACAGCCCCAGGTCACACATGGCACTGGGGCAGGGTGGTACTCCACCATTTCCACTTGTTTTCAGAGGATTTTGTGGGAATTTACAAAATCAGAGGGCTTTGGGAAAGCTGCAAAAGGCAGGGCTCAGAGACAGCAGAACTGTGATTAGAGCTAAGCAGCAGCCATGAGATTGGTCAGCAGAAAAATTATTTAAACTGTAGAAAAGCAAGGACAAATAGAACAATGGTCTGTGTATTAACACTTGTCTAGAATAATTCCCTAAGCTACAGAAAAGTTTATCTAGTGAGATATTAGGAAGTTTGAAGCTTAATAATGGAGCTCTGTGCATTGTGCTTTAAGGCTCACAAGCAGGTATTGTATTCAAAATAAACAAGCATTGTTTAACCAAAGGTACCTGTGCTTATAGTGGTTGGATAGAACTACTGTCAATGTGCTTTTGCTTTGTGTGATTGGTCAAAAAACTTTTAAAGTAAGTTGTAACATTAAGTTCTTTGTCTGCTGCCTGGGATGTGAGCTGGTGGCATCTTCCCATTGTCATAAAGCTGTCATGAGGCTGTTGCTGGAAAATCAAACAGCTCAAGGCACATTCCAGCAGTCCTGTCCTGTTTGTGATTTGTACATAGACCCCGGTCAGCGTCAGATTTCAGATTTTTTTGTTGTTGTTGTTTTCAGATGATTTTTCTCACTGTGGAAAAGGAATTTTTCCATGGGAGGGAATGGAGGGGCTGATAAGCCTGAGGTGCAGCCCATGTTCCTCCCCAGACCATGAGTCCTGGTAGTGTGTTCCTAAAGATATTCATAAGAGTCTCTGGTGTTGGATCCACTGAGTTGTGAATTGAGCTTCATTTTTCTCATGTAACAGAGGCTGTCACTTGGGGATTATCAAGAAAAGCCAATGTTTCACAGGGAATCCAGCACTCAGGGGGGTAGATGATGATGGAAGGTGACCCACAGCCAGACACCAGGTCCCTCAGACCCATCCAGGGCACAGCCACCCAGGCTTGGAGACACAAGCTGCAAGATTGCTGTCTCCAGCTCTGCAACATCATTCCTGCAATTCTCTCAGGTGCAGGGACAAGCCCAGAGAAGCGAAGAAATAAATTCTGCAGACAGCTGAGGGGGGTTTAAGCTGTAGCATTAAAAATTTATCTCTCAGATTAATGCTCACCTGCTGTCCAGTCCTGTCCAGCCCCTTGGGTATCTCAGTTCTCTTTTTAAAGGTCAATTTTATCCACAGGCCAGTCTGGAACAGGGTTTGTTCAGAGAGCTTAATTAGAGATGTGCTGCAGAAATGGTGAGAGAGAAACCCCTGGATAACTCTGTCCTCGTGTCCCTGGGGCTCCAGACTCTTTCCAGCCCGCCTCTCTCATCCAGGAGGAGAGTGATGCTGCCTGGATTTGGGGAGAGATTGAATACCCTGAGCAGGACCACAGGATCATAGGGCAGCCCCAGCCCTGCCCAGACACCCCAACAGCCCCACCCTGGGCACCCCTGGCAGCTCCTGCAGCTCTGGCAGCCTCAGTGCCCATTCCCTGGGGAGCCTGGGCAGTGCCAGCACCCTCTGGGGAAGAGCCTTTCCCTGGTATCCTTTGCTTCCCCTTTGCTCCAGGAACTCCCACTCCACCACCTTTTGGAAGAAAATTCCCAGACCTCCTAAAGAGGTACCAGCAGCCCCATGTCGAGGCTGCAGGTTGGAACTATTTATAAATGTGGGATTCACATTCTCTGAACCTGAGAGAAGTGGTGAGAGAAGCAGAGAAGAGAATGATCAAAACAATCCTTATCTCATTTGCTGCTCCTGTGTTGTGCCAAAGCAGAATGCTTTGGAGATTGTTTACCCACAGGGATGGTGTTTTGTTTCCTTGGCCTGTCAGGGCCAGGTATGTGCAGACTGTGGGTCAGCAGACACAAGATTCTGGGCAGTTGAGTGCAGTTGGGTGCTTGGCAGATTCAGTTTAGATGTAATGTAATATAGTGTAATATAATATACAATAATATAGTATAATAAAGTAATTAATTAACCTTCTGATACTATGGAGTCCTCCTCATCTTGCTCCCCTTCATGGGGGCTGCTTTGATCCCATATATAAACATTTAAAACACTTAAAAACCTGATTTAAACCACTTAAAGCCCTTGAACAGTGTTGCCTACACATCTCTATCAAGGTCCTGGATCCTCACTTGGAGAGCCAGAGCAGTCCCATCCCACCTGCCTGACCCCTCCCATGACTGAGCCACAGCCCCTCACTCCACAAAACAAATTCCATCTACCTCCAGATGTGTGTGACAGTGTTCACAGGGGTTTTCAGACTGGGGAAGAGACAAGGATTTGACTCCATGTTTCAGAAGGCTTGATTTATTATTTTATGATATATATTACATTAAAACTATACTAAAAGAATAGAGGAAAAGGTTTCATCAGAAGGCTAGCTAAGAATAGAATAGGAAAGATCGACAACGAAGGTCTGTGGCTCGGACTCTCTGTTCGAGCCAGCTAGGCTATGATTGGCCATTAATTAGAAACATCCAACATGGGCCAATCACAGACGCACCTGTTGCATTCCACAGCAGCAGATAACCATTGTTTACATTTTGTTTCCTGAGGCCTCTCAGCTTCTCAGGAGGAAAAATCCTAAGGAAAAGATTTTTCATAAAAGATGTCTGTGACACCCTGGGGCCCGAGGCTTCCATGAGCTTTGCATCAAGGTTCTGACTCAACCTCTCACCTCTGCTTTGCCCTGGCTCTGGAATTCAATAATGTGCTTTTCAGGAGCTATAAAACTTTTGTTCCTGCCTGTTTTGCTGCAAGTTTGAGAAATCCACCTGAAATCTAATACAAGGGGGGAAATCTTATTATGGAGCCATAATGTTGTAAATGGAGAAGGAATTCTCTTCCCCTCTCCCTGCTGAGCAGGAGTTCTTTCATTCAGCCCAGCCTCCCAGTGAGGAGCTGGGAACAAACCCAGGAGAGGTAAATCACAGCAGGTCCCACAGAGCCTTGGAGAACAAGGACAGGGAGAGATTGTGCGGGTGTTTTGTTTGTCTCTGTGCTGCCACCCTGCTGATTTGTGTTCAGCCTGAGCAGGATTCATCCCTGGGGACCTGCCAGCTCAGGATTCTCTGTCCCCACAGCAAATCCTGAGGGAGTCATCAGCTCCTGGGAGGTTCTGGTTGGACATGAGACCCCTCTGACCTTCTCCAAGCCATGTGCTGTCCCCCAGCTCCCTCTTTGCCCATTCCTTTGGATAGCAGTGGAAATCACACTGTGGAGAGCAATTCCCCAAGGGCTGGGAGGAGGAAAAGCAGCACCAAACCCAGGGCACCCAGGTCCCCACAGGGACCATCATTTCTGGAGGCAGATGTGCCCACGTGGTGCTCAAAGTAGGGCAGAAATGCCAATATTACTTCTTACCTGTGGATATGGAGATATTTGCTCACAGAGATATCACCCGGCTCCTTCATTCAGGGTCCAGGCCTGAGTTTTGTGTTCATATTGCCTGAAAAAGCAGGGAAATGTCAGCTTTTGGAAGAACATTAGAGGACTTCAAAGCAAATGATCCATTTTGAGATCCAGGCATGGACACAGTCGAGCAAGACCAGAAAAGGGCCACAAACAATTCCCAGAGCAGGAAGGAACATTAACAATCACCCAATATTTTTAAATAACAAACATGTGACACAAACTGCTGGCAAAAACAAATTGATGAGCAGAAGAAGTAGCTAAATTCATTAAATAAATTATCCATTACATTTTATTTCTCCTTCAGCTCTATTAATTGTTCTAGAACAGCTATGCAGCCACAGATAACGCTGAAATATAAATATTTGTCCAAAAGAAGTGAAAGAATGTAAGCCTCCTACAAGTATTCAATCAGTGGAAGTAATCTATAAATACATTGCTGTGTTGTATAATTACTTTGATAAACTTAATGCAGCAGGCTAACAGCAAACACTCACAATTAGCTACTTATTTATAAATGAGCCAAGGATCAATAACCACTCATTGAGCTCAATGGGCAAAATATTCCAATTATTATTGCTGCACTTAATCCCAGAGTTTGTACAAGAACAGCAAATTTGGGTATTTCCTGATTTATTTCCTAACCACCAGAGATCTGCAGCTTTGAGACAGAGCTGGTTTTATATTTATCAGCCCTCCATGGATTCTTCTCTGCATCGATTTGTTTGATTTTTGAACCAAGGTAAACTTTCGGCATCTGCTGTTTCTGCAGGAAGATTTTCCCAGCTGAAAGTGCCCACAGAGCCAGAGGAGCCTCCTCTGGATCTTCAGTCTATCACCCACAAAGAGATCCTGGGAGAGACAATAAAATTGTTTCCTTCTTCACCATCTACAAATCACGATTTTACTGCCCTTTGTAGATTTTTAAGGCATTAATTTTCTCCAAAATAATAATTTGAAAAAAGTAAAAACCATCCCTAACAGACCATATCCCACCATGTGTCTCCTCATTCCAGCCTTTGGAGCAGCTTCCACCCATGTGGTGGTACTATTCTAAAAGGGGCAAAAGTAGTAAAACTTTTGATTCTAAGACTCTACAGTTCAATAAGTTTAAAATTCTAAAGTTTAAAATCTAAAAACTCCAAAGTTCCAAGATTCTAAAAGTAGTAAACTAACTGAAATTCTATATTTTTTTCTTTACATTATCAATAGAAAATAAAAGGTTGTGGGAGAGAAGTGTTCCAAAGGTTTTATTCTAATTCTTATTACTCCTTCTTTTAGCTGCTGTTAATAAATTTTTCTTTCAAGGTTTTAAGCCTACTTTACCTTTCTCTTAATCCTACCTCACAACAAAAAATAAATATATTAGTAATTAACCAACACCAAACCCACCACACTCCTTAGTGTGTTAACCAAGAAAATCTCAAAACAAACAAAATCTCAAATTAATAAACCAAAAGCACTAGAACTCAATTCCCTGTGCAGATGGCAGACATGTGGCTGCCTGGACCTTTCCAGCTCTTGTTGTAAAACAGCAGCAGAGCTGTCAGGGCTGGGATCCCACCCTCAGTGCCAGCTCTGGTGCCTCCTCCTCATCCTCAGAGCACCTGTCTGTCACAGACATCTTTTATGGAAAATCCTTTCCTTAGGATTTTTCCTCCTGAGAAGCTGGGAGGCCTCAGGAACAAAATGTAAACAATGATTATCTGCTGCTGTGGAATGCAACAGGTGCATCTGTGATGGGGCCATATTGGTTGTTTCTAATAATGGCCAATCATAGCCCAGCTGAGCCACAAACCTTTCTTATCATTCTTTGCTATTCTATTCTTAGCTAGCCTTCTGATGAAATCCTTTATTCTATTCTTTTAGTATATGTTTTATGTAATATATATTATAAAATAATGAATCAGCCTTCTGAAACATGGAGTCAAATCCTTGACTCTTCCCCAGTCTGAAAACCCCTGTGAACACTGTCACACCTGGATGCCACCATCCAGCCCTGGTTGCTGCTCATCGTGTCCTGTTCCCTGTCTCCCACCCAGAAATGGCTTAATCTGTGACAAATCTCCCGTGCAGGAGGCTCTGAGCCCCCCCAGCCTCGGTGGGTGCAGATGCAACACGAGCCCTGTGTTTTCCTGCTATGCCTTTCCCTTTTACACCTGGGTTGTTGAAGGTCTTAGGGGTTGTCAGAACAATTTTCAGCTCCTGAATCCTTTTTTAGGGTGCTACAGGTTTTCTAAGCTGCTCCTACAACTTTTTAACCTTTTTGAGGGGCTGTCTTTTGTGGTTTTCCATGCAAGCAGTGCTTGCATTTTCTATTCAATTACTTGTCTAGATATCACTTCTATTTTTTTGAAGTAATTTTCATATGCTCACAGACTTGATGTTTATCCATGATTTTTGGTTTTTAGTTTGTGAACTGAAGGGCTGTGGCTTCTGGAGGGGATTTTCATTTCTAAGCGAGCTTGTCACAGAAAGGACAGAGCCTGGAGTCTTTTCTCCACCTCATTCAATCCTCCTCACCTTTGGCATGGCCTGATTTATGATTTGGACTTCCCTGATTGCTGACCATGCAGCCAGAACACCTCTGCAATCAGACCCTTGCACAAATAAACAGGCAAGACACTGAAAATGCATCTCAGTTCCTGGGGAGAAAAACCAGCCTCAGCCTTCCAGGACCTCAGCACTCCACAGCCACCATGAGAAGGGATTTTATTCTGCCAAGATTAGCTATGGGAGAAAAACCCCAGCCACGCCCTGGTCACTGCACAGACGAAATATTTGATGAACACATGAAATATTTGATTTTCGGTGCTGTGTACATCCAGTTATGACTTCTGCCTGTACTCCTAAGCTCAGGAAGGCAAATATCGCAGCAGAGATCATCTAGCAGATATTTCACTGTGCTTGGGGGCTGCAGTCTCTGTTAGGAGTCTGCATGGCAGGAATGCCTTGTTTCTGGGGGCGGGAATGCCTCATTTCTGGAGTGCTTCTGTTGAGTGTTGTTCCAGATGCTCTCTCTGCAGCAAGGTTGGATCCCCTGGTTTTCCTTGGCACATGCAGATTCCCTGGATCTCCCTGGCAGTGCCCAAGGCCAGGCTGGACAGGGCTGGGAGCACCCTGGGGTGGTGGAAGGTGTCCCTGCCCATGGCAGGGGTGGAACAAGGGGAGCTCTAAGCCCCTTCCAAGCCAAACCATTCAAAGATTCCATGAAATTGTCCTTGTTCTCCTCCCACCATGCAGGGCAGGGCTTCCTGAGGCTCTGTGGCAGGTTGACCCAGGCTGGGTACTAGGTGCCCACTCAGTCACTCCATCACTCCCTTTCCCACTGGGAGGGGAGAGAATGAGAAGGGAGCACAAGCAGCTGGGTGAGATAAGGCAGGTTTATTTCAGTGGAAGACAGCAATCAGCAGAAATCTGCACGTGCAACAGTTAAAGAGGAAAAAAGGTCAGTCTCCACTTCCAGCAGTGATATTCAGACACCTCACTGGCAGTGGGTGCAATCCCAGGATCTCCTGGCTGTGGGCAGAAACCCCCTCCCCATCCTTCATCCTGCTCCCTTTCCTTCCCATCCCAGCATGGGCCAGGAACAAGGGCAGGGACTGGCCAGGGCACCTTGTGGCACCATCCCTCAGCCTCATGGGGCTTTTTCCTTCTGCAAACGTGGGCACAGCCCTGGCTGTGGGGTGGGAAGGCAGCTGGGGTCAGGCTCAGCCTCTCAGGCTCCTCAGTGGGATGAAGGGAAGCAGCAGCACCAGCCTGGCACAGAATCCACTCCTGTGCTCCTGAGTCGCCTTGGGAGGAATTCACAGGTTGGTAACGGGCCCCAGGTGGGGAACAAGTGTCATTCCAGCTGTAATGGAAGTGCTTTAGTCCCCAAAAATACCCAACCTGGCTTTAAAGAGAAGCATGAGATGGATTCATTCCAGGATTACTCAAATACCTTGCTTTGGGGGAATATCCTTCACTTCTCTTTTAACTTTAATATCACATTAGAGACTGCTGGCTGGGGTGGTGGAGGCTGTATCCTGAATACTTTATTGCCAGGCTCTGAGAGCTGGTGGAGTGTTTTGGATAATAGAAATGAATAATGTATCATGCATTCATTGCCTACCAGACTGATTTGTTTACTAATAATTTAGTTTAAAGTACATTATTGTTTTACTACTCACACACTGATTTACTTCCTAACATCGACTAAACAGATATCATTAAACAACACTAATTTTTAACTCTAAAAATATATTGTTTACAATTTGCTCCTTGGAAGGCAATTGGTCTCAGCTGCATAAACTTGTCTCCAGGATTATGTGTCCAAAGTGTTCTTTAAGCCATCTCTGGGATATTTCCAGACTTTGTGTGTGGTACCCAGGGTTCATTCAGCTGCTCAGCTCTTCAGCAGAGGAACTCAGTAAAAGCAAGAGGAGCCTGTCATTGCACAGCTCCACAAGTCACTGTCACAGGAACAAGGCTGAGGCTCCTTGGTGAGCTTTTCCCTGCAGTGACTCTGGTTCCTGGCAGGAGCAGCTCCTGCATCATTCCAGATTCCTGCCCACAGCTCTGCAGAGCCACTCACACCTGGGACCTTCAGCAGCCTGAGCAACAAGGGCTGGGCTGGAGAAATGCAGATGCAGAATCTTCTGAGGGGCTGGGGACACAGACCCTGTGAGGAAGCCCTGAGGGAGCTGGGGGTGCTCAGCCTGGAGAAAAGGAGACTCAGGGCTGCCCCCATCACTCTCACAGCCCCTGAAAGGTGCCTGTGCTCAGCTGGGGCTGGGCTCTGTCTGCAGCAGCACTGACACAGCCAGAGCACACAGCCTCAGGCTGCACCAAGGGAAATACAGGCTGGAGATTGGGAAAAAGCTTTTACAGAAAGGGTGATAAAGTTCTGGAATGGCTGAATGGAATAAAGTTCAGGGAGGTGGAGTCCCCATCCCTGGGTGTGTTTAACAAAGCCTGGATGTGGCACTGGGTGCCAGGGTTGAGTTGAGGGGTTGGGGCTGGGTTGGACTCAAGGATCTCGGAGGTCTCTTCCAACCCGCTCATTCTGTGAAGTCTGTGAATTCTTCAGCCTTTGAAGCCTTTCTCTCTCGCTCAGCCTGTGGAATGAATCCAGAGGCTACAGCTGAAGGGATGGAATGAGGTTTAGGACTGTTGCTAACAACCCTAACACCTGTTTGCAGCCATTTCACTGAAGCTCAGCTGACTTGGTACTGATGCCATGAAGGAAAAGATCTCTTAGTCACAAGTTTCATTCCCTGCAGGACCCAGGGTGAGAAACTCCTCCTGATAAACTTATCCTTGCAGTTATTCCATATTTTAGCTCCCTAACCTATGGAGAAAGTGAACCAGCTGGGACTTCTCAGCATAAACCAGAGCAGACAGAAGAAGCGGAGGATGCAGAAACACTCTTTAAAGATGCTGCAGAGAAAGGGACTGAGTTTTTTCCATGTGTGTAGATGGTAGGAAACCATTAATTTCAAATACTGTATGAAAATCTCTTTATTCATCAGGAACTTTAAGAAAATTTTTGCAGGCAGTAGAGGACTAGAGGAGATTGGAGCAAGCCCAGTGAATCCTTCATGGGAGGCTGCAAGGAGTGGTGGAGTAGCATCTGTGGGGTGGGATGGGGATGAAAGCTGGCTCAGCTCCAGACTTGCCCACAGCTTTTCCCCAAGCTGCTGCATCCCTGGCTGGGCAGCCCAGTTCTGGATCTCTGCATCTCAGTGCCTTCAGAAACCTGGCTTCCAAAGGAAACAAATGCACTCTGAATTATTTATACCTTCCATATTTACATTTGAGTAATTCATATGATGCTGGAAGGGGGTTCTGGATGGATTCACTGCTGGGGATGCTCGGCCTACATCTGCTCCTGCCTGAGCTCTGAGGGGGGTTTGGAGAAGGGCTGGGGTCTGTGCTGTGTGGGCAACCTTCCCTCGAGGTAAAGGGGTCAAAGGATGTTTGCTGAGGTGGGAAATTTCCTCTCTGTTGCTTTGAACACAAAATAAAACTATCCGTATGCTGGAACTTCTAAGGTAAAAAGAAGGGAAGTTTATTTTCTTGACTCTAACATTTATAGACTTTCAAAAGTGACAGTGGATTGGAGGATGAAAGTGCCACCTCTCCAATGACACTGGACAAACCAATAGTCCATTAAATTTCTCTTCCTTCAGAAAAGAATGTAAAACAATCATTATTTACATAAAAGTGAGTGAGAAAGTTCATTACAAGAATGTCAAACAGAAGGCTTAGATCAGAAGGCTTAGAAGAACTTAGACAAACAGGGCAACACCTCTCAGCTATTAATTTGTGACAAAGAGGAGCTGAGGTGTTACAAACCTCAGAATTGGCTCCCCAGACTTTGCAAATCCTCCAGAGAGAAAATCAGCACAAGGTGCTGGGCTACTGTGGTTATTAATTGTTGTGGTGTTGTTGAGGGTCCCCAGGATGAGGTGAGAGATGAGAATTGACTCCAAGTTCTCAGAAGGCTGATTTATTATATTATGATATTATGTTATATTAAAAGAAAATTATATACTAAAACTATATTGAAGAAAGAGAAAGGAGACATCAGAAAGCTAGAAAGGAAAGAATAATAAAATCTTGTGACTGACCCAAGTCCTGACACAGCTGGACTGGGATTGGTCATTAAGTAAAAACAATTCACACGGAACCAATCCAAGATGCACCTGTTGGTAAACTCCAAACCACATTCCAGAGGAGCAAAACATGGAGAATCTGAAGCTTCCCAGCTTCTCAGGAGAAGAAATCCTGGTGAAGGGATTTTTCATAAGATATGACAGTGACAGGCTACAGAGAGCCCAGAGCAGGCAACCTTCCTTTGAGATTCCTGTTAGGCTTGGAGGAGTTAACAGTGTCAGAGCAGAGGGGAGCATCCCAACATTGCTCTCAGGGATAAGAGCTGGGGAGAGATTGCAGAGCTTACAGGATGAGAAAGAAATTAATTCACAGCACACAAAACCCCAATATCCCCGCTGCAGGCTCATCCACTCGGTGAAACCAATCTAATTTGTTGGACTCTTTATTCCCAAGGCCTCCTGAGACCTTGGAGTAACAGAATGAAGCTCTCTGGGGAGAAAAGAAAGTTTCCAGCCTGGAGGAGCAACAGGGATGTCACATTTATATAAAAAGAGAGAGGGGACAATGACACAGGAGGGAATCCTGGGTGCCCCCAAGCTGTGCCAGGCAGAACCCAGAGGACAGGGGGTGTCAGAAGTGGGGTTTTACTGAAACAGCTCTGATAACATCAAAGGAGGAGCCCTGCATGGTGGCAGTGGTAAGAAAGGTGTTGGTGCAAAGGTGAAACAAGAGCTGGAGCAGCCATTCCCAACCTCTCCCTGCAGATCCCCTTTGGAGAGTTCACCTGTGGAGGAGAAACAGCCCAGGGAGCACAGAGCAAAGGGCTGGGGTGCTTCCTGAGCCATGGGGATAAAGGAGGGATGTGCTGGGAGTGAGGTGGGCAGGAGGGAGCAGCCTGGAGGAGGTGGAGTTCTGGTTTTTGCCTCTGTCAAGGTCGGGGTTGGAGCCCTCAAGATGGTATTTTGTGTTCAGACTCAGGTGTTTATTATTTATTATCTATATCACAGACTTACAAGGCATGGGTTCTGTAATATTTCATTAACAAGGTACAAAATGGCTAACCATCTTTCTCTACAAGGTCTTTTAAGGCTAAACTATCCAATTAAGAAATGGCACCTAAATTGTTTTTACTTTTAACCCAATAACCAACCACTTGTGTCCCACAGTGCGGACTTTTCTATCCAAAACACCACCCAAACCCATGAAGAAGGTGAAGAAGAAGATGAAGAAGAACAACTAGCTAGTGCCCTAAAACCTCCATCTTGCTTTATATATATTACTATATTCTGAACCCTTAAACTCTAAGTTTTCCACCCTGTGATATCACACACTTCTATTCAAACTCCACACCCACAATCCCAATTCTGTCATTCCATTTTGAAGCTTCTCCACGGCCTCAGGTCAATGCAGTATTCTCCTGGGGGTCAGTGCCTGGCAGCACAGAAAGTCTGAAATTCTAAGCATCGAGGGTTCCAGCAGTGCAGGAAGTCCCCCAGCAGAAGCATCCAGAAGTTTGCTCGTGGGCCAGCTGGTGTGGGAAAGCACTGAGAGAAAAACACTCCAGGCTATGAAAATTATTTCCTTAAACTGCTGAGAGAGAAAACAGGCCTGCCATGGATCACAGGGAAGGAAGGGGCTGCCTGGGCAGCAGCCATGGCA
Organism: Zonotrichia leucophrys gambelii; assembly: GCF_028769735.1. Classification (NCBI taxonomy): domain Eukaryota; kingdom Metazoa; phylum Chordata; class Aves; order Passeriformes; family Passerellidae; genus Zonotrichia; species Zonotrichia leucophrys. Next base: position 12,740,694 of record NC_088189.1, on the reverse strand, counting down.
CATTCCCATGGGCTCTCCTGGGGGCTGCCATGGATATCCCCTCAGGGCACAGAAGGGATCACTGCCTGCCCTGCAGACTGTGATTGCACACAGCCAGGATCTTCCAGAGGATGGCCAGAGCCTCAAAGTGATTATTCAGGATTTGTGACTGTCCTTTCTCAGAATTCTGCACCCCATCAGCTGCACCTGAGTCCAACTCCACATGTGCTGGAGATCCATGATATCCTGTTCCAAGTTTTGCCCAGGTGAATTTTTGATATCTCACAGCCTCTCTTGCACCCCTGGTTCAGTGTCTGATAACCATCAGCATGATTTTCTTTTTCCCTTCTGTCTAAAGAGGATTTCCCCTGATCCCACTTGTGGACTCTGACCTCTCCCTCATGAACCTCTGGGAAGTGCCACCTCATCTCCCTCCTGCCAGGCCATTGCAGATTATGATGAGATCTCAGCTTCCCCTTTTCTTCAGACTGAACAAACCCAGCCCTCTCAGCCTCTCCATCCCTGACCACTTTATTCTCCATGCCTGTTGTCCCAGATTGCAGTGCAAGTTGTATTCTATTTGCCATCTGTATGGCAGTTGTCTCCTGTTCAGTGGGCAGTTTTCCTTTTCTCTTCCACACCTACTCTTCCCACCAGGGAGACACCTGCTGATAACAGCTATTGAATGTCCCTGCATGGCTGATAAGAACTACAGCATCCCATTGGGAGATGTCAGCCCAGAGGGAGGAGCCAAGCATTCCTACCTGGATATAATCTGGAGGTTCTGGAACACCAGCACAGCTTCTCCACTGGATTCCCCAGAGGAACAGCAGCTGCCTCTCCCACTGCATCTTCAGAGGCAGAGACTGCACCTTTCTCCAGGATCCCTGCTCCAGCAGAACCAGCCCTGACACTGCAGGAGGGCTGAGCCACAATTCCAATGGGACTGCTGCCAACAGCCTGACCCACAGGGTGTCAGGTTGGGTTCTGACTCTGCCAGTGTTGGTTTCATTTACTGCATTGTTTATTTTATCTTTTTATTTTCTTCCCTATTGAAGAACTGTTATTCCTGCTCCCATATTTTTTGCCTGAGAGCCCCTTAATTTAAATTTATAGCAATTCGGAGGGAGGGGGTTTGCATTCTCTCTTTCAGAGGAGGCTCCTGCTTTCCTTAGCAGACACCTGGCTTTCCAAACCAAGACACCTGTCCATTTTATTCTCCATCCCTGACCATTTTGATGGCTGGACCCCCTGGCCTTGCACTGGGATCCAAGAGGGCAGGAATCTTTTTCCTTGCCACGCTCCCACCCTCACTAACAGCTTCTGCAGGGCTCAGTGTCCTTTTATCCCTGACTTGTCCACAGCAGCCCCAGCACCTTTTCCTGCAAATCTTTCCCCATATCCAGCAGTGGCAGCTCCTGGTGTTCTTCCCAGGATTTTTTGTGTTTATTGACCTTTCTGAGCTCCCAGCAGCCCATTCCTGCAGCTGGCCAGGTCCCCATGTCAGTACACTTGTCCTCAAGGCCCCACCCATCCCCAAAATGTGGGGAAGCTGCTCCAAGGTCTGTGCTGCCAAGCTGAGCAGTTTTATTCTGAAACAGCTACAAGAACATTGCTATGTTTCCATACAATTTAAAACAGAAACTAATAAGATTATTTTTTAATTGAAATGGAGTCGGCATTCTGTGCTCCAAACTCTGCACAAACCAAAATTTCTGAAGCCTGACCTGTTGGTGTGTCTAAATCTGCCTTCCCTCATTCAGACAGAGCTGCTCACATTAATACATTATTCAGTGCTTCAGTCCTTCTGTCCATGAGCCAAACCCATTTTTGCAAATGTATTCATTGCTCCATCCTGTTTGTTGACTTGTTATGTGAAGGACATTCAGCCTGGAGGGAGGATTTAGAACCATTTTGCTTTGTTTGCCAAAGAGAAGGTGCAGAATTTTACTCATAGCCTGGCTGAGACACTCTGAGCTCAGTCCCGCCCTGACATGAACCTGTCCCACTACTAGGGAGGATTGAGCCCTGAGGAATTCCTGATCTTGGCCTCAGCCCTTGTTGACCATGTGCTGGAGAAAATCTTGGATTGTGTTTCCATTATATTTGCATCAGATTCCTTCAAGTAGCCATTGAAGTGTTTTCCCCTTTTCTGGTTATCTTACTGTGATATTTTGGAAATGCTACTTTTAAAATTTCATGTCAGGAAATACCCAGGATTTACCCTCTCACAGAAAGATAAACAATAACGTGCAAAAAGAAAACAATCACATTTCAAATGTCCTTTCTGGGTCCTCTGGGACATCTACAGCTCTGGGGGTATCTGCGCAGGCCCCCTCCCATGGCTGGAGCCTCTGTCCCAAAGAACATCTGGATCCCACCTGTGGCAGCAGGGAGGGATGTGCACAGCCCCACACACCCCAATCACTGTCCCCAGCAGAGAGATGGCAGTAATTTGGCCGTGAATTGTTGCTGGAGCTCTGCTCTCCCTCCTGCCTGGGGCTGCAAAAGCTCTCAGGTGAAAGATTTACAGTGTTTTGGAGAGACAGGGTTATCCTTCACGAGACAGGAACGGTGACAAGCTGGGTTGTTTCATCTTCATTCCCCTCCTGAAATCCCTCTTGATTCATTACACTTTGTCCTTCCCGTTGCTGTAATGAAATAAAAATGTTTATGTTGATATATAAAGATAGCAACATTGATTTTCCTTTCTGCAATAGATTTGATTACTATCAAGCTCCCAAAGCCTTCCCCGGGTCTTTCTTTATTTTATTGCAACACCTTTTCAAACTCACAGCTTTATCCTAATTGTGTTTTGTGCTGAGAGAAGCATGTGGAAGGGCTGGAGAGGGAAGCAGGTGAGCTCTCAGAGGGGCCCTTTCCATGCATTAAGATGTTGGGATGCTCTGATTTTAGCAAGACGCTGCACTGAAAATTCCATATTTGCAAAGACTGGAGATGAAATTATAAATATGAGGCTGCGAGCAAAGTTATTTCAGATTTATTATTGCTGCTCCTGGATTTTCATTTCATCTCTGATCCCTGGAGGTTTTAGAGGTTTACACCAATATTTTGACACTATTTGTATTCCTGTCTCAGTGCAGGATACCTGCGATGTGCTCGTAGGAAGGGATGAGCAGCTGTGGGGAAAATATTCAGGTGTCTTAAATATGATCAAAACCAGAGGCTGATTTAAAGTTCAGACAGCATGTTCTGTGTTAAACCAGAAGAGGAAATTCCAGCCTGGAAATCTCTGGGAGGACAGAAGGATTTGATATTTGTAGCTGAATTTTACCCCTCGGTCTCTCGAGGTTCCTTCTCCACCCCCTCTCTGCCCTGTGGCACGGGGACAGCAGAGGCTGAGGCTGTGCTGGTGCAATATTTCCAACCCTGGAGATGCAAAAAGCACTGGGAGCTCCAACAGTGCCTGTGCTGTTCCAGAGCAGGACACAGAAATCACCCCCAGGCTCTGGGACAATCTCCAGCACAGCTGCTCTGCTGCCAGGGCTAAGCTGGTCCTTCAGCAAAGCCTGCCTTGTTAAGCTGCTTAGAGTTATTGATTACTGAGGCAGAATGTTCATTATTCTGGGATCCATGGAAAGGCTGCTTGTTTCCATTTTTTCCTAATGACCAGCATTCCCCAATTAATCTTGGCTTTGTTATGAATGCAGGAAAGATTCCTCGTAACCACTGCAGGAATTGATTTTTTTGGCTTTCAGTGTGTTTCTGTTCAGCACAACTTCACCCTTTCCTTGTTTGCCTCAAAAAAAAAAAAAAAAAAAAAAAAAAAGGATGTACAAGAAGCTGGAGCAGGCTTTTCCCTCCCGGTGTTCATTTGGTGGTTTAAAGATCAGTTTCCCAACAGTGCCTGGAACACATGTTTGAATAAGGATGGATTCAAAATGTTTGTGGAATTCAGCTGCTTCCTCAGTGAGTTTCCTGAGAAGATTCTGGATGAGCCTTCCCAATCCACCAGCACAGAATGTTAAATGTGCATTGATATGGGACTGATGGCCACACATCCTTCTTGGGAATCCTGTAATTCTTCCATGGCCCTACAGAAGCAATTCCACCAGTTTTTCCTAAAGTCCTTTTGTTTACCAAACAATCACTCACTGAAAATCGCTCACATGAAATCTCAGCATGCCAGCAGAAGTTTCAGAACATTTCCAAGAAGAGTCGCTCTCCTGCTTCCCTGTAGCCCCTTCACACCCTGGAGAGGTGCTGGGAGGTCTCCACACAACCTTCTCTCCTCCAGGCTGAGCAGCCCCAGCTCTCTCAGACTCTCTCCAGAGCGGGGTGCACACCTGAGGGGGGCTCTGAGCAGTCCCACACCTGCTGACAGGCAGGATTTTCAGTACTGGGGTGTTGGTGAGATAAATGCTGGTGTCTCTTGGCCATTTCCACCCCGCAAGGCCCTCTGGGGGTGGTGACAATCTCAAATTTCAACTTGAGAATTACACCTTCACCAACCTAACCCTGAGCTACACACCTCACTTGGTACTTCTTGTCTCCAGATGGAACTGAATGCCCAGGAAACTCCCCCAGCATGAAACACTTTGTTAGTGATTTACCCCAGGAGGGGCTGCTAATGGAGCATCGTTAGGGCTGTGTGAAAAATGCATATTTTATGATTGGCATTTTGCAAATATTAAAATGAATATTATATGTGTTATGTTAGAAAGTTATGCTCTGTTAATTTTCTTAAGTAGGGTGTTAAATATAGTTTTAGGTTATAACATAATGTTAAAATAGAAACTATGCTGTGTAAGATTTTTTTTGTAAGAGAGGACTCGCACCGAGATAGCAGCCATAGGACACCTAAATCTTTCAGAGAAAGAGAATTTATTGCTCTTTTATCAAGTTCTTCCCACCTTGCTCAGCCATGAAGATGCTGTTAAGATTAAGACAAAGAAGTTGACACTGACCAGACAGAATCCTGTGTTTGAATGGAATTTATGCATCATGTATGAGGTGTATGAATATGCAACAGGCTGTTGCTTTTAAGGATTAATACTCTGTTAACGTGGGCCCTTTTTTGGGCTTATTCTGCCCAAAAAGAGGTACCAGGACTGTCTGTAACTCTTTGTTTTTATTGTCTCGTATTGTCCTAAATCCTAATTGTCCAAATTTTTATTTCTCTAATTATATTACTATTTTTATAACTATTTTATTACTATTCAACTTTTAAAATTTAAAAACAAGTGATTGGCATTTTTCACAGGCTGCTTTTCATCCCCCACCACTCAGGCTGAGATGCTTTCACTCTCAGAATCCTGTGGTTTTCCTGGCTCTGGGCTGGGCACAAACCCCTCACTAAGCTGAGATGTCTTTTCTGTAAAGTCAATTACTGCAGAAAATCCACCAATACAAAGGGCATAATGCAATTATTTGGAATTGATTTCTAATAAGCTTATGAATAGACACGTGGGCAAGTTCAAGTTTGCTGAGGGAGTTTATAATAATAGCTGTCACATTCCCATTAGCTTCCATCCCAGGGGATTTCACAGCACTCTGCAAATCCTGAACTCACATCCCTAAAGAGGAAGTGTTGCCCAACACCCACTTGCCTTTTGCTTGGGAAATCTGCATTTCATTCCCCTTTTCAACACCAGCACAATCCTTAATGAGTCTTCCAACAAAGCAAAGAAAAAACCATGTGTTCCTTCTGCAGCAGACTGGGAGGAGACACCCCATAAGGAGCAGCTTATGGGAGCAGGAAGGTGGAAAACAAGGTGACAGCCTGGGCTAGGGGAATGTGTCCCTGCTCACAGCAGGGGCTGGAATGAGATTTAAGGTCCCTTCCCATCCAAACCATTCTGTGGTTCTCTAATTTTGAAAGAAGCCCATTTGGACCAAAATCAGCTCTAAGAGGGGAGGATCAGTATTGTATTTGCTGGGAATGTCCCAAGGAAGGCAGGACTGATGAGGAGGACTCCCTGTTCTCAGAAGGCTCATTTATTATTTTATGATACTATATTATTTTAAAGAGTACTACACTATGCTAAAGAACGCAGAAAAGATATTTACTGAATGCTAAAAAGATAGTAATGAAAACTGGTGACTCTCTCCAGAGTCCTGACACAGCTTGGCCCGGATTGGCCAAAGAATGAAAACAACTCCCAGCAGAATGCAATGGAACAATCACCTGTGGATAAACAATCTCCAAACACATTCCACAGGTGAGCACAACACAGGAGAAGCAAATGAGAGAAGAATTGTTTTCCTTTTCTCTGAGGCTTCTCAGCTTCCCAGGAGGAAAACCGTGGATAAAGGAATTTTTCCAGAGAATATGAATGCCACAGATCAGTCCTATCTCCAAGCAGACGTGTCCCACTGCCAGCTGCTCTCTGTAGGCTTTAGAGGAATCTAAGAGGGAAGAACATGGATTTACACACACAGCTTTTGACAGCCTAAAGCTCCTCCCTGCTCTGCCCTGAAGTCACAGCATGGCTCCAAGCTGAGGGCATTTGGATTTCAGCAGGAGAGCCAAGTGAGGATGGGCACAGCAGCCCCAGGGATGAGAGAGAGCTGGGAGCAGCTCCAGGAGGATGCAGCACCTGCCAGCCAGGGAGGAGGGAAGGTGCAGGGGGATGGAGATGGCTGAAAACACAGGGGCTCCTGCTGCCTTTATGAGTGAATTAAGTTAAAAGTTGTTTATGGGGAAGGTGTGCATTCTATCCCCATCTGTCAGAACTGGGGCAGCTCTCTGCTGTTCCTGGGGAAGTTTTCTTTCTCTCTCCCACAGCCAACCCTCCCTCCAGGAGATCTCTGCTGTCCATGGCCACTGAGTGTCCCTGCAGGGCTGATCCAATCCCAGCATCCCATGGGGAGATGCTCCGCCCAGGGGAGGAGCCAAGCATTCCTCCCTGGATCCAATCTGAGCCTGGCCCAGCACAGCAGCCTTTGCCCCCTGCATTGCCAGAGGAGCAGCTTTCTGCTGCCCTGCATGGCCAGAGGGAGCCCAGGCCCATCTGCAGCAGCCCTGGAGCTGCAGAGGAAAACTCCCCCCTTGTGCAGGATCCCTGCTGCAGCAGAGCCACAGCTGGCACTGCAGGAGGGCTGAGCCCCCATGGGATGGGGCTGGGACACCCCCTGACACACAGGGGCCAGGGACTGTGATCACTCTGGCAGGGTTGGTTTGTATTAATGCATTGGTAATTTTATTTTTATTTTCTTCCCTAATAAAGAACTGTTATTCCTGTTCCCATATCTTTGCTCAAGAGCCCCTTAATTTCAAAATTTATAGCAATTTGGAGGGAGGGGGTTTACATTTTCCATTTCAGGGGAGGCTCCTGCCTTCCTTAGCAGACACCTGGCTGTTCAAACCAAGACAATGAGAAACTCTATGTGCTCACTCTACAAAGCCCCAGAGCCAAAGGCAGGAGCTGCCCATGGAAAGAGCAATGACAGGAGCAGGAGCTTTCACAAGGCTGTCAAGGTTGGTGTTGGCCTCTCCTGCCCAGGGCAACCTGGCCCTTGGAGAGATTTCATGGCAAATCTAAATAAAGCTGAGGCATCCAAGTGAAACTGAAGCATTAATGCCCCCTACAATAAATATCTCCTCCTCTGTAAGGAACATGGGATCAGGGCTTTATTTATTTTTCCTTCTCAGATGAGTTTCACATAAGTTTGCAGACCAGGAAAAGCAGCATCAGCATAGAGAGGATTGTGTTGGAATAAATCCATTTCTTCATCTGGCATCCCCCACATTTATTTGGCCTCCTGGTCTAGCCTTTTTAGTTGTTTTTTTTTAGAGTTGCAGTGGACATGAAATAAACCTGACCCTTCTTAATTTACATTCATCTCAGTTGATGCCATTTACAGAAGAGTTTTCACTTTCTAAGCACACCAGATAATAATTAATAGACTAGATAATTGCACCATCAGGCCTGCCATTTTGTAAGAATGGGGATGTGTTACTTTAATATTTTAAAACTTCCCAGATTGTTTCAGACATATGGGGATTTCAGAATATTTACTGTGCCAGGTTGCTGAAGGACCAGGCTTAACTGAAGTTATTGTAATCATGCCATTGTTTTCGAAAAACCCTGAAAAAATAGACATTGTAAAGAAATATTGACAGCTGAAACAGATTCCAGGATGAGAACTGGGAAATTGCTCCATTAGAGCACGTGTGTATTACAACATTAGGCAATTATTGAATTAACAGATGGCAGAGGCTGCTCAGAGCCCTGCAAATGGAGCCCAGCAGCAAGTGAGGAAGGGAGAGTCAGATGCTAATGCAGGCGGGAGCCTGAATAGCCCTTCAATCAGTGGCCCCTGGGAATTGCAGGGATTAAAGGCAAGCCTTGGTCTCCCAGCAGCAATTAAGTGATGAATCACTCACTAATGGAAATCTGTGCCTTCCCCCACTCCCCCCGTTTATGGCAAAGTGGTCCCCAAAAGATGATTTTCCTGGTGTCCCCAGCAGCAGAGGGAAAACAGTGAGCAAAGAGAGGGGAAGACAAGAAGGCAAACTCACAAAATGGGATAATGTGGAATTTGGCCAGGTGTGAGTCTGGGAACTCTCACCTGGGACACAGCAAGGCCCAGGTCACCTCAACCCCTCTCCTGGAGGGATCCCAACCCCAGCCTGTAGTGACACCTGGCATCTCTGTTCCTTGGAATTCTCCCCTTGTGAAGGGATGAAATTTCACTGGAGCTAAGGCTGTAAGGCTGGGGAGCCACCACAAATCCCTGGGGGCAGAAGGGGCTTAAAATCTCCTGGGAAAGCCCTGTGGACACAATTAGTGTTTCTGTTTTAAATACATATTATACTGTTGGCTTTTCACCAATACTGAGATAAAATCTATATGTATAATGTTTAAATAGCTTTGCTTTTATTTCTGCTATTAACAAAACTTAGACATAGTAGTGGTAGCTGATATAGTTATGAGTGAATTGTTTGGTCAAGATAACTTCCAGTGAACATATAATGAAGACTCTACTGTTAATATACCAACTATCAGCAGCTGCCATCTAAAAAAATGTATAGACCAAAGCCCAAATTAGAAGAATAAAAGAAATAATAGCTTATTAAAGAAAACAGACCAAAACCACAGCCAAGAAACATGCATACTGTAAAAAGGCACACCCAAGGAATGGCCATGCAAAATAGTTCCTAGAATATGTAAACTAGTTCATGAAAAATAGGAATATGCATAAGAGTCTATAAATATAAAACAAGCCAATATAATAGAAAAAGTATTTCAGGAATACCTCCAAAGATAACAGCGTGCTTTTAGCTGAATGCAAAGCACCTGGTATTTTTAACGCTTTGCTTTATTTCTGTCTCCTACCATCTTTTTATTAAACTTTTGTCTTGGTTTGGAAAGACAGATTTCTGCTAAGAAAGGCAGGAGCCTCCCCTGAAATGGAAAACGCAAACCCCCTCCCTCCAAATTCCTATAAATTTAAATTAAGGGGCTCTTGAGCAAAAATACGGGAGCAGGGATAACAGTTCTTTAATTGGGAAGAAAATAAAAAGATAAAATAAACAATGCAGTAAATGAAACCAACACTGCCAGAGTCAGAACCCAACCTGACACCCTGTGGGTCAGGCTGTTGGCAGCAGTCCCATTGGAATTGTGGCTCAGCCCTCCTGCAGTGTCAGGGCTGGCTCTGCTGGAGCAGGGATCCTGTAGAAAGGTGCAGTCTCTTCCTCTGAAGATGCAGTGGGAGAGGCAGCTGCTGTTCCTCTGGGGAATCCAGTGGAGAAGCTGTGCTGGTGTTCCAGAACCTCCAGATTATATCCAGGTAGGAATGCTTGGCTCCTCCCTCTGGGCTGACATCTCCCAGTGGGATGCTGTAGTTCTTATCAGCCATGCAGGGACATTCAATAGCTGTTATCAGCAGGTGTCTGCCCTAAGGGAGTATTGGGTGTGGAAGATATAAGGAAAACTGCCCACTGACCAGAAGACAACTGCCATACAGATGGCAAAGAGAATACACCTTGCCTTGTAATCTAGGACAACTTTTAAAATTTTACCAGAAAAGTAAACCTCGTTTTCACAGCCCTGCTCTGGGCATGGAGGAGATGGAAGAGGATTTTGAGCCTGGGCTCAGCCTTGTCCTCTCCGGGAGAGGAACTCTGCTCTTGCCTCTGCAGTTCCTTGTGGGAAATGATTCTGTTTATATGCATTGATTGCTATAGTGACAGTGATAGTGCTTTGTGCACTTCACTATACAGAGCAATCAATGAACAAGGCCATCAAAGAAGTTTTTTCTGTCCGAGAGGGAGGAGGAAATGTGGGAAATGAATTTGTAGAAAATTCTCAAAGCCTGACAGAAGGCCCACACAGTGTGCATCTCTATGCAAACCTTGAGATACAAAATACTGATTTAGAAATGCCATGGAGTAGGACAGATACTGCTGACAGAGAATTGGAGCTAGAAAAAAGTTTCAAAAGATGGCCTTACAAGAAAGACTAGAGACTTTGGAGAAATAGAGCTATGAAAAATGCATTGTAGTGGGAACCACAAGGGGTGGTTTTACATTATTGGCTTTAAGGCGTTTGCAGCATGGTGTGGAAAAAGCTGATAGGCCAAGAAACACTTAATAGTGTATTGTGATCAGGAAATAGTTGGCTTCTGATTGTGATGGTGTGAATTATAATATCTGAATTGTCTCACCCTTCTCATGAGTCTAAAAATGGAATAAAAGGTTTTAAATTACCTCTCAGTTGCCCCATCTCTGGGTCAGGAAAGGGCTGAATCCAACAGTTCCTCAGCTGGGAAGAGGTTTAGTCCTTGTGAATTCCAAGAGAAAAAGCTTGAGAAAGGTTCATTAGCCTGGAGGAAGGAGCAGGAGCTTGGGAAGCGGCTTTGCCCAGGGAATAGGGAGTTTTTTGTACAAAGCTTCACAGCTGGAAAAGTGGGATTTACCATGGAGGCACCCAGGGCCTCTCCTTGGACTGCCTGTGGCAACAGCACTGCCCTGGGCACATGGCTCATCTCCTAAATCCCCTCAGGCAGCAAGAAAATTCAGGTGACACCAGCTTCTTGAGCAGTTTATAACCCCAGGCCTCTATTTTCAGCATGAGAAGTTTTGCATTAAGTGGAAAAATGTGCATTGAGCCACATGAAGTATTTAAGAGCTGGATTTTTGGGGGATGGACAGTGAGTGTTTTTTCAGCTCCCCAAAGCTCAACAGTTCCTTGAAAAAGTTTGGCTGTCACATGGAAAAAGAAATCAATCATTCACACCATTTTAGCAATTATCCCCCTTTTTAGATTTAATTTGTCAGAATTGGAACCCCTGGAGTTCAATTCAAACCTAAAAAAGCTGTTACATTGTTCTGGACTTTTTAATATTTACTAATTTCAAATTCTATCAAATACAAGTAAAAGTCCTTTTTTTTTGCAATTTTTTTTCCCACTGCTGACAAGATCTGGTCTGCACACAGAGCTCCCCTGGATGGCAGCAGGGATTAAACACAACTTTTGCCTGCAGGAGCCTTTGGGTGTTAAGAATTAAATAGGGAATGAGTGGTTGGAGGGGTTGTAGCCACAGTCCAGCCTGATCCTCCCCTGACACAGCCCCATGTTGTTAATATCTTATATCTATAATTAACTTTTATCTTCTGATTTAAAGATGAGCCACAGCTTGGCTTACAACTCAGAACTCTTTCACTGTCCTAGACAGGGACTGGGGATGAATTATCTGTGAGGAACATGGACAACAAAGACACTTTGGGGATTTGGGAGTCCTGTTTCTGTGGTGCCATGGAAAATCAGGCATGCTGAGGGCCAGGTTCCCAAAGGCATGGAGGGTTCAGGGATGCATGGGGATGGGGGAAGAGGCACAGCAGGCAGGGAAAGAGTGGTTTAACATGCAGATGCAACAGGAAGAGCTCAGCTCCAGGTCAGGGATCTCAGAGCTGTAGGCAGGGGACGGGGTCAGAGGGCCCTGAGCCAGCGCAGAGAAGTCCACAAGGGACTTTAAAAATGAGTTTCACCCACACAGCTGCACAATCCACAGTGCCCAAGTGTTTGCTTCTCCACCCAAAGCTGAAGCAGAATCCACAGGCTGGAGATGGTTGAATGTCACTGACATTTTCTGAAAAATCCCTTTGCCAGAATTTTTTCTCCTGAGAAGGTGAGAACCCTCAGAAAAGAAATGTCAACAATAATTATCTACTGCTGTGGAATGTGACAGGTTCCTCTTTGATTGGTCACATGTGGATTGTTTTTACTTGATGACCAGTCATGGTCCAGCTGTGTCGAGGCTTTGAGCAGTCACGAGTCTTTATTATTCATTCCTTTCTAGCTTTCTGATGAAATCCTTTCTTCTATTCTTTTAGTATAGTTTTAGTATAGAATTTTTAATATAATATAATATAATATAATATAATATAATATAATATAATATAATATAATATAATATAATATAATATAATATAATATAATATAATAATAGAATTTTTAATATAATAAAATAATAAATCAGCTGTCTGAAACATGGAGTCAAGATTCTCATCTCTCACCTCATCCTGGGGACCCTCAAACACCACCACAGTTGAAAATTCCTGGTCTGGCCCATTTGGAAGACCCAGACTCCAACAAGAAGGGCAAAACAACCCTAATGATCCTTCTCCCCAAAGAAATCATTTATGCTTACAGAGAAAGTAGAAATTGAATTGGGCATTATGAAAAATTCTCTGTTAGCTGCAACTACAACCCAGATAATTCATTTAGGCTAAATATACGGCTGTAATTGAAAAATCCAAATAAGGGATGCATATGCATTGATCCATATGATTTAAATCAAGCTATAAAACATCAACATTATCCAGCAAAAGCTGCTGAGGAAACAGCAGCCAAGCAGAATATGAAATTCCAGGGAGACCATTGCACTGGTTGGGAGGAGGACTTAATTGATTTTGACAAAGAAACCTATTTGCTGTTTAATTGATTCCTACTCTAAATTCCTAGCACTTTCAGAGCTAGCAGAGAGAAGCAGCAGAATAGTGATTACCCAGAGCAAATTACAGCTGGCCAGGGCTGGAGTACTTCAGGTCTGGTAATTCTCTGTTTACCAAATTACTGCTGTGGATTTTCAGAGAAACACTGAAATGAGCTCACAGAAGCACACAAATCAGCCTGAGTTACAGGAGGGTTGAAACAGTGCCCAGGCCCCAGAAGAACTGCCCAGAGACAGGACAAGAGGACACAGCCTGAAATTGCATCAGGGGAGGTTCAGACTGGATATTGGGAAAAATGCCTTCACTGAAAGGGCTGTAAGCATGGGAACAGGTTGTGCAGGGATGCAGTGGAGTCACTAGAATATTTTAGAACATTCTAAAAACATGTGGATGTGGCTCTTGAAGACATGGGTTAGTGGTGAGTGTGGCTGATGATTAGACTTGATCATGTCAAAGGTCTTTTCCAAACTTAACAATTCTGTGGTTATTATCATCAATATTTTAGCACAGATCTCATTCCTTCAGGACTTAAGACACTTCTTCCCCCTCTCCTGCTGAAAGTGACAGAGCAGAACCCCCTGAAGACCCCACCCCAAACCTCTGTCCAGAGCTGGCATTTGTCCACAAGCCACTGAAGTTTTCTGTAACCTCCAGGAAATGCTTGAAGGGAAACTCCAGCTCTGTGCAAAGCTGGGTAAATGCCATGAGCAGGGCTCAGGATCAGAGAGGGGAAACCATTCCCTGCTCTGGCACAGGGACACAGCCCTGAGTGACAGCAGCAGGGAGCTGGGGGACCCAGACACCCCAAAGTGTCACCTTTTGGTGCCACCCTCTCTTCCAAAGCCCATTTATTGATGAATTTGGGCTCCAGCTCTTTTGTCCCATAGAAGTGAGTGGAAATTCAGGATAAAGGGGTGGCCAGTACCAGCTTGAGAAGGACAAAGGAGGTGGCAGGAGGCAGGGAGCACTCCTACACCTTTTTTAGGTGGTTTCCATCTCTAGACCTGTCCCAAGGAGATGATGGGACAGGGACAGGGGGTAGGAACATGATAGCTGGGGTGATAACTGGGGTACAGAACTTCATATATTCTTAGAACCCCTCCCAAACCCTCAATCACCTCACAGATAGAATAAAACAGTGGATAGAACTTCCCAACCCCAAAATTCCCTTCAGTTTGGAGACAATAGAACTTTTTCCCAACCTTATCCCAAAAGCCAACAGGCCAAACTAACTCAAACGTAACACCCAGAAAATATTTGAAAATCCAATGTAAAAAACCTTTAAATCCCCCTTAGAGAACCTAACATTATTTCTAACAAGGGTATTAAAAACTTGGGAATAAACTTCTTTCTTCTCAGTGGTTAATCTGTGTCTGACCCCTCTGGGAAAGCAAAGGTTGTTCCACATCCTTCCAACCCTTCCAAGCCTCCCAATCCCACAGGAAAGCAGCACTCCAGGGCCTGCCCTGCTGTGTTCAAACACTGCACTGTGGATTAGCCAGCAGCAGGTTTGCTCTAGGACTGTTTCAGTATGAACAGGAAAGAAAAAGAAATGTTGAAAAGTAAAATTAAAAGTCAAAAGCCAAGCAGAGCCTTCACCTGAGGGTGGCCCTGGAGCTGCTGCAGGGGTGTCCATCAAAATCCAGCATGGGCACAAAGGGAGCTGGGAATAATTTAGCTCTCAGTGCTTTCAGGAAAGCACAATAGGATCATCCATGTGGGGAGTGTGTCCAGGGATGGGAACGGAGCTGGGGAAGGGGCTGGAGCTCCAGGAGGGGCTGAGGGAGCTGGAAAGGGGCTCAGCCTGGAGAAAAGGAGGCTCAGGGAGACCTTGTGGCTCTGCACAGCTCCTGACAGGAGGGGACAGCCAGGGGGATCGGGCTGGGCTCCAGGGAACAGGGACAGGAGGAGAGGGAACTGTCGGTATCCAGGACATTCCTCTGGCTGCCCTGGGTGATTCAGGACCCTGGCAGGGGGCTCAGAGACCTTGGCATGCAGTCAAAAACACCCGTGCCTTTAATTTTAGCCCATGGAAACAATTACCAACTTTGTGTGAGGAGTTACAAGCCACAAGAGTTTGAGTAGAATGATAGTGAATTTTTCACAGGGTGAAAATGTAGAATTTTGGGTATTTAGAATGGGGGTTCAAGAGGCAAGATGGAGGAATCTGGGTGTGTCCTGTCCTTCTTCTTCTCCTTGTCCTCCATTTTCTGCTGTGATGGTGGCACTTTTGGATTGGTTTAGAGACAGACTGTCTAACATGGGTGATAGGTATTGGAAAATTATTGTAAATAAAGTACACCAGTTTTTAGTATAAAAAGCCAACACCACCCCAAGGGCAGGGCCTGTGCCACAACCCGACCTGCTGGACAGAGCTCAGCAGGTCAGAGAAAGAATGGAATACATAAGAAAAGATAAACAACCTTGAAAAGCAGAACCAACAAATCTCAACTTCTTTGGTCACAAGGCTGGAGAAAAAGAGACTTTCTGACACCTTAGGGATCATCTCAACCACAGAAACTCTGAGAGCAAACGGCCTCAGACTGGGCCAGGGGAGGCTCAGGTTGGACACCAGAAGGAATTTCTTCATGCAAAGGCTGGTTTAGCACTGGGGAGGGCTAGAAAAGACCTCCAAGACCATCAAGACAAATCCTTCCCCAGCACCATCAAGCTGGCAGAGAATAGAAGTGGGTCCAAAAGCAGGAACTTAATACAGAACAAAATTGCAACAACGGTTGTCTCCAGTAGGATGTCTGGGCTTCCAGCCAGTCCTGTGTGCTCCACAGTCAGCACCAAGCCTCCTCCAGCCTGGCCTTGGACACTTCCAGAGATCCAGGGCCCTTCCCACCCTCCCAGGGAAGAATTCTGTCCCAATTTCCCACCTACAGCTCCACCCTGTGAGCCCAAAGCCATCCCCCTGTCCTGTCACAGTGCATGTGCTCAGGACCACCTCAGGTCTGACCCTCCCCTGCTCCAACCAGTTCTCCAGTGCCCAAACCATCAGTTTAGCACAAACCCCTTCCTGCTCTCTGCATCTGGGGCTCACCTGCCCTGCTTGGGGTGTGTTCAGCCTCCCCAGGGGGATGAGAGGCCCCAAAACAGCCACAACACCACACAAACAGTGCCATGCCCTGATCTGCTGGGGATCAGTGGGACAGGCACAGCCAACAGGAGACATCACAAGCAAAAATACTTCCAACTCCTAAAACTGCTTTTTTTCTGTTCCACAAAGTGGCACAGGTGTTCCCAATCCATCTCTCACAAGGCAAACACTGCATTTGAGCTGTAATTTGTTTAGCAAATGTATTTCCAGCTGTAATTACCCCATGGAGGCAGCTAAATGAGGATGGCATTTCAGGTGACCTTCAGCTCCCAGCTGCTGTCACCCTCCCATGGGAGGGATGGAGCAGGGAGGGGAGGCAGCACAGGGCTCCCCAGGTGAGAGGGGCCAGGTGTTCCTCCAACATCAGCCAGCTCCAGGCACAGTGGGGTTTTAGGGAGGACAGCAGGCATAAACCCAAAATGATGGATTTCTCTGCCTGGAAAAAGGCCACTGCAGTTGGTGTTTCCTCAGCTGGGAGTGTGGAATTTGCAGGCAACCCCAACAAGGGAAGAGAGATGAGAATCTCTCCTGCACCAAACTCCTGCCACTGTGAAGCAAGCTTAACAAAACCATGAATTAAAAAGTGAAATGCATGCAGATAATGGCACAACCCCAGCCATGTCAGCATCCAGCAGGTCACTCACCCCCTGGATCACCTCCCCTTCACTTCCCCTGCCAGAGCAGCCAAAACCATTGGTGGATCTGAGTAAATGCAGGAATCAGAGGGACTCTAGGAAGTCAATGCTGCAAATGAACTGCTCCTACAAATGGATTTTCCTTCCCACAGGGGCAGCTGCAGTGGCCAGAGCAGCAGAGCAGGGCTGTGCTCTGTGCCCACAGCAGCAGCTGGGCCCTGTTCCTGCAGCCAGGGGCAGCCCAGCATCGATCAGGGCAGCAGCCTGTCAGTGCTGCAGGCACCAGGCACTTCAACAAGTCCTGCCAAGATCATTTGGAGCTGTCACAAGCTCACATCCATTTTGTAAGGCAGTCTGAAGCAGATTTATTGACCCCCACACTGCAGGGGACAGAGGGGAAGGAAAGGGAAAGGGAAAGGGAAAGGGAAAGGGAAAGGGAAAGGGAAAGGGAAAGGGAAAGGGAAAGGGAAAGGGAAAGGGATGCCCAAGGTCCAGCTCCAAGTCCTGCCAGGACCTGCCACAAGCATCTGAACAGGGGAAGAGCTGAATGCTGCCAGCAGCAGAGAATCTGACTGGAAAAGCACTGGAATGCTTCACCAGGTGCCCTAGGGTGACATTATGATGCTTGTATCCCAAGTCATTGTTCTGTTTATGCTGGATATTAGGTTCTGTGCCTTCAAGATTGGCTCTGAAGAGTGAAAGTTTTGTTTGGGTTTTGTTATCAGCTGCTTTCCCACAGCTGGTGGGACACAGAGACAGGGCAGTACATGGTGCTGCTTTAGCTTTTTGCTTTGCTCTTGCTCCTTCTTTACTCTTGCTTCTGCTTTGCTTCTGCTTTTTGCTTCTGCTCATTAGTTAGTTCAGCAGTCCAAATTTTCCCAGGACTGTTTTTCCTTTCCCTTTTTTGGAACCCCTTGAGCCTGCACTGGACTGGGCCCCTTTGTGGCCTACCAGGGCCTACTCTGGGCAGCAGCCGGAGGGACTGAGAACAGAGCGAGCACCCCCAGAGAGACTCTGAATTTGTCATCTTTTTCAGAGCAGTGACAGAGTGGTGACATCCAGTATTGTCCATTTTGTGTGCTGGGGGTGCTGTGCCTGTTAAATAAACAGGTTCTTTCCACTTCTCTCTGAGGAATTCTTCTGAAACTGGTTGTGGGAGGGGCTGTGTGGGTTTGCTTTCTGGAGGGGCCCCTTTGGAGGTTTTCTCCCAAATTTGCCCTAAACTGGGACAAAATTTGGGGTCCCAGTCCACAGGGCACTGCAAAGAGATGGCCCTGCAAGCACCTGTGGCCTCTTACACAAACCTGTGTTCTCTGGGGTTCCCAAACCCACTCTGACCTCACTTGGCCCCTGCAGGCTGCCCCAATCCAGCTCAGAGAGCAGGGAAATGCCTCCAGGGTTCCCTCCAGTGCCCTGAACACTTGGCTTCCTCTAATACAAGAGAAGATGCAGTAGGAGAGGGAGGGGACAGGGGAGGAAAGCACAAAACCAAGTGGGACCCAGCAGAACAGAGCCCTGCCTGCCCACATCAGCCACCAGAGCAGGGCCCACAATCTGATTTTGCTCCCACACTGACCAGCCACAGCAACTTCAACCCATCCCATTCCAAATTAATTCTATGAGCTCTGAACATCTTGAATTTTATGGGAATAAATCACACACATGACCCCATTTTTCTTCTTGGTGGAAAAAGCCCTTTCTTTATGTACTTAACTCATTTTTATGCAGTTTTACAGACCTTATGTGTGACTCCCATTGGTCAGGAGCTTTCTTGCCAATTATTAGTTGGTAACAAGTTGTTATTCTGTATTAATTGGTTACTCAAACTCCAGTGTTTACGTGCAGGGAAAGTTGTTTGTGAGAGACGTTTTTACACCATTAGATAGAAAAATGAAAACTAGTTTATACAGGTGCTGGTTGTTTTTCACCCAGGAGTAGATTGTTATGTTAATGAACTGCTCACACCAGGATTGCTTTCACATGGGAATTTGCAAAGGGCTACCTTGACAAGGCCAGCCACTGATTCAAGGACAGCAGGCTTGATTTTATGATTTCTTTATGATTTTTCTACCTTACTGCAACAATTTTTTCCAATCACAAGACCTCGAGGTGACCCAGAAAATGGAACCCAACAGCTCCTGGCTGGGCAGGGCCTCAGCTCCCTGAGCAGCCCTTCAGGGAGGCCTCAAAACTGTTTTATACCCAGTGTATTTGCAGCAAATAATAACACAGCTCTGGAGAAGGGATGGCAATATCCAGGAGTGACAGAAAACATGGAAGGGAGAAGAGGAAATTAAGCTCCTTGAAGCAGCTACAGAGCTTTTGCCTTCCAGCACTTCCTGAGAGCTTCCCTTTCCCAATCTATTGCCTTAAAGTGCTTGGGAAACTCTCCTTAATGCATTCCCTCTGCCAGATAGGAAAACATGGAAATAAGTCGGTTAATGCCTCCTGATTTCACCCATAAGAGGTGTCAGCCCAAGGAGGCCCCCACCCAAGAGCAGCACATTCAGTCCCTAACCCACA
Source organism: Zonotrichia leucophrys gambelii (assembly GCF_028769735.1). Classification (NCBI taxonomy): domain Eukaryota; kingdom Metazoa; phylum Chordata; class Aves; order Passeriformes; family Passerellidae; genus Zonotrichia; species Zonotrichia leucophrys. The sequence goes on along the minus strand of NC_088189.1, from coordinate 12,721,529 downwards.
GCTCAGGCATTTGAGAACAGCAGGGAGGGAAGGAAGAACAGCAGCAGGACATGAATGTGTGAATGAAATAATTAAGATGTTACAAAAACTGGCAGAGGGATGCGGTGGCACCCACCAAAAGTGGAACAAGAAGCCCCTGTGAGTGCATTTAAAGTTTAAATCAGCCCAGAAGTGGGCTGGCACAGGGGAGGGTGAGACAATCAGCAGGACAATAATTAGCAGGATTAAGGAGCACTGCAGCATTCCCCAAGGCTGCTCGGAGCAGAGGAGCTGCCTCAAGGCACAGCTTCCCTGCTAAGGTGTTTGCTTGGGGTTGTCACATCACCAGCACATTTCTCATTTCTGTCCAAAACTCCTCAAAATAAGCATGGAGAATCACCCAAGCTTGGAGACAATGAAGAACAACCTGGATCCTTTCCCAGAGCTCAGAGCTTCAGCCTTAAACACTGCAGGAAGCCAGTCCATTTATCATTCCCAGCTTCTTCCCACCTTCATCCCTTGCTTTTTCTGCAGCATGGATGAGAGCAGATCAAATTTAAAAGTCAAACTTGTCCCATGTGCAGCTGCTCAGAGTTCTCTCTTCTAGCTTGGTATAAGAAGTCTCCGTGGCTCCATGAATCTTTGGATTTTAAACAGTAAAATGGAGAGAGGCTTCTACTCCTCAAGCTCTGCTTGCCTGAGCAGTAACATGCTCGGCTACCTGTGTGATCATGGCTCTAGGAACTGGCAGTGTTGTGCTCAGGACTGATAGGACAGATGTCACAGGAATTAGAAGGTCATCATCTCTTTTGCTGATAAACACACTTACTAAGAAAACTACTGAAGAGTATTCTCAGGCCAGTGGCAAAAAAACATAGTAAATTCCAAAGCTGTAATGCACTGATATTTGTCTTTTCTTGGATCACTTCAAGAAATTGAAGTGCTTTTCGGAAGGAAAGAAGCTTTGGCTTTAGCACTACTGGACACTTGTAAGACAGAAAATATGCAGTGATTTTTGAAGTCTGAAAGTGGAAAAGTCATATCAAATCAGGTATCTTTTTAGAGACCTGTTAATTTCATCTCTGTTACACAGTAAATCTCATTATTGTGGTCTGAGAGCCTGTCTAAGATTAGGCAGATTTTTATGGAGTCTAGTCCTGGGGCAAGCCCAGCTGGAGGTGGCACACTACTGTATTTCCAGGTTATAAAACATTTATTTGTCAATCAGTCAGTTGTTGGTGCTCCTATGTTAACATTTTTATTTTCCACAATCTGTGTGTACCTACAAGGCAAAAATCTTTGTGTCAGAAAGTGAAGTATGAAATCCAGTCCCTCCTTGCTTCCCTCCTTGTTTGATTTAAAGCAGGTGAAAATGTCCAAGTGATTTCAATCTTCTGGTAAGAACTTGAATTCTGCTTTTCAAGCAGAGCTTTAGGAGCTGCCACAGGAACGGCCTTCCAGCCTGTGGCAGCTCTTCTGCTACAGTCTCTGTAGCCCTTTTGGAGGCTTTTTTAGCTTTACAGGTGCTGGGCTGTTCATCACCAGCTCCAGCACAGGGAGGTGCTGGCCACACACAGCGTTCCCAGAGGGTCCCATGAGCTGTGGGCAGCCAGGAATGTTCTCAGTAAATAGATTTAATGCCCAGGCAAGAACACAACTGATCCATGGGCAGGAGCAGCAGGATTTGCTGGGCTAAGCACTATGTTAGCAATACTCAGACATGCTGCACTGACAGATCAATATCAAGTGTGGCCCAGCTAGTCCTTAAAATTCCCTTTTATAATCAGGCAAATTTAAATTTCAGGCACTCCTAGGTGGGTAGGGACAACTTTGCTATTGAGAGAAATGACAGATTTGTCTTTAAAACAAGCTCTGGGTCTGCTGGTAGATAAAACCAGCACTGGGAGATAAATGGGAAGGATTCCACTGATTGATGACTGGAAAAAGATATTTGCCTTTACATATAAACTTTAGGTTAGCTGACAAATGAAATTAAACATTGAAAGATGAAAGAAACAATGGGGGAAAACCCCTAAATACCATAAGAATTAAAAATTAAAATGAGGGTTATACATGAGAAGGAAATCTTTGGTATGAGGAATTCCATGAAGTCTGAACCTCTCAAGTACCTCAGCCAATGGGGAAAGAGAGAAGGGAAATGTGGCTGGAAAATTGGGATAAAAAAGAGGCTGAGTCCTCCAGAAATTAGAGAGATCCCAGACCCATGGCCTCTCCATTTATTGGAATAAAGTAAAAGGACTCCTATGTCTCCTTTTTGGACATAAACCTCTGGTGTTTGTGGATTAAATTCCCTAACATTTTGAAGAAGACAGCACCCAGATTATTCCCCACCAAGCAGCAGGACTGGCTCCAATATCCTCAATTCCCACTCCCCAAGTCCACCAGGAGTTACAGGAGACAGAACTGCTGAGGTTTTTTTCCAGAGCGAATTCCCTGTGCAGCTCACAGTGCAGGGATGACCCCTGCAATTCCTCTCTCACATCTCAGCATCACCTTGGCCTGGCAACTTAAACTGCCTGATTATTTTGCCTCCAGCACAAACTGGTTACTACAGGAGGAAGACCCTTGTCTGGTATCTGCTGAGCTCAGGGAATCAGGATCCAAACCTGTCCCCCATGAGGGGGTTGTGCTGCATGAAGGAATATTTGCTGCCCAAACCCAGAGCCCACAGGCTGCTGCCTCAGCACAAAGCCTTTACACACAGGGCTGAGGATGAGGAGTGCTGCTGGAAAAGCGATCACTTCTATGTGAGAGAGGAGCAACCTCCACCTCTTCTGTCAGCTTTATTTTTTGAAAAATCCCTTCACCAGGATTTCTCCTGGGAAGATGAGAAGCCTCAGCTTCTCCATGTTTTGCTGCTCTGGAATATGGTCTGGAGATTGTTTATCCAAACATGTGAATTGTTTTTGATTAATGACCAATCATAGTCCAGCTGTGTCAGACTCTGAGGGATCAGTCACAAGTTATCATTCATTTTTGTTAAGCCTTTTGATGTATCCTTTCTCTTTTTAGCATAGTTTTAGTATAGTAAAAGAGAATAAATATAATAAAAATATAACAAAAATAATAAAATTAATAAAAACATAATAAAATATATCAGCCTTCTGAGAACTTGGAGTCAGAGCCTCATCTCTCACCTTGTCCTGGAGACCCTCGCAAACACCACACTCTTCAAGCCTGCACTCACCATCCACAAAGAAAGCCCCATCTCCAGTCCCTGTCTCTGAGCCCCATGAAGCAACTTTAATTACCTTCACATAAAAAAATAACTCTGGAAGAAGCAGTACTCACAAGTGCAGATTCCACTTCTGATCTCAAAGATAGAAGGATGAGAAGCCAGGAGCAAAGTTTTTCTCTCAAAGTCCCACAAGCATCTGGTCCATCAGCCCAACCCACAGCATCTCCTGGCCAGTCTGAAGGCTTTGGGCTCTTCCAAAAGGAGCCGGACATGGCAGTGGCAGAGTCTGAGCTCCCCATAAACCCTGTGCTGGCAGCAGGTGTCTGTCACCCACTGCCTGGTGCCCCTCATCAGTGAGGCCACAGCCCCCCAAACCAACCTGCTCCAGGCAGCAGCAGGGAAATGCAGGAGGAGAACTTGGCCTTGGAGGAGCAATGCCAAGGGATGCCAGGGTTCTGACAGCTCTCCCAAGCACAGGGCAGTGCCAGCAGGGCATGTTATTTGCCTCCTAGCTTGGGAGAGAGAAGGAATTTCAGCTTTCCAGGATAGCATCAGTAGTCACCAGCTGTGATCCATCCTGCACAGCTCACTGCTCTTCCTCCATCCCTGAGTGGAATTGCATCAAGGAAGAGGTGAAAGAGCACAGCAATCCTCCCAGTCTTTGTCCAACAGAAACCAGAGACGGTTTTTGTATGCAGCAGTTTTATTTTAAGCAGTTATCACCCAGTACAAGCAGCTTTTAGGAAGACAATTGTTTACACTTTCCACTTACTGAGGGTTTCATGCCAACAGCCATTATTGCTTTACATGAGGGTGCTGGAGGTTTCCAGGTGCCCAGCTCCTGCTGCCCCTGCCTCCTCCTCCTCCTCCCTGGGGGAGGAGGGTCCCACCAGCCCGGACAGAGGAGCGTTTTTCTTCAGGTAATCCAGCTGCGCCTCAATGTACTCCTGCATCACAGCCAGCTCCCTCTGGCTCTCGGTCAGGACACTGCCGGGCAAGTCCTGGGAGGAGCTTGCCCCTAAGAAAGCAGCACGCAGCTCGCTGATGGCACACCGAGCCGTCTGCAGCGCGTCCGGCAGGGTGCAGGGCAGGTCCTGCACGGCAGCCACCAGCTCAGAGCAGGAGAGCTGCAGCTGCTGGCTGATCCTGCGGGCCGTCAGCAGTGTCCCACACTCCATCTCCTGGGGGGAAGGCAGGACACCATCAGGAATGGGTCACTCAGAAATCCAGGGGGTGCCCAGAGCCCTTGGCCTCCCTCCCCAGGAGGTACCTCAGGCTCTGCAGGACTCTCATCTCCACTCTCTTTCAGATACTTCCTAGTCCAGTCCAGCCACATCTGGTGGAGTTCCGCCTTCTCCTCCTGAAGCTTTCGATTAAATTGTTGCAATGCGTCAATCTGTGGCACGGGAAGAGCAGAGAGCCAGGACAGACAGCTCAGCTGGGGAACTGCAAAGCTCCCCAGCACAGCAATGAGCTGAGACAACACCAGGGCTTTGGAGCCCTCCTCCCAGGGACTGGGCTCTACCTACCAGCTTGAGCATGCAGTGGAGCTGTACCATTGCCCCCTGCAGGCCCTGCAAGAGCTGCTGGATCCTGGCTGGGCAGTGCAGCGGTGCCAAGAGGCACAGATCCTCAGGGAGAGAGTCCAGGTGCTGCTGCTGCTGCTCCAGGGGCAGAGCTGCCATGCCCTCCTCAGACACTGCCAGCTGGGCTGGGGACACAGACAGTGCCAGGGTCACAGGGGCACAGCAAAAGGCTCAGCACACCCCAGACTGGCAGCTGTGGCTGCCCCTGGATCCCTGGCAGTGCCCAAGGCCAGGCTGGACAGGGCTGGGAGCACGCTGGGACAGTGGACAGCATCTCTGCCCTGGTGAGATGTCACAGACATTTTCTGAAAAATCATTTTGCTAGGATTTTTTCTCCTGAGAAGTCTCAGAAATTAAATGTAAACAATGATTATCTGCTGCTGTGGAATGCAACAGGTGCATCTGTGATTGGTCTCATGTGGTTGTTTTTAATTAATGGCCAATCACAGTCCAGCTGTGTGACCGTGTTCGCAGGGGTCCCAGGATGAGGGAAGAGATGAGGATCTGACTCCATGTCTCAGAAGGCTTGATTTATTATTTTATGATATATATTATATTAAAACTATACTAAAAGAATAGAAGAAAGCCAGCCTTCTGATGAAATCCTAAGAATAGAAAAGCAAGAACGATAACAAAAGCTTGAATCTGAGCCAGCTGACTGTGATTGGCCATTTATTAGAAACAAACACATGAGACCAATCACAGATGCACCTGTTGCATTCCACAGCAGCAGATAATCAATGTTTACATTTTGTTCCTGAGGCCTCCCAGCTTCTCAGGAGAAAAGATACTAAGGAAAGGATTTTTCATAAAACATGTCTCTGACACAGCTGTCTCGGACTCTCTGGTCAGTCACAAGATTTTATTATCATTTAATTCCTTTCTATTCCTTTCAAGCCTTCTGATGAAATCCCTTCTTCTATTCTTTTGTATAGTTTTAGTATATAATTTTCTTTTAATATAATATATATCATAAAATAATAAAACAGCCTTCTAAACATGGAGTCAAGATTCTCATCTCGTCCCTCATCCTGGGACCCCTGTGAACACCACCACATTTGGTGACCCCGAGTGAGAAACATTGCCACAGTGAGAAGCCCAAAATGAGCTTTGAGATGCCTTCCAACCCAAACCATTCTGGTGATAATATAGGGATAAAATGTTTCTAAAAGCATGGGATATTCAGGGGAGTTAGAAAGAAAGGTTGGGCCTTGTAGGCCCTGGGAAAATGTTAAGGTGGGCTTAGGGAAAATGTTGGGCTTTACTGGATCATGAAGAACTGCACCTGTATAATCATTTAATGACTATGATAAACAATACGATTGCTACATGATAAAGTTTATGATTGTTAAATGCAATGATTGTTTGGTAATTGGATATAATTATTGTTTAATTGTAACAAGAATCATGAGAAATGATGTTTGGGGGTTTGATGGAAATTACAAAAATCCATGCTTGGATGAAATCAATGTATACAATAGAACAATATAAGTTTAATAAAAGAATATGTTAATATTAATTAATACGTAGTTATATAATGATAAGGGTATAAAAACATGTTTATCCCTAACCCATGTGGGAGTCAGATTTGGGTCTGTACCTCTGACACCCAGAGCTCTTCAGTAAAAGCACCTGCATAGAATCATGCTGTGATTACGTTCCTGAACATTAACACTGGGATTCTCCTCTTCCCATTATCCCCATTGCAGAGTAGTGGGGTGAGGAGTGGGCCTGACCACCCCCATTCCAACATCTCCTCCTTCCACAGCCCCATCCACCCTTTCCTTACCTAGCTCCTCATTTCCAATGGGGAGAGAGTCACCTTCTGCTGTCCCCAGCACAGCCTCTGCTCCAAGGACACCCCTCTGTGGCACTGCAGGCTCCAGACTGGTCACTGCAGGTGTGGCTGTCCCCTCGCTGCCCTGCAGGGTGACCCTGGTGACATCCAGGGCCTCCAGCACTCTGCTGCTCACAGCCTCCTTCACCTCAGCCACGGTGGATGACAGCAGCTCCTTTGTGCCAGGCAGCATCTGGGGAACAGGGGAATGGCAGGTGATGGAGTGGGTTGTGTCTCACAGAGGGCAAATAGCACAGTGTCAGTTCAGAGTTTACTCAGGTGTGTGACCCTAAATCTTCTTTGCACTTACTGAGGGTTTCATGCCATTATTGTTTTATCCCTAACATGGGGGTGCTGGAGGTTGCCAGGTGCCCAGCTCCTGCTGCCCCTGCCTCCTCCTGGGAGGATTTATTCTGAGTCTCCTCCTCCTCCTCCCCAGGGGAGAAGAGTCCTAGCTTAGAAATCCCACAAGAACCAAGCCCCTCTGCCTGCCAGGGACAGCACAGCCTTTAACTCTTACCTGTTCCACTAGCTTTGGAACGAGTGGCAGCTCCTCCCCCAGTTTTTCCAAACCCTTGGCAGCATGTTCACTCACTGCACACACTGAAGAGAGAACCAAAAAAGTATCAAAACAGTTTTTGCAGTTTCACCTCAAGTTCCACCTTGAAAACATCAGTTTTAGGAAAATCAGCATCAGACTCAACCCCTGACTCTCCCTCACACTGCTGGGATTAGGGCCCAGCTTCAGCCTGCTTTATAAGCCATGGGCTGTCCTTGCACTATGGCAATGGAGAGGTGCATTTCCCCACCCCAGGACTCCTCCCAGGTGGGGAAGGAGCCCAGAGAGCCCCTCCCAGGCAGGGCCTGCCCTTCCCCAGGGATTTACCATGGGGCTCCAGGTTGGCCAGCGTGGGCTGCACACAGCTGGCCGTGGCCTGGGTCACACTCTGCACTCCCTTCTCTGCAGCATCGCACACAGAGCTCAGGCAGGGCTGGCTCTCCTTGCTGAAGTCACAAGCTGCAGAAACCACCTCACAGGCAGAGCTCACCAGGCTCAGATTGGCCACCTCCTTCACTGCAGCCTGGAAGAGCAAAGAAAAGTGCAGCCATGAAGCTCTGAATGTGGCCCTGAGGAGTTTTGTTCTGGAATTCCCTCTTGGGGAGAAATTGTCACCAAATCACCTGGCCTGCCTGAGGAAGACACTCTTGCCTTGCTCACACACCTAATTAAATCCATAATTCCGTTGTGACACGAGCTGGAGAGCTTTGGCATGAATGAATGTGCACCCCAAGAAAGTTTTCCTCTAGCACAAAGAACAATGAAGTTTGGGGGCAACCTCAGTCTTTCTGCCATGAACCCATGTCCAATTCACCTGGAATAGTTATCTGACAAGCCAATATCCCAAGAAAAGCTCCACCAGGCAGGACTGAGTTGGTTTTGAGCTGGCAGATTTGGTCACAGGAGCAGAGCAAGAGCAGCAGGTCTCAGGGAGGCTGAAACATTGCAGCCTTTCCATGGGAGCCCTGCTTGCCAGGAGCAAGGATCCTGAGTTAGAGAAACATCTTTCCTAGCCAAGAACCAGCTAATTTTGATGAGCCTAAGAGATTACAGGGACTTCAGGCCCACATCTTTGTCTGTGGTTTCTCCCAGAAGCTGCAGGGCACAGTCTGAGCAGAGGAAATTCCCATTTTTTGGAGCTCAGCTGCCCTCAGCCACAGCAGGGCCACCTCCTCACCCTGCACCCCAGAGCTGCCACTCCACATCTCACAGGGAGCACCAACCTCCTGCTCCTCCTCCTTCTCCATCTCTGGGGAGCTCTGGGCAGCCTCTTCCTCGTGGGGCACAGCAGAGGCCATGGCAGCTGCAATGCAAGGAACACCAAGGCCTTAGGGAAACATCCCCCTCCAAAGGGGACGCATCCCTTGAAGGTCATGAAAGAGAAGAATTCCTTTTCTCTTTCAGGGAACACCCCAGAACAGCCTCATAGGAGGGGGTCTGTGCCACTTGCAAATCCATCCAGTTTCAAGTTTAAGTTCCAGGTGGTTTGTGATAATTAAAGGAACAAGGAGAGCATTCTTTCACAGAATTCACAGAATCACTGGGTTGGAAGAGACCTTCAAGATCAGTGAGTCCAACCCAGCCCCAACCCCTCAACTAAACCCTGGCACCCAGTGCCACATCCAGGCTTTGTTAAACACACCCAGGGATGGGGACTCCACCACCTCCCTTTCTTCACCCTAAAGACCAAACATTATTAATATATTTATATTAGACAAAGGTACAACATGCTTCCTTCCTCTGATGCCTTAGGATTTTAGATTTTCTATTTTTTATAGTTTTGTAACCCTGCAGTTCTTTAGTGTACAACTCCAAACCCCCCCACACACAGTGTGAGCTGCTGCTTTCCCAGTCTGGGCAGACACAACAATTCCTCTCCAGGCCTGGCAGTCAAGGACACCTCACTGCCTCAGGGCCCAGAGAGGGAAACAAAAGTGAGTTGAGGGCAGCAAACTCGGGGTAAATGACTTCATTTCCTAAAGCTGTAATTACAAGATGAACCCCCAATATACAAATGGACCAAATTTATAAAAGTGTGAAAACCCAAGACCTGTGATCCATTTTTGGGTGGACTTGGGGGGCTTTCTCTGCCCTGGATGAAGAAGACCCCTCAACAAATATAACTGCTTTTTTACCCTCTTAATCTTACCCAGCCTCTGTTTTTAAGTAGCCCCAGCAAAAGCATCATATCCCACCAAGGCTTCAAGAAACTCTTGACTCAAAGAAACAACAAGACCACAACTGAGGGAAAACAGAGTTCAAGGGTCTTCCCTGCTGCTTCCACACCCCAGACCTAAACATTCCCCCTGGAAGGTCCAGAACAGCCCCTGTGTTACCTGCTGGAGACGAGCAAAGCAGCAGCACAGAAGAAGCAAGCACCAACTGCACTCTATCAGCTGTCCTGCTTTTTTTATGGTGCCTGGGATGGGGCAAGGCGGGACCTCAGGGACTGGCAGCTCTGGGAAGCAGCAGGAGGGAGCCAGGCCCTGCCCTGGCCAATCAGAGAAGGACAGGGCTGATGGGGCTCGTTAATTGCTGTTAATTACCCTGGAGTTAGGCAGGCACACCTTGCCCTGTGTGAAGCAGTTTCACTTGGAGGTCTCCATTTTATCAGCAATGACTATGGGAATGTCTATTAAGTTTTCTGCTTTGTGGTGTAGTACATTTTATTTAAACTGTGCACTTGTAATCTCAATTCAGGGGTTGTGCTTTGCCTGGAGGTTTGTCCCTCTGCTTTGGGCTGTGACAGCAGCAGCCCTGGAGTGTGTCACCCTCCTGCACAGAGCTCCCTGTGCTCCTGTAAGGCTGTAGATGACCATGCTTGTGGTGCTTGTCACCTCCTCCTGCAGGGACAAAAAGGTCCTTGGTGGCCTGAGGTGTCAGGCTGCCTCTGCCTGCAGGAGGAACAGCCTTGAGTTTCACCAGGGGAGGTTTAGGTTGGATGTTGGGAGGAATTTCCTTACCCAGAGGATGGTCAGGCTTTAGAACAGCTGCTCAGGGCACTGGTGCCATCACCATCCCTAGAAGTGTTCAAAAAACCTGTGGGTGTGTGTTGGATTCAGCCCTTTCCTGACCCAGAGATGGGGCAACTGAGAGGTGATTTAAAAACTTTTATTCCATTTTCAGTCTCATGAGAAGGGTGAGACAATACAGATGTTATAATTCAAACCATCACAACCAGAAGCCAGTTATTCCCTGATTACAATATAAACATTTCTTGGCCTATCAGCTTTTGTCACACCATGCTGTAGATGCCTTAAAGCCAATCATCTAAAACTACCCCTTGTGGGTCCTACTACAATGCATCTTTCATAGTTTTATTTCTAATTTCTCCAAAGTATCCAGTTTTATTTCCATGGGCTTGGGGACATCATGGTTTGCTGGAGGGATGGTCAGACTCGATGATCTGAAGTGCCTTTTCCAGCCTTAATAATTCCATGATCCCATGATTCTGATTCCATCTTCTGAGGATGTTTATGTGGGAAATTGGATTTTGAACCTGTTGAAATGAGAGCTACCATATTCCAGAGGATGAGCTTTATCTGGCTCATCAGCACAGCACAAGCCATGGCCCCGAGGCTGCCAGAGCTCCAGGAGCGTTTGGACAGCTCTGCCAGGGATGCTCAGGGTGGAGTTGTTGGGTCTCTGTGCTGGAGCTGGACTCCATGATCTTTATGAGTCCCTTCCAGCTGAGGATATTCCACAATCCTACAAAAGAAAAAGGGCATGGGAAGAGGCCAAACAGGCATTGGCTGCACCTTTTCCCCATAATCCACCCAATTTCAGCCAAGTTACAGCTTGGTTCTCACCTGGGGCTCTCTGCAGATACAGCCTCCTCAGGGGATGCTTTGTGTGGGTGTGGTGGGGCATCCCTCTCCACTGCTGGGACCACCCAAGGAAGGGCCAGGGACAGAGAGGTGCTGTGGGGCTGGGAAGTGAAACTTTAGGACATGGAATAAAATGAGGTGGACACTGGACTTTCTGAGGTAAAAAAGAGAGTGTTTAATTTCTGACTCTAGCATTTATAGATTTCCAAAAGTAACAGTGAATTGGAGGATAACAATGCCATTTCTCCAATGACACTGGACAAACTAGCAATTCATCAAATTTCTCTTCTTTCATAAAAGAACACAAAACAGTAAGTTATTTACATAAAGTATGTAAGAAAGTTTGTTACAAAAATGTAAACATCAGAAGGCTTAAAAAAACTTTTAAAAACCCAAAACAACGGGGAAGGGCACAAACTGTGTGTGAATCTTGCACAGAGCTGATGGGAGGTGACTCCACAGGTCCTGGCAGCTGCTGGTGCTGGGGACATTGGTGACTCCAGCTGTCACAGACATCTTTTATGAAAAATCCTTTTCTTAGGATTTTTCCTCCTGAGAAAAAGGAACAAAATGTAAACCACGATTATCTGCTGCTGTGGAATGCAACAGGTGCATCTGTGATTGGTCTCATGTGGTTGTTTCAAATTAATGGCCAATCACAGTCAGGTGGCTCAGGCTCTCTGTCCAAGCCACAAACCTTTGATATCATTCTTTCTTTTTCTATTCTTAGCTGGCCTTCTGATTAAATCCTTTCTTCTATTCTTTGAGTATACTTTTAATATAATATATATCATTAAATAATAAATCAAACCTTCTGAAACATGGAGTCAGATCCTTGACTCTTCCCTCATCCTGGGACCCCTGTGAACACCGTCACACCCACAGCTGGGTCAGTCCCAGAGGTGCCAGCTCAGTCTGTGCTGTGAATCCCTCACCCTCCCTGCGCTGATGGCTGCACTGGTGTCTGCAGCCCCCAGAGCTCCTGTGGAAGAGCAGCAGCACAGCCTGTGGATGCTGTATCCATGACAACAGCTCCTTCCAGTCCCCCTCAGCCAGCTGACAGCAATGAGCAGCAGCCATCCCAGCGCTGGTGGTGGGAATGGGGCTGGAGCACTGGGCTGGCCTTGAGGACTGTGGGACTCAGCCCTGCCAGCTGCCTGTGGGGTGACTTTGTCTGCGACTGTTTGGTTTGTGTCTCAGCTTTGAAATGGTGTCCATGATTTTCACCTTTTTCCACAACAGCCTTTGGGATCAGCTGGTGCAAAGTGCCAGGTGAGGGCTGGGGTTACTGAGCACGTCCTGCTCAACTCACAGCCCCCTCAGCCAGGGAAATAAGAGTTTCCCAGAGCAGATCTGTCACAGGCATCTTTTATGAAAAATCCTTTCCTTAGGATTTTTTTCCTCCTGAGAAGCTGGGAGGCCTCAGGAACAAAATGTAAACAATGATTATCTGCTGCTGTGGAATGCAACAGGTGCATCTGTGATTGGTCTCGTGGTTATTTCTAATTAATGGCCAATCACAGTCAGCTGGCTCAGACTCTCTGTCTGAGCCACAAGCCTTCCTATTCTATTCTTAGCTAGCCTTCTGATGAAATCCTTTCTTCTATTCTTTTAGTGTAGTTTTAATAAAATATATATCATAAAATAATAAATCAGCCTTCTGAAACATGGAGTCAGATCCTCATCTCTTCCCTCTTCCTCAGACCCCTGTGAACACGGTTACACAGATCTGGCCAGCAGAAGTTGCCAAATCCTTGGATTTGCTCCCTCTGGGAGGAGAAGGCACAGTCAGTCTCTAATGTGGCAGAGTTCTTGTGCAGGAGCTGCACTCGCAGTGAGAGCAGGGCAGCCAGGAGGTCAGGCTGGGCTCTGCTCTCCAGCCATCCATCCCCCTCCAGAAACACATCCAAGGGCATGGAAGCTTCTGGAGTGACTCCAGAGCAGGCACGAAGGTGATCAGAGGGATGGAGCAGCTCTGATGGAAAGGCTGAGAGAGTTGGGGCTGTTCAGCCTGGAAAAGAGAAGGCTCTGGGGGGATCTAATTCCAGCCTTGCAGTGCCTGAAGGAGACAGCAGGAAAGATGGAGAGAAACTCTTGACAAGGGCTTGGAGTGACAGGACAAGGGGGAATGGCTTCAGACTGAGAAGGAGTGGGTTTGGATTGGATACTGGAAAGAAATTCTCCCCTATGAGGGTGGGGAAGCCCTGGCACAGGGTGCCCAGAGAAGCTGGGGCTGCCCTGGCAGTGTCCCTGGTCAGGCTGGACAGGGCTGGGAGCAGCCTGGGACAGTGGAAGGTGTCCCTGCCATGGCAGGGGTGGGACTGGATGGGCTTTGAGGTCCTTCCCAGAAGGGAGGACAGGGCTTATTTCATCACAGAAATCCATCAGCACCTCCTGTATCTGAGCCAGAACTTCCAAAGCAGGCTGGACCTCTGGACAGGTTCTGGCTGCATCAAGTGAAGTGGGACACACAGGAGACCACCCATACCCCTCCAAGGGCATCCTTAGAGACTGATGCCAGGCCTAGTGCCTGGATTTGGAGGGTTTGCATGGTCCACGAGCACAGAGGGAGTCACAAAGGAGAAGAGGAGCTCTGGGTGCCCCTCGGCCCCACAAGACACTCACTTACAGTGTCCTGGCCTCTTTCAGTCATCTCCATACCATGCCATCAGCAGGTGGCATGTATTTGAAGAGGGTGACCAGCAAACTGTCACAAACACCCCTCAGAAATATTATTTGAAGTCCTTTCCATAAAAAGAAACTGGAGTTTGATATATGTGCAGAGCACAAAGAATGGGCTCCAGCAGCACATTTTGAAAATCACTGCTTTAGGCAATCTCCTTAGCAGCTTGTTAGATGTTTTATAAGTGTCCTTTCCAGCTCCAAAAGAAATAATACCACTAATGATTGTGTCAGATACAAAATAATTTCACAGCCTTTTTTGTCTGCCAGCTTTCCAATTGCAATAAATCACATGCCCTTCTGTGCAGCTGAAGAAATCCAAATCCCAAGGAGCAGGCAGCTTGGCTGGGAAAGAAAATAAAAATAGGAAGGACACCAGGGCCATTTTTTTCCTGTATTAATTCCAGCAATACTTTGCCTTAGCAAGCCAGGCCTTGCTGAGCTGGGGTTCCTGCTCAGCCTGGGATGAGCCCTCCTGGGATGCCTTGGGAAGGGCTGGGATTAAACATGGAGAGGGATAATGAGGGAATCTGCACAGCCCTGCATGTGTCACCAGCCTGCAGAGTAGATTGGTGTCCCTGAGAACATCCCAGGCCCAGGGAGGTGTGGAGTTGTGCTGGACCAGATCTCCTGTCACATCCCAGGGAAGGGATCTACAGGAGCTGGGCAGGGCTCTGAGCAGGGAAATGTGGGGACCTGAAAGCTCCCTGCAAATCCCCCAGGGCCCAGGAGATTGTTGTCTTGGTTTGAACAGCCAGGTGTCTGCTGAAGAAGGCAGGAGCCTTTCTTGAAATGGAAAATGTAAACCTTCTCCCTCCAAATTATTATAATTTTGAAATTAAAAGGCTCTCAGGCAAAGATATGGGAGTAGAAATAACAGATCTTTAATAGGAAAATTAAAAATACAAATACAATAGTACAAAACCAACGCTGCCAGAGTGATCACAGGCCCTGGCCCCTGTGTGTCAGGGGGTGTCCCAGCCCCATCCCATGGGGGCTCAGCCCTCCTGCAGTGCCAGCTGTGGCTCTGCTGCAGCAGGGATCCTGCACAAGGGGGGAGTTTTCCTCTGCAGCTCCAGGGCTGCTGCAGATGGGCCTGGGCTCCCTCTGGCCATGCAGGGCAGCAGAAAGCTGCTCCTCTGGCAATGCAGGGGGCAAAGGCTGCTGTGCTGGGCCAGGCTCAGATTGGATCCAGGGAGGAATGCTTGGCTCCTCCCCTGGGCGGAGCATCTCCCCATGGGATGCTGGGATTGGATCAGCCCTGCAGGGACACTCAGTGGCCATGGACAGCAGAGATCTCCTGGAGGGAGGGTTGGCTGTGGGAGAGAGAAAGAAAACTGCCCCAGGAACAGCAGAGAACTGCCCCAGCTCTGACAGATGGGGACAGAACACACACAGACCTTACAACCCAGGACATGGGGTAAGGCCAGAAGTTCTCTGGCTTGGTGCTCCAGAGGCCTGTGGAGCACTTGAGGAGAAGTTCTGTGTGTCCTTTGACCCCACACTCTCCCCACATGCTGGGCCAGGTTCAGTCTCATGACTTATTCCAGGTCCTGGCTGAGCTTCCCCTGGGATTTGCACTCTCTTCCCCAACCCTGCAGTGGCTGCTGCTCTCCCAGCTCACACAGTGCTGTCTCCAGCACTTAGGATGCTTCCCCTGCCCGTCTCTTGGCCAGCTGCCCATTTCTTTAACATTGTGTAAGAATTTAATTACCTTTGAAACCTTTTCCGTGCTCTGTAAGACCTGATTGAAATTTAGTAATAGATGTAGAAAGCACAACTTAAATACCCAAAGGAGACAGTTACTCTGCAATGTGAAATAACATCTGATCCAGCTCAGTTTCATTCATCCACAGAAATTACAATTTTTCCTTATTTGCTGACTGACAGAATTTTGAGAAATTTATTCCAGTCCTGCATGGCCTCTCATTTTCCATTGAAATTCCTGGAGTACCTGGCACCACCAGGGAGATCATCCCACTCAAGTCCTGCCAGGGACTCCTTTCTGGGCAGAGCTGCAGCCTCAGCTCATCACCTACAAAATAAAAATATAACTCAAATGAGAAGGAAAAACTCAGAAAACACATGATTAACTAAACTTGTGTGTGTGTATATTTACATTTTCAATTGTAAAAGCTGTCCCTGAACTCCTGTGCTTTGCCCCAGAGGTGAGAGGGTAACTCAGGTGTGATGATCTCCATCTCCCACCTGTGGTGTTTCCACTGCCCTGCTCTGGGTTGGGGTCTTCTCTTGAATATTCCTCTGGCTCAAGTGGTGCAAAACCCCCACAAAATCCCTGTTCCCTTCATCCATGGTCACTGTCTGGGGTCCCTCACACTGATCCCTCATGGGCCATGGATAGTGTGGGATGGTTCTTCCAGGCAGGAGAAACCCCCAGTAACTGCAGGAGAAGGATAAGAATGGTTGGGGCATTTGGGTATTTTGAATCCTCCCATTTATTGTCCTTTTTTTGAAAATCACCTGCCCTTTATCACCCTTTGAATTGTACTGATCCCAAAAAGAAGCCTCTCTTCCCCATAGCTTGAGGCTTCCATGGGACAATGATGATGAAATGTGGAGCCCTGGAGGTCTGGAAACATCATTTCAGTGGGGACAATCTGTGCTGTGCCCTTGGCAGGGAGACACAGGGTGGGAGTCATTAATTGTGTGGCTCCAAATGAAGGTTGTCTGTCACGTTTTATCTTCTTTTTCAACCTGGGTCAGAGTCAGGATTGAAAGTGCTTAAGATGATATTTCATGTTTGGACTCAGATGTTTATTAATTCTTATTTTTATCACAGTCTTACAAGTAGTGAGTTCTACAGCATTTCACTAACAAGGTACAAAATGGCCCCATATCTATGCCTACAAGGTCTTTTAAGGAAAAACTATCCAATTAAGAAATTACAGCTAAATTATTTTTACTTTTAACCCATTAACTAATCACCCATGTCCTGCAGTGTGGACTTTTCTGTCCAATTACAAAATACCACCCAAACCCATGGAGAAGAAGGTGAAGAGGAAGGAGAAGAAGGTAAAGAAAAATGAGCAGCCTCTGCCCTAAAACCTCCATCTTGTTTTTTATATATATTACTATATTCTAAACCCTTAAACTCCAAGTTTTCCACCCTGTGATATCACACACTTCTGTTCAAACTCCACACCCACAATCCCAGTTCTATCATTCAATTTTTGAAGCCTTCTCCATGGCCTCAGGTTACATGCAGTGTTCTCTTGAGGGTCTGTGCCTAAAACCACAGAAAGTCTGAAATTCTCAGCACCCAGGGTTCCAACAGTTGAATTCCAGCTACCCACCCCAAACTCTGAGGCTCTGAACTTCCACAGAACACCTGGAATGTGCTGCCACCAGTTTCAGTGCAGTTGGGAGATTCATTTCCACGTGGTTCAATTTGCACTTTATTGACATCGGGGGCAGGATGGATCACAGCCATCCCCTCTGCCCTGGGGCTGAAACCCCAGTGCCAGGCTGAATTCCAGGAAGGTTTTGGGAATATCACACATTCCAAGAAGGTTTTGGGAATATCAGGGCTGTGGAAGCAGCAGCAGCCTGTGCACCAGCATAGCTATTTTGCATTTGAATTTCAGACCTGAAGGCCTGAGGGCTAAAACAGTTTTAATGCTTGGTTCTGCAAATAAACATCCAATCTTACATGGCTACACGATGCCAGGCAGCCAAGATAAATTATAAATGCAGTAATATTATGGGATAACCCCGATGCAATCAAAGGTGACTTCCCTTTAACACTCACATATTGCTTTCCCATGTTACAGCAGCTTTTTCATTGCTTTTTTTAGTGGTTTGCATTTTTGAAGGCAGAAGTTAAAGATGTTACAGCTGACTTTGGAGCGATGCCTTCAGCTCCAAAGAGGGATTTTCCAGCAGCCAATGCTGCTGTGGCTTCATGGCCACGCTGCCCCAGCATCCTGCAGGATGCTCTGGGAGGTGAAGGTGCATTTTCCTTGCTGTAAATCTCCTTTCTGAGTGCCTGGAGGCTCAGAGCTCCTGGCAGGGATGAGCTGTTGCATTCACATTCCCTGAACATGATTCCTTCCCCCAGGGTTTTTCTCCTGGGAAGCTGGGAGGCCTCAGAGAAAAGGAAAACAATTCTTCTCTCATTTGCTTCTCCTGTGTTGTGCTCACATGTGGAATGTGTTTGGAGATTGTTTACCCACAGGTGATTGTTCCATTGCATTCTGCTGGGAGTTGTTTTCACTCTTTGGCCAATCAGGGCCAAGCTGTGTCAGGACTCTGGAGAGAGTCACCAGTTTTCATTATTATCTTTTTAGCATTCAGTAAGTATCCTTTCTGTATTCTTTAGTATAGTATAGTATTCTTTAATATAATATAGTATTATAAAGTAATAAATGAGCCTTCTGGTAAGATGGAGTCCTCCTCATCATTCCTTCCTTCGTTGGTGGACCTGCATTTACAAGAGTGAGCCATGGCCAGGAGCTCCTCTCCTGCTCAGTGGGATTGCAGAGTTTTCCAGAAATCCCTGTGTTCCAGGGAGGCGCTGGGGTTTTATCCCAGTGCTGCTCTGAAGGAGCCTTTGTTTGCATTATTATCCCGAGCAGTGGGATAGGACTGCCCTACTTTGCCTCCCATAAAAATAGCCCTGAAATAAGGTTTGATCTTTTTCCAGCCACAGAAATAATTGTGAGCTGTTTGCTTCCGTGCTCTTCCCAGTCAGTTGTTGGAGCTATTCTAAAATTATTCTTTCACTGCCTTTTTTTTCTGATGGGGTCACTGAGATTGCTGGTAAATCTTGATACACCTGTCAAAATACCTTTTTTTCCCCACTAACAGAACATTTTGTATTCAATGTTGCAGCATTAGTGTATTTTAATATGTATCCCTTTCTTTTGCCATTCTCTAAAGTAGTTGGAAGATGCAATTTTCAAATCTTTTATTGTACAGCCTTTTATCAAACTGTCTCTATAGCTGCTGCTTTTTTTTTTGAAATCAGATTTCTCTCTGATAGGATCAGATCTGAAATCATTTGTTACATTCCTTGCATTTCTCATTTCTAAAGCCAGGCATTGCTTTTTTTACAGAGTTTCTGTGGGGCTTTTTGAGCCTTTTGTACTTCTTTTCTTCCCTTTTAATATTGATTCTAATGTTTGTCAGACCATTTTATTCTTGCTTTCTTTGTTCTCTGCTTTTTTAATCTTTCCTGTTGGTGCTTCCCTATGAGTTTTATAACTAAATTTCTTTAATTTCCACTTGATCTCCTTTCTTTAAGTACTGTTGATATGGAAGAAAAGCAGAAGAAACATGATAGATTTTCTGCTGGTTTGACATCTAATAAGAGGTGGAACAAACCCCACACTCCAGCTCCTCAGAAATCCTACAGGTTTCTTGTAATGGGAAGAGAATGTGTCTGAAAAATACGAGTGACATCCAGGGAACATCATCAAGGTGTGGATCCAGTCAAGCCAGATTTGGAACATAAATAAATTGCTTTACAAAGTACATCTCTGTTTCAGGAATCTTAGAATGCCCTGAGCTGGAAGGAACCCACAGAAAACATCCAGTCCAGCCCCTGGCCCTGCACAGACACCCCAACAATCCATCCCTGAGAGTGTGGTCCAAAAGAAGGAGAATTGGAGTGACTTCCAGCAGACTCTGATATATGGTGTATTTAGGTCTGGGTAAGGATGGATCTCTTCACTCCCTTCCCAGAAGAATTCAGCAAGAGGGATTTGTCACACAGCAGGCTGAAATTCCAACTCCAGTAATAGACTCGCTGAAGAGTGATGTGAAAAATTAATGAGCAGTTTGGAAAAACTCAGCATCCAGCTGCTGAGGAAGGCTGGGCTGGCTCGTGCCCAGCTGCTGCTGTTTCCATTCCTCATGCTCTGCTTGTTCCTTCCCTTCCTTGCCACCCTCTTTGTTTTGGATCTTTTCTGCATGTCCTCATGCAGCCCAGGATCATGGAGAGGCACTCCCAAACCATTCCTCCTTCCCTGTTTAATGCATGAAATGTGTGTGTGTGGCACTGGTGTGGAACTGAGAGTTTGGGCCGTGCTGTGCTCACACACACACAGGTATCCTCTGCCTCTAGGGGCACCATTTGTGTTTGGAGGATTTTTCACAACTGCTGGGATTTGTTCCTTGAGCTTTTATTGCAGCATCAGCCTCATCACATGCTTAAGACAACAGGAAGATGGTAAAAGCTCACATACAAGCAGCAGCAGCCAAAGATTTCTTTGGTACAGAGCATTTTAAAAACCTTCCAGCCAATAGCATATTGCTAAAGCTCACAGACAATTGTTTAAGTCAATTACTAAAAGCACATGTACACCTGCTTCACACAATGCTGCTTGTATGTCTTCTATTAACAATACAATATACCATTATTATACCATTACAGTTATTATATTATTATTAACATTACCAATACCATTACCATTATTATATAATTACTATACACAATACTTCATTATTAACTTAAAAATTTCTACCATCTTGCTAAGCACATTTTCCTGCAGTCTTAAGGTCTATCTTAGCCAAGCCTAAAACTCAAAATATTGTTTCACAGCCTTGTTTGCTCTACTATTGTAACTTCTCTACTTTCAGACTTTGCAGCTGCAGCTAGCTCTATGTTTTCTGTTCTTTATGTTTCTAAGCTTTTACAGCTTTCTGAAAACCTTCTTACCTTTGCTATTTCCCCACAGGGTGATGTACAAACCTTCCAGGCAGGGCAGGGCAGGCAGCAAGCAGAGGAATGTCAGGATACCATGAGCTGTTGGGATAAATCCAGTCAGGGGTAGCAGGGCAGGAAGGTGGGACAGTCCCAGCCACACCAAGGGGCCAGCTGGGGACATGTCCTAGGGTGAGGTTATGACGCTGGTATCCCCATTCCTGTGTTCTGTTTATGCTGGATATTATGTTCTGTGCCTTCAAGAACTCTGAAGAGTGAGAGTTTTGTTTTGTTTTGTTACCAGCCACTCCCTCACAGCTGGTGGGACACAGAGATGGGGCAGTACATGGTGCTGCTTTTGCTTTTTGCTTTGCTCTTGCTTCTGCTTTCCTCTTGCTTTTGCTCCTGCTCATTAGTTAGTTTAGCTAAGCAGTCCGAATTTTCCCTGGACTGTTTTTCCTTTTCCTTTTGTGGAACCCCTCGAGCCTGCTCCAGACTGGGCCCTGGGCACACTGAGAGTTTGCACCTTGTGGCTGCAGCAGCTGCCCCAGAGCCGGAGGGACTGAGAACAGAGTGACTGCAGCCACATTTCCCTTCACAGAGAAAAGCAAGGCACAATTCTTCCCAAGAATATTTCTGAGAAAAACAAGCAGGGTGGGACTGCATTCTCTGAACCTCAGAGAAAGAAAACACAATTCTTATCATTTGCTGTGCCTGTGTTTGTGCAAAAGTAGAATGCAACATGGAGATTATTTACCCACAGTGATGGGGTTTTGTTTCCTTGGCCTGTCAGGGCCAGGTGTGTGTGGGGACTGTTGGGGGACAGTCACAGGATTCAGTGCAGTGTGTACAGGGTTGAGTGCTTGGCAGGTTCAGTTTTAGATGTGTAGAATAATATAGTATAATAAAGTAATTAATTAGCCTTCTGATATCCATGGAGTCCTCATCATCATTCCTCCTTCATCAGGGCCCTCACAGCGCATTGCCATAAGTGACCATTCTCAAGAGAGACTTTCTGAATTTGTCATCTTTTTCAGAGCAGTGACAGAGTGGTGTCATCCAGTATTGTTCATTCTGTGTGCTGGGGAGGCTGTGCCTGTTAAATAAACAGGTTCTTTCCACTTCTCTCTGAGGAATCCTTCCCAAATCGGTTGAGGGGAGAGGCTGTGTGGGTTTGCTTCCTGGAGGGGCCCTTTGGAGGTTTTCTCCCAAATTTGCCCTAAAGCAGGACAGGACATCAGCAGGTGAGAGGTGTGGGAGAGCTGGCAGAGGAGGTGACAGCCTGGGAGTGCCCTGAAGGGACAGGGATGGCAGGAGTTCACTCTGGAGTAGCAAAGCAAACAGAGCTGCTCTCCTTGCAGTAATTGCAGCCAGGAAAGGCATGGAATAGTATGGGAATAAATCACACAGACCCCATTTTCTTCATTATGGGAAAAAAACCCTTCTTTATTCACATAACTCATTTTTATCCAGTTTTACAGACCTTGTGTGTGACTCCAACTGGTCAGGAGCTTTCTTGCCAATTACTTTACTGGTTAGTAACAAGTTGTTTTTCTGTATTAATTGGTCACTCCAACCCCCAGTGTGTACATGCAGGGAAAGTTGTTTGTCACAGATAGTTTTCAATTTCCTATCTAACAGTGTAAAAACAAGAGATAGTTTTCAATTTCCTATCTAACAGTGTAAAAACAGTTTATACAGGTGCTGGTTGTTTTTCACCCAGGAACAGATTGTTCTGTTAATGAACTGCTCACACTAGGATTGCTTTCACATGGGAACTTGCAAAGGGCTAGCTTGACAAGGCCAGGGACTGATTTTAGGAGAGCAGCTTGATTTTATGAAGCTTTATTTATAATTTTTCTACCTTACTGCAACAGAATAGTTTTCTTTTTTTTTTCCAAAATGCTGAACTTCCCCATCCCTCAGCAGCATCTCCCCAGAGCCCCCTTGGCTCGAGAGCTGCTCATTTTAAACCATCCTCTCCTCCCTGTTAAGGGGAAAGCGCCAGGGCTCCCAAAGGAAAACTGAGCAGCAATACAACCTTTTAACAGGGCTGTTTGCTGTGTGAGGAAACCAAGCCAGCCACAGAGAAATTGTTCCCTGAGGATCAGGAATATCCTGAGTCCTTCTCTCCATGTTTCCAAGAATCAACCACAGCCTCCATCCATTCCAGTTTTCTCATTCAAGAGCCTGCTTAAAGAAAGTT